>NW_028227259.1:3330000-3940000 GCF_978045245.1 Mus caroli
TGATTTCAAGTTGTATTATAGAGTTCTAGTAATAAAAACCACGTGGTATTGGTATAAAACCAGACAAGTTGGTCAATGGAATCAAATCAAAGACCGAAATAAATCCATACACCTGAAAGGACCCGGATATAGCTGTCTCTTGTGACGCTATGCCGGTGCCTGGCAAACACAGAAGTGAATGCTCACAGTCATCTATTGGGTGGATCACAGGGCCCCCAATGGAGGAGCTAGAGCTAAAAGGGAGGAGCTAAAAGGGTCTGCAACCCTATTGGTGGAACCACAATATGAACTAACCAGTACTCCCAGAGCTCATGTCTCTAGCTGCATATGTAGCAGAAGATGGCCTAGTCGGCCATCATTGGAAAGAGACGCCCCTTGGTCTTGCAAACTTTATATGCCTCAGTACAGGGGAACGCCAGGGACAAGAAGTGGGAGTGGGTGGGTAGGGGAGCAGGGCAGGGGAGGGTATGGGGGACTTTGGGGATAGCCTTTGAAATGTAAAATAAGAAAATACCTAATAAATATATTTAATCTTTCTTTTATACTCAAGATTTTATCCCCTTCCCAGTCTACCCTCTGACCTTTCCACATCCCATACCTGCCTGCCCCCCCTCAAGTCTTCATGAGGATGCCTTCCCAGCTCAACAGACTTCTTACTCCCTGGGACCTCAAGTCTCTTGAGGGTTAGGTATATCTTCTTTGACTGAACCTAGACCCAGCAGTCCTCTGTTGTATATGTGTTGGAGGCCTCACATCAGCTGCTGTATGCTGCCTGGTTGGTGGTCCAGTATTTGAGAGATCTCGGGGGTCCAAGTTAATAGAGACTTCTGGTCCTCCTATAGGGTTGCCCTCCTCCTCAGTTTCTTCCAGATTTTCTCTAATTCAACCATAGGGGGCACCAGCTTCTATCCATTGGTTGGGTGTAAATGACTACCTGATTTCTGATTTTTGATAGAGAAGGTAGAGATATACAATGGAAAAAGAAAGCATCTTTAACAAATTGTGCCAGTCTAACTGTATATCAGCATGTAGAAGAATGGATATATATACATATCTATCACCCTGCACAAAACTCAAGTCCAAGTCGATCAAGACCTCAATATAAAACCAGATACACTGAACCCGATAGAAGAGAAAGTGGTGAATAGCCTTGAGTGCACTAGGACAGGGAACAACATCCTGAACAGAACACCAGTAGCACACATGCTATAATCAACAATTAATAAATGGAACCTCAATAAAACTGAAAAGCCTCTGTAAGGCAAAGGAAACCCTCACTGGGACAAAATGGCAGTCCATAGGATGGGAAAAAATTTTCATCAACTCTGCAACTGACAGAGGGCTGATATCCAAAATATCACAAAAAACTAGACATGAACAAAACAAATAATCCAGTTTTAAAGTCCAATCAATTTAAAAATAGGGGTACATATATGAACAGAATTCTCAACAGAGGAATCTCAAAATACTGAAAAACAGTTAAAGGAATGCTTATCATCCTTCACCATTATGGGAATGCAAATCAAAATGACTCTGAGATTTCATCTGTCAGAATGGCTAAGGTAAAAATCTCAAGTGACAGCTCATGATGGCGAGGATGTGTGCAGCAAGGCGAATACTCCTCCATTACTGGTTGGAGTGCAAACTTGTACAGCCTCTTTAGAAATCAGTATAGTAGTTTCTCAGAAAATTAGGAATCAATCTACCCAAAGACCCAGCTATATCACTCCTGAGCTTATTCTCAAAGGACTCTAAATCCTACTACAAGGACACTTGCTCAACTATTTCATAGCAGCTTTATTCATAATAGCCAGAAAGTGGAAACAACTTAGATATCATTCCACTGTGAAATGGATAAAGAAAATGTGGTACATTTTTAAAAAATGGAGTATTACTCGGTTGTTAAAAAATAATGTCATTAAATTTGCAGGCAAATGCAGGGAACTAAAAACCGTGATTCTGAATGAGGTCATCCAAACTGCAGAAGATAGACATTGTATGTATTCACTTCTTAGTGGTTATTAGCTATAAAATAAGGGATAAGCATACTGCAGTCGATAGGCCCAGCGAGGCTGAGTAACAAGGAGGACTCAAGGAGAGATACTTAAATCTCCCTAGGAAGGGGAAATAGAATGATTTTTGCAGATTGATGGGGGATATGTTGGTAGGGGAAAGGGAGGAATCAGGTGGAGGAGTGAAAGGAGAGAGTACTGTAGTGGGGGTCATTTCATGGAGAGGTAGAAACCTAGTACAAAGTAAACTCTCAGAAATCTATGTGGCTGACCCGAGCTAGGACTCCTAGCAAGGGTGGATACAAAGCCTGAACTGCCATCCTCTGTAACCAGGCAAATCTTCCAGTTGAAAGGTTGGAACACCAACCCACTCACAAAACCTTAGACCTACAACGTCCTTTGCTTACTTGGAGTAAAGGTAGTGGAATTTGTGGGAATGGCTAAGCAATGACTGGGGCAGCTTGAGACCCATTCCACACGTGGGAGCTTACTGCTGACACTGCCTGCCAGAAAGCACAGGCTAGATATCCCAGAGACATAGGACAGAACCAAACACAACTGACAGAAAAGGCAATACGATGATTCCTAATGATATTCTGCTATACTTGTAGACTGGAGCCTAGTATAATCATCATCCAGCAATTGGTGGAGGCAGATCAGAGACCCATAGACAAATATTATGTGGAGCTTAGGAAATCCTGTGGAAGGTGGGGAAAGGATTGTATGAGCCAGAGCGGGTAAAGGGACACATATTGGCCAACAGAATGACCTCACCAGGGCTCATAGGAACCCCCGAGGACTGAACTGAAATTTAATGAGCATGTATGGATCTGACCTGGGCCTTCTGCATACATATTATGGCTGTGTAGTTTGGTTTTCTTGTGGGACTCCTAACAGTGTTAGTGGAGGCAGTCTCTAATTCTTTTGCCTACTTTTAGGACCATTTTCCTCCTACTGTGTTGCCTTGTCTTAATATGAAGGACGCCTTAATCTGATGGTGTTGTGCTTCATTAGCAAGCCCTGAAAGACCACCCAGGATCCGACTATGATGTAATCGCACTAGGGTCTCTTTATTTCAAGCTCAAGCTTAGGCTTACTCACAGCTGACATTGATGTAGCAAGGATAGGATGGTGAAGCAGCCTTGAACCCTCAGTGGGATAAGGTTTTATAGAAAATGGCAAGCAAATGAGAGAGTTTCCAGCCTGGCCAGCAGCTACTTGAATGAATATTGTAAGCTGACAGGTGGCTGCTCTGAAGTACAACCATGAACAATCACAAAAGGTCTGAAAGTACTTCTAAAACAATCGGACTTATCTTGACTGTTTTTAGGAAGTAGCTAGGGAGTAACTTTGGGGTATGGGCCATTGACAAACCATGGGGTCTTTCCAGGTACTTAGGTGCAGCTTGGATTCAGCTGCAGATCAAGTTTTTAGTCTCCTTTTTTGTTTGTTTGGGTTTTGTTTGTTTGTTTGTTTGTTTTTTTAAGATGGAGTCCGGTCCCTATATGGAGTAGGTTTGGCCTCTCAAAGGATGTACCTAGTCCCATTGCAAGTTAATGTGCAATATTTGGTTGATATCTCTAGAAGGCCTGCTCTTTTCTGAGAGGAAAGGAGGAGGAGTGGGTCTGGGTGAGGAGAAAGGTAAAGGAGAAGGCTGAAGAGGAGAGGAGGAAGGAGAAACTGCACTAAGAATATAATATATAATATATGAGAGAAGAATAAATTAAAAAGTAAAAATCCCCAATTTGATCACTTAAAAGGTGACTGAAGATTAGCTTTCATGGTTTAACTACTTTCAAGAGTTTGCAAGTTAAAACATTTTGGTAGGATTTGGATTTTACAGTTTTTAACTTGATAAATTTGAGCTTTAAAATTGGAATTGAAGATCCCTTAGCATTAAGATAAAACTTTAAACTATAAATACAGATGCAAAAGCAAGCTGATTATATCTTTACATTAGTTTTTGTTAGTCTGAATAGACTTTAGAGATATAGATCTTATTTATCAAGCATATGTTTTTACTTATTTAAGAAATTTTAGAAGCTTAGTGTTAGTGCAAGACACAAGTGGGTAAATGCATTTCTAAGTCAGCTTTTGCCAACATGAGCATAATTTTATAATCTTAAGAATTGATCTATCACAATTTAGGATATTTTGGAGATCCGTTGTTGTCTTTTTAATCTAACAAGAAGATATAATAATAATCAAAAAGCTTTATACACTGTGTCATTTAGATCAAGATGGTGGTGAAGTTACACGGCATGTACCTTAGTAAAGATGACTGCCACCACATAGTCCTTTCCATCCTGATGTGGTAGCAGCCAAATTGGATGCAAGCTCTATGGCTGCCATAAAACAAAACAAAACAAAACAAAACAAAACAAAACAAAACAAAACAAAACCAAAACCAAAACAAAACAAACCTCTTTTATATAGTATGATGTAGTTGACCTATTTTTCTAAACCAGGATTGAATCACATATGTAGTATATTATAGCAAATGAAAATGACCTATGTGTAGATTTAGCAGTCAGCCTTTTGATGCAAGTTTCAATTTAAATTTTGTTACAGATTTTACAGATTTTAAAACTATACCCATAAACTTATAAATCTTGAAATAAAGAGTTTACAAAGAAAGAGGGATATCTCTATCCTCCATGGGTTAATTTATACATGAGGTCAGTTAAAATATTTAGTGACTGAGATATAGCTAATAAAATAGATATGTACTGTCATTTTTGTGCAGCATGTGGAATTTGTATATAAAATATATGTTCCTTTTTTTTTTAGAAGAGCCATCTATAAAAGCATTAAAATCAATCCCTACAGCATTTTAAGATATAATTTTATGCAATACCTATCCATAGGCAAATGGATGGAACTAGAAAATATCAACCTGAGTGAAGTAACTTAGACACAAAAGAAAAGAGATTGTATGTACTCACTGATAAGTGGAGATTAGCCCAAAATCTCACAATGCCTACAATACAACCCATATATGTGATCTTAGGAGGAAGGAAGACCAGGGTGTGGATGCCTTAGTCAAGCATTGAAGGGGAAACAGGATGTTCACAGGAGATAGAAGTAGGGTGGGGTGAGAGAGAGAGAGAGAGAGAGAGAGAGAGAGAGAGAGAGAGAGAGAGAGAGAGGAAGAAGGAGGAGGAGGAGGAAGAGGAGGAGGAAATGTAGGGGACAGGAGAAGAGAGGTACATGGGGTCAGGAAATTGAATAGAAATATGTAGCAGTAGGGGATGAGGAACTGAGGATAGCCACTAGAGGGTCCTAGATGCCAGGGAAGAGGATCCCAGGACTCCCAGGACCCATTATGGATGACTTTAGCTGAAATGCATAGCAAAGGGGAGATAGAACCTGTAAAGACCACCTCCAATAGATAGGCATGGCCCCTGGTCAAGGAATGGAGCCACACACCCATCTCAAAGTTTTTAACCCAGCAATGTTCCTGTCCAAATGAAAGACATGGAAAAAAAATGGAGCAGAGACTGAAGGAAGGGCAATCTGGGGACTGCCCCACCTGGGGATCCATCCTGCCTGAAGATACTAAGCCCATACATTGTTGCTGTTGCCAAGAGGTCTTTGCTGACAGGACCTGGTGTGGCTGTTTCAGCAACTGACCAATGCAGATATGGATGTTTGGAGCCAACCATCAGACTGAACTCAGGGAGCCTGGTGGGGGTGCTGGCAGAAGAACTGGAGGAGCAGAGGGAGATTGCAACCTCATAGGAAGAACATCAACTGGCCAGACTACCCAGTGATCCCAGGGACTAAACCACCATAGGGATGGATTCACAGATATATATATCTCAGAAGATAGTCAATGGGAGGGGAGGCCCTTGGTCCTCTGGAGATTTGATGCCCCAGCATAGGGGAATGCTGGAGTGGTGGGGCTGGAGAGGGTGGGTGGATGGGGGAGGAGCACCCTCATAGAGGTAAAGGTGAGGGGAGAGAGAGCAGATGTGGGAAGGGGGTTGTAGAGGGGCAATCAGGAAGTGGAATATCATTTGAGATGTAAACGAATGGAATAATTAATAAAAAGACAAAAATATCTTTAAAAAGACCTTTTACATTATGTTTATTTATAGATTCTAAGAATCATGCTAATCTCACAGTTATTAACAGTTTAGAGCAAATAACCAACCTGCACTTTATTTAGTTGAACAATAATTTTTGTAGGTTCCTGTGATGGTTTGTATATGTTCGGGCCAGGGAGTAGCCTTGTTGGAGTAGGTGTGTCACTGCAGGGGTGGGCTTAAGACCCTCACCCAAATGCCTAGAAGTCAGTCTTCTACTAGCAGCCTTCAGATGAAGATGTAGAACTCTCAACTGCCTGCACCGTGCCTGCCTGGATGCTGCCATGCTTTCACCTTGATGATAATGAACTGAACCTCTAAACCTGTAAGCCAGCCCCAATTAAATGTTGTCCTTAACAAGACTTGCCTTGAGATTCCACCTTACACTATTCAGAATGGCTAAAATAAAAAATTCAGGTGACAGCAGATGCTGACAAGGATTTGGAGAAAGAGGAACACTCCTCCATTGTTGGTGGGATTGAAAGCTTGTACAACCACTCTGGAAATCAGTCTGGCAGTTTCTCAGAAAATTGGTCATAGTACTACCTGAGGACCCAGCAACACCACTCCTGGGCATATACTGAGATACTACAACATGTAATAAGGACACATGCTCCACTATGTTCATAGCAGCCTTATTTATAATAGCCAGAAGCCCGAAACAACCCAAATGTCCCTCAACAGAGGAATGGATACAGAAAATGTGGTACATTTACACAGTGGAGTACTACACAGCTATAAAAACAATGAATTCATGAAATTCTTAGGCAAATGGATGAAATTAGAAAACATCATTCTGAGTGAGGTAACGGAGTCACAAAAGAGCACACATGGTATGCACTCATTGATAAGTGGATATTAGCACAGAAGCTCGAAATACCCAAGATACAATTCACAGAACACATGAAGCTCAAGAAGAATGAAGACTAAAGTGTGGATGCTTCAGTTTTTCTTAGAAGGGAGAACAAAATTGTTTTGGGGGGAAATACAGAGACAAAGTGTGGAGCAGAGACTAAAGGAAAGGCCATCCAAAGACAGCCCCACCTGGGATTGATCCCATACACAGACACCAAACCCAGACACTATTTCAGATGCCAAGAAGTGCTTGTTGAAAGAAGCTTGATATAGCTGTCTCCTGAGATGCTCTGCCAGAGCCTGGAAAATACAGATGAGGATGCCAAACATTGTACTGAGTACAAGGTCCCCAGTGGAGGAGCTAGAGAAAGCACTGAAGGAGCTGAAGGGGTTTGTAAACTACAGCAAGAACAACAATATCAATGAACCAGACTCACCCACCGAAGACTTCCAAGGAACTAAAGCACCAAGCACAGTGTACACATTGAGGGACCCATCGCTCCAGCAGCATATGTAGCAGAGGATGGCCTTGTCAGGCATCAATGAGAGGAGAGACCTTTAGCCCTGTGAAGGCCTGATGCTCCAGTGTAGGGGAATGTGAGGGCAAAGAGGTGGGAGTGGGTGAGCACCCTCAGAGAAGCAGGGAGAGGGAGGATGGGGTAGGGGCTTCCCAGAGGGGAAAACTGGAATGGTGATAACATTTGAAATGTTAATAAGTAAAATATCCAATAATAATAATAATAATAATAATAATAATAATAATAATAATAAATAGTAAAACAACTTGCTTTGGTCATGGTGTCTGTTCACAACAGTAAAACGCTAACTAAGATAGGTCCTTGATAGCAAAGGATTTTTTTCCTAGAGCTACCACTTTTGCATCAGCATTATTTAATAAGCTAAGAAGTGGTTTTTTACATGTGTTACATTTCCCATAGAATTTAGCTGAGAGTTTTCAGAAAGCAACTTAAGAGAGCAAAGCTAAATCCCTAGTAATGATAAAAGCATACCTAATAAAATGTCCCAAAGTTTAAAATTTGCTCTTGCCATGAAAGTTAAGCATTTTTAATTTAAAATTTAAATGTTTATTGCCTTACAATTATAATTATACATTCTATTTATTATATTATTAGTAGTGAGAATATGAAATAGTAAACACATAAAATTTAATTAAAATTCAAATATATTGCTTTATAATTATAAGTATATATTCAATATATTATTTATAGTAAGAATGTGAAATAGTAGACACTTTGTTACCTGTAGTTCTTAAAATCCAAAATCCAACTACCTCTGCCTTTGCCTGGTTGAGAACACTAATGAGAAAAGTTGTCAGGTGAGCAGTGTGTGTTAAACCAGAGGGATTTTGAACAATGGATTTGCAGTTACAAGTCATCTAACTCATAAATATAAAAAATTATTTCTTTCTGAAGCTCAGAGGGAGTTCTGCCCTTGGCAAAGTCCAATACCTGATAAGTTCTGGCCAATTTACTAAAATCCAGCATCCTTATGTCAGGTATCTCAGGCAACATCCATAGCATTTTATGAATGTTTTTCCAAAAACACAATAGAAAAACATATCGTATAAATAGCCAATATCATATGCATTAAGGAATTTTTAAATTTTTCAAAATGGAGATAGGGTGTATCTCAATGGTAGAAAACTTGTCTATGGTGTGTGAGACTTAAGCTTAACTCACAAGCATCACACACAAGACCATTCTTGATGGTATACATGAGTTGAAAAGACATTCAAAGATTTAAGTTAGCAGGAAGGAGTTGGTGAAATCTACTACACAAAATACTGACTATACTTTAAAAATGTTTTGAAATGGATATAAAAAAGCTCTCAGTACATAAATAATAACTATGTGAATCAAGGTATATTGCTAATTAGCTAGAGTTCACTAGTATATATAGATTTCAAAGCACCACATTGTCCATGATAAGTGCATAGTTTTTTTAGCAGGGAAATAATTGCACCAAAAACTGTTGGAAGAAATCACAACAGACAGCTCTAATTAAACAAGGGTGAGTCAGCCACTAATTGTATGAGAAAGCTACACATGTGAACCATATACAGAATTTCAATTTATTCTTAGAAATACAAACATACTTTCTCTGAACTTCTTAATTACCTTTGCGAAAATTCACCTATCTTGCATGTACTTTTAATTCCTTGATGATATGTTGAATATATACTCTAGAATAGATTCATTTATAATATTTTTTTACTAATTTTAATAAGCATGTTTAAATGGCAAGACAAACAAGACCAATTATATTAACATTTTATTTAAGCCTGTATACCAAAATGATACATGTCAATCCATAATCAATATTAACATGTTTCTCCTTTTTTCAAAATCCAGTATTCACTCTACACTTATGCACAACTTTTTTTGAATTAGTCTATTTTAAGTGATGAATACTAATATGTGGCTTATGACATGCTACATGCTTGTGGAACATTTGTACTCTAAAGAACTCTTTTTTATTTAAATTAATTATTTTTCTTATTTTTATTTATTAACTTTACTCACTGCTCCCCCAGCCAGGCACCCCTCCCACAATTCTTCCCCCATTGCCCTTTCCCTGCTATTCTGAGAGGGTGAGGCCCCCCTGAAGGTTAAGCTTTAATTTGAGTATGGATTAGATGAGATGAGAAGAGAACATCCTCCATATAATGAATGACTAATACCTTAGGAAATTCAAAGAGCATTGGCTTAAGTGCTTTATGTCCTAATTGTAATCATTCTGTACTAGAAGATGAGCCTGTTTAATTTTTTCCATGAAAGGACCTTTGATATTGAGTTACTACCAATATGATAGAAAAACAAGAAAAATTCCATAAAGTGACCTTTGGTATTTAGCTATTCCTGCTCTGAGGGGGAAAATAAAAACAACAAAAAACATTTAAACAAAAAATTCAAGCAAACAAACAAAAAGAAAAATGGAAGTTTGGCTTCGCTGAGCTTGCTCATGCTACTGGTAGTGGACGCTGGCCTACCATTTCTTGGAGCTCTCTCTCTCTCTCTCTCTCTCTCTCTCTCTCTCTCTCTGTCTCTGTCTCTGTCTCTGTCTCTCTCTCTCTCTCTCTCTCTCACACACACACACACACACACACACACATGAGCTGGTATTGGGTGGTATAGACTCTAAGATGGAGAAGCCACAGTACCCTGGAAACACAGTATATTTAATGTATTCTATTAAACAGGAAACCAGGGTTCAGGTGCTTTCCTTACAGCTGAACAGTGAGCAAGTTTAGTTAATCTTGGTAGGAGTAATCTCTATAGGGAGTAGTATTCATTCTGTGAACTTCCAGGGGCAGCAAACTTTGGTGGGTGTTTTTCACACACATTGTCAGCATTAACTCTTTTTATTTTATTTTTTTATTTTTAATATTTTTATTACATATTTTCCTCAATTACATTTCCAATGCTATCCCAAAAGTCCCCCATAGCGCCCCCCACTTCCCTACCCACCCATTCCCATTCTTTTGGCCCTGGCATTCCCCTATATTGGGGCATATAAAGTTTGCAAGTCCAATGGGCCTCTCTTTCCAGTGATGGCCGACTAGCAGCATTAACTCTTGGAACAAAGGAAGGCATTGCCATCTCTCTGAACCTCAAGGTTGGTTTGCACAAGTTTGCAAATTTTCCATGGAGGTGTGACTTGTGTATTACAGGGTAGCAAGCAGCATCTCTGGTCCCTATCCACAGAAATCGCTTAATGTATTCCCACACCAATTATGCTAGCCAGCAAAGCCATTAGACATTGCAAAATGTCTCTTGGGGGATAGAATTGCCACCTGATTAAGAATGAGTGGCCAAAGCCATGGCTTTCACACACAAGATAAACTCTGTCTGTAGAAGAGTTATTAGCATGAAAACAAAATCAAATGTATTAAACAAATACATCAGGGAAAGAGGATTTAATTTAAAAACTCCACAGCCTTTCTGGTCCACAACTCCATCCAGGGCAGGTTGGGTGTTCCAGCCCTTCTCCCACACTCATAGACAGCCTGACTCCCAGACATCTGCCATAACCAGGGTCACAGGTGTTCTGCCCTAATTAGGGACACAGGACTCCCCCCAACCCCCCAACCATAGGAAGCACTGTTTGTTTCACAGAAGGCCTGCTCTAACCCAGCTCACAGAGTTCCACCTTCCTACAAGGAGAGACAGGCTCCAGTCAAAGACAGCAAAGCCAGTTAACACCAGAGATAACCAACTGGTGAGAGGGAAACACAAGAATATAAACAACAGAAACCAATGCCACTTGGCATCATCAGAACCAGATTTTCACACCACAGCAAGTCCTGGATACCCTAACACAACTGAAAAGCAAGATTCTGACCTAAAATCCCATCCCATGAAGATGATAGAGGACTTTAAGGAGGACATAACAAAGAAACACAGGTAATTAAATTGAAGCCCTTAAAGAAGGAACACACAAAGTCCCTTAAAGAAATACAGGAAAACATAAACATGTGAAAGAAACAAAGTCATCCAGGATCTAAAATTGGAAATATAAACAATAAAGAAATAACAAATGTAGGCAATCCTAGAGATGGAAAGCATAGGAAAGTGATTAAGAGTTATAGATGCAAGCAAGCATCACAAGCAGAATACAAGAGATAGAAGAGCGTTTCTCAGGTGTAGTGATACCATAGAAAATATTGACACAACAGTCAAAGAAAATACAAAACACAAAAAGCTCCTTAACCCCAAACATCCAGGAAATTCAGGACACAATGAAAAGAGCAAACCTAAGAATGATAGGAATAGAAGAGAGTGAGGATTCTCAATTCAAAGGGCCCAAAACATCTTCAACAAAATCAGAGAAGAAAATTTCCCTATTCTGAAGAAAGGTATGATCATAAGTGTATAAGAAGCCTACAAAGCACCAGATAGATTGGACCAGAAAAGAAAATCCTCCCATCACATAATAATCAAATCACTAAATTCACAGAACAAAGAAAGAATATTAAAAGCAGTAAGGCCAAGGTAGGATAGAAAGGCAGATCTGTCAGAATTACAGCAGAGACTTTTCAGCAGAGATTCTAAAAGCCAGAAAATCTTGAACAGATGTCATGCAGACTCTAAGAGAACACAAGTGCCAGCTTGGACTACTATACCTAGCAAAACTTACAAACACTGTAAGTAGAGAAACCAAGATATTCCATGACAAAACCAAATTTAAGCAAGATCTTTCCACTAATCATCCCTACAGAGGACAATAGAAGCAAACCTTCTCAGCATCTCATGGTACCTTCTCCAAAATTGACCATATAATCAGACACAAAACAAACCTCAAGCAGTGCATGAAGACTGAAATAATCTCATGCATCGTTTCAGATCACCATGGACTAAGGCTGGTCTTCAATACCAACAAAAACAACAGAAAGCCCACATATTTATGGAAACTGAACAATTCTCTATTTGATGATAACTTGGTTGGAGAAGAAATAAAGAAATTAAGGACATTCTAGAATTAAATGAAAATGAAGACACAACATTATTGGATACAATGAAAGCAGTTCTAAGAGGAAAATTCATAGCACTAAGTGCCTTCATAAAAACTTCTGGGGTTGGGGGGGGGGGCAGAATCACCAGCCCTGACCTAAAGCTGTACTACAGAGTAATAGAGATAAAAAGCAGCATGGTATTGATACAGAGACAGACAGGTTGATCAATGGAATAGAATTGAAGACCCAGAAATAAAACCACATACCTATGGTCACTTGATCCTTGACAAAGTAGCCAAAACCATATAGTGGAAAAAAGAAAGCATCTTCAACAAAGGGTGCTGGTCAAACTGATGGTCTGAATGAAGAAGAATGCACATTGATCCATTTCTATGTCCTTGTATAAAGCTCATGTCCAAGTGGATCAAGGACCTCCACATAAAACCAGATATGCTGAATCTAATAGAAGAGAAAGTAGGAAATAGCCTTGAACATATCTACACAGGAGAAATTTTCTGAACAGAACAATAATGGCTCAGGTTGTAAGATCAACAATTGACACGTGGAACCTCATGAAACTGAAAAGCTTCTGTAATGCAAAGAAGACTGTCAATTAGACAAAATGGCATCCTACAGATTGGGAAAGACCTTTACTAACCCTACATCTCATAGAGTGATAATACACAAAGAACTCCAGAAAACCAAAGTTAGACTCCAGAAAACCAAATTACCCAATTACAAAATGGAGTACAGAGCTAAACAAAGAATTAACAGGGGAATATTGAATGCCTGGAAAACACCTAAAGAAATGTTCAGTAACCTTAGTCATCAGGGAAATGGAAAGCAAAACAACCCTGATATTCTACCCTATGACAATCAATGGTTAAGATAAAAAACACGGGTGACAGCAGATGCTGACAAGGATGTGTAGAAAGAGGAACACTCCTTCATTGCTGGTGGGATTGCAAGTTAGTACATTGAAAATCAGTATAGCAGTTCCTCAAAAAGTTGAAAATGGTTCTACCTAAACACACAGCTATTCCACTCCTTGACACATACTGAAAAGATGCTCCACCATATCACAAGGACACATGCTCCACTATGACCATAGCAGCCTTATTTATAACAGCCACAAGCTGGAAACAACCTAGAGATCTTTCAAAGGAAGAATGGATACAGAAAATGTGGTACATTTATCCAGCTGAATACTACTCATCTATTAAATGCAAGAACCTCACACATTTTCTAGGCAAATTGATGGACTCACCAATATAAAATATAATGTTGAGTGGTATGTATTCACTGATAAATAGGTATTAGCTATAAAGCTCAGAATACCCACGATATAACTCACAGACCATATGAAGCCTAACAAGGAAGGCCAACGTGTGGGGGCTTGGAATTCATCCCATCTGCAGACACCAAACCCAGACACTACAGCTGATGCCAAGATGTTTTTGCAGACATGAGCCTATAATGGCTGTACTCTGAGAGCTCTTCCAACACCTGACTAAGACAGACATAGATACTCACAGGCAACCATTGGACTGAGCCAGGGAATCTCAATGGAAGAGTTAGGGGAAGGACTGAAGGAGCCGAAGGGGATTGCAACCCCATAGGAGAACAACTGTATCAGTTAATTGGACCCCTCAGACCTCCCCAATACTAAGCCACTGACCAAAGAGTACACATAGGCTAGTCTGTGGCTCCTGCTATATATGTAGCAGAGGACTGCCTTATCAGTGGGAGGGGAGAAGCTTGGTCCTGTGGAGCCTGGATGCTCCAGAGAAGGGGGATGCTAGAGGGGTGAGGCATGAGTGGGTGTGTGGGTGGAGGAGCACCATCTTAGAGGTAAAGGAGTGGGGTTTCTTAGAGGGGAGAACTGGAAGACAGACAACTTTTAAAATGTAAATAAATAAGATAAATTAATAATAATAATAATAATAATAATAATAATAAAACAAAACAAAAACTTTGCATCCCGACAGTGGTGCTGATGACCACTTAATGCAACCAGACTCCCAGAGTTGCACTTGAGAAGTCTTCAAATCATCAGTCAAGTTTAGAAAGAGCATATTAAGTGGGCAGTTCTTTCCTATCCTTGGCCTCTCAGCTCTCACTTTCAACAGGCAGATTGTAGACACTGTCCACGATGCAGGCGAATCCCTAAGGTCTGTTAAATCAATCTGTTCCAAAGGTCATCCTGATAGAAGTTTGTCCTAAATGTCTTAGATAAAATCTGCTAAGGCAGGAAAAGCCCAGGAAGACCCCTTCATACCCTGCTCCATGGAGGTTGTCATTACTATAATGTAATCAGTGTCTTCCAGTTGTTACTAGTAAAGAATGTAGTACTTTGATCACTTGTCTGATTTATAGTTGGGATTCCTTGGTGAGTCTTTACTAGTTCCCGTGACGTGTCTTGTTGTGATTTTCTTTCTTGAACCAATGATCTCATCAGCAGTCTTTCTCTCCATGTGACTTGTGTGGAGTGAGCAGCCTGGCAGAGCATACTTTCTCCTTCCTAATTCTCTACCCTTTATTTGTAGTTTTGTTCTGTGGAGATTGCAACTCTATGGTGTGTCAAGTGTAGCACATGTCAAAAGCTGCCCATAGTCTTTCAAAGCAGAGGGAGAGGTAAGCCAAGTTTCAGGGGTGTGCTTAATTTGAAAAATTGGTTAGGAACTCTTGCATACAGGGAAGCATCTGGGATGTTTGAAAACGGGACACTGATGTTCCTAGCTGGGGAGAGGAGGCTGTTGACCATTGTGGAATGCAGCTCTGTTGCTGCTGCATTTGCTCATTTACTTTATTTCCCAAAGGCATGCATTTTCTGTGCTCTTGCTCATTGAGGAGCATTAAAATAATGCCACGTCTCTCTAGTTCTGTGGCACAGGAGGAGAGTAGCTAGAGAAGGTCATGATGCGGGGGTACCTGGCGCACCGATCCTGTCTGTCATTCGTCACTCTCACTCTTCCACGGCTGTTACAAATGCTAAGTGGCAGCCTCAGCAGAATTCTCCCCGTGGAGTCTCCAGCAGGAGTTGCCTTGACTGTTTAATTATCAGATCTGAACAGATGGCAGAGTCTGGGAACTTTCTGAATAGATACTTTCTAATCGTTCCTGCTAAGCTTCCTAATTCTAGCTGGATCAATCAGCGTTGGACTCTGATAGTTAAAGAAATCTCACAATTTGGCCTATGAGACTATTACTGATTATGGTTTCTTATAGTTCAGTATGAGGGTAATTTTCCTTGTCTGTAATACTTTTATTTGAAGTGCCTGAAGTTACAGACTGTGACATATTGGAAGCCATGGTGGATGGCTAGTGGAGTAAATAGACTTAGACTTTGCTTAGGTTTTGTTTTGGTGTATACTTAACCTGCATTAGAGAGATCACAGTTAGAGCTTGAGGTTTGTGTGTATATTATTCCTATAGATTATATACTCTGAATTTCAGGCTTCTGAGAGTCTGTACTTCATGGTCCTGGCTTTTGTTGTGACTGTTGTAACATCTTCTTGAGATGATATGCTTATTTGCAAAGTAATGGCTGTTGAGAGCTCAAGACTGGGTTCTTTTCTAAGACAGTGATTTTAGGCCACCTCAGCAGAGGGAACTGTTTCCATCTACATTGGTCCTTCTCACAGAACTGGTTCAATGACTCAAGAGGGGATGCAAAGGTTCATTCTTTTGTCTCACTCCTGGACAATTCTGAAAAATATACCCCAGGTCTGAAATTGTGTGTGGGACTGGTTGAGGCCTCTGTGGTGATTGTGTGGCAAGCCATCCTCTCAAGCTTTATTCTATTACAGATGATAGTTACCTAGAACATTCACCTATGGAACTAATAGGAATTTTAAAAATAAGACAGTTTTTTAAATTGGTGCCTTAATTAGACATCTTTCATCACCAAGTGACACATAGCACCACGAGTGGGTTACATCTAGTTTATTTGTTAGACAAAAGTGTTCCATGGAGACTCCCAAACATTTTGGCTATTACCAAGACTATTAGTTGCTCTCTACAAACTGATGGTAAAGTCCTATTATTGACGATAATGTTTATATATCTAACTGAACACAGAGAAGTCGAGCTGATGCCTAACTAGAACCTTTACCCTGCTGACTAGTGTTCATGACACTGGAATGTACGCTGCATGATACCAAAGGAGAAGGGTAATCACCATCTAGATAAATGTCTTTTGACCTGCAATGGCTATCTGCCTGCAGATAGACTTGTGTAACAGTGGCAAAACTATTTTGTGAGTAACTAACATTATATGATTGGTTTAGGGACAACTCAATGAGATGGAGCCCATGTCTGACACTGCTCTGGTATCCAAGAACCTGGGGTTAGATAGGCCTTGGGACTAGGAGAGAAAAGAAATAATATTGTTCTGATAAAGGACCATAGTAATCAAGTGATTCCTAAGGACATTCTGCTATAGCCATAATTTAAGTAATTATTTTTAGTGGTTATGTGCACACAATGCATACTGATTCTCTCACCACCTTCCTACCTTCCTGCCATTCCTGTTTGCCTCACATGCTTTATATATTGAGTGAATTTGTCATTTATAAAATATTTAGATTGATATTTATCTATACTTGTTAATGTGTGTGTGTGTGTGTGCATGTGCATGTTTATATCCTTTTAGTATAAATGTTTTTCTGTGTATGGTGGTTTTGTTTTCCTTTCCTTTCTCCCTCTCCCTCTCCCTCTCCCTCTCCCTCTCCCTCTCCCTCTCCCTCTCCCTCTCCCTCTCCCTCTCCCTCTCCCTCTCCCTCTCCCTCTCCCTCTCCCTCTCCCTCTCCCTCTCCCTCTCCCTCTCCCTCTCCCTCTCCCTCTCCCTCTCCCTCCCCCTCTCCCTCTCCCTCCCCTTCCCCCCTCCCCCTCCCCCCTCCCCCTTCCCCCTTCCCCCTTCCCCCTTCCCCCTTCCCCCTTCCCCCTTCCCCTTCCCCTTTCCTTCTTGCAACGTTCTTTAAAAATTTAAAACTAACCCTTGCTGGTAAAAAAGGCATTTACCTAATAATCAGAAATCTGAAGGAAAATGTTAAATTATTAAGAGTTTCAAACATAGCAAGATGATTCTCGATGTATTTGGGGAATGGTATCTTTTCCTTATTTTAGTTTTTCAAGTTTACTTTTAGATTTCTTTTTCTGTTGTGCATGTATGTGTGTACTCATGCACCTGACACAGTGCAAGCACGTGTGGGTCAGAGTACAACTTGGAGGAGTCGGTTCTTTCCTGCCACCAAGATTCTTGTGCAACATGTGCACTTAATTCATGCAGGTATTCCCCAGGTACTGGTCACAGTTAGGTGATGGGATCACTGCTTTTCAAAGGCTTCTAAAGAGAAGACACTTATAATTAATTCACATCCAAGTCTAAAACTCACTGTGATAGTACATCGAGAATAATACACACTCTCTGTTGGTAAGAAGATGCAAGAACATAATACTAAAGGGGGTCAGAGAAATTGTAGTGGTTGAAATTTGGGTAATGTTTTTGAACAGGTTTGGTAAATGACTGCAAGGCACAGGGTGGACAGTTTAGACTATGTAGACTGTGCCCACTCTGCTGCAGTGATTCAACTCTACAACATAAATGTGTTAGTGGAGGTAAATTTAAGAAGATGATACGTTAAAAAGCAGACAGCAGACTGATTTTGACCCTGGTTAAAGAGGCTAATTCAGCTTGTTATCTGGTAAGGTTGCTGAGGTATTTCAGTTGGTAAAGGAATTGGCAATTAGACAGGACAACCTGGGCTTGATTTCTATAATGTACATGATGAAAAGAGAACTGATTTCTCTGAGTTGTTCTCTAATATCCATAAGTATATGAGCATGCATTCATGTGTGCACACACCACACACATGTGTGCATGTACACACACACACACACACACACACACAGAGTAATTAAACGTAAAACCATTGAAATGAATTCATTAGTAGATAGTAGGTATCACTGAGGAAAAGAATGCACACATAGTTAAATGTCAAAAATACAGGTTGAAGATCTCCCTTTCTCCCCTGCTTTTCTCCTTTCCAGCAATTCTTTCTTCTTTAACTATTCAAGAAAGAAGTAGAGGTTCCTTTATTCTTTTTGTCTTTATTCTATCATCCAGAAATGCAATAACCTTGTTCCCCCTTTTCTTGTCTTATTTTACTTTACAAAAGTGACACAGAATGAATGCATTTTTCTCAGGAGTTCTCCGAAATCTTTCTGTATATTGGAATCAACATTATAGTTTCTTTAGAATGCAAATCCCATCTATACTCTTGCCCTTGCTGTAGTATGATAGAACAAAATTTTTCTCTTTTGACTGTATACACTTCTCATGTCTTTATGAAAATAATTTTCTAAAATTGTGCTTTAATTCTGAAATAGAAGTTTGGATATTTAGAAGACACTTTTTTTTTTGTAGATTTCTAGCTGCTCTATTAATGTTTGTTTGTTGGTCTAACATATACCATTAACTTGAAGATGCTGTTACTTAGAGTAAAGTTTAAAAATATTGAAGTCTATTTAGGATGAAAACTGTGGCTTCCAAGAAGTCATAACTCTCTTCATATTCTACACATCACTACCCTCAAAGGAGTTTGGAGAATACATTTGAAAGTAAATTTATATATTTGGGATACTTAACACAAATGATATATACATTATGATGTATTCGGCAATGAAGAAAAGTTAAAAAATATTTTCCAGAGATCAGTGAGAAGAAAAACATGCAAATAAATCCAGGCAGATTTGCTAAATAAAAATTTTCTTCAAGTACTACATGAAGATTGCGTTTTACACATAAAAATCATACTTTGTCAACATACTTAAGCTGACTCAGCTATAAAGAGGGGTTATGATGGATAATGATCAGTCATCTTTTGCAATAGTAAAGGATCAGACCACAGTGGTAGCATAATTTATGCAAGAACGTGCTCACTGCAGAGTCTGTACTGATGATAATGATCTAAGTTTGACACTTTTATCTGAATGTACTTTATAGCAGTTTGGAAAGTAAGTCAAGACTTCAATTATTTACAACTTTTCATTATCACCACTACTAAACCTCCCTTTTTTTTTCTTTTTCACAGAGACACAGTTTTTCTATTCAGCTGGTTCTGAACTCTTGATACCTTTTGACTTGGTCTCCCAAGTATTGCAATTAGAGGTTTCCTTCACCACACATGTGGCCTCTGGATATGTCTCATTTTTGACTTGGCTTCTGACCTACGATTACAAGCCCATATTAGTAACATTCCTCATTGTTATGGTAAAATAATTGTCAAAGCAATGTAAGGAAATAAGAGTTTAGAAGTTGCCATGGCAGAAACATGGAGGAACATTGCACCTGCAGTAAGAAAACAGGGAGAAAACGCCAACTTCTCACTTCTCCATATTTATTAAGTCTGAAGCCACAGTCCAGGGAATGGTGCTAACACATTTACATGGAATTTAACTTTTACTTTTAATACTAGTTAAATCTGTTTGAAAGATCCTTATAAACAAATGGCAATTACTAATCCAGTAACCATTGAAAATCGACCTTTACAAAGCCACTTCTTATCTTGACACCCAAACCTTCACTTTAAACTATAACATTAAATGTGTGGTCCTCCAGCAAATGCTGGCGAGGATGTGGAGAAAGAGGACACTCCTCCATTGTTGGTGGGATTGCAAGCTTGTACAACCACTCTGGAAATCAGTCTGGCGGTTCCTCAGAAAATTGGACATAGTACTACCGGAGGATCCAGCAATACCTCACCTGGTCTTATATCCAGATGTTCCAACTGGTAATAAAAACACATGCTCCACTATGTTCATAGCAGCCTTATTTATAATAGCCAGAAGATGGAAAGAACCCAGATGCCCCTCAACAGAGGAATGGATACAGAAAATGTGGTACATTTACACAATGGAGTACTATTCAGCTATTAAAAAGAATGAATTTATGAAATTCTTAGGCAAATGGATGGACCTGAAAGATATCATCCTGAGTGAGGTAACCCAATCATAAAAGAAGTCACTTTATATGTACTCACTGATAAGTGGATATTAGCCCAGAAACTTAGAATACCCAACATACAATTTGCAAAACACATGAAACCCAAGAAGAATGAAGACCAAAGTGTGGATACTTTGTCCATGCTTAGAATGGGGATCAAAATATCCATGTAAGGAGTTACAGAGATAAAAGTTTGGAGATGAGATGGAAGGAAGGACTGTGAAGAGACTGTCCCATTCTGGATCCATACCATAATCAACTACCAAACGCAGACACAATTGCATATGCCAGCAAGATTTTGCCGACAGGACCCTGATATAGCTGATACTATGAGGCTATTCTAGTGCCTGGCAAATACAGAAGTGGAGGCTCAGAGTCGTGTATTGGATGGAACACAGGGCTCCCAATGGAGGAGCTAGAGAAAGTACCCAAGGAGCTGAAGGGGTCTGTAACCCTATAGGAGGAGCAACAATATGAACTAACCAGTACCCCCAGAGCTCGTGTCTCAAGCTGCGTATGTAGCAGAGGATGGCCTAATCGGCCATCATTGGGAAGAGAGGCCCTTGGTCTTGCAAAGATTATATGCCATAATAAAGGGGAATACCAGGGACAGGAAGGGGGAGTGAGTGGGTTGGAGAGCAGGGTCGGGGGAGGGTATAAGGGACTTTTGGGATAGTATTTGAATAGTAAATGAAGAAAATATCTAATAAAAATTGTTTAAAAAATCTGTGGTCTTCAGCTCATGAATCTCTTATAATGCAAATTAATTTAGTTAGTATGCAAGTGTGTTTTTACAGTTTTGACACTATTTTAAAAATTCAAAGTCCAGTTTCCACCCTGAAATTCAGACAATCTCTCAATAGTCAACCTGCATTTAAATACCACATGCACCACCAGCAGCAGCATCACCAGCACCAAAAATAACTGAAAGGATTCTCCCTTTCTCTCTGGTGTCAGCCATCAGTTTAGCTATATAAATACATCAAGTAGCTGTAGAGCAAGGATTTGATCCATGTGGTATGCTTTCTTCTGAGAGTCTGCTGTTAGTACTAACCAGCTCTCTGTGCTGTTTAGGGCTCCAAACTTCAGCTAGTATGATAAAGCATGAAGGCTGAGATACAAGGAACATTGTGTCATATACAAGATTCATGTCTACCACAGAAGTTGCAAATAACCAGTTCCCAAGGATGCAATTTATAGTAAGCTTATTCATTACTGTTTTAAACAATTAACGTTTACTCAAAGCCTTTCGTTTGTTGTTGAGGTTCTTGGTTACGACTTTGGGGCTTTGAGAGTGCTGAATTCTTGCTTGGCTGGTGAAAATTTTATGTATACATTCTTTGAAGTTTTCCTTATTGGTATATTCTATAAAGCTATCAGAAGAAATTCTGATACAAAAGGGTAACCATGGGGAGATATGTGGGCTGATATCTGCAGGAGCAAAAGCTCAGAGATGATGAGATTTCCCTTGGACATACTTCCCTTAAGGTTGTAAACTATGTGATGGAGGTGGGGTTCAATTAATGCCAACTACATGAACTCACAGAAAGTTTTAATCAAGATGTTAGTTTGTGACAATCAAGGATCCTGAAGCCATATAATGAGTATGGATGACTACTTAAAGGTCAGTCTTAGACATGTTAACTCATTTTGGGTCAGCTTATGTTATTCATTCCCATAAAATTAAGGAAAGTTAGTTAATGGCATTATGATTTCATTTTTGCAATCTAATCTTGAGTATTGTCTGCAGTTACTCTTCTTCCTGGTAAATTACCTTAGAAGACAATGCCATTTCATAATGGCCACACACATTGCCACATTGACTTAGTATGCTTTGTGTCATGTCTTTGTAAAGTAATATTTCCCATAGTGACTTTGAGTATGGAAGCAACATAAGACAAATTGCCCTTTTCACCTTATCACAGATCTAAGTGTGCTCTCATAAGAACAGATGGCTGGATTACAAGATCTTATTGATATTTTCCTTCGACTGATTTCCTCTTTGGATTTTTTTTAATTAGGTATTTTCTTGTTTTACTTTTCAAATGCTATCCCAAAAGTCCCCCATACCCCCCCCACCCACTCCCACTTCTTGGTCCTGGTGTTCCCCTGTACTGAGGCATATAAAGTTTGCAAGTCCAAGGGGCCTCTCTTCCCAATGATGGCCGACTAGGCCATCTTCTGCTACATATGCAGCTAGAGATATGAGCTCTGGGGGTACTGGTTTGTTAATATTGTTGTTCCTCCAATAGGGTTGCAGACCCCTTTAGCTCCTTGGGTACTCTCTCTAGCTCCTCCATTGGGGCCCTGTGTTTATCCAATAGCTGACTGTGAGCATCCACTTCTATGTTTGCCAGGCACCGACATAGCCTCACAAGAGACAGCTATATCAGTGTCCTTTCAGCAAAATTTTGCTGGCATATGCAATGGTGTCTGATTATGGGATAGATCCCTGGGTGCGGCAGTCTCTAGATGGTGCATCCTTTCGTCTCAGCTCCAAACTTTGTCTCTGTAACTCCTTCTATGGGTGTTTTGTTCCCAATTCTAAGGAGGGATAAAGTATCCACACTTTGGTCTTCTTTCTTCTTGAGTTTCATTTGTTTTGCAAATTGTATGTTGGGTATTCTAAGTTTCTGGGCTAATATCCACTTATCAGTGAGTGCATATCATGTGAGTTCTTTTGTGATTGGGTTACCTCACTCAGGATGATACCCTCCAGGTCCATCCATTTGCCTAGGAATTTCATATATAAAGAACTCAAGAAGGTGGATTCCAGAAAATCAAATAACCCGGGTACAAAGTTAAACAAAGAATTCTCACCTGAGGAATACCGAATGGCTGAGAAGCACCTGAAAAATTGTTCAGCATCCTTAATCATCAGGGAAATGCAAATCAAAACAACCCTGAGATTCCACCTCATACCAGCCAGAATGGCTAAGATCAAAAATTCAGGTGATAGTAGATGCTGGCGAGGATGTGGAGAAAGAGGAACACTCCTCCATTGTTGGTGGAATTGCAAGCTTGTACAACCACTCTGGAAATCAGTTTTGTGGTTCCTCAGAAAATCAGACATAGTACTACCGGAGGATCTCGCAATACCTCTATTGGGCATATATCCAGAAGATGTTCCAACTGGTAAGAAGGACACATGTTACACTATATTCATAGCAGCCTTATTTATAATAGCCAGAAGCTGGAAAGAACCCAGATGCCCCCTCAACAGAGGAATGGATACAGAAAATGTGGTACATTTACACAATAGAGTACTACTCAGCTATTTAAAAGAATGAATTTATGAAATTCCTCTTTGGATTTTAAAATGACAGTTTTATTGATTTCCTAAAAATGCTCATAGAAGACTCAAAAATTCTTTTCTGTTCATCAAAACAGATCATGCTCTGTCTAGAAGGTATTTTACTAAAGTAATGTATCTCTGTAAAATAAGGAACGACAAAAACAATACCATGTTGCATATGCCAATATACAATGGCACATGATTATCATTCTCCTTTCACATGTGGGCAGTGATAAAACTGCAAGGAAAGAAAGGACTGAACCATGACTGAGGTTCTATAGGGAAAACACCAAATTCTGAAGCACGGGTCCAATATCTGGGCCTTGGAGTAGCATCATATAGACTCAAATGAGCTTCAAAAGCCTTGTTTCTTTACCCTGCCACCTTTAGTAGACATGGCTTCTTTTTATACTGGTTCTATTTCAGCTTTCCTTGATGGATGTCTCCAGTTTGTTTATTTCTGTGACTCTCTCTCCCTCTCCCTCTCCCTCTCCCTCTCCCTCTCCCTCTCCCTCTCCCTCTCCCTCTCCCTCTCCCTCTCCCTCTCCCTCTCCCTCTCCCAGAGGGAGAGTAAAGAATAAATAAATAAATAAATAAATAAATAAAGAAAGAAAGAAAGAAAGAAAGAAAGAAAGAATAAATAAATAAGATTTATTTATTCATTATGTATAGTGTTTTGCTTGCATGTATCCCTGAATGCCAGAAGAGGATGCCAGATATCACTATGGTTATAAGGCAATATATGGTTGTCAGGAATTGAACTCAGGACCTCTGGAAGAGCAACTAGTGCTCTCAGCCTCTGAGCCATCTCTCCAGGCCCTCTGTGTATCTCTTACCTTCCTTATCAGAGGGTCTTATTTTTACTTTATACTTTTATTTTTGGCAGTTGCTGGCCATTACCACAGAGCCATGCTGAGAACAAAAGACTTTATAATTACCTACCGATGATATGGCATATCTATATGATACTCCCTCAGGCCAAGGCACAGGGATCGTTGTGCATGAGGGAGCAGAATACTGATAAGAGCCAGAGTAGGTAGATGACTACAATAAAACCATGGTTTCCAGTCACCCCAGTGCAGTTGCACATATGAGCTCAGAGTGGAGCTGCTCATGAAGTCCTATCCCTGGACATAAAGACACTGGGAATGATGACTGCTGGAGGAAAAAGAGCCAGAATTCTCCTGGAATGTAAGCTATGAGAGGCTAATTATGCCTCAAAATATGTTTCTAAACTCATACATATATAGCCAGCATTAAAAGATCCAGTAGTTTAAAAAACAAACAAACAAAAAAGGAAAAAAAAAGATAAAAATTTACTAGAACATAAAGTTAGGAAGGAAATGTGGTGGTGGTGGGGGGGATAAAGTAGGAAATATATAGGCGAGAATGAGATGTAGATTTGACCAAAAATATTGTGTATAAAATTCTCAATAAAAAGTAATAATTATCAAAACTAAATAATAAAAAAGATAAAAACCATTGGTCTTTTATCTTGTTTTACTTTTACCTATTAAAATGCATAGAATTCTTTGATAAATGCTCTCTGTTTCTGTGGATTTAAATAGTACTAGGATTTTGATTTGTCTGAAACTCAAGGTCATTACATGACCTCCAGGATTTTCACAATGCAACCTGAGCAGATGAAAGCACCATTATCGACCATTATCGACCATCCACTCTCTTTCTTTTATTCATGGTGAGCTTAGGATAGAGAAGAGAGAAGGACATTCTGGATGAAAGTGAGTGCTAAGTGGATGTTCTCGTTTAAGGCAATTTCCACCTTCTTGAGATTGTTCGTCCTCTATCTCCTGTGAGGCTGTTGTCTTTCATCAATACTTGTCGATAGCCTGATCACTCTGACACTCACAGTCTGTTTCTTAGACCAGGACACTTTCATATAAACTCAATTTTCTTCCTCCTACATTGATTCCAACTCTGTCTGTTTTGCTCACCATGCCCAAGTTACTTTTTATAGTGAATTAATCAATACATGTCACTCCATTAATTAAAACCCTTGGCTGATTTGTACTTTCTTATAATAGAGATGGTATAAACTCCCTGAGTTGAATTACTTCATAGTTTGTCTGCTTACTATCCATCCACCATTTTGCATTTCCTGTCATACACTCCTGGTAGCCTACCTTACACTAGATGCTGTAAGCAATAGTTATTAGTTTTGCAATATCCTGTCATATGTTGTCTTCCATATCTCTGTACTCATGAGTTATCACTAAGGGCACAGCCTAGTTGCTTAAGTTTGAAACCTAAACTTGGTGACTGTAAATATGTAATAGTGCCCATATTATTTAAACGCTCTATGGCTCAGTTGATTTTCATGTGAATATGGATATTTGCCATGAAGAATTGGTAATTCACATGTTTATTTTGAAGATAATAGTAAGTGATAGTAAGTGTGTCTGAAGCATAGGAGTGGCAATATACTTATGATCCACCACTATCACTCTAAATGCTTTGCTTTCTGGGCTAAAAGAATGAGCTTCTGTAATTCTCAAAGACAGGTTTAATATGACCCACTGTGTAGAGTCTTTGCTCACATCCCCACAAGCCTTTACCATTACATGCATTTTTCACTGTAACATTTATTGAAACACATATCATTCTTTATAATGTTTCTTCCTCCCCTCGATTACTCTGAGTTTATTTTGGAAAAAGAATAGTCCTTTATAAATCTTGTTCTATACATAGTAGATACTTAATTTGTTGAATGAATGAGTTGCTTTTGAAATATTGAGACTTATATGATCCGTGAAAAGGCTCTTACCATAGAAGGCTTCAAGTGCATACAAAACTAGAGGTGCTGATGCATGGAATTGTCACACACTCCAAATGAAGCTCCACACACTACTTCTTGGTTTTTGACAGTGAATATTTTCGGCAAGTGTGTTTGTGTGTGTGTGTGTGTGTGTGTGTGTGTGTGTGTGTGTGTTTACATAAGGACACATGAGGACAACCCCAGGTATTACTCCTCATGAGCATGTCTATTTGTTGTTTTTTAATTTTTTTTAAATTTTTATTTATTTATTGAGATTATGCCATAATTATCTCATTTCTCCCTTCTGTTCCCTTCAAACAAATTAATATGCCACTCCTTCTGTCTTTCAAATTCATGACCTCTTTTCATTAATTGTTGTTACATGTATATATGTTAAAACAGTGGTCTAGAACTCTGGAATTTATCATGTAGCAAAGAGGCTAGGCTGACTGGCCAACAAACCCAAACAACCTACTTGTCTCTACCTCCCCAGCACCAATATGACCAGCCCACGAACCAACCATAGCTTTTGACATGAGTTCATGGGATGAGCTCAGACCTTATGCTTACTAGGCTCACTTTTACCAAGTGAGCTATCTTCTCTGCCCCTTTATAGAACATTTAAAACAAATACCAGATATTACACTCTTAATTCATAAATGAATCATTACATATTCTATAAAATAGCATTATTTTAAACACAGTGATAGTGAATAAATTTTCCATCTATTATTGAAGAGACATTATCTTTTAAAAGGCTTTCAATTGTTTGTTATTATGTAATTTATATTAATGTCCTCACAGCACATGTCATATGTTGTCTCAAACTCCTAGTTTTAAATAGTATATCTTCTTTTACCATTTATTATTATGTAAATTAGGTCATTTGTAACAAAATTTCCTATAATTAAGGAATAAGATGAAGGTTATGCTATTTTTAAAAAGTCTTCACTTTTCCTCTTTTGTTATAGTTTTCTATAGAGGGTTAGTTAAGCTTGTTTTCCCATGGGAAACTACAGATTCTAGTTAACTTCTAACTAAATTGCTTAAGTAGGATTGCAATGTGTTATTGTGTGTTTGATATGATTTATTAGTGAAGTTTGAAGAAATTAAACCACATTCATTCATTTTTAAACCTTTCCAAAAGTCTATAGTATAGTGTTTGTAGGATATACCACTAATCATTTTCTTGAATCATTCTTTCACCAGGAGTTACAAAATAGTAATTTTTCTCATTGAACTTATGTTTCATTAATCTATTATTTATTCACTTTACATCTTGATCATCCCCCTCCTCTCCTCCCAGTCCTGCCCTCCCAACCCCCTTCTTCTATTACCCCTCCCTCTCTCCTTAAAAAAAAAAAAGGAGAAACCCCTCTGCCGCTATATCAACCTGCCATGATCCATCATGTCTCACCAGGATTGAGTAAATCCTGTCACACTGAGGCCAGACAAGGCAGCTCGGCTAGGGGAAATGGATGCAACGGCAGGCAATAGAGCCCCAGTGAAGTCAGAGGCAGCCGTCTCTCCAGTTGTTGGGGACCCACATGAAAAGCAAGCTGCACACCTGCTACCTATGTGTAGGGAGCCTAAGTCCAGTCCATGCAAGCTCTTCGGTTGGTGGTTCCATCTCTGTGAGCCCACATGAGCCCTGGTTAGTTGGCTCTGCAGATCTTCACATGTGTCCTTGATCATTCTGGCTCCACCAGTCTTTTCCTGAGTCTTCCACAAGTTCCCCTGAACTCTGCCTAATGTTTGGTTGCAGGTCTCTGCATGTGCTTTTATCAGTGGCTGGATGAAACTTTTCATATGATAGTCGTACTAGACTCCTGTCTGCAACCATACCAGAGTATCATCAATAGTGTCAGGCTTGCCCAGGGTATCCTCCAACTCATGATCCTCCTGCCTCTGCCTTCTTCAGCAAATCCTACCAGCGTGTGCCACCACAGCCACATATATAGCAGAGGATGGCCTTGTCGGGCATCAGTGGGAGGAGAGGGTCTTGGTCTTGTGAAGGCTCAATACCCCAGTGTAAGGGAATTCGAGGGCAAGAAGGCAGGAGTGGGTGAGTGGGAACACCCTTATAGAAGCAGGGAGAGGAGGAGATGAGATAGGGAGCCTGGCAGCAGGTAACCAGGAAAGGGGACATTTGAAATGTAAATAAAGAAAATATCCAATAAAAAAAAGATAAAAAAAAATATTAATGTCAGGATTGTCCTTTCCCACGGGGTGGGTCTCAAGTTGGGCCAGGCCTTGGTTGGCCATTCTTTCAGTTTCTGCTCCATCTTTATCCTTGCACATTTTGTAGGTAGGGCAAATTTGAAGTCAAAGGTTTTCTGGGTAGTTTGGTGTCCCGCTCCCTCCACTAGAAGTTCTGCCTGGCTACGGGAGATCACAACTTCAGACTCCATATTCCTAGCTGCTAGGAGTCTCAGCTAGAGTCACCTCTATATCCTCCCAGGAGCCCTCTGCATCCCATGTCTCTGGTTTGTCCAGAAGATGTTCCACTTTCCATTCTCTCTCCCAGCCATCTAATTGCCGACATCTGATTCCCCACCTCTGTCCCCTCCCTACTCTCTCCTACCCAGTTCCCTCTCTCCATTCACTTCTCATGTATATTTTATGTCCCATTTTGAGTGAGATTCAAGCATCCTCCCTTGTGTCCTCCATGTTACTTAGCTTCTGGAGGTCTGTGGATAATAGTATGGTTACCCTGTACTTCACGGCTAATTTCCTGTTTTAATAGCTTAGTAATATTCCATTGTGTAAATGTATCACATTTTCTTTATCCATTCTTTGATTGAGGGATATTTGAATTGTTTTCAATTTCTGGCTATTATGAATAAAGCCATGAATATTAACATGGTGGAGCAAGTGTTCATGGGTATGGTGGAACATCTTGTGATTATATACCCAGGAGGTATAGCTGGGGCTTGAGGAATAGTTTTTTTCTCATTCCAATATTTGGGCACATATTAACTGTGATATTTTTTTATGAAGAGCCTTTTAAGTGATTAGTTATCTCTGAGAATACTTTATAACAGTAAAGATAAACAGCTCATTTGTTCCCTTTGTAAATGTGCAACGTACTGGCTTGGTAAATGTGGGCTCTCTGCACACATGACAGCTAGCAGTGTGTCCGTCCTGGAGATAAAATGTATAAGAAAATTCAGCTCTACATGACTTAGTAGCTGGTATTGGTTCAAACTAAAGTCTGACAGTGAGTAGTTTATTTTAGCTTATATTAATCATAGCAGAATTTGGAAAAAAACGTTTCGTATGATAATTAACAATTTCTCATATACACAGTTACACGCAGCTCAAAATGTGATTTTATTGAAACTCTTGCAAAATACAAGCGATAAAGATGTATCCTATAGATGAACTGAGAAAGCAGGCTTGAGGTAAACAATGCTCATCGTAAGGGGAGCCAGTGTGGCCAAATCATGCACATAGTACAGAGGTCACCGAGCTATTAGCCACATTTACCCCCAATCTTTTCTGCAGAAAATAGATTTCTGTATTGCTGCCTCTGAGGTGTCTGTCTTGTTTGTTTAGTATTCCCTGGGTCCCTAGTGCTAATCTGTGAGCATAAGAACCTCGTGCATCCTAATTGGTGCTCTAACATTATTTTAAGATGATTACTTTCATCAAGAGTTTGACAAGTTTTGCTCAGTTGCAATCAGTATGCTTTCTGATATTCACAAATGTCCAGGTTTGGTTTGCTATTCAGCCTCATGTTTTGAGATGCCTTATCTGAACTCCTTGCTTTCAGATACAGCATGAAAACAGGGTTATCATGTCCATTTCTTGCCCTGAATCTAGAGTCATTCATCCCTGTAAGATGCTCCACTTTTCCAAGAGATGAGATTTAGGATTTGAGAGATTGGATAGAGTTGCTTCTCATTCCAGTTGGTGGACAGAGTAGGGACTACACATTTTATTAAAAAAGAAACTAAATCATCAGTTTGTGGAAATATTTCCAATAGAAAAAAATTCCAGTTTCTATTTAGCCATTTTGATGTGTTATAACTTTCTTGAAAACCTTGATTCTTATATTGATACCATAGAATGCAAATTAATTTACTATTTTATAGTTGTTTTACAGTAAAATGGCTCAATTTTAATATTAATAAAAATCACAAGTAAATAATGGCTAAAGTAGAAAAACAGAGAATTTTTATAGCAAAGTTAAAGAAATCTCAATATAGAACTGGTTTTAGTTGTAAAATGACATGGAGAAATTTGGATTTATACCAAAGAACAAATATTGGTGTATATTTGTTTGTTTTTGTTAATAGAAAACTTTCTATTATGTACTTTTAGAAAAATTTAAACAGTTATTTTAAGATAAATGTCTATTAAGCAACAATTTTAAGAAACATGACAGAGACTTAGTATGTAGTATTTTTAGTTATTTTTGTGCTCTTTTAAAATAGTTTTATTTTTTTTCTGGCCATTTGTGTGTGTGTGTGTGTGTGTGTGTGTGTGTGAATGAGCCTTAGGAGTTCATTTCCTGGAGCTGAAGTTACTTGAGGCCATGAACCCCTTGATGTGGGTTCTGGGAACTGAACTTGGGTCCTCTTTAAGAACAATACTTGTTTACAACTGATGAGCCATCTCTCCAGTTCTACTCATACAATCTTTAGTCAGTTTCTTCCAACATCTAATAAAAGCAAGGGCAACACATGATACAGTTTGAATCAGAGTGTTTCTTGCTATACTAGCATATCTCTGACACCCTTGTATAGTCACATTCATTTCCTCCCTGTCTCATACCCTTTTCTTTCCTTCAATGTGTAATTATTCCATAGTTTATGCATTGCTGAATCATATTATCCTCATTTCTAGTTAAAGGACTAGTACTCAATTATGCTAATGCTACTATTATATATCCAAACTCGAAATATACAAACCCTCAGAAAACAGTAGATGAATTTCTCTGAAGAATTGTTCATTGTAAAAAGATGAATATTCTGTGTCCTAAGAGGCATTGTCCGATGAGCAGAGATGAAAGTTAAGATTGTTTTCTAGCTTCCTAACTCCACACTTCTTAGGTTTCACTGTGGTCTGTTGTGAAAAACAAGAGAGACATTTAGCTCTTTCTCTGTACTGGATGCTTTCTGAGAGCCAACTTGTTTGTTCTCTTTCACTAGAATCTAAACCATCCTTCTCAGTTTTCACACAGCTAGGGGAGTGTTCTATTTTGAGTTACTTGTGTTCAATTTGGAGCTGTAGGTATTTTGATACTGTAGAGGATCCTGCCTACCTCACTACCCCCAGACCTCACCCAACATTCTTGTCCCCATCCATACCTATGAAACTGCTCAGCAGTGGTGACTGAAGTTTAGCTTTTGAATCCAGACCTTTTCAAGAAGACATGCTTCTTAGAAACTGCTGGATTTTTGCTTTTCTGAACCCACTAGATTTTCCTTTGCTTTATCTTTACTTGTTCCTGTACATTTGTTATACCTCCTAAGATCTTGCTGCTGATTGTGGTTCAAATTCACTTGTTCTTCCTCTGTGACACCATACATGCTAATTTATCAGTCTGTTTTGTACTTTGCTCCATTTACTGCAGTGTAATGAATATATCTGAACTTACTGACTTGAAATAATGCTCATTGTCTCACGAAGTTGTGTATTTGTGCATCAAGTGACCAGGATAGCTTGTTTCTGTTTTATAATGTCACAACTTGTGATGAAATAACATGAAAGACTGACAAATGAAGCATCTGAGATGTAATGTAAGAATCTTTGAATTAAAAAAAATCTCTACATGGCTAACTTGGTCTTCTTTAGACTCAAGTGGCTAACAGTGAGTGAGTTCTTAGACAATTTCTGAATTATGAAGTCATGAAGATGATACAGTCAGTTTCCCTCAGATAGGGCCAGGAAAGGCTTGGCATACCATTCCAATATGCTGGCTGTATTATTTAAAACATTCATAGGCCATTCAGTCACAATGATGAGGCAAATAAACTGGAACTCTACACAGAAGGAAGTGTGTAGCTGCTTTTAACCTACCACAATGTGCTAATAATTCTGACAGCTTTCTAGAATTGAAAGCCTTATTATATATAATCCATATATCATGAAATTCATTTTTAAAATACATTTATTCTTTTGCAGTGTTTAAACCAAGTCTGGAAAAATTTCATGTTTCACCACCACAAAAGTAAATCCTTCAGCCCTTAGAGAGACTGCCCTTTTCTTATAGCTTTCTATGCCACAATCAAATAGAACCTCAGTGCCATCATCTTCTTCAAACTTGAAATTTCTAAAAAACAATTCTGTCTTATAGAATATACATTATTATTATAAAACAGAAATATTATTTGTACATAATTTAATGGGTCGACAGATATTAACATTTGAAATAATGAATCAAGCTAATTAACACCCTTATCGCCTCAAATACTGAATTTTGAGATGAAGAGTTCAGAAAATTATTCTCCTCTGTTGTCACTCTGTTGGGTGTTGCAGGCTTCAAAGAAAGTCTTACTACCATGTAATGAAGGCTTTGCACTTATTTATTGGGATAAAGGCAAAAATCCAACTTTGAAAATAAATCAGTATCTTTCCTATAATCTACTAGATGTTACAGGGAAAGGGTAAAAATTAAAATAGTTTTAAGAAACTGAAAATCCAGTAGCAAATTTTCTGTATATTTTGTACTAATGGTACTAGTCTCCCAGTATGAGAGTTCAAATACATATTTAAAATCTAATATATTCCCTACACATAGACGGAGTGAATTCTGAATTTCTTCAGTAAAATTCATGCTCATTAGTACAGTTCTGACTTTCTGCTTTGGACCAGTGCGGCATTCTGGAGAAGAGAGGTGGATTTGCAAAGCACAGCTGAGCAGTGGCTCCTTGGTAATAACTGCATCCTGCAGTGATGAAGTTACTACCGTGCTTTCTCTCTGTACCTGCTCCAGCTTCCTGTTCCAGGCCTCTGTAGGCAGGCTGCCTGCCTCAGATGAGAAACAGAACATGCCAACTTCCTTGTGCACCCATGCACAATTTCTAGGATAGGCAGTGTGCTTTGTTGTTTTATTTTTTGTTTTTTTTTTTGTTGAAAAATTTTCTCACATAATATATTCTGATTACCATTTCTTCCATCTTCCCAGTTCTATTCCTCCCAGTTCCTCCCCGCTACCCTCCCATACTGACCCACCCTGTTTGTCTCTTAGGCTTTGAAGGGATAATAATAAAATAAAATAAAATAAAACAAAAACTAACATATTGGAATAGAACAAAACAAACAAGAAAAAGAGCCTCCCAAAAGGCAAAAGAAGCTGATATAGATGCAGAGACACTCATACTCACACTCAAGAATACCATAAAGTCTCTATACTTGTGCCATAGTTTATACCCAAAGGACCTGTAGGATAAAATGAGAGAGAAAAATATATAAAAAAGGCAAATTAAAAAAAAATTCAAACACTTTGACTTGACTTTATGGGACAAGGAACCTCCAGAGCTGCCCTTGAGTTTGTTTTCTATTGACCATTTATTGCTGGAAATGTAGCCTACTCTTAAGAGTAATTTGTCTCCCTATTGAGACTCACTTGACAAAAGCCTAATTTTCGTTAAAAAGTGACTATAATTGGACCTAGCTTCTAGCTTAGGGATGGGTCATGTGTTCACTTCTGTTTTCAGCTCTAAGACCCCATCTGGTACATACCCATGCTGGCCTTGTGTTTGTTGCTCCAGTCTCACTGAGATCACAGATCCATGGACCTTGATGTTTTAGAGGGCCTTGTTTCCCTGGTGTCCTCCAGTACTTCTGCCTCTTTCTGCCTTCTCTTCAACAGAGAATTCTGATCATCCACTGAGGGAAGGTATTTGATGGAGATATTCCAGGGCTGAGTGTTCCAAGGATACGCCCCACCCCACCTCCACATTCCTAGACTGAGGTTCTTTGTATTTGCTACAGTCTGACACAGGAGAAAGGATCTCTGATGATGACTGAGAAAGGCATTGATTTATAAGTATAGTCAAATGTCATTAGGAGTCATTTTATTGCTAAGTTCTTTTAGTAGAAGAGTAATATTTTCTTTTACTCTAATTTCAGTGTAGTCTCAGGATGCTGGTCACTCAAGCAGTATAGGGTAGGAGTTCCATCTGGTGAAATGGGTCTTAACTCAAATCAGATGTTGGTTGGTTACTCCCACAAGTTTTATACCACCATTGCCCTAGCATATCTTGCAGGCAGCACACCATTGTAGACTGAAGGGTTTGCAGCTAATTTGGTTTTCACATTTCTCCTTTGGTAGTGTGCAGAGTATGTTCCTGTACCAAAGACATAGAGGTGAAATCTCAGTGTAGGCACCAGCTCAACTTCTCCATATTCTAAGAATTGTGTACGTGTTATCTTCTGCCATACATTTGTGAAGAGAAACCTACAGTTTTGGCAGCCTGTATTGTTTGGGGGTTTCTAGGGAACCCCTTTGGTGAACAACTCAATTAGATGTAACCAAATCCTAGTACTGGAAGCTTTATTTTCTAAAAAAAAAAAAAAAGTCTAGATGTGCTACGCACACTGCAGTGAAGTATGCTTGGCAGGCCGAGAGGCCTGGGAGCACTCATGAGGCAAAAAGTTTCATGGAAACTCACCTCCTGGAACTCTGGCGTTCTCATAACCTGTATACTCATACACTATCCTTGCGTTAGTCTGGTGCATGGATCCACGTTCTCTCTTTTAGTATTATTTTATTCTAAGTGCCTTTTAAGATTGAATTCTGACATAGCTAAGCCTTCACCAGTGTTCCAACGTCCCCGAAAATCCTTGAAGCCGACAAACTTGGAATTCAGTAGGAAAGTAAGAATGTTACCTATTCAGTAACATTCAAATTTACTTCTAGTAGAGACAGTGAAACTAATTAGGCATTACAATGAATGGAGCCAGAATAGCTCAGGACTGGTCTGCAGAGTGTTTACTTGAGACAATTGCCAGTCTTACCCAGACAAGGGAATTCAAAATGGCCTAGCGAATAGGTGGGTTTACCATGAAAGAGTTAGGGAATCCCCCTGAGACAGGTTTCTTCACTAGGCCCAAAGGAACAGCATAAATCAGGCATTTACTAAGAACCCCTGGTGGTGGGCTTAACAATAGACTTTTACACCTGGCTCCCTTCTTAGTGGCTGCCGCCTGGTCCCCGCCTTCTTTTGATGTATGCATTCCTTATGTTTTGTGTCACTTAGTGGATGTATCTCGCCTGGTTTCTTATTATTCTTCTGTATAAAAAGTATAATGCTCGACCTGAAAAATTACATTCAGATTCTATACAACCTCTTGTGTTGTGTCTGACCATCTGCAACAAGAGACCGGTCCTATGCAGACAAGGGACCAAGAGGGTCTGCGTCATAGATGGGATCCTATCTTCCCACATTATTTGGTGATTTCATATTATATTATAATATAAAATTAAGGAATTCCCTTCCTGATCCCTGTCTTGTCTCTTCACTATTTGATCTTTCCATTCCAGTATCATGCCTCCCTCCATCCATAACTATCTGTTCTGTTTTCCTTACCATGGGAGACTCTTTGTTTAGTCTCTAATCTCTACCTAACCTCTACGGTTCTACAGATTGTAGCAGGTTTATCTTTGTCTTAGTAAACAATGTGTTTTTAAAGGAATGATTAAAAGGACTTTCCTTTCATTACAGACAGGAAATGGCAGAAAGCACTTTGCAATTAATTAGAATTTGACAATGTTTGGAGGTTGATTTATATTACAGGTTTCTTAAATTATCTTTTGTTCAGTAAAATTATACAAGAAATCATTAATAAAGCACAAATGTCCTCATATCAACATTCCTTTCTCCAAGCTTTATGTTCCATTATCCTATAGCGAAAACAGAACTTCAAGCTCAGTTCTTCATACTGTCTTCATTTTCTTGAAAAAGTGAGAAATACTGCTCCTTCTCAGAGGTTATTTTCAGCCACTATGATATAAAGTTTGCATCCTTGTAAGCTTAGAGTCCAGGTTGGTGCTAATTTATGGGCAATGATTACTTGTGATTCAAACCCTGAAGTAAAGAATCCTGGGTTGAAGTTTAGATTTCATAACTTGTTCATGTGTGCTTTCTACATAGCACTCAGTATCGGTGGATATGCGGCTTGTTTATAAAATAAAGAGGAAGACTCCATGCCTTCCCAATAAGGCCTTCCTGAGAATTGCAGAATGTAGCATGTGCAGATATTATAGCTAAGTGCTAGAAGGTACTAAGAACTTAACAAACATTAGCTCTACTATTAATAGCTAAGGTTGTTCTTTTATTAACCAAGAGTATAGGGGACATGGTGGTCACTACCTTTAATTTCAGCACTTGGGAAGCAGAACAGATAAATCTCAAGAGGTCAAGGCTGGCCTGAGGACACAAAAAAACTCTGTCATGAAAAATTGGGGGCTTGGGGGAAAGAAAAAATTGGGGCCTTGGGGGAAAGAGAAATGATAGAGTCCGAAGAGATGGTCCAGTAGTTAAGAGCATTTCCTGCCATTGCAGAGAATGCTGGTTCACTTCTCAGCACTGCCTCATGGCTTACAGATGTTTATCTGTAACTCCAGTTTTAGGGACTATGATGCATTCTTCTGATCTGTATAGACACTTGGTATGTATAGTGGTATACTTTACACATTCAAACAGTCACACATACACATAAAATAAAAATAAATAAAATTTAAAAAGAAAAGTCTAGCTAAATGAGAAATTGTTTTAAAATAGAGTAAATAGTGTTTGCTAATTTTAGCATGCATTGATTGAAATTACTACCAGCTTTTCATTTTATTCCATGGATGTCTCAGGAAAATTGAGGGGATATTTGTAGTCTTGTTTTTCTTCTTTTTCATACATAAGTTTGGCTTTCTTTTTCACATTAAAAGCTTATGCTCAGGGATAGTAAAATATCTGCATGTGGAAAAAGATTATCCTTCTTTCTGTCAACCTGTTTAGGAAGGATTTTTCTGTGGGGGACCTGGAGCTTGCAGGATGCATTGGAATATAGGATAATACACTTGCTCCGTCATTATGCAAGGTTCTAGTAGAGCTTTGGCCACTTAACCTGTGACAGTCTGAATACTTGACTCAGAACAGAAGACCCTATCACTATAATCATGTCACTCCAAATGGTGCCATTTGGTCTCCTGATTTTGCTGAGACACCTTGTGATCTCCCCATGCTCTGCCTTCATTACTGTGGGTAACTTCATTTGTTTTATACTTCCGACTTACATTTTTTTTCAAAACAGAATACTGCCTTACCTCAGTTTTAACCCATGTTTTTTGTGCTGATTTTATCACTAGGTGAAGCTAACTTATCCATATATAAAAAGAATGGACAGTTATCTGAAAATCTAGATCTTTTTACTTTTGTTTCTATTTACCATGCAAAGTATGTATTTCCAGGGACACTGTGTTTGGCATGTGGAGAAGCAGGTTATTCTCTTACAAATGTTCTGGTCTTTGTCATAAGCCATTGCCTGGGTTAAGAGCACCTCTTAAGTATGTGTGAAAATGTTTGGACCTCTAATCCTCCCTATATGTTTTTTTGAGGTGCAGTCTGAGTGTTCAGTGGAGTTAAAGGTTTGCTCTGGGTTCAAAGGAGGGTCTTTGTCTCTTTGTGTCCTTCTAATGCTCTCTGTGTCCTGAGTTTTGACACAACCTGGTTTTTGTTCTTGTTTTTATCATCCTGTTATAACCTGCTTCATTGGATTATTCTGTTGAACTTTTGGTGCTAAAGAACATGTAGTGTCTTGTCTCTTAACTGGCATAAGACTTCCTAGCCACTGTCTTGCATCTAGCCCTTAGCTCTGTCAAATAAAATGGTTGTCACTAAGGCCTATAATTTCCTTTTGCTCTTAAGTCTGCCTATCTAGTAAGCCTCAGTTATATAGATCCCATTAATTACTTTGCACAACCTTCCTTAGGTGTATGAGAACATTCCTACTATAGCCAGACTCGGGGACCCTTGCCTCTTCTCAATCCTCTTCACCACTGATTTCCCTCTGAAATACCTTCCCCTAGATTGTAAGGCTTTCCTCAAAGTGTCAAAGTATAAGTGGGACAAATCTTTTGAGAATGATGGCAGGGAGCATGGGTTAGGTTTTTTTTCGACTTCTTCTTACTGAAAGTCCATTTCCCAGTCTTACATAAAAGGCAGAAATCCTGAGTTTGGAATTTCCTGTGAGCACACTCTTCTACCCAATAATATGTACTGTAGTCCTATCCTCTTGTGCATCTTGCATTTGTTATTTCCTGAACTCTTTCTCTTGTATAGTTTCTTTCTAAAGCACTATTAGTCTCACAAATCTAGAGAATACCATTGCCTACCATTGTATTCCATTCAACATTCCAGACTCTTACCTCAACATTTAAATTAATTATTTAACTCTTTGAGTTTATGTATATGGGTGCTTTGTTTGCATGTATGTCTGTATACCGAGTATGTACCTGTTGCCTGAGGAGACCAGAAGAGGGCATTGTCGCACTTGGAACTGGAGGTCCAGATGCTTTTGAGCTTCCATGTGGGTGCTGACACCCAAACCTGGGCTTTCTGGGGGACCATCGAGTGCTCTTAGCTGTTGTAAACTGGCCCGTGGCCCACATAAAGGCAGGCTGGGGCTGAAAGAGACTTAAACTGTGAGAAAAAATAATGAAGCCAAGACAAATTTTTCTGATCAAGGCCCGAGAGTTTACTAAGAGACCGTGCTTATAAGGGGGAAGGCCAATCTCCCCGCCAGTCCATCCTTGGTGTTTTGTCACCATGCCGCCATGCCGTCAGCACTTGGTCGCCAGGATGGTTGCTTATTCAGGCATGTCTCAGGAAGACAGGTTCAGCCTCTCAGCAGGTAGCAGAAGAGCAGGGCAGTTGTCACTTCAAAAGTAGCCAGCCAAGTCGGAAAGCTGCACTGCAAGTGGCCCCACCTTAGTGGCAACAAGGTCTGTACCAGCCTGCTTCAGGCTGGGGGAGGCTACAATTTCCCCCCTGATATATAAAAATAGCTGGACCAAGACATAAATTTTATTTATGCTCCATAGTCCTGCCTGGGAGTTGTGGAGGCTGGCGGCCATGGCTGTTTTAGGAAATCTCAGATTTTCCCGAGCCATTCTTATCCATCAAGGAGCATACATGCAACTTGTTTGTGTTTATTTTACACAAACATGGCTCTGTGGTGTATTATTAACAAACTACGGCCTCTTGGCATGTCCCTCTGTCTTAGATTGATATGGCTCCGAAATCTGGTTGCCTGTCATTGACTGTCAGGCCCTCATAGCACACCTTATTCCCAAATCAGACCAAAGCCACAATATATACTGAATATGCTTCTTCATATTGATGAATTTCTGCCACCTGCACTTGCTGGAGGCGAGGCTGCACACTTGCTGAAATCAGGCTATAAGGAGAGACTATCCTGCTCAAAAAACAAAGTTGAGATAGTTGAAAAGCAACAGGAGATTCTCTGAAAGTGGAGGCTGTGCTCCAAATTAACTTTTTGGCTAAAAAGGATTTTTAGCTCTCAAGGAGATTAGACTCATATTTACTAGAAGATTCAGAACCAGTCTTTCAGGCAGCCATAGTGCTCCATCTTCTTTTTGTGAAAAAACAGAGACAGAACCTTTTCCCCAGATTAAAATGGGGTCTGGACCATTCCACATATTAGTTAATGGGTCTCACCATTAGCCATGGCATAAGAACTGGAAGTAACTGGATGCCAGTAGCTATCTGCTGCAGACTGACCTTTAACATCAGTTTGCAAAAAATTTAAAACAAACAAGACAAAAGCAAGATGTGCTTTTGGTGACTTTGGGGGGGTGGGGGTGGGGTATAGCTATGACTACATAAGATATCCTGCTCACCCCTTAGAGGAGCCGTCAGTAAAAATCAATAGAGCATTATATAAAGGTTGTAAGGAAGTCATTTTAGGAAATATCACCTCATGTACATTTAAAAATGTTATCAACCTATCTTGAGGATAATGATTATCTATAGTTCCTATAAATCCTATTTGAAGAAGCAACCAATACTGTGCTGCTTCAGCCAAGTATCTTGGTCTATGCTATAAGACTGAACAATGATATCTGGCTCTTTGCCAAAATAAGTTAGTGCCTGGTTCCTTCCAAGTATGAAGCACTGCTTCATAATATGGCAGGATATTTCATTTAGGAGAAATCTTCAAATGTATCTACATTAGAGGAGCCTTTTGTCACAACAATCTTGTAGGCATATGAACCATATTAAAAATTAACAGATGTAAAGGCAAAGAGTAATCTATATGAATGACAAATTGTTATTCAATAGTTCTTTCTACTTGTTGTAAGGTCAGCAATTGATTAAGTATAAGTCCTCAAGAATTAACACCATTATGTGAAAACAGGTAGGAACTGAAGACATTAAAAACAATTCTTTCACAATTTGATATGCACCTTCTCTAAAAATACCAAAATATTATTTTAAGCCATTACTGTTTTGATTATATAAAGAATGAGATTATTCTTATGTAAGGCCTGTATCTGCCTGAGATATAAATCTAGCATGGCATTGCCTTAAGGGGTCTTGTCCAGGCAATCTAGAACAAAATTTTAAATGTCTAAAAACAGTCTTCTAAAAAGAACAACATTTTTTTCTTATGAGTTATATATGCATAAAACATTGCAAATTTGAGAATTTGTAGTATCTGAGGGATGAACAATTTTAAGCAATTGTAAGCTCTGAGATATATATTGATAAATATACAAATTAAAACTTGATTATTCAACATTTAAAACACCATCTACAGCACACATTTTAATTATCTGTGCTGAAGCAGGAGGAAACTCAAAAGAATAAGCATGTGATCCAATTCACATGTACTTTTCTCCCATAGAAGTGCTGTTTTAAATAATAGTAAATGGGATGCATGCACGAATTTATAGAAGGTACAAAAGCATACATAAAAACAATTTTTAACTTATTTTTAGGATAATGATTATCAATTTTATATAAAATGATGTTATGCAATGGGCCAAATATCAATATTCTGCAATAACCAAATTAATTCCTGCTTGGAACAAGGAACAGACACTTTGTCGGGTTCTTAAGACACAATTTTTGTTATAGTTCTTCTAAAATATACAAATTTATCTTACAATACTTTATTAGCACCACAGGAGCCTTAATAGGATGTTAAAACTTTGCTTTGAGGCAAAGAAAGATGATTTTACATTAATGTTTTCTTTTACCAAAGAATTGGTGTGGGCACATTTAAAAACCGTAACTAAAATAAGCAGCTAATATTTAATTACTATTGATTATAATTGATAACAATTATAAAAGCTTCCTTTATTTTCTGCAAAGACTTTTGTTTTTTACCAGTTGATTTGTGTCTCTCAAGATAACATCCGACAAAGGTTTAAGTCACTTTAAGACCTTAAGGTGAAGCCGGGCGTGGTGGCGCACGCCTTTAATCCCAGCACTCGGGAGGCAGAGGCAGGCGGATTTCTGAGTTCGAGGCCAGCCTGGTCTACAAAGTGAGTGCCAGGACAGCCAGGGCTACACAGAGAAACCCTGTCTCGAAAAACCAAAAAAAAAAAAAAGACCTTAAGGTGAGGCCTTAGCCAATTAACGTCTCCTGGAAGCTTTTGAAAATAAAATTTTGAAGCAATTCAATTTTTTGTTCTTAGATTTTCTGTACCACAATTTTATAGTATAACCAAAACCCCAAATATTAAAAAGATATTGCCTCTGAATCTTTTCTGAAGCAACAGCTACTTCCCAGAACTTTAAAGCTCATTGTGTGAGAGCAAAGATTTGAAGTAAACTTCTCTTGAGAGACATTAGCTAATAAAGTACTTTCCACTTAGGAAACAATATACACTGAAAGATTCAAACTCTTAGCTTCTTGTATTGAAGCAGAGACAATAAAATTTTTCTTACATAACATAAAGCTATATTAGCCATACCTAGAGGCAAAAATTTCCAGTGATCACCAGTTCACTAGAAGCAAACCCTTTACAATTATCAGGATGCAAAGGAAAAAAAAAAAACTTTTAAATCTATAATAACTTTACATGAAGTAGGCAAGCCAGATTGTAATTCCTTTATAAGTTCTACAGTCTGATCCTTTATAAACGTTGAATTTGAACTTTATTTAGAACAACATCTGGATAGATCTGCAACAGCGTTCTTTTAGCTAAAGAGAAATTTCCCTGAAGGCAGGCAAGAACTTCTCTAGGCACTGTTTGCAAAACAAAAGAAAGTCATACAAGCCCTGCAGAGGCTGCTCTGAGCATTGTTCCTCTTGCTGTGAGGACAGATGTAAAAATTTTTACGTTTCTTTTGCAATATAAGACTATAACTACAACCTTGGGAATGCAAAACCCAATTTTAAAACCATTTTTCATCTTTAAAGTCAATGTTAGAAGCATTACTATCATGTTACAAAGTTTGGCTGCCAATTTATACCTATGAATGCATGACACTGAAAATTTTAATGCTTCATTAGAGAGACATTGCTTTAAATCTTATCTTTAAGTCTACCTTTTAGGATAAGTATCATATTAAATATTATCTCAACTAGAAGTATCCTTAGAGGTCTAGTTTTTTGGTCTGCTTTATGCCACGTGTTTGAAAGACTCCAAATGTGAGTTACCAATTTAAAGCTGTCTTGCTACCAATGTTGCACCCTTTTAGTCATACCTAATAACTTATAAGCTAGTATTCTATGATGAAGACACTCAGAGCATATTATAACTTTAAGACCAATAAAAAACCAAATTAAGTGGCTACAGGAATCCTATAAATTTAGACCAATCAGAAAATTTTACTTTTTCTAGCCATAATTATAAGATAAAAAAGCACTTTGTCATTTGCTAAACACAATAATCAAGATTGCAGAAAATTTTCTAGGAAAAAAAAACAACTATCAGCTTTTTTGCCTTAAAACTAAGAAGCTTCAGACTGCTTTTTTTTGAAACAGTTTTTTTTTCAGCAGTGGCTCCCCTGCTGTGCCTGATTCTTGACTAAAGTGTGGGCCACTCTTGGGCTTTATCTGCTGAACCAGCAGATAAAGTCTTAGACATTTTTATTTTCCAACATGAAACACAGAAGATCCAGTCATTCAGACAACTAGACAAAACACACATGAATTGACACGTGAACGGATTGGTACACCAGACATTAGACAACAAAAAGAGGGCAGAGAACTTCTGCTGTAGGGGCCAGAGAGAATAACACAGGGCGTCCCCCATTTCTCTCTGTCTCTGGGATAGCTTCAAAATCCATTTTCCTCTATTTTGTTTTATTTTATTATCTTAAACCCTATTCCTCTGGCCTGATGCAGTTCTTGACTGCAGACAACCACCTGATTTATTATTTTAAACCCTATTCCTCTCGCCTGAAGTAGCTCTTAAAAGCTGTGGACAACCACCTGATTTGAAGTTTCTAGTCCCACACATATTTTGCTGTCAGACCCTAAGTGGAATCAGTACTGGGTGAGCACTGTTCCAACTTAGTCCATATCCTACTGCACCTCCAGCAACACTTTAAAAAATGAAGTTTAAAACCAGTGCTAGCATAAATACCTGTTGCTCACTGTGCCCGATATGATCTTCGTTTTCTTTCCTTCTCCTGGAGCTCCATACAAGATAGCGAACCTCAGTGTTTTCCTGCCATTTCTAGGTCCCTGGTTCAGGGCATCAATCTGTTGTAAGCAGGCCCTCCCTCGGCCTACATGAACCAGGTATTTCTGGAAGGCAGGCTGGGGCTGAAAGAGACTTAGACTGCGAGAAAAGATAATGAAGCCAAGACAAATTTTTCTAATCAAGGCCTGCAAGTTTACTAAGAGACTGTGCTTATAAGGGGGAAGGCCCATTCCCCCCCCTCCCCCCCGCCAGTCCATCCTTGGTGCTTTGTCACCATGCCTCCATGCCGCCAGCACTTGGTCGCCAGGCTGGTTGCTTATTCAGGCATGTCTCAGGAAGACAGGTTCAGCCTCTCAGCAGGTAGCAAAAAAGCAGGGCAGTTGTCATCAAAAAGAGCCAGCCAAAGCTTCACCACAGGTGGCCCCACCTCAATGGCAACAAGGTCTGTACCAGCCTGCTTCAGGCTGGGGGAGGCTACACTTAGCTCATGAACTATCCACTCCCCTTTCTTAATCTTTTATCTTCCAATTTTATAGATCAAATTTCTGCTACTAACTCATTTGTAATCTAGATTTGTCATTGATAGTTAAGTATATTCTTCTATATCTTTCCAGCCTCCCATTTTCTAAATAGTACTCCCTGTCATTCTAGCTGACTCTTGTCAACATTTCAGAACCAAAGATTTCTTTACACACAGTAACCTGAGTTTAAATCACCTACCTTTCCCTTGTCCTTTATCTGTACATGCTTTTATATTGTTACTATTCAGTGAAATATGCAAGGTTCATCTTTTACTCACATCTTTGTTATAAAACCTCAACTTTATTTTCTCTCTCTGATTTTCTTAAATTGTCTAGAAACCCAAATCACACTGTAATTAATCCACATGTCTGTGTACTCCATGCATACTAAGATGGGCATGGCTGGAAAAATGCTGTCTGCTGAATACACGAGCTTTAAATTTGTGACAGGCAATCTCAAGTGCAACCCATATTAAATTTATTTACTTTATTGAATCTTTAGATAAACTTTCAGACCTTTTCCTGTAATCACAAATTTCTATCACCTTCTATTTTATCTTCATTCTCTGTTGCTTATGTAAAGTGAAAGGAATCATACAAGCATTAATTTACCTGTGTACTTGGCATTAGATCTCTAACTCCTTGAGTAAACAAGAGCACATAAATATCCACATTGTATTTCTTACTTTACCAAACTTATCTAAACTCTTTGGAAAAGAAACCCCTCTACTTGTACATAAGTATTATTTTCTGTCCCATTTTCTTCACTTTTCCAATGCTATCAGTTCTTCCTCAACATTAAAATATTTTATGAGCTTATAGCGACAATTTTTATTGGTTATTTTATTTATTTAAATTTCAAATGTTGTCCCCATTCCTGTTTTACCCTCCACAAACTCCCTATTCTGTCCCCCTCCTTCCTGCTTCTATGAGGGTGCTCCTCACCCACCTTCCCACTCCTGCCTCACTGCCCTAGATTTCCCCTATGCTGGGGCATTGAGCCTTCACAGGACCAAGGGCCTCTCCTCCCATAGATATCTTACCAGGCCATCCTCTGCTACATATGAAGCTGGAGCCATAGGTCGTTGGATTTGTACTCTTTAGTTGGTGGTTTAGTCCTTGGGAGATCTGGAGGGATTTGGTTGGTTGCTATTGTTGTTCTTTTGTTAATAAATTAAACTATATCTACTTATTTCTTCCTTGTTTTATTTTATAGCAAAACCTTTCAGAAGCATTTGATCATAGGTTGGACTCCCATTCTTTTCTTTCAGGACAAAAACTACTATAGTCAGGCTTTAAGAATACTTCTGAATCAAAGGTAAAATCCTCCAAGAGGAACTATCAATCCTGAATATCTATGCTCCAAATACAAAGGCAGACACATTCATTAAAGAAACTTTAGTAAATCTCAAAGCACACATTGCACCTCATACAATAATAGTGGGAGACTTCAACACACCACTTTCACCAATGGACAGATCATGGAAACAGAAACTAAACAGGGACACAGAGAAACTAAGAGAAATTATGAATCAAATGGATCTGGCAGATATCTACAGAACATTCTATCCTAAAACAAAAGGATATACCTTCTTCTCAGCACCTCATGGTACCTTCTCCAAAATTGACCACATAATTGGTCACAAAACAGGCCTCAACAGATACAAAAATATTGAAATTGTCCCATGCATCCTATCAGATCACCATGGACTAAGGCTGATCTTCAATAACAAAATAAATAATAGAAAGCCAACCTTCACGTGGAAACTGAACAACACTCTTCTCAATGATACCTTGGTCAAGGAAGGAATAAAGAAAGAAATTAAGGACTTTTTAGAGTTCAATGAAAATGAAGCCACAACATACCCAAACTTATGGGATGCAATGAAAGCATTTCTAAGAGGAAAACTCATAGCTCTGAGTGCCTCCAAAAGGAAACTAGAGAGAGCACACATTAGCAGCTTGACAACATACCTAAAAGCACTAGAACAAAAGGAAGCAAATTCACCCAAGAGGAGTAGACGGCAGGAAATAATCAAACTCAGGGGCGAAATCAACCAAGTGGAAACAAGAAGAACTATTCAAAGAATCAACCAATCAAGGAGCTGGTTCTTTGAGAAAATCAACAAGATAGATAAACCCTTAGCCAGACTCACTAGAGGGCACAGGGAAAGCATCCTAATTAACAAAATCGGAAATGAAAAAGGAGACATAACAACAGATCCTGAAGACATCCAAAACACCATCAGATCCTTCTACCAAAGGCTATACTCAACAAAACTGGAGAACCTGGATGAAATGGAGAAGTTCCTAGACAGATACCAGGTACCAAAGTTGAATCAAGATCAGGTTAATGATCTAAACAGCCCTATATCCCCCAAAGAAATAGAAGCAGTCATTAATAGTCTCCCAACTAAAAAAAGCCCAGGACCAGATGGGTTTAGTGCAGAGTTCTATCAGACCTTCAAAGAAGATCTAATCCCAGTTCTTCACAAACTATTCCACAAAATAGAAACAGAAGGTACTCTACCCAACTCATTCTATGAAGCCACAATTACTCTGATACCTAAACCACAAAAAGACCCAACAAAGATAGAAAACTTCAGACCAATATCACTTATGAATATTGATGCAAAAATCCTCAATAAAGTTCTTGCTAACTGAATCCAAGAACACATCAAAACAATCATCCATCCTGACCAAGTAGGTTTCATCCCAGGGATGCAGGGATGGTTCAATATACGGAAATCCATCAACGTAATCCAGTATATAAACAAACTCAAAGACAAAAACCACATGGTCATCTCCTTAGATGCGGAAAAAGCATTTGACAAGATCCAACACCCATTCATGATAAAAGTCTTGGAAAGATCAGGAATTCAAGGCCCATACCTAAACATGATAAAAGCAATCTACAGCAAACCAGTAGCTAACATCAAAGTAAATGGTGAGAAGCTTGAAGCAATCCCTCTAAAATCAGGGACTAGACAAGGCTGTCCACTTTCTCCATACCTATTCAACATTGTACTTGAAGTCCTAGCCAGGGCAATTCGACAACAAAAGGAGATCAAAGGGATACAAATTGGAAAAGATGAAGTCAAAATATCACTTTTTGCAGATGATATGATAGTATATATAAGTGACCCTAAAAATTCCACCAGAGAACTCCTAAGCCTGATAAACAGCTTCGGTGAAGTAGCTGGATATAAAATTAACTCAAACAAATCAATGGCCTTTCTCTACACAAAGAATAAACAGGCTGAGAAAGAAATTAGGGAAACAACACCCTTCTCAATAGTCACAAATAATATAAAATATCTTGGCGTGACTCTAACTAAGGAAGTGAAAGATCTGTATAATAAAAACTTCAAGTCTCTGAAGAAAGAAATTATAGAAGATCTCAGAAGATGGAAAGATCTCCCATGCTCATGGATTGGCAGGATCAACACTGTAAAAATGGCTATCTTGCCAAAAGCAATCTACAGATTCAATGCAATCCCCATCAAAATTCCAAATCAATTATTCAACGAATTAGAAATTGCAATCTGCAAATTCATCTGGAATAATAAAAAACCTAGGATAGCAAAAACTCTTCTCAAGGATAAAAGAACCTCTGGTGGAATCACCATGCCGGACCTAAAGCTTTACTACAGAGCAATTGTGATAAAAACTGCATGGTACTGGTATAGTGACAGACAAATAGACCAATGGAATAGAATTGAAGACCCAGAAATGAACCCACACACCTATGGTCACTTGATCTTTGACAAGGGAGCTAAAAACATCCAGTGGAAGAAAGACAGCATTTTCAACAAATGGTGCTGGCACAACTGGTTGTTAACATGTAGAAGAATGCGAATTGATCCATTCCTATCTCCTTGTACTAGGGTCAAGTCTAAGTGGATCAAGGAACTTCACATAAAACCAGAGACACTGAAACTTATAGAGGAGAAAGTGGGGAAAAGCCTTGAAGATATGGGCACAGGGGAAAAATTCCTGAGCTGTAAGATCGAGAATTGACAAGCGGGACCTCATGAAACTGCAAAGCTTCTGCAAGGCTAAAGACACCATCAATAAGACAAAAAAAACACCAACAGATTGGGAAAGGATCTTCACCTATCCTAAATCAGATAAGGGACTAATATCCAATATATATAAAGAACTCAAGAAGGTGGACTCCAGAAAGTCAAATAACCCCATTAAAAATGGGGCTCAGAACTGAACAAAGAATTCTCACCAGAGGAATACCGAATGGCAGAGAAGCACCTGAAAAAATGTTCAACATCCTTAATCATCAGGGAAATGCAAATCAAAACAACCCTGAGATTCCACCTCACACCAGACAGAATGGCTAAGATCAAAAATTCAGGTGACAGCAGATGCTGGCGAGGATGTGGAGAAAGAGGAACACTCCTCCATTGTTGGTGGGATTGCAAGCTTGTACAACCACTCTGGAAATCAGTCTGGCGGTTCCTCAGAAAATTGGACATAGTACTACTGGAGGATCCAGCAATACCTCTCCTGGGCATATATCCAGAAGATGTCCCAACCGGTAAAAAGGACACATATTCCACTATGTTCATAGCAGCCCTATTTATAATAGCCAGAAGCTGGAAAGAACCCAGATGTCCCTCAACAGAGGAATGGATACAGAAATTATGGTACATTTACACAATGGAGTACTACTCAGCTATTAAAAAGAATGAATTTATGAAATTCCTAGCCAAATGGATGGACCTGGAGGGCATCATCTTGAGTGAAGTAACACAATCACAAAAGAACTCACACAATATGTATTCACTGATAAGTGGATATTAGCCCAAAACTTAGGATACCCAAGATATAAGATACAATTTGCTAAACGCATGAAACTCAAGAAGAATGAAGACCAAAGTGTGGACACTGTGCCCCTTCTTAGAATTGGGAACAAAACACCCAGGGAAGGAGTTACAGAGACAAAGTTCGTAGCTGTGATGAAAGGATGGACCATTTGGAGATTGCCATATCCAGGGATCCATCCCATAAGCAGCTTCTAAATGCTGACACCATTGCATACACTAGCAAGATTTTGCTGAAAGGACCCAAATATAGCTGTCTCTTGTGAGACGATGCCGGGGCCTAGCAAACACAGGAGTGGATGTTCATAGTCAGCTATTGGATGTATCACAGGGCTCCCAATGGAGAAGCTAGAGAAAGTACCCAAGGAGCTAAAGGGATCTGCAACCCTATTGTTGGAACAACATGATGTACTAACCAGAACCCCGGAGCTCTTGTCTCTAGCTGCATATGTATCGAAAGATGGCCTAGTCGGCCATCAATGGAAAGAGAGGCCCATTGGACTTGCAAACTTTATATGCCCCAATATAGGGGAATGCCAGGGCCAAAAGAATGGGAATGGGTGGGTAGGGAAGTGGGGGGCGCTATTGGGGACTATTGGGATAGCATTGGAAATGTAATTGAGGAAAATATGTAATAAAAATATTAAAAATTAAAAAAAAAAGAATACTTCTGAAAAAAAAAAAAGAGGGGCTTCTTGTCCCCTCCTCACTCTCTTGCCGGGTGTATTGGTGCACGCCTTTAATCCCAGCACTTGGGAGACAGAGGCAGACAGATTTCTGATGTCGAGGCCAGCCTGGTCTACAGAGTGAGTTCCAGGACAACCAGGGGTACACAGAGAAACCCTGTCTCAAAAAAAAAAAAAAAAAAAAAAAAAAGGAAAAAAAAGAATACTTTTAGGTTTCTGAAAGAAGGTGATAGTTGAAAACTATGTCCAAGTTGGTTAATCCCATACCTGTTCTCATTCCCCATCTCATCCAGCGGGAGTATTATCTACAGATTTTGATATGGATAACTATTTTTATTTTGAGAAGTTTCGTTTGGCTCCCAAGATATCATAACTCTGTTTAGCACAGGCTTCCATGGTTGTTACTTTCTCTTTTTTGTGATTCCTTGTAATCTCTCCAAATTCCTCAATATCTAGAACCAAGATAATTGGTATCCACCTATGGTCACTCACATATCCTACCTCGTGCAGTAATTGCTATTTACCTAAACAGCCTTCTAATGTAAGTCTTGGGCTAAAGAGCTTTTACTTTACTCCATAATCAAATATCAAAAAAACCTGCACATAATTTAGTGTAACAGAAAGTTTAGAATTATGTCTCAATCTGTGGGGTAACTATAGGGGGGAGGGGAAAGAGGGGGAAGGGGTTTAGCCCACATCTGGCCAGAGTTCCTCCTATGCTCTGGAACTGCCAGACGCTTCCAACTCAGCCCCAGGTGGGCATCTAAGCCACTGACCCCACTCAATGGGGGTGGGAGGGGTGGACAAGGGGCATCCCCCCAACTGGGGACTCTGGGAAAACACCCTGTAGCCCTGGGGTTATGGGAGAAAGGGCAGAAGGAGTGAGGTGCCCATGCAGGCGAGAGTCTGCACAGAGGGCCTTGATGAACAGAGACAGTCTATAGTTTTAGAGTTTTATTGTAGAAAGGCAAGGAGAAAGAGAGAGAGAGAGAGTTAGAGAGAGAGAGAGAGAGACTGGCCATGGACAAGAGGCAATAAGGGGGAAAGAGAGAGAGAGAAGAAAGGCTAGAGAGTAAGAAAGAGAGCAGAAGAGGTAGGAAGAGAGTTAGAGGAGAGGAGAGGACAAGGAGAGAGAGAGAGGAGAGTAAGGGAAATAAGAGAGAGAGGTGGGGCCAAGCAGCCCCTCTTATGGTATGCTGTTATCTTTACTGTTGCTAGGTAACTGGGGAGGAGTTTAGCCTGAAGGTCAGAAGCTTGGGAAATTGCCTACAAGACTACTAAGCATGCTTCTTCTGTGGGGGCTGAGGGGGCGGTAATTTGACAGGAGCCTTGAGTCCAGGAGACATGAAAGAACTCCTTCCATCCCAAGTCGGTGAATTATCACCACCAGGTCCCTGGGTTCCACACCTCAGCTCGACTGGAGACCACACTCTCTGTGTATAGCCCAATGCCCCACAAATTTGAATCCCTTCACTCAATCTACCTTAAAATTTAAGATCACCCTTTTCTTTGTTAAACTCAAGAACTTTATCTTTAAATCAACCTGTCTTCTTCAATAAAATCACACTGTCACATGATATAAAAAGTAGGTTCATCCCTAAGAACTGCCTATCAAATTTAGGAATCTCAAATCACTACTCCCCCGTATATGGTCCAGGGTTCATATTTCTTCTGATTTGTGTGAAATGCTCCCAACTTTTATTCATATTTTACTTCTTTTCTCCTATGCCAGTATATTTGACAGACTGCTAAAGCCGTTTTGCGGGATACAGACTTAGTAAGCACATGACTCTCTCTGTTTGATGGACCCATGAAACCCATGAATAAAGCAATAACAAAGTAGAATATGTCATTTTTATGTGACCTAAAATTTCAGTCCAAATCCCTCCAGTCATTTCAAGCCTTTGTGGCCTCAAATGTAGAAGCAATATACTAGCTTCAGGATTTTCATACAACAGTTGATATTACTGATGCTAGAAGAGTTTATAACATTTTAAACACATGATAAGTTTTATAAGTAATTCAGAGTTATTTCAAACATGATATTATCTCTTTGTAGGGAATATATTGAGGTATTACACTCTGAAAAAAATACTTACTATTAGTTATGATCTCCATACATTTTTATCTCTGAGTAATGAGTTTACCAAATAATGCAAATATTAAAAACTTCCCATTATTAGGAGTTCTGTCTCTATCTAACATGTAAAAACTGAAATGAATCAACCAATAAAATAGTATCTGTTAAGGCAAAAGGTGAATAGCCTAATGTAAAGATGGCAAAATCTTTATATTGGCTTAAATTATATGAGTGGTTATTTGTGTGGTCATTTTTTGATGCAGGAACAAACCCTTCCTTAATATAGCACCTGTGATGGGTTAAATATGCTTGTCCCATGGGAATTGGCATTATTAGAAGGTGTAGCCTTGTTGGAGGAAGTGTGTCATAGAATAGGCAGGCTTTGAGATTTCCTATGCACAAGTTATGTGTAGTGTGGGATGAGAGCCTCCTCCTGGCTTCGTGAAGAAGCCTATCTCTTTCTGATGTCTTTGTATCAAGACATAGAGCTCTTTGCTTCTCAAGTACCATGTTTTCCTGTACATGTTACCATGCTTCCCACCATGATGATAATAGGCTGAACCTCTGAAATTGTAACCCAATGTTTTCCTTGTAAGAGTTGCCTTGGTCATCGTGTCTCTTTACAGCAATGAAACCTAACTAGGCAGTAGCTTGTACCGGAGATATTCTATGATAGGTCTGATTTCTTTTGGTTTTTTTTTGTTTTGGTTTGGTTTGGTTTGGTTTTTTGAGGAATATGGATTTTGTGACTTTGGATTTTAAAAGCAATGGAATGCTTTAATTGGGGCTTAATGGAACATCCTAGTAAAAATATGGGAGTCATTGGTGCTGAGGGTGATTTGCACTCTGGGGTACTGACTCAAGAGGGTTTAAAGAAGAAGAATGTTAGTATGTGGCCTAGAGACTGATGTGTGATATTTTGGTGAAGAATGTGGCTGCTGTTTTCCCTTTCCAAAAAGTCTGCCTGAGGCTAAAATGGAGAGATTTATATTAATTGCATTAGCAAAGGAAATCTCAAAAATTTCAGCATGAACTTTGCCCTGTGGTTCAATTTAATGAAAGTAATTTTGATCAAGCATAGAAAGCTTAGAAAGGAAAAATACAAAATATTTGGTTCAAGGATTAAAAGGCCATTAGGAAGTGGAACAGAGCTAAATCCTGTGTTAAAGGATATTAAATGGAATTAAGGGAGCAGTGACCTCAGTCCAAGATCTCATCCAGATAAACTTATTCTTTATGCATTTGCAATTGAACAAGGTATAGTTATATCATGATAGGTGTTATTATAACCTCATTATTGTTTTCATTTGGACATAAGGATTTATGATTGTATGTCAAAAATGACATGGGACAGATTGTAATGGCTCTTCTCAGTTGAGAACTTGACTATATCTGGAATGAACTACAATCAGAAATGGAATGTCCACCTGTGATCCAGACCTTGAGTCTGGAAGACACAGGCTTTTTATCTGGATATTGACTTGGCATGACACACACTGGATCTTGAGGCATTATGATCATGAAAAGCTTAGGTCCAGGAATGTTGGTACATGCTTTCAATCCCAGGAGACAGAGACAAGCAGGTCCCCAAGTTCAAAGTCAGTCTCTAGAACATATTTCTAAACAGCCAAGATTAGGCAGTGAAGAAAGCCATTGAAAACAGAAAACTGTTCTATTACAGAAGATGTAATAGAACAAGGGGGGTATGTCCCAGCAAGCAGCAGAACTTGGCAGCTTTGACCATGTGGCTTTAGCAACAAGAATAGGAAGGGTTATTGGGACAATTGAATTCAGGTTAGCTGGAGCTAAGAAATTAGTGCTATCTAAGAAGAGATCAGCATCACTGAGGTGAACTTTTTAACAAAGTATTTTCTGAGAACACAAAGAAGCTATGTTGTAGATATAGACATTGTGCTGGCAGCCAGACTTAGTAACATGCAAGAGTCATCCAGGTGGTACTTGTTTTGAAGGCATGACTCAGTCATGGAGAGCAGCTGAGGCTTGGCACTATGAGAAGTCAGGAAAGGCCACTGGTGATGATAGAGTCTCAGTGGCAGTTGAAGATCCACAATTGAAAAGAAGTTGAAGTTTTGCACTGAGAAGAGAGCCTATGAGGAGCTATTGGTGAAACCTAACAGAAGACCCCAACATATTGGATATGCCAGTACTATGGGATGACCACTAATAACAGCAGCAACAGTGTAGTAGAGTCAACCAAAGTCTGTATTTCTACAGATATCAGAGCTGAAGAAGTGACCCAAGCCCTTTGGGAGAACCCAGAAGATCCTATGTGGATCCCAGGATCCCAAGCTGTAAAGTTGAAGTTGCCTTGGATACCCCAAGATGTTAAATATGCCAGAGCTGTGAGATATCTGCTGGGGAAATCTGCTCATAGGGAGAGGAATCGGCCTAAGAGAATGAAGTTTGTTGCAGACAACAAAGATGAAAGCAGTTGGAGATCTGAAGAGTACTTTGGCATCAGACATGGAGATACAGAGTTTGGAGATTGCTTAGCTGGTTTTCTCTCTTGCTTTGTTCCAGTATTTTCTTACTATGATGTTAAGAATGGTAGTGTGTATCCTGTGATGTTAGAAGTATGTGATCTCCTTTTCGATTTTGATTTTATAGGTGATTAGAGTTAAGAGAGTGTATGAATCTCAGAAGAGACCTTAAACTTTGGATTTTTATACATTGTTGACTCTGTGATAAACTATGGGTACTTATGAAGTTGGACTAAATTTATTTTTCATTATGCTATGGATTAATATAACCCCTATAGACTCATGTGTTTGAAGAAGCCTATGGGGGCCAGAGAGTAGAATCTGGTGGTTTGAATATATTTGGCCCATGCAACGTATCATTATTGGGAGGTGTGACTTTGTTGGAATAGGGTTGGCCTTGTTGGAGAAAGTGGGTCACTGTGTATGCAGACTTTGAGGTTTCCTATGTTCAGCTATGCCCAGTGTAGAATGAGAGTAAAGCTACTCTCCCTCCGCTGCCTTTGGGTCAAGATGGAGATCCTCCAGCAGCATGGCTGCCTGCATTCTACCATGCTTTACATCATGATGATAATGGACTGAAACTCTAAAACTGTAAGCCAGTCCCAATTAAATGTTTTGTTTATAAAAGTTGGTGATGGTATCTCTTCACAGCAATGAAACTCTAACCAAGATGGCATCCAGAATTCGAATTCTACCTTTGGCTTCCAGCACTTAGAGATTGTTTTGATTTTGTATTATAAATTGGAGTGAAAATTCAGATAACACTGGAAGTTATCTGAGTGTGGCTTAATATAATTAAATTCTAAGAGTTAATATATTATCTCATGACACTTCAGATTTTCTTTAACCACATATAATTCATCATGACTTTTTCCTTGTGATAGACTTTCTATTTAAAAAGACAAGTAGATAGCACTGCTGAGAATGGAAGCTAGAAAGGTGCTCCAGTACCCAGCTATTTCTTTGTAATGAGTCACAATGAGGCTTGAAAAAGTGTTTGCCTTAGTTTTAATTAGGTATAACCTTTTCACATGTACATTTTTCAATATATGATATCGTCTACCATATAGATATCAAGTATAGTAGTGGGAGAAAGTATATTGAAGTATGTTGGGAAAAATAATTAACTCCTAGTAAGTCTGTGACTCCAGATATATGAACACAAAATGACATCCACTAATGGCTACAGCTTAAATGACTGAGTCTGCCAGTATATTTCAAAGAAGACTCGACATTGTCAATTAGTTAACAACGTCTGTCCACTGAGCTCTTCCTCTGTCACTATGTTTCTGTTAATGTCAAGTTTTATTTCCACCTTCTTTTATTTGATGTTTTATATTTTATTTGTTGCTTATGAGTTGTTGACAGTTACAGCCTTTGAACAGCATCCTTTTATCCACAAAAGAAGTAGTCTTTGCTCCTTTGAAGCTTTTATCTTAAATTTGAATTAGTCTTTTAATGATACCATATCCACCTTTCATAGTCCTTATCTCTGTGCTTTGTTTTCTTTTATGGCCCAAGTTTCTTTGATATTTCCCCTTTTATATTTTACAATGCTTCAAATTGATATAGATTGATTTTAGGACTTCAAAAACTTCCCAGATACTGAATTACTGTGTTTAATTTAAAATCACTACTGACATCTTTGAAGACTTGGAAAACTTCCATTATCATGCATTACTCTAATTTATATTTTGTACCAATATTTCTCCAAATCAGTAAAATGTTTGCAACCATAATATGTTTAATATTGAATATGAGTGGTTAGTGGCACATTTATCATTTATTGACTATTTGAGTCATGTCTGGTTTACTAGTCCAATTGAAATGGCCTGTAGGTGATGCACTTACAATAGAATTTTAAATTAAAAAAAAATTTCCATCTTTTGCCAATTTTCCAGAATGGCAATTAGCAGTCTATAGACTTTATGAGTCAGAACCATTACCTTTTAATATTCACAAATGTTGGCAGAAGCTATGTAGCTTTTAGTTAACTCAAGGAGCAGAAACAATGACCACAGCACTTTTATTCTTTTTGTAGGTAAAACATTTGACATCCTGGCTATTTCTGTCTCTAGACTGAACTTCTTAACCAGGTTTCACTGAAATGACACTTTTCTGTAAATAGCTTTTCTTTTATATTTTTCACCTCTCTTTCCTCTGACATGATAAAGAATTCTCTTTATTAATTATTGCTTATTATTTAAAAAATAAGCCAAAAGAAATAATGCTTATTTGATTTAAAAATGTATTTATTCTGTTACATTTATCTTTGCTTTGATATATATTAATTTATTTATTTTTCATAACTTTGGCCCTACATTCACACTTAATAACTGGGGTGTTATTTTTTCTTTTTTTTTTCTTTTTAAATTATAATTTATTATTATTTTTTAAAGGTATTTTCTTCATTTACATTTCAAATACTATACCAAAAGTCCCTAATACCCCCGCCCCACTCCCCTACCTACCCACTCCCACTTCTTGGCCCTGGCATTTCCCTGTACTAGGGCATATAAAGTTTGCAAGACCAAGGGGCCTCTCTTCCCAATGATGGCCAACTAGGCCATCTTCTGATACATATGCAGCTAGAGACACAAGCTCCGGGGGAGCTGGTTAGTTCATATTGTTGTTTCACCTATAGAGTTGCAGATCCCTTTAGCTCCTTGGGTACTTTCTCTAGCTCCTCCATTGGGGGCCCTGTGATCCATCCAATAGCTGACTGTGAGCATCCACTTCTGTGTTTGCCAGGACCCAGCAGAAGTTCACAAGAGACAGCTATATCAGGGTCCTGTTAGCAAAATCTTGCTGGCATATGCAATGGTGTCAGGGCTTGGAGGCTGATTATGGGATGGATCCCTGGGTATGGCAGTCTCTAGATGGTCCATCATTTCATCTCAGCTCCAAACTGTAACTCCTTCCATGGGTGTTTTGTTCCTAATTCTAAGAAGGGGCAAAGTGTCCACACTTTGGTCATCATTCTTCTTGAGTTTAATGTGTTTTGTAAATTGTATCTTGTATCTTGGGTATTCTAAGTTTTTGGGCTAATATCCACTTATCAGTGAGTGCATATCATATGAGTTCTTTTGTGATTGGGTTACCTCACTCAGGATGATGCCCTCCAGGTCCATCCATTTGCCTAGGAATATCATAAATTCATTCATTTTAATAGCTGAGTAGTACTCCCTTGTGTAAATGTACCACATTTTCTGTATCCATTCCTCTCTTGAAGGACATCTAGGTTCTTTACAGCTTCTGGCTATTATAAATAAGGCTGATATGAACATAGTGGAATATGTGTCCTTATTACCAGTTGGAACATCTTCTGGATATATGCCCAGGAGAGGTATTGCATGATCCTCTGGAAGTACTATGTCCAATTTTCTGAGGAACTATCACACTGATTTCCAGAGTGGTTGTACAAGCTTGCAATCCCACCAACAATGGAGGAGTGTTCCTCTTTCTCCACATCCTCACCAGCAACTGCTATCACCTGAATTTTTGATCTTAGCCATTATGACTGGTGTGACTTAGAATTTCAGGGTTGTTTTGATTTGCATTTTCCTGATAATTAAGGATGTGAACATTTTTTCAGGTGTTTCTCAGCCATTTGGTCTTCCTCAGGTGAGAATTCTTTGTTTAGCTCTGAGCCCCATTTTTTAAATGGGGTCATTTGATTTTCTGGAGTCCATCTTCTTGAGTTCTTTATATATATTGGATATTAGTCCCCTATAAGATTTAGGATTGGTAAAGACCCTTTCCCTACCCAATCTGTTGGTGGCCTTTTTGTCTTATTGAAGGTGTCTCTTGCCTTACAGAAGCTTTGCAATTTTATGAGGTCCCATCTGTCAATTCTCTATCTTACAGTACAAGCCATTGCTGTTCTATTCAGGAATTTTTCCCCTGTGCCCATATCTTCCAGGATTTCCCCCACTTTTTCTTCTATAAGTTTCACTGTCTCTGGTTTTATGTGGAGTCCTTGATCCACTTAGATTTGACCATAGTACAAGGAGATAGGAATGGATCAATTCGCATTCTTCTACATGATAACAACCAGTTGTGCCAGCACCATTTGTTGAAAATGCTGTCTTTTTTCCACTGGATGGTTTTAGCTCCCTTGTCAAAGATCAAGTGACCATAGGTATGTGGGTTCATTTCTGGGTCTTCAATTCTATTCCATTGGTCTACTTGTCTGTCAGTATACCAGTACCATGCAGTTGTTATCATAGTTGCTCTGTAGTAAAGTTTTAGGTCCGGCATGGTGATTCCACCAGAGGTTCTTTTATCCTTGAGAAGAGTTTTTGCTGTCCTAGGTTTTTTGTTATTTCAGATGAATTTGCAGATTGCCCTTTCTAATTCCTTGAAGAATTGAGTTGGAATTTTGATGGGGATTGCATTGAATCTGTACATTGCTTTTGGCAAGATAGCCATTTTTACTATATTGATCCTGCCAATTCATGAGCATGGGAGATCTCTCCATCTTCTGAGATCTTCTTTAATTCCTTTCTTCAGAGACTTGAAGTTCTTATCATACATATCTTTCACTTCCTTAGTTAGAGTCACACCAAGGTATTTTATATTGTTTGTGACCATTGAGAAGGGTGTTATTTCTCTAATTTCCTTCTCAGCCTGTTTATCCTTTGTGTAGAGAAAGGCCATTGACTTGCTTGAGTTAATTTTATATCCAGCTACTTCATTGAAGCTGTTTATCAGGCTTAGGAGTTCTCTGTTGGAATTTTTAGGGTCACTTATATATACTATCATATCATCTGCAAAAAGTGATATTTTGACTTCTTCCTTTCCAATTTGTAAGCCCTTGATCTCCTTTTATTGTCAAATTGCTCTGGCTAGGACTTCAAGTACTATGTTGAATAGGTAGCAAGAAAGTGGGCAGCCTTGTCTAGACCCTGATTTTAGTGAGATTGTTTCCAGCTTCTCACCATTTAATTTGATGTTGGCTACTGGTTTGCTGTAGATTGCTTTTATCATGTTTAGGAATGGTCCAATTCCTGAACTTTCCAAGACTTTTATCATGAATGGGTGTTGTATTTTTTTCATATGTTTTCTCTGCATCTAACGAGATGATCATGTGGTTTTTGTCTTTGTGTTTGTTTATATAGTGGATTACATTGATGGATTTCTGTATATTAAATCATCTCTGCATGCCTGAAATGAATCCTACTTGATCAGGATGGATGATTGTTTTGATGTGTTCTTAGATTCGGTTAGCGAAAATTTTATTGAATAATTTTGCATCGATATTCATAAGGGAAATTGGTCTGAAGTTCTCTATCTTTTTTGGTCTTTCCATGGTTTAGGGATTAGAGTAATTATGGCTTCATAGAATGAATTGGGTAGAATACCTTCTGCTTCTTTTTTGTGGAATAGTTTATGAAGAACTGGAATTAGGTCTTCTTTAGAGGTCTGACAGAACTCTGCACTAAACCCATCTGGTCCCGGGCTTTTTTGGTTGGAAGAGTATTAATGACTGCTTCTATTTCATTTGGGGATATAGGACTGTTTACATCTTTAATCTGATCCGGATTTAACTTTGGTACCTGGCATCTGTCTATAAATTTGTCCATTTCATCCAGATTTTCCAGTTTTGTTGAATATAGCCTTTAGTAGAAGAATCTGATGGAGTTTTGGATATCCTCAGGATCTGTTGTCATGTCTCTTTTTTCATTTCTGATTTTGTCAATTAGGATGCTGTCCCTGTGTCCTCTAGTGAGTGTGACTAATGGTTTATCTATCTTGTTGATTTTCTTCAGCTCTTCTTTGGCTGATTCTTTGAATAGTTCTTGTTTCCACGTGGTTGATTTCGCCCCTGAGTTTGATTATTTCCTGCTGTCTACTCCTTTTGGGTGAATTTGCTTCCTTTTGTTCTAGAGCTTTTAGGTGTGTTGTCAAGCTGCTATTGTCTGCTCTCTCTAATTTCTTTTTGGATGCACTCAGATCTATGAATTTTCCTTATAGAAATGCTTTCATTGTGTCCTATTAGTTTGGGTATGTTGTGGCTTCTTTTTCATTAAACTGTAAAAAGTCTTTAATTTCTTTCTTTATTCCTTCCTTGACCAAGGTATCATTGAGAAGAGTGTTGTTCAGTTTCCACATGAATGTTGGCTTTCTATTATTAATGGTGTTATTTAAGATCAGCCCTAGTTCATGGTGATCTGATAGGATGCATGGGACAATTTCAATATTTTTGATTCTGTTGAGTTCTGTTTTGTGTATATGGTCAATTTTGGAGAAGGTACCATGATGTGTTGAGAAGAAGGTATATCCTTTTGTTCTAGGATAAAATGTTCTGTAAATATCTGTTAAATCCATTTGTTTCATAACTTCTGTGTCCCTGTTTAGTTTATTTTTCCATGATCTGTCCATTGATGAAAGTTGTGTGTTGAAATCTCCCACTATTATTGTGTGAGGTGTATTGTATGCTTTGAGCTTTACTAAAGTTTCTTTAATGAATGTGGCTGCCCTTGCTTTTGGAGCATAGATATTCAGAATTGAGAGTTCCTCTTTGAAGATTTTACCTTTGATGTATATGAAGTGCCCCTTTTTGTCTTTTTTGATAACTTTGGGTTGGAAGTCGATTTTATTAGATATTAATAATGGCTACTCCAGCTTGTTTCTTCAGACCATTTGCTTGGAAAATTGTTTTCCAGCCTTTCACTCTGAGGTAGTATCTGTCTTTTTTCCTGAGATGGGTTTCCTGTAACCAGCAAAATGTTGGGTCCTCTTTGTGTAGCCAGTCTGTTAGTCTATGTCTTTTTGTTGTGGAATTGAGTACATTGATATTAACAGATATCAAGGAAAAGTAATTGTTGCTTCCTATTATTTTTGTTGTTAGAGTTGGCATTCTGTTCTTGTGGCTGTCTTCTTTTAGGTTTGTTGAAGGATTACTTTCTTCCTTTTTTTAGGACATAGTTTCTGTCCTTGTATTGGTTTTTTTTTTTTTTTTTCTGTTATTATCCTTTCAAGGGCTGGATTCGTGGAAATATATTGTGTGAATTTGGTTATGTCATGGAATACTTTGGTTTCGCCATCTATGGTAATTGAAAGTTTGGCTAGGTATAATAGCCTGGGATGGCATTTTTGTTCTATATAACGTCTGTCCAGGATCTTCTGGCTTTCATAGTCTCTGGTGAAAAGTCTCGTGCAACTCTAATTGGCCTGCCTTTATATGTTACTTGACCATTTTCCCTTACTGCTTTTGGCATTTGATCTTTATTTCGTGCATATGTTGTTCTGATTATTATGTGTCGGGAGGAATTTCTTTTCCGGTCCAGTCTATTTTGAGTTCTGTAGGCTTCTTGTATGTTAGTGGGAATCTCTTTCTTTAGGTTTGGGAAGTGTTCTATAATTTTGTTGAAGATATTTGCTGGCCCTTTAAGTTGAAAATGTTCATTCTCATCTACTCCTAACATCCTTATGTTCGGTCTTCTCATTGTGTCCTCGATTTCCTGGATGTTTTGAGTTAGGATCTTTTTGAATTTTGCATTTTCTTTGATTGTTGTGCCTATGTTCTCTATGGAATCTTCTGCACCTGAGATTCTCTCTTCCATCTCTTGTATTCTGTTGCTGATGCTCGCATCTATGGTTCCAGATTACTTTACTAGGGTTTCTATCTCCAGTCTTGTCTCACTTTGGGTTTTCTTTATTGTGTCTACTTCCCTTTTTGGGTCTTGTATGGTTTTGTTCAATTCCATCACCTGTTTGATTGTGTTTTCCTGTTTTTCTTTAAGTACTTCTACCTCTTTAGCAGTGTTCTTCTGTATTTCTTTAAGTGATTTATTAAAGTCCTTCTTGATGTCCTCTACCATCATCATGAGATATGCTTTTAAATCTGGGTCTAGCTTTTCGGGTGTGTTGGGGTATCCAGGACTGGCTGAGGTGGGAGTGCTGGGTTCAGATGATGGTGAGTGGTCTTGATTTCTGTTAGTAAGAATCTTACATTTGCCTTTAGCCATCTGGTAATCTCTGCAGTTGGTTGTTATAGTTGTCTCTGGTTAGAGCTTATTCCTTCCATGATTCTGTTAGCCTCTCTCAGCAGACATGGGAGACTAGCTCTCTCTTGAGTTTCAGTGGTCAGAGTACTCTCTGCAGGCAAGTGCTCCTCTTGCAGAGATGGTACACAGATATCAGGCATTCAGACCTGCCTCCTGGCAGAAGATGAAGGTCCGAAACAGGGCCTGCCCCAGAAGCTGTGTAGCTTGTGTAGTCAGCACTCTCACCTACACAGACTAGTTTCTGAGAGATCCTGGACCAGAGATGGCTCCCCCAGGTGCTCCAGCAATACCCTCCTGGGTGGGGTTGACACCTCTTCTCTGGCCAGGAAGGTGCCCGGATGTCTGGAGCCCGAAAGGAAGTCTGCCCAAGAAGCTGTGTTGCTTTTGCCTGTCCCACAAGCTGTTAGATTCCGTGATCCACACCCTCACCTGTGCAGACTAATCTCTGAGGGATCCAGGAACCAAGAGGGCTCCCCCAAGTGCTCCGGTGTCAATCATTATTTTTCTCTAGATATAGCCATTTAGTACTATCAGTTTCCTCAAAATGTTTGTTGCTACAGTAGTACATGGCAAGAATAAAAGTAGGAATGGTACCACAGCACAAAAATGCCTTCAAGGTGAGATACAGACAGACTGAAGGAGAAGAACACATCATTTTCTACACAATTCTTCTCCACAGTGTTGCTCCAAGCAGTGATAAGAGAAAAACTCTGCATGCTTTGTTTTTTTTTTGTTTTTTTTTTAAGATTTATTTATTTATTATTATATGTAAGTACACTGTAGCTGTCTCCAGACAATCCAGAAGAGGGAGTCAGATCTTGTTACAGATGGTTATGAGCCACCATGTGGTTGCTGGGATTTGAACTCTGGACCTTCGGAAGAGCAGTCGGGTGCTCTTACCCACTGAGCCATCTCTCCAGCCCTCTGCATCCTTTGTTAATGAAAAGCAATGGCAACTAGAATTGCATTGGCAAAGGAAAGATAAAAGATATACAACTTAAAATCTATATTCATAGCAACATAGGGCCATGAGGGAACACCAACAAGGAAACACTTGGTTGCATCCCTGAGAAATGTGGAATGTAAAGTCCCACAACTGAGCAATCAGAAAATCAAGCAGAGGAATTGTATATAGCCAAAGTTTTGCAGCTAAGAGAAAACTGAAGGGGTAATAAACTAAAGAAGATGATTCTTAGTTTAATAGTTTCAACATTATTAAGAATAAACTTTACAAGCCGGGCGTGGTGGCGCATGCCTTTAATCCCAGCACTCGGGAGGCAGAGGCAGGTGGATTTCTGAGTTCGAGGCCAGCCTGGTCTACAAAGTGAGTGCCAGGACAGCCAGGGCTACACAGAGAAACCCTGTCTCGAAAAAACCAAAAAAAAAAAAAAAAAGAATAAACTTTACAGAGAAAAGGTAAGCATAAATGAAGCTCTACATGGTCAATGTTTTCCTATAAAATCTATTATTTCAGTTACATTTTGAGTAGCATAGTTGTACAAACATAGTTGTGGTGGTTAGTATAAGAGTGGTTCCCATAGGCTCCGATATTTGAGTTTTCAGTCATCAAAGAGTGCCACAATTTGGGAGTAACTATGAGGTGTGACCTTGTTGAATGAAGTGGGTGTGAACTTTTTGGAGAAAATATGTCCCTGGGTTCTCCAAAGCCCAAGTCAGGTCCAATGACTTTCTCTTCCTGTTGCCTGAGGATGCAGATGTAGAACTCTCAGCTACTTGTTCATTACCATGTCTGACTGCATGCTGCCACGCATCCCACCATGATGATAATAGAATAAACCTTTGAAACTGTAAACCTGCCCCAATTAAATGTTTTCCTTTACAAGAGTAGATGAGACCATGGTCTCTCTTCACAGCGATGGGATACTGACTAAGATATTTGGTAAAGTAGTTGAACAAAGCAGAATTCATTTTCACTGTGTTGTAATCAGTGATAGCCTTACAACCTCTCCAATACAAGACAGTTATACCTATAGAAACACATAAAAATATCTACAGCTTAAATTTGAAGCCAAGCATAACATGGGATGTTATAGTTCCATTGTGTTTGGCTTGTGCAGTATTCAGTAAATGTGTTTTTAGCCTCTTTCCCTTTTGAGAACACTTTTCTGGGTTAGTTTACCCCTGTCTTCTTGACCCTGAAGGTAATCACTAAAGAATTCTTTGTAAAGAATTCTCTATGTACCCACAAGATATATGCTTATGTAATCACTACCAGGCTATGTAGTTATTGCTTTTTTCTGCTTCTGGTACATTTACTTGGTTTATTTCTGCATTCTAGTTAATATACATCTAGACTAGTTATGAGAACATAATTGATACTTGGGAGTAGAATTAGTAAAATGAGAATATTTTCCCTTTTTATTTTAGTGTGTATCATGAGTTTTAGTTGCTATTCCTATTACATCATTTGTCTTTTGCAGTTCCTATGGTTTTGCCAGATCAAAAACTGTCTAAGCAAAAATGAAACAAGTTGGTTGAAAAGAAACTTCAAAAATGAAATTGATAACACTTAATATTTGGGGATTTTAGCTATTTTTATATGAATAAAATATTCTCTGTCATTTGATTTATGTATGAAGAGGAGTGTCTATGCAGTTAAATAGTATATTAGCTCTTTATAAAACATCTTATGTTTATTCACAAGACAACTGGAGTTATCTATTTCAAATTTGCTTCAGAAAGGGAAATTAACCTAGAGTTAAAGTTAAATGATAAATGGTTGTGTGATAATGTCTGTGTTAGCAACTAGCACATCATAGCATGACACAATTCTAGTGCCGAGTTTATGTTTCTAATATTTAATGGATGCATGAGATTTAACCGTATTCAGAATAGATCATCTACAGAATCAGAAAAGGGATTAGAGATGTATTCATTGCAGATAACTCGGAGTTCCATTCATAATCTTCCAGGGTTCCTGTGTATGATCTGAGGCAAACTATTTCCGCAGCTAAAAACCTTCCCACTGGCATTGTTTATCAGTGAGATTGAAGACTACACTCTTCTCTAGTGGATAGTATCTTTTTAATCAGTTAGATAATTTCAAGGAATACACTCAAAAATTTCCCACATATCCTACATTCTTTTACACTGGTTTTATTAGATATTATTTTATTTCTTATTATAATTATTTCCTCTTAGTTTGAAATTTGATTTTTTATTCTCTTCAGATAATCAAATACAGCATAGAGAAATGCTTAAATTATCCAAAGATTACATTTTGGCCATTAATATGAGTTTTGCAAAAATTGTTACTGAGTATTGCTCTTAATTTTCTTGTTGGAAGTATAGCTTTACTATTTTCTTCCTGTCTTGAAGATGATCACCATGGATACACGAGTGAAATTCTACATTGTTCATATTCTGTTTATTTATTTTTATTAACAAGCATCTTAGAAAAATAAGAAAATGATGAGATGAACTCATTAGAGGAAGCCCATCATAATTTTCATTAATTAGTATTAGTGCCTTTGATTTTAGAAATTTAAGACAGTTAATAACAGCTTATATGAATTTTGCTTACTCTAGTTATATGACCATAATAAAAATTAACAATCAAAATCTACAGGTTTTGTAAAAATAACTTCTAAAAGTAGTTAAAATGAATGTGTTCTGAAACCTTTCCAGTTCTTTAAAATGAGAATATGATAGTTAAATAGATTATCAAAATGGGGCAATTTAAAAGCATATAGTGTGTATATTCTTTCTAATGGACACCTTTCTATGTGTCATGTACTTTCTCTTGCTTTTCAGAACTCTTCTTAATTTTATAGCAACAATACCTTAATGAGAACCACTCCTTATGACTCAACTGGAGGCTCTTGACTCCCTGCAGCCTCAGCGTGGGCACGTGTCAGGTCTACCAGAGTTGACTTTTGTACCCATTACCACTTGCAGAGAGTTGTTCACAGGTGGACTCAGGTTCAAAAACAATTATTTATTAGGGAAGAATTTGTTAATTTTGGTTATATGATTCCTTTTGAAATAACAAAATATGCAGAATATGCTGGATTTTTTTTTACTGTTAGAAACAAAATTATTTTTCATTATGATAAAATCTAAGCCCAACAAAATTTTAATGACTTCTCTAACTCATCAAATATTCTATCTTAAAGTATTTTCATATTACTTTAGTGAGCCTTTTGGGTCTAACACTTTGGATACAAGCTAAAAGGAATGTTTAATTCTCATCAATATTAGATTTCTTAGTCCTTTAAATCAAAGCAAATTTTTGTAGATGTAAAAACAAGCTTGCAAAAAATGAATTTAGGCTCTTGACACATTTTATGCATTAATACAAGTAGTTCTTGACTCAGTGATTATCCTGTCATAGTTCATTTGAATTTCTTTGTTATGAAAAATTTCTCAAGCTTTTTCAGAGAAGCATATTGTGACAAAGACAAAAGTGACAAACTCCTTTTCTTTCCATATGCCTTCTGGAGTTACTCTCAGGTGTCCCATATTCTCAACATATCATTTAGTGTTTCAACATTTGTTATAAACAGATAGAAAAGCATGATCACTTTTTAATTGAGAAAACTGTTTTATTTTAGAGTCTGTTGTTTTTCATGGCTTCTGTTGAAGTATTTAGAATTTATTTAGTAAAGCTTGTAAAGTCACACTTCATGTATTTTTAAAAAATTAATCATTTTGTGTCCGTGGGTAAGAAAACAATGTGCTTCCAAAGGCATTAATAATTGCATTTCTTGTCATGAATAATACATTTAAGTTCTTTGCTGTATTTTATCTGATAATGTATGGATACAGCATGTTTACTTTTTGCATGCATATTGTGGCTCTCTTGATGTATTATGTATAAGCATTTAGTTTCATTTATGCTTTTAGGGTCTATCATCAAGTCATTCTCTAGTGAAGTTGAAAAAGTAAAGCTGTGTTTAGAGAAACAGCTCTTCATTCAAAGACAAGTCTAGTCTTTACTTTTCTAGGATGCTCTTACCCTAGCAACTAAAATACTAGTTCTGTATATTATACATTTCACTATTTCAAAGTTATAAATCTAACTGGAAAAATAATGTGTTATATATATATACATATATATATATATGTATATATATATGTATGTATATACATGTATATATATGTATATACATGTACATATATGTATATATATGATGAATATGACTTGATGGATATGAACTTGTAATGAAATACAAGGCCAGATTATGGTTAGAAATTCTTGGAATGCCTAGTTTTTGACAAAGTCACTGTAATGTGCATGTGGCCTGTGGATTCATTGTTCTCCCAGCAATTTTCTTCAGAGTCATAGGGTACATGGTGTCTCATATACATGTGTGCATTCCATTTCCCAGACGCAAGATTCATATATTGATCTTAGCTAATTCTGCAGTTTTGAATTCTCAGAGTCTTGGTTCTACTAGTTCCTTACTCACCCCTATGTGGAGAGGTATGCTGGGAAGAGGCAAAACCTGACTCTTAAGGCTCTCCCTTAGCCCAGTGACTTTCCTGGTTCGTAGTATTACTAAAGTGAATCTTAGAAACTCATCTTACCTTTGTTCTGCTTAGTGGTTGCTTTGCTTCAAAAGTTAAAGCAGGGCAGTGGTGGCACACACCTTTAATTCTAGCACTTGGGAAGCAGAGGCAGGCAGATTTCTGAGTTCGAGGCCAGCCTGGTCTACAGAGTGAGTTCCAGGACAGACAGGACTACACAGAGAAACCCTGACTCAAAAAAAAAAAAAAAAAAAAAAAAAAAAAAAAAGTTAAATCAGTGTAGTCTGAAGTTTAGAGTACTCACATGCAATGCAGTATCAACAATGTACCCATAGTTAGCTGGGTTTATAACTCCTACATTCTCTCATTCTTTATCACTTCTTTTCATACTGAGTTTTTCTGTTTTCTTTTCTTTTTGGGTGATTTTTTTTTCCTTCAAGTTTTTTTTTTTTTTAATAGAGTTTACATCCTGATCCCAGCCACCTCCCTCCTTTCTTCCCAGTCCTGCCCTTATAAAACACCCCCCTCCATGATCCCCTCCTTCTATCCTCAGAGAAGGGGAAACCCAACTTGGGTGTCAACTCACCCTGGGACATCTAGTCTCAGCAGGACTAGGCACATTCTCTCCTGCTGAGAACCAATCAGGCAGTCCAGATAGTGGAAGGGGATCCAATGGCAGATAAAAGACAGCTTCAGTTCCAATTGTTAGGGGACCCATATGAAGGCCAAGCTGTGTATTTGCTACAAATATATAGGGTGGGTCCTAGGTTCAGCCTCTGTGTGCTTTTTGATTGGTGGTTCAGTCTCTGTGAACACCCTTGGGTCCAGGTTCATTGACTCTGTAGGTCCTCTGGCTCACAAAGTTCTATCCCCATTCTTCCATGAGACTCCCTGAGATCTACCTTGTGTTTAGTCATAGATCTCTGCATATATTTCCATCTGCTGCTGGATAACCTCTCAAGAGACAGTTATGTCAGACTCCTGTGTGCAAGCTTAGCAAAGTATTGTTGACAGCTCCAGGTGTTGGCTTTCTCACCTGGGAAGAGTCTCAAGTTGAGACAATCTTTTTTTTTTTTTTTTTTTTTTGGCTGTCCCCTAACTCTCTGCTCCATTTTTATCCTTTCATATCTTCTAGGGAGGTCAAATTTTGTATTGAAGGTTTTGTGAGTGTGTTGATGTCCTCTTCCTTCCACTGGAAGTCCTGTCTGGCTACAGGAGATGGTCGCTTCAGTCTCTATGTTCCCTGTTGATAGGAATTTTACCTGGGGTCACTTCCATAGATCCTTGTAGCCTCCCTTGTGACAAGTTTCCAGCTAGTCTCAGAGATGCCCACTAGTGACTTCCATTCTCTCTCTCAGCCCTCTCCAGTCTTCCCTTGCCCTACACCTTATGGTCATTCCTGTTTCCCTCCTCATTCCCCCTCATCTTCCACTGAGTTCTCTCTCCATCTACCTCTGAGGAATATTTTGTTTCCCTTTCTGAGGGATACTCACTCATCCTTCCTTGGGTTATTCTTATTAACCATTTTCTTTGGATGTGTAAATTGGATTGTAGTATAGTTATGTACTTTCTGGGTCTGGGCTACCTCACTTGGGATGCTAGTCTCAAATTCTATCCATTTGTTTGCAAATCTTAACATAGGTATGCTTTTTATCCTCTCTGGTGCTAGCTCTCACAGTTATGGATGCCACACTGAGTTCCAGGAGCAAAGTTCTTATGTTAGATTTGTGTATCTGCTTTCCAGAGAGTGTGTCTTGCCTCCCCCTCCACACTCTGAGGTTGGTGCTTTGACTACTTGTGAAAACAATTCAAGCATCTAAGGCTATTGTTATTAGCTTGGGACAAAGGTCTTGGGACCTTCTCCAACACTGGATTTCCCTGAAGAGGATTTGGTACTACATTCCCTGTGAAATCCCTGGACTTATTACAATTTAGATATTTTTATGGTTTAGATATTAATCTGTTAAGATGTCCATATATTTGTAATATGAAAATTAATTCCATTGATAAGGATAAGTAAGCAGTAAAATTAGTATCTTTATATTTAACTATATGGACAATTCATTTGTCTTTAAAACTAAATAGATAGCAAAGTAATCAAAAGTAATTAGTCATATTTTCTACTGTCAGTGATTCTGAAATAGGAAGCAAACTGATCTTCCTCCTTGAAGTAACACTACAGAAAGAGTTCAATCCTTTCTTTTTAAAATCTTGGGCTGGAGTATTCTATTAACACTACTGCCTATCCAACTTTAGAGAAATCTTTATCTAGATCAATTGTGTATTGGTGTACTGTGTTTGTTCCAGGTGGGCACTGGAGAACTTAGTCTTTCTTCACTCTGGTGTTTTTCTCAAATCATATTTAGTATGCTCCTAAGGAAGTATCTTCTTCATTAAGTAACACACATGCATCAGACCATTCAACTTCCTGTGCAGTAATTCAGGAGGCAGGCAACAGCGCATGTTATATTCATCTGGCTGAGTATGTACAGATGTGAGCTCTTGGACCATAGTATACTTTACAAATATTTTGGGTGAGATATCAGCTCATTTCAACTGCAGTTATGTTGCTGTAGTGCATACACAACACAGGTGACTTTAACCCATATCCAGGAATGCTACATCCTCTCCAGTAGTGATTCGCATGACAGGCCTAGACACCTGGACGCAGTCCTGAGGCAGAAGTTCACGGAAACTTAGTCTTCTGGAGCCATGGCCTCCCATAGCACATATGCTCCAATTTCGTCGTTGCGTTAGTCAGAGTATGGATCTGTCTGCTTTCTTTCAGTATTGTTTTATTATTGGAGTCTCCAAGCAATGACTTGTTAAATCCCTAAGCAAAATTGAACTTTGCTTTCTGGCCTTCACCAATGCCCTAGGTAGCCTTTGAGCCAACCCTGGGCTTGGAATTCAGTAAGAATGTTGCCTATTCAGTGACATTCAGAATTGCCTCTAGTATTGTAAGAGATATGGTGAAAGAAATGAGGCATTACTATCTATAACATAGAGTTAGAAATCTCAGGGCAAGCTTAGCAAAGTATACTTAGAATCTTCATTACAGTCAGGTATGGCAGACTACATTGCATATTAGAAGAGAGTTGGTGAGTTCTTCTGACAAATGGAGATTCCTTATAGATACTTAAAAGAGAAGCCAAGTTACTCCCATGTGCAGGAATTTACAATGACTTAGGAAGAAGGAAGGTTGTGGTCTAAGAAGGAACTAGAGTAAATACTAAGAACTATAGATAGATGAACCACTCCCATACACAGGAATTTACAATGGCTTAGGGGCAAGGTGGACTATACAATAGACTAGAATTGGAACTATGCCAAGAGCATGAAGCCCTTGCCCCTGACTTCTAAGATTAAACTGACCTTAGGTGGGGCTACTTCTGATCCCAGTTGTTAACATTGATTTTTTTTCCCCAGTTGGTTCCTGTTAGCTTTTTGTATGCATTTCTCTGTTTTATGTAAAAGTCACTTATAAGACTGGTGCTGGCTCTGAGACAAATTGCATTCAGATACAGCACACTCCCTTGTGTCCATGTCTGTTTGTTACCCTTCTCGCTAACTCCCTGCCCACCTGTCTGGAACCCTGATTTCTCCCATGGATTGAGGGGGGGGGGGGCAACTGAAGGCGGTCAGCAGCACAGGAAGGCAAAACTCAGTTCCTAAAGGCACCTTCTTTGCTGCAGCTGTCTTGGTTTGGAAGAAGCACTTGTAGGATACTCTGTGAAAGCATATTGCAAGGATCACAGTCAATCAAGAGCTTTACTTCTACATGGACCTGGCCTGAACTCTGGAGCTGGAGGCTTGAATGAGAGAATCCCTTATTCATGAGAACTAATCAGTGTCTCCCTCCATGCATGTGTTGGAAGAGAGAAAATTTACATTTGTAAGGTAAAATGCCAACTGTCTAGAAACCCTCAGAAAGAAAATTCAACTGCCATTCACTAGGAGTAACATTTATGTGCACACATTTTCACCATGGAAAGTAAAATAAATTACTCAAATTAATTTCAATGACTTCATCACACACATTTAGAGAATTTCATGACATTTAAATCATTACACATGGGCTATGGAGAGGAACATGGATCTGAAATGAGATTCAGTCCTAAGGGAGTAGCCCAGGTTTTTCTCAAAAGAGTCTCTGTACTGAGTGTGAAGACAAGTATTTAGCCTCCTTGAATCTTTTAAAGTGCTATTTAATTTAAGAAATAGGCCCAAAATTATGGATTATAGTTTTTTATTCATTTAAGGTCTACTGTAAATTGAGCATTAGCAGATCAAGTGGCCTTTCCTTTGATTGCTGCCTTTTATTACGACTTTTGCTGCTCTCATTTAAATGACTTGAGAAATAACTATGGAAACAATGAAATATAGTTTTTGATTTTCAAAGCTAAAATAGGAAATTTCCTTTTTTCTGACATGGATATCAATACTGTATGAGTCCCAGAGTCAACTTGAAGGAGTTTGGGGTCTGTCGTCTTGTGAAAGTCAAGTTAAAATGGGTACAAATGGTATATGTAGTTTGAAGTAGATAAAGTTAGCAAGAGGAGTTACTTCAAAGGAAATGTTTATGATGATGAGCTCATGTCTTCTTAAAAAAAAAACAATGTATTACACATTATGTTTCTCAGTATTTGGAGGAGAGAAGCAGGTACAGCCTACAGTGAAATCACCCACTGCACACATCAGAAGTGTTGCATGCATGATAAACTTCTTGATTATAGTATATCTCTAACCTGTTCTTTGTCTAATTTTAAAAACAAGTCAAAAGGAGACCCGAGTTACAGAACAGAGATTTTAACTTCAAATAGATAAATTTGGAATATCAGACGTAAAGATGACATTATACAAAGACCTAGCAGGTGAGAGAATCTCAGGGCTCAAAAGGAGGGACTTTAAATGAAATGCCCAACAGTGGAGAGAGGGAACTTGTAGAGTCCATCTCCAGTAGAAAGACAGGGCATCAAGTGGAAGGATGGGGTTACCATCCCACAGTCAAAAACTCTGACCCAGAATTGTTCCTGTCTAAAAGAACAGCAGGGACAAGAATAGAAAGACTGAGGGAAAGCCAGTTCAATGACTGGCCCAACTTGGGATCCATCTCAAGGGGAGGCTTCATGGCCTGACACTATTACTGATGCTATGGTATGCTTACAGACAGAAGCCTAGCATGGCTCTCCTCCAAGAGGCTGAAAAAGCAGTTGACTGAGACAGATGCAGATACTTATACCCAACCAATGGACTGAAGTCAGAGATCCCTATGGCTGAATTAAGGAAAAGCTGAGGACAGGATGGTTCCATAGGAAGACAAGCAGTTTCAATTAACTTGGACCCCTGAGATCTCTAAGACACTGAGCCACCAACCAGGCAACATACCCCAGCTGGTCTGAGGCCCCCAACACATATACGGCAGAGGACTGCTTGGTTTGGCCTCAATGGGAGAAGATGCACCTAACCTTCAAGAGACTTGAGACCCCAGGGAGTGAGGAGGCCTAGCAAAGTGCCAGGTGGTGACATCCTCTTGGTGACATGAGGGAGGAGGAATGAGATGAGGAACTGTGGGAGGGTGGACCCAGAGAATGGACATAGGTTTGGGTTTTAAGATAGGGATGCATAAATTCATTCAATCACTAGCCTTATATGTAAATAAAGTTCTTATTGCTTTTTTGGGTCATTGATCTCTCCAGTAGAATAAGAATAATATCATATATCTTTGAGAATCTGTATAATGTTTATTAATGCCATATGCTATGCAAAACTATTTCACAGCATATCCTTCAATGTGATCACCCACCAAACTATTTATACTGTTATGTCAAAATTCCAAATGAGCATAGGTATTATTCTGATAATGATGTAGATGTGGTAAATTGGATGATCTGAGTTTGATGCTTATAACCCATGGTGGAAGGAGGAAATTTATTCTCAGAGGATGTCCTCTGACCTCCACACAGAAACTGTGATACCCTGTGAGTATGTTTAGACTCTCTGTCTCTCTCTCTTTCACACACACACACACACACACACACACACACACACACACACACTAAAAAATAAAATAAAATTGAAGTGTAGACTTTTTGGATGCAAATCCTAGGTCTCTAGAACATTGTATTTTACAAGAAAAAAATCAGATAAATTTCCACATTTCACTTTATTAATCTATAAAATGAGGATGTGGATAACTGTACCTACTTTAGAATTTTGTTTTAAGATTGAAATAACTGACATGTGTAAACCTAAGGCAGACAGATTTCGAGGAGGTAGAGTACCTGGTTTCAAAATTTACTATCATTATATAATAGTCTGAGTATTGTAGAAGAGACGCAAATGCAGACAAACTGAATGATGGAAACAAAGCAGGTCCACACATATCTAGTCCAGTGAGTTTTACCTGTGTACTTACAGCATACTTCTTTAGGGAAGACTTTTTAAAAATGTTTTGGGAGCGACTGAATATTTATCAGGTCAATGCCGTGACATAACCCTTCTGTTTGTAAGACATGAATTCTGAGCAAAATGTAGGCTTTGATTTTTCAAAACCTACTTTTAATAAGGGTTCTTAAATGCTTTAACATCCCTTCTAGCCCACCACTCACCAGAAATAGTAGAAAGTGAAAGTTAAAAGAGCTATGGAGGATGTGAACCTATTTAGAGATAGTTCTGTGGAGCAAATCCAATTTGTGTTGTCAGGATATCAGCAGTTCAGTTCTCATGAATCAGCAATGGTAGCCAATCAGCAATGGCAGGTTGATTTAGAAGAAACTGCAAGGCTCTGCCAATTGGCTGAGGAAGTGTCAAGAAGCCATTGGAACACCAGCAGAAGTTCTTTGGTGGCATTTCTCTCTATGAAATCATGAAAAATGAAGACCAGTAAAGAATGGCAAGGCAAATCAATACCACACAGCATCATCAGTGAAGCCCAGCATCAGCAAAGCCCAATGATGACCAGCAAAGAGTAGCAAGGCAAACCAATATCACACAGCATAGTCCACTTTCTGTTGGGTTATATTTATATCCTTTCTAAACATCATGTGTTGTCTCAGTCTTATACTGTAGCAAAGAATCACATGACCTTTTCCTAAGCAGCTTCCAGAAAAGCATCCTCCCACATATCTGCTTCAGCAAAACATCCTCTCATAAGACAGTTTCATGAAAAACACCACATGACACAACTGATTCTCCAGAAATTTTCACTTCAGAAGATCATGGGCACAAATGCAAACCAGACTCATACATTTTCTATAACTAATGAAAGCATATCTTTATGACCTCAGATTAGGAAAAGAGAAATCATGCAGGACATGAAAATCATCCAGAAACAGATACATAAATTTAATTACTGGATTTAGGCAAAATTTAAAATTTCTATTCCTGAAGTCTCCATTAAAATGAATAAATAAGCCACAAAGTAGGTAATAAAAATTATAAAATATCTAAAATAGATTTTATGCCAAATATATAAAGAATTGCTACCTATAATGGCAACCCATCTGAAATATATGCAAAACCCTGGGTGTGGTACCATACACCTATAATTAAAGCACCCAAAAGGCTGAGGCAGGAGGATTGTGAATCTGAGGCAGTCTGGGTTTTATAGCCCTTCTCAAGTAATTAAGAGTACAATGTACACGTTTATATTTGTAAAAGATTATCTGTGAATAAACAGTAAGCACTGCCAAAAGGTTTCAAATATCATTAGTTGTAAGGTTGTGCAAACAAAAACAATGAGAAACCACCAAATGGCAACTTGGATGACTGATATCAAAAAGATTGAAAACATCCAGCGTTGGCGAGGATGTGAATTGACAGCAACTCTCATACACTGCTGATCTCCACAGTGTGAGAGGATAAGAAAAATCCTTAGGAAGACTGATGCCAGTTTCTTACAAAATTAAATATACAACCCAAAATTCCTCTAACAGGTACTTACTGTGACTTGTAGAGAAATATTCAATTATTATTGTAATAACTAAAACAGAAGAAACCCAAAAGAATGATGCTGGAATTGGTAAACATTGTACAATGTTACTTAACATTTTTTTTTCTTTTTTTGGATTTTCGAGACAGGGTTTCTCTGTGTAGCCCTGGCTGTCCTGGAACTCACTTTGTAGACCAGGCTGGCCTCGAACTCAGAAATCAGCCTGCCTCTGCCTCCGGAGTGCTGGGATTAAAGGCGTGTGCCACCACACCCGGCTCTACTTAAAAATTTAAAAATGACTAGGATACGGAATTACATGGGTGGAAATTTATAGCACTTGATGTCACAGACATTATACACAAATGAATAAATACTGTGAGGTCATTCCTATGAAACTGACCTATAGGCAAATATGATGGAAGTTTCATAATGACTGATAGGAGGGTGAACTAAGTGGAATTAACAGTTTATTGTTTTTCTGTATACTTATATGAATGGTGACTACACATTGTATAGTTTTCTATGCATGTCAATCATGAAATAGTATATAATTTCCAAAGAGTATCAAGTAAACATTTTACATTTACATATTTTGTTTGTGTATATATGTGTGTATATAAATATATAAATTATATATACACATATATAGATATATACATCTATAAACTTTATGCATCCATTTATGTACAAACTGAACATATATCTACTATATATACACATATATGTACACACTTATATAAATATATATAAACTTTATATGTGTACTCAGCAGAAACAAACATGTCAAATCACATCAAAGGAAATCACAGAATAGACAGAAAAAATTTTGATGCTCAGATACAGAAAGAACACAAAAGTAATCACTTGCTCTACTGGCAAAAAAAATGAATAACATTTCCCTGTAAACCCTTTTAGTCCTTAACTATGTCATACAGTCTAAGCGTAGCCATCCCAAACTGCCACTTGTCCCCAGTGTATCCGATAATAGCTAGTGTAGCCGATAAATAAAGTAGGATTGTGTTCTGTGTTGTAAATAAAACAAACTTTGTAGTAAGTTAACATTTTATCTGTCTTAGATTTTCATCACAAAGTAATTCCTTACAATATAGCCCTACCAAGATTTTATTACTTGGCTGTTTATTTTGCAAAATGTGTAGCAAGAATATATGTGAGGAAGGTTAGGAGGCAGGGGATGCATGATGGGCTTCAGTAGGTTGGATGAAGGGTAATGGAATGGATGTAGAAAGTAAAGTTTTATAGAAGCAAGGTCTCTATTTACTGCAACACAATTCTCCAAGCCCGTAAGTTTTCTATAATAGGTTGATAAATAATAGTGTGTCTGCTCATACCTTTAGAACTTTATTTCCTGGCTGTAATTGGAACAACTATATGTTGGGTGCTTTCAAACTGTATGTATCTTAATTCACCAGCCTGTTTATGGACATAAGATTATTCAAATAATTTGGAATAATTTTTGTCACTGCTGTACCTTACTGCAGTTATACCAAGTGCTGAAGTGAGGAGTGAAGCTAAGAAGGTATAGTCAAGATTTTATATTATGATCATCATTTCAACCATGAGCCTAACAGATATACTGTCTCTTCTAGGCTAGCTGAAACCCTGCAGATACATAATCTGTGCTGGTGTGTTCCTTTTAATCAGATCACCTTGGAATAAAGTTTTATATAGCATTCAGAATTTTTTTTCAATTTTCTGGAACCATTAAGTCTTTTTTATTTTTTACTAGATATTTTATTTACATTTCAAATGCTATCCCCTTTCCTAGTTTCCCCTCCAAAAATCTCCTTATCCCTTCCCCCTCCTCCTGCTCCCCAACCCACCCACTCCCACTTCCTCACTCTGGCATTCCCCTATACTGGGGCATAGAAACTTTATAGGACCAAAGGCCTCTCTTCCCATTGATGAGCAACTATGCCATTCTCTGCTACATATGCAGTTAGAGCCATGAGCCCCTCCATGTGTACTCTTTGGTTGATGGTTTAGTCCCGGGGAGCTCTGGGGGTACTGATTAGTTCATATTGTTGTTCATGTACATTCAGAAATTTTTAAAAATTCTTTTCAGAAGTTGGAAGAAAGCACAGGGTGTTGTCAGGGCCTTGCTGGGATGTGCACTGCTCTGTCTTTGCAGCTCTCTATTATGCATTCTGGAGCTGCATTCATTCAAAGGAAATTCTTGTATGAATGGAGTGTTTTGCTCTAGAAACAGTACTCCCGAAAGTACAACATGTGTATGTGTCTTTCACTTTAAGTAAAATGATGCTAATTATGTCTCCAAACATAGGTGTTTGCCCTGCTTAGAGTGTATGAGAGTCAGTCAGTGTTGGGAGATTAAGAGGATGTTGACATAATTTATTACTAACACCTGAAATAAAGAGTATATACATTGCCACAAATGGATATTTTGTTTCCATATAAAAGTGAGAAATGTCTACTATGAAGGAGTGATTTGAAAATTAGAAATCTAAAGATATTTCCCACTTCTTAAAATTAGAAAAGAACAGAAAAAAACTCAAACACAAAGTCACTATAATATTGATAACCAAAGGAATGAGTAGTATATCATGTGAGTAAACACATGTGGGGTGTGTGTGTGTGTGTGTGTGTGTGTGTGTGTGTGTGTGTGTGTCTGTGTGTGTGTATGTGTGTGTGTACCTCGAGCAAAATAAACTAAAACAAATAAATGAAAAAAAAAAACTGAAGCCATTATTTTGAGAAGATGCAAGGCAGACTGTCTTAATTAAGTTCTAAGATCATGTACAAGAACAACTTTGGAAGGGAAGGGTTTATTTCATCTTTCATTTCCAGGTAACCATCCATCGCTGAAGGAAGTCAAAGCTACAACTGGTAGTGGGAATTGAAGCAGAAGTCATGGAAGAATGCGTGCTGCTTACTGACTTGCTTTGTGTGGCTTGATCACCCTGTTAGACAATATAGGACCACGTGCGGTAGTGCCAGCTTGCCTGGCAAGTCTGGGTTCTCCCACATCAGTCATTAATCAAGAAAATGCTCTTCAGACTTGCCTATAGGCAATCTAATGGAAATATATACTCAACTGAAGTTCTTCTCACCTGATAACTCTAGCTTGTGTCTAGTTAACAATAATAACAACAAAATTAGTACATAGGGCAAGGTAGGGGTATACATGGTAGAGGGTGAAGGGAAGGAAAGGGAAAGGGAAATAATGTAATTGTATTTTAATCACAAATAACCGGAAACTAACCTTCTATGGCTGCCAATAAAATCAGGAGTTATACCAATAAAGTGACTCAGGGGGAAAAGGATACCCGAGTTGCCGGGCGTGGTGGCGCACGCCTTTAATCCCAGCACTCGGGAGGCAGAGGCAGGCGGATTTCTGAGTTCGAGGCCAGCCTGGTCTACAAAGTGAGTGCCAGGACAGCCAGGGCTACACAGAGAAACCCTGTCTCGAAAAACCAAAAAAAAAAAAAAAAAAAAAAAAAAAAAAGGATACCCGAGTTACCTTTTAGCTTGCCATAGGATAAATAGCCTCCAAACTGCGGCAATAATTGCCTGCTCCTCTCCTCTCCCCTCTCATCCTGCTTCTCATTCTCTCTTGATCCTTCCAGGCAGGATAGAAGGAGACTGAGATGTATTGACCAGCATGCACCAGATTTCACGCCAGGCTCTTTAGGGTTTGTAATCTCATTTAATTTGTGCCATAGCCCCATGAGGTTAGTATATTTCTGGAGGTTATCTGCCTTGCCTATAGTCACTCAGCCAGAATGCAGCTCCCACTGTGGGGCTGCCTGCTGTAGCAAGAGATAATACTGCCTCCAAAGGAGGGCTGGGCATACTGTGAGGCTTTGGGGGACTACAAGTGTTCTCGTTCCTAAGAACAGTCATAGCTGTTCATAGTCATGCTCACCTTTAATGTCCTCGGATTAGAAAATTCATGTTATTTCCATGTTACAATTACCCAGACTGATTGTTTTTTCCTGTTATTCTTGTAGGTTATTCTCCTACATTTTTGATTTTAAAGAATTTGTTTTTTCTCTTTAATAAATCCCAGCAGCAGTTTACAGTTTATTGTTTTATTTCTTCCTGTAATTGTTTTTCAGCTGTTGGAAATATCAAATTACTTTTGGAATGTGTTGTGCTTTTTTTTTTCTGAATTTGTAAAATGAAAAAGTACTTGGTCTGTTTTTTGTTTGTTTGTTTTGTTTTGTTTTGTTTTTATTTAAACTGTTGTACTGTTAGCAACTTTGTCTTTTGTATTTTACCCAGGCTTTAAGAGTTAAGTGTGGTTATGTTAGGAGACAGTCATTCTTTTTTCCTTGACACATAGGAAAAAGGCACTTTTAAATAATATATTTTTCAGGAGTTGTTTACCTGTCTTCATTCTACGAAATGGAAATTTTCAAGTTGTTTCTCTTACTCAGTTAGCCAATGAATATTAATTCATGGTCTATTATATTTCCAACATAATATGCTATCTTCAGAAATTTTAGATGTTTAAAAATAAAATAAAACAAACTAATAAATACAAGTGCTTGGCCTGGAGAGGCGGCTCAGCAGTTAAGGGCCCTGAATACTGCTTCAGAGTGCTGGGGGTTAATTTCCAGCACCCACAAGTCAACTAGGCAGTTCCTAACTGCAAGTCCTGGGGAGCCTGACACCTGCTTTTGGGCTCTTTGGACACCAGACAGGCACAAACACCCATGAAGGCAGAATACTCATACAATTAAAATTAAAATGTTTAAAGCTTCTGTTGCAATGTTACTGTGGAAAGGAGTGTAGCATATGGAGAATACAGGCTGCAGATGCCTAATTAAACATTAGGAACAGTTGAAAGCTTAGTAGGAACTATAAATGTTAGAAAAGGTCTCAGTGGAATTGTGGAACTTACAAACTGACAGAACAGAAAAGAAAAATAAGGATATTTTTATGGAAACATTAATATTTAGAAAGGTAAATATTGAATTTTCTGTGTGGATATGACCATAGTAAGGAGATTACACCAACTGAAGATAAACGACACATAAAATGAAGATTATAAGAACTTAGGCACGGCAGCTAAAGAACAAAGCTAACTACCCTGAAAGCAACTGTAAAGAGTTTACATTTGAAGGTGGTAGCCGGTAACAGTTCATCTGCTCTGGAAAATGAAAAAAAAAAGTCTGTGAGGAATAAGTAACATGAAAATATAGGACAACTGGAGCAGAGAAGAGGCAGGGCTACACTGGAGATAACTGGATTTAAACGCTATTTGGGAGGCAGGACTTAGAGGAAGGATATGATAGTTTAAATGGGTAAGATAAGGTAAATTCTTCAAAAAAGGCATTAAAGAAAAAAGGCTTGAGACTTTCTTAGAGATTAGAGAGTGGCCATATGCCTGTATATGTAGCAACCTGGAAAAGAAATACTCAGTTGATAGAAAAGACAAAAGGACTCATTAGTGGGCTGATAACATGCGCCAGATTTGAAACAGAAAGTAATGTCAACCATTTACACTGTAGTAACAAAGACACAGGGTTAACTCAAAGAATACCACAGTGTCCTGACAATAGTGGAGACGAGGAGGAATGGGTTTAGACAGATTGATGAGGACCTTAATTAAGTGCCAAAGTTGCTAAAGGAGTACAAAAGTCCATGAGGGAGGAGTTCATAGCAGGAAGCTGTATAAATGTGGTAGAATAAATTTGAATGTTAGTCAAGGCCAAATATTTAGGCAGAAGAGATCACTTGTAATATTCAAAAATAATTTATATAGAGTAACATGAACTATAGGAGGTGGTAAGTGAGTTTATAAAGAATTGAAGATGCAAAAAATGTAGCTCAAATATTCTAATAGTTTGGTATCAAAACTAGAGATGGATGTTTGTTACAGCAGACATGCTGGAATAAAATAGTGAGGTTACAGTTAACACCTGAAATGGGGCCACTAATCTTTGTCTCTTGTATTTATGGCCCCCAATACTTAGTTTTATTTCACACACAATAACTTTAACTTTTGTTATAAAACACTGTATCGAAAAATTAATGCTGTGACTTGTGAAACAAGATCTTAAGAACATTGTGGCTTCTGCATATCCTTTCACAATTTATGCAGGATAATAGCTAATCACTTTGCAAGAGAGCCAGTCCAATCTTCTGGGTACACGCACACACTATTGCTTAATTCCTATGGTGGCTGAATAGGAATGGCCCCATAGGCTCATATATTTGAATGAATAGTCATCAAGGTGTTAAACTTTTGAAAAGTTTAGAAGGATTAGGAGGTGCCACCTTGTTGGAAGGAAGTGTGTCACTGGTGGTAATTTTGAGGGTTTGAAGACCATGCCAGGCCCACTGTCTCTCTTCCTGTGTCCTATAGATCAGGATGTCAATCTTTCAGATATATCTCTAGCACCATGTCTGCCTGTGTGCCACCATGCTCCCCAGCATGATGATATGGGAAGAGCCTCTGAAATGAAGCAGGAAAGTTGTCTTCGAAATGATGTCTCTTCACAACAACAGAACAGTGACTAAGGCAATTCCCCTCTCAATATTCTCCAAGGTTTTACTATTGTTCTTATTCTACTGAAGAGATCAATGACCCAAAAAGCAATAGGAGCTTTATTTACATATAAGGCTAGTGATTGAGTGAATGTATGCATACCTATCTTAAAACCCAAACCTTTGCCCATTCTAGCACTGCATGAGTCCCTCAAGAATGACTACCCATGGTTTATCCCAAAGGCATCATCGTCACTTTCTTCCTTCACTTTTTCTTACCTGTATTATTGAGGATATTTTCTTTTATTTTTTATTACTTTTTAAAATTTTTTATAGTCCAGTGGTTACCCACCTCTGGGTCTACCCTCCCACACTTCCTCATCCCATTCCTCCTCAATCCTGTCTCCAAGAGGATGTCCCCACCCCTGACACTTTGCCAGGCCTCCCCACTCCCTGGGGTCTCCAGTCTCTTGAAGGTTAGGTGCATCTTCATATAAGTAACAGTGTAAGGACTTAGTAGGTTATGCTAGAGATATGTTCTACACACACACACACACGCTCACACATACACACATACACACACACATACACATATACACACACACATATATACGTACACACACACATATACACACACACACACATATGAATTGTTATTGCAATGTCTTGATCCAACATATTATGGGATCTTCCAAATACTGCCACATTTTGCTCGAATATCAGAATACTAATGAATGTCAATACAAACTCCGAAGAGAAGATGAAAACAGATGTGCCAGATGATAACATTTCAAAATCCCAACTTCCATCTTGAAGCTCTAATTTTCCCCGGTGCACAAATCCAGCCAGTCCTTCCCTTCACATGGGGGGCATGGCAGGCAGACTTACTTTGTTCATCATTAATACATTTTCCACCAAAGGCCCAAATTTGAATAACTCTTCTTTGCTTGTCTGTTACTCTTCCAAGTAAAAATTCTAATAAGTTGAAAATTGGATTCATCTCTTTTCTAGAGGTGACTACTCTGCTTCAGCATATAGCAAAACACTCTAGTTTCTCTTTAATCATACACAATCCTTAAAAATGTTCTTAAAGAACTGAGATTTAATAATATTAATAACTCCTACTGCTTCATCAAAAACATCTTACCAGCATTTCTTATAAACCTTTATGTTTCTGTCCTTTATGTGGTCAAGTGATTCCTGGTACCCATCTTCTGTGTTAAAGTATCAGCAATTGTACTTACAAATACTCATGAATCAATTGTTCAATGTCAACCTAGTGAAATAATGCAAATATAATGCAAAGAACACACTTCTAAAAATATGTTTGGGGGCTATGAGACTGGTTCAGTCATTAAAGTGCCTGCCATGCAAGTATAAGAACTTGAGTTCAGATCCCCAGAGCCCATATCAAGACAAAAAGCTGTACATAGTGACTCAAGCCTGTACCCAGTGTTTGGTGGTAGAGTGGTGGAGTGTGGAAAGATGTGGCTTTGCGAAACTCATTAGCTATTACTTTAACTGTCTCACTGAGCTTCTGGCTCATTAGGAGATCCTATCTCAGACACCAATATCATTCTCTGACCTCTATAAGTATGTGTCTATCCACACACATCTGTACACTGCACAACTCACAGTAACAGGAATGTATAACACATATATACCCCTCATGCACCCTTAATACACTACCATCACAAACAACAACAGCAGCAACAACAACCACAAGTTTTGAGTATTTAAATCTTCAAAAGATCTTTGGATCCTTGAACACTTTCATGTTGAGATATTTTCGAATTATTCTCTCTTTTTAGAGTCCAATTCTTTTGAGTCAGTTTTTTGATGTCTGTCTTTCTCATAGAGCACCCCAGTCTGTATTGTCAGTAGTGTTAATGATCTGGCATTTCCTTAAAGGATGCTCTACCATGGGTTCTCAGATGTTCTTTCAAGCCTTTGATGCCCACTCAGTATGTTTTGACATTGATGTTTGCACATTATTTTTAGAAAGTGTTAAATGAAAGATTTCTGAGGATATGAAGCAAACATGGCCTTTCCTCAAACCATTCCAGTGTTTATAACCAAATTGTTGAGGCATTTCATTTGCCTGGCTCTAACATTAGGGCTAGAAACTTGAATTTATAGTTTATTAAAAGGCAGTTTATAAGTTATAATTATAAGGTAGTCATTGATATAATATTTAATCATATATGCAATAGTATGGTATATCTTTTCTTTTGTTCTGGCTGCTCTTGTGCCACTGAAGAACATTGTACAGATTTCTTTATAGGGTTTTATATAAACACCATGTGCCATTACATATTCTAGTTTGTTTAATGTTAGTGTATTTATATCTACATGTTCTTTCATGGGAAGAATTAGTATTGCATAGATGCTAATACTTTCTTCATATGTATGGTATATATGTAGATATATTGTGTAGTTCCATGCACATGTTTGTGTGAACATGAACATGGAGGACAAAGATCAACATTGGGTATTGTTTCCCACTGTATTTTTTGAGATATGGTCTCTCCCTGAACTTGAAGCCATTGATTCAGTGAGGCTAGTTTGCCACCTATTTCTGGGAATCCTCTAGTATCTGTCACCCGTAACTTGGACTATAGCATGCACTACCACTTCCAGATTTTTGTTTGGGTGCTTGTAGATTGGCATTTAGGTCCTCACACTTGTGGTGCAAGAACTTTTCTGACTCAACTACCTCCCCAGTCTTCTATGTTAATATTTTAAATTATTAGATAAGTCTAATGCCTTATCAATGGAATTGTGGTTGATCCCCTTAGTGATTCTTTAGCTTGTCAGTAAGAAATCTTTTGTTATACAAATAATAATAATAATAGATATAGATTGGAGGAAACTTTGGAAGATAATAAGGGGTAATGGGTGTGATAGTTTCCCAGGTGTATATTGATCCTCAAATTCATGGATCTGTGTATATATTAAGTGTCTTCAGATTTTACAAAACACTTGAGAATAATTAAATACTTTAAAAACTAAGTGATCTTGTAATATTAGCTAGGGAAAAGTCAACTTATAAATAAAATTTCATCAATGCTTATATCATTGTGAAAATAAATTATAAATGAATGAAAAATGAAAAAAGTAAGGCACAGGTACTTAAAAGAGTCTGAGCTCCATGGATACGGAAGAAACCGCAGCCAGAGTTGAGATGATGAGGTATTAAGGACAGTGTTTTGAGAAAAGACCCTCCTGCATAGCCTTAGCTGGCCTAGAACTCATTCTGTGAACCATATTAGCTTCAAACTCAACCTCCTGCACCATGGGAGTACAGGCATTCATTGTCACATGATGCTGTGACTAAAACAGCTGATTGGATGGAACCTGGAACCTGTTGAATGGCGAAAGCATAAAGTCAAACAAAATGATAAAACAGAAAAATCATTGCAATTCGTTTTAGAGGTGGTTAAAATGATACAGTAATACTAAAAACAGCAGAGTGAAATGAAAACCTTGGGGAAATGTGAGCAAGCCACAGAAGAGGCACATGACTCAAACTACATGAACTTCCTCAGTTTGGTTCTCAATATGTAAAATGAAAATTGACACTACACTGAAATTTCATTTCTATGAGATTGGCAAGAGTTCTGATTTAATGGCACATGCTTTGGTCAAGCCTGAGGGGAAACGGGTGTGGTCATGTGTTGCTGGTGGGTATATGCAACACGGTAACTCTTATGAAGAGATACTTTATAATTTCTAGAAAGTTATGCATGGCTGTCTTTATTGTTTTGACTCAGAAATTCCTTTGATAGGAGTCTGTTTCAAAGTGAATTTAGGAAAAATACAAAAAGAGATATTTACATAGGAATATTGATTGCAGGATAGTTGGCTTTGGGATTATGTAAAGAAAATCATATTCACAAAAATCAAATTTTATTCCTTGACGGAATAAGGAAATTATATATATTGCCACAGAGTTAAATCATCGGGCAAGGAAAATGTTCCAGCACAGCAGTGCTTTTTAAATATTTAATTGTGTGTGAATATACTTCTATGGTAAATGATTGAATACATGTGAATATTTATAAGACTGTAATTAACACGTGTGGAATTATAAGCCAAATTGCCATGAATACACCAGATTTTGAGTTTGATTTTGAACTATGAAAATGCATTTTTATATTTATTTAAAAGTTAGTACAACAAACACAAAAGTGGGAACTTATAAATATATTTACAAATATAAACGGAAATAAAATGTTTATTTTACTTCAGTCATATGCGATACACAGTGAGTTTAAATTCCAGTACAATTACACTAAATCAATTGTCTCGTGTTTTATTCTTCAATGATAACATAATAGAGTTACATTTTAAAAATAATATGGTAATTATAATGTTGTTGATATTCTCAGTAGAATTATAAAAGAACTAAGATTGATCTTAATGTCATCAGGAGCCAAAATTTATCTCAGCATGGTAAGAGTGATGAAAAAAGTTCAAATTTGAAAAGAAATTATTGATTCAAACACTTATTCTGTATTTTCTTTCTTAGGAAATACATTTTTCTATGGACTTTCACCCTTTTTCAATACTGTAATATTAAGGTTGAAAAATCAGTGAGCAAGAAAATGAGGCAGATAGACAGGTCTTTGAAACAGAGCCAAACTATAAGTGGCTATGCAACATCATACTATACATACTATAGCAACATCACCCCCCAAAATCAGAACCACCAGTAGAAATGACTATTAATAGTTCTTTGATTTACTGTATTGATACATGAATATAATTACCTTGTGAAAGTGTTTCACTCCGCTGGATAGTGCTAAGAAAACTCCTTAGGAAGACAGCAACAGAGAGTAAACCCTAATCTGGGGTTGGGGGAAATTGACACATTCCTGGAAACTATTTGACCAACTCCCCTTACATGGTACCTCAGCTAGGGTCTGTACTGTTGTGGTGAAACACTGAAACAAAAGTAACTTGCAGAGGAAAGAAACCATTTGGCTTACTTATCCTGAATCATAGTCCATTGAAGTAAGTCCAAGACAGTAATGTGAACTTGCAAGAACTTGGTGACAGGAGCTGGTGCAGAGGCCATGGAGGGGTGGAGCTGATGCAGAGGCCATGGAGGGGTGCTGCTGACTGGCTTGCTCAGCCTTCTTTCTTCTAGAATCAGGACTATCAGTGAAGGCAGAGTACCACCCACAATGGGCAGGTTTCTCCAATATTAATCACTAAATAAGAAAATGTCCAACAGGCTTCCTTATAGTCAGATCTTTTGGAGACATTTTCTAAATTAGGTTTCTTCCACGCAGCTAACACCAGCTTGTGTCAAGCTGATACAAAAACTCATAGGCAATCATGGGAGTATTCCTTCCATTCATTTAAAGTTTGCCAATAAAATGTACTATACAAACACTGAGCAATGTCAGTCTCTCTTCAGAGGTGCACACTCACTCATTTGGTATGTACTACTGTTCTTTTCTTAGTAAACACTATTTTCCTTATCAGAAAGAAAAGCAAGAAAGGGAAAGAATAAAGTAGACATGCATTTTCCTTACTTTATCTACCAAGAAGAGATGAATAAAAATGTCTTGGAAAAATTATAAGAAAAAAAAAAAAAGAAACAAGCACAAGAAAGCTAGAAAAGATTTCAGTGGTAATGTCAAAAATTCAGAACTGAACATGAAGATACTCTTGGTTAAAAATGAGAAACTTTTAGGCAGTCAGTGAGAATAGTAAGCACTAAACTGACATAATGGAGAAGGACATAGCAATCATTGTGAATTTTGGACATTAGAACACATTATTACAACCTTTCCTCATCATTTACTTACTGTTTAATGAATATTCATTGTTCTCTTTTTAAACATTAAATGGGTCATTATTCATCATGATAACTGTAAGTTTTTCTGGATAATTTATTTTTAACATTTCACTTTCTCATTCTTCTTAAATTTGTCTTTCGTTGGACTATAAATAGTCGAAATATGGAAAACATTTTAAAGGGTTTGAAGGACTTAAGGGGCTCAAGAAACAAGTCTGTGGTCAAAGCCCATACTATTCATGCAGAAAACGAAGAGTTCTTCTGCAGCTCATAATTGCCAGATAACCAGTTCCAGAAAATACAAAACCGTTTTCTGGACTCGGTGGGTCCATATAATCACTTGCACATCACCCCACTACACACTAACACATAACTAAAAAATCATAAACTTAAAGGAATTTTTAAAACATTGGATCTAATGGAGGTGATACATTCTTCAAGCATTAATGGAAATGTATCTAACATATATTGGTAAGTAAAGCGTCAAATGTTCCTCCCCAGGCCTGTAAGAGGCTGGAAAATTATGTACTTGATATAGGTTTTTTTGCTTCATGTCAGGGAACTTTTCTCATAAACTTCATTTCAGTGAGGAAATCATAGTCTGTAGTTTGAAGTAGTAATTTGCAGATTAATAGACAAGATTTATTGAAATGAACAGCAAAAGGGAAAAGTCATTTTATAATGCATGATAGAATAGTCTAACTAAAAATATTGTTGTTTTCCTAACTCAATACATAAATCAGCACCTTATCATTTTTGTGTAGTCATGCTTAACATTTTTCATCTTGGAATTATGAGTAAAATCTTTGTAATTCGAGCTTTGGAATACATCTTCTACGCTATATCTAATAAGCATTTCAAAAATGTCATTCTCCTATTTTCTCCTCATTTTTATTCTGACTTTTTCTGCTAGAAGTCCGTGGTCCAGTGACTTACTGTATGTCTGATGGATGGATCCTGAGCAGCCCTGTGCAGGTTGCTCTCTTGCAGACTAGCTACAGAGACCTGTGTGAGGAAACAGAAAATCCCAAATAAATACTTAAGTCCCTATGTTACTGGGGCTAATTTTCTGTCACAGGAACTATGGTTTTATGATTCTTAATATTTTATGATTCAGGAACAGTTTTGCCAGTCTCAGTTTTACATGAAGGGCTAAATCTTCAATCATCACATTTTCATTTTTCATTTTCTTCTCTTTATTTCTGTCCTTGTGCAGCAGTCTCATCTCAGAAATTGCTGTTGATAAGGGGAGATATATGAAATAGGATAAGGTTAAATGCATCACAATTGATTGTTTTCAGCTTCTAACACTGCTATGCAATCTTGAGAAGCAGAGGGAATGTGAGAGACAAGCTTCAGGACTAATGCATCTTCTTTATGCACGAGAAAATCTGATGTCTGGGGAAGGTGGAAAAGGAAGTGATGTTTCAGGGAAGTAGAAAGGTTTGGTTTTATGAATGAGGATAACAAAACAATTAATTTAAATATGAAAGCAAGGCGACTCTATTTAACCTTCAAATTGTTGAGTTTTTTTAAATACACTAATAACTTTGGCAGAATATAAAGCATAAACTGTGTGAAAAAGGTACCTTTACAGGTTGAAAAGCAAACAGACACACATGTGCTCATGGAATATTGAATGAAACACAAATTTAGCATGTAGAACATCCTTGAGTGGTTCTCCAAGTTTTAGTAACCGTCACTTTATTTTTTTATTAATCATCAAAATGTTACTAATACCCTCTTTACTTTTTAGCATCATTAAGTGGTAAAACACCTTAGACATTGCATTTATTTGGTCTTTAAAAAATCACACAAGAGAAACCACAGTGAATGTATTTCTTGGGGCATTATTTTTTTTGTGTGTTTTTATTTTATTTATTTATTTTTATTAGGTATTTTCTTCATTTACATCTTCATAGTACATCAAATGCTATCCCAAAAGTCCCCCATACACTCCCCCCTGCCCTACCCACCCACTCCCACTTCTTGACAATGGTGTTCCCCTGTACTGAGGCATATAAAGTTTGCAAGACAAAGGATTCTCTCCTCCCAATGATGGCCAACTAGGCCATCTTCTGCTATATATGCAGCTAGAGACACGAGTTCCAGGGGAACTGGTTACTTCATGTTGTTGTTCCAACTATAGGGTTGCAGACCCCTTTAGCTCCTTGGGTACTTTCTCTAGCTCCTCCATTGGGGGCCCTGTGATCCATCCAATAGCTGACTGTGAGCATCCACTTCTGTGTTTGCCAGGCACCAGCATAGCATCACAAGAGACAGCTATATCAGGGTCAATTCAGCAAAATCTTGCTGGTGTATGCAATGGTGTCAGGGTTTGGAGGCTGACTATGGGATGGATCCCCTGGTGTGGCAGTCTTTAAATGGTCCATCCTTTCATCTCAGCTCCAAACTTTGTCTCTGTAACTCCTTTCATGGGTGTTTTGTTCCCAAATCTAAGAAGGGGCAAAGTGTCCACACTTTTTTGGTTTCCATTCTTCTTTAGTTTCATGTGTTTAGCAAATTGTATCATATATCTTGGGTATCCTAAGTTTCTGGACTAATATCCACTTATCAGTGAGTACATATTGTGTGAGTTCCTTTGTGATTGGGTTACCTCACTCAGGATGATGCCCTCCAGGTCCATCCATTTGGCTAGGAATTTCATAAATTCATTCTTTTTAATAGCTGAGTAGTACTCCATTGTGTAAATGTACCACATTTTCTGTATCCATTCCTCTGTTGAGGGGCATCTGGGTTCTTTCCAGCTTCTGGCTATTATAAATAAGGCTGCTATGAACATAGTGGAACATGTGTCCTTCTTACCGGTTGGAACATCTTTTGGATATATGCCCAGGGGAGGTATTTCAGGATCCTCCAGTAGTACTATGTCCACTTTTCTGAGGAACCGCCAGACTGATTTCCAGAGTGGTTGTACAATTTTGAAATCCTACCAACAATGGAGGAGTGTACCTCTTTCTCTACATCCTTGCCAAAATCTGCTGTTACCTGAATTTTTGATCTTAGCCATTCTGACTGGTGTGAGATGAAATCTCAGGGTTGTTTTGATTTGCATTTCTCTGATGATTAAGGATGCTGAACATTTTTTTCAGGTGTTTCTCAACCATTCGGTATTCCTCTGGTGAGAATTCTTTGTTTAGCACTGAGCCCCATTTTTTAATGGGGTTATTTGATTTTGTGGAGTCAACATTCTGGTGTTCTTTATATATATTGGATATTAGTCCCCTTTCTGATTTAGGATGGGTAAAGATCCATTCACAATATGTTGGTGGCCTTTTTGTCTTATTGATGGTGTCTTTTGCTTTACAGAAGCTTTGTAAGTTTATGAGGTCCCATTTATCAATTCTCCATCTTATAGCACAAGCCATTTCTTTTCTATTAGGAATTTTTCCCATGTGCTGATATCTTTGAGTCTTTTCCCCACTTTCTCCTCTATAAGTTTCAGTGTCTCTGGTTTTATGTGGAGTGCCTTGATCCACTTAGATTTGACCTTAGTACAAGGAGATAGGAATGTGTCAATTCGAATTCTTCTACATTATAACCTTCAGTTGTGCTAGCACCATTTGTTGAAAAAGCTTTCTTTTTTCCAATGGATGGTTTTTGCTCCATGTCAAAGAATAAGTGACCATAGTTGTGTGGGTTCATTTCTGGGTCTTCAATACTATTCCATTGATCTACTTGTCTGTCCCTAAACCAGTACCATGTAGTTGTTATCACAGTTGCTCTGTAGTAAAGCTTTAGGTCAGGCATGGTGATTACACCAGAGGTTCTTTTATCCTTGAGAAGAGTTTTTGCTATCCTAGGTCTTTTGTTATTCCAGATGAATCTGCCAATTGCCCTTTCTAATTCGTTGAAGAATTGAGTTGGAATTTTGATGGGGATTGCATTGAATCTGTAGATTGGTTTTGAGCATGGGAGATCTCTCCACCTTCTGAGATCTTCTTTAATTTCTTTCTTCAGAGACTTGAAGTTCTTAACATACAGATCTTTCACTTCCTTAGAGTCATTCCAAGGTATTTTATATTGTTTGTGACTATTGAGAAGGGTGTTGTTTCCCTAATTTCTTTCTCAGCCTGTTTATCCTTTGTGTACATAAAGACCATTGACTTGCTTGAGTTAATTTTATATCCAGCTACTTCAGGGAAGCTGTTTATCAGGCTTAGGAGTTCTCTGGTGGAATTTCTATGGTCACTTATATATACTATCATATCATCTGCAAAAAGTGATATTTTGACTTCTTTTCCAATTTGTATTTCCTTGATCTCCTATTGTTGTCTAATTGCTCTGGCTAGGACTTCAAGTACAATGTTGAATAGGTAGGGAGAGAGTGGACAGCCTTGTCTAGTCCCTGATTTTAGTGGGATTTCTTTCAGCTTCTTACGATTTACTTTGATGTTGGCTACTGGTTTGCTGTAGATTGCTTTTATCATGGGTATGGGCTTTGAATTCCTGATCTTTCCAAGACTTTTATCATGATGGGTGTTGGATTTTGTCAAATGCTTTCTCAGCATCTAATGAGATGATCATGTGGTTTTTGTCTTTGAGTTTGTTTATATACTGGATTACGTTGATGGATTTCCATATATTGAGCCATCCTTGCATCCCTGGGATGAAACCTACTTGAGGATTTTTGCATCGATATTCATAAGGGAAATTGGTCTGAAGTTCTCTATCTTTTTTGGGTGTTTTTGTGGTTTAGGTATCAGAGTAATTGTGGCTTCATAGAATGAGTTGGGTAGAGTACCTTCTGTTTCTATTTTGTGGAATAGTTTGTGAAGAATTGGGATTAGATCTTCTTTGAAGGTCTGATCGAACTCTGCACTAAACCCATCTGGTCCTGGGCTTTTTTTAGTTGGGATACTATTAATGACTGCTTCTATTTCTTTGGGGGATATAGGGCTGTTTAGATCATTAACCTGATCTTGATTTAACTTTGGTACCTGGTATTTGTCTAGAAACTTTTCCATTTCATCCAGGTTCTCCAGTTTTGTTGAGTATAGCCTTTTGTAGAAGGATCTGATGGTGTTTTGGATGTCTTCAGGATCTGTTGTTATGTCTCCCTTTTCATTTCTGATTTTGTTAATTAGAATACTTTCCCTGTGCCCTCTAGTTAGTCTGGCTAAGGGTTTATCCATCTTGTTGATTTTCTCAAAAAACCAGCTCCTCGATTGGCTGATTCTTTGAATAGTTTTTCTTGTTTCCACTTGGTTGATTTCGCCCCTGAGTTTGATTATTTCCTGCTGTCTACTCCTCTTTGGTGAATTTGCTTCCTTTTGTTCTAGAGCTTTTAGGTGTGTTGTCAAGCTGCTATTGTGTGCTCTCTCTAGTTTCTTTTTGGAGGCACTCAGAGCTATGAGTTTTCCTCTTAGAAATGCTTTCATTGTGTCCCATAAGTTTGGGTATGTTGTGGCATCATTTTCATTACACTCCAAAAAGTCCTTAATTTCTTTCTTTATTCCTTCCTTGACCAAGGTATCATTGAGAAGAGTGTTGTTTAGTTTCCACGTGTGTGTTGGCTTTCTATTATTTATTTTGTTATTTTAGATCAGCCTTAGTCAATGGTGATCTGATAGGATGCATGGGACAATTTCAATAATTTTGTATATGTTGAGGCTTGTTTTGTGACCAATTATGTGGTCAATTTTGGAGAAGGTACCGTGAGGTTCTGAGAAGAAGATGTATCCTTTTGTTTTAGGATAAAATGTTCTGTAGATATCTGTCAGATCCAGTTGTTTCATAACTTCTGTTAGTTTCACTGTGTCCCTGTTTAGTTTCTGTGTCCATGATCTGTCCATTGGTTATCCTGAGCTTTTGTCCCCGCCGGCAAGAACACACTCAGGACAACCGGAATCTTCTGCGGCAAAGCTTTATTGCTTACTTCTCAGGAAGATCCCAACCCCAGAATATGGAGTCCCTTATATAGCGCTCAGCCATGACATTTCAGCACCTGATGTGGCATGACAGCTCTTGATTCGTTGCGCGCCCATCACACCACTATTACACCCCGAGAATGGGCAGTGACTAGGAGTGAGTTCACTCTCGCACTTGGGCACAAGGCTTGTTTACTAGTTAGTCACAGCGGAGGCCAGCGCGATCTTATACTGGTGATTGCTCGCAGCACGGCTGTCCACATATCCCCCTTTTTATTTTATTAAATTGAGGCTGGACTAGGTCTGTGTAATTATGCCCATCCGCTGTGGCTCCTGTCTTAGGTCGTTCCTCCAATGTCACAGCCTTTCCTGTCATAGGGTAACCCTATTGCCACTGGGCCCCATGTCTTAGGTTGATCTGTGCATGAGGAAAGTTGCCCGTCCCTGGATACCGCAGTGCTATGTGACAGTAACTACTAAATGACCTAGGGTGAACTCTACAAAAGAGGCCAGCCACCAATGTCAACTAATTCTTGAGCATAGATAGCCAGATTTCGGGGGAGGCGCCTTGCTCAATGGCAGCAAGTGCTTGAGCTATCACAACCTTGTCACGTGTTTGTTGGGTTCTGAGCTTGCAAACCAACCAGAGCATGAACACAAGTCCACAGCAGGTGGCAACACCAAATAAACCCACCCCCACCCATTCCTTAAAATAAGAAAATGCAGATGAAATCCAGGAGGAGAGGTCCTCTGTCAATGACAGGTCCACTCGTGTTGAGTTGATCTTTAAAACTGCCACCCTCAGGGCCTCAAGAGTCTCATCGAATCCCTCAGACCAATTTCCTGCAAGATACAAGGAAAGCTGTCTAGACAGATTAGCTGCAATAGTAAAATTTTCATATTGGACACTGGTAATACACAGAGCTTCCAGTTTTCTTTCACAACCCAACTGGGCCATCTGGTATAGAACTCCTATCTGTTCTTCCGCCAGGTCAAGGCGCTGATTCAAAATCATCAGCCCTCCCTTTAACTTAGTACTAGCAGAATTTTGGACAGTGATGGCATCAGCCAGATCTGCTGAAAGCTGATTTAATTTTGTGCCTGATTGAACCGTACTAGCCATAGCGTACCCTGCAGCTGTAGCAGCAGCTGCACTGGCTGAAATTGCTATGATCACGGCAGCAGTAATGCCAAAATCTCTTTTTTGTTGAAACAGGGATAAGGTGGAGGGTGTTTCCACCAGAACAGGGATCCAACGTGGGATCCGTGCTACCATGGCACGTGTGTTCTTTGTTACGTCCCAACATTGAGAAATCCAACAAGAATCATTGGAACAGACTTCAAATGAATCATTTGAAAGAATAAACAAGAAAGGGGGGTAAACACAGACTGGGGTAGATGGATAATTAATCTGGTTTACCAAAGTTTTATTGAACCCAGTGATCTCTACACTGGTATTAAAATATCCATAAGAGTCCTGGGAGGCAGCATGTATACCCAATACTGAGCAAATCTTGAGATGCCAGTAAAAGAAGCCTTTCCAACTGCTCCTCCCTGGATAAAGATCAAAGGATTGAGTTCTGTACAACTGCCATTGACTCCACAAAGCACCCACATGTGAAAGGGATGCATTCTAAAGTCCTGTATGAAAAGTCCCTTTTTCATAACAAATTTTTTCTCTGGGTCATCTATCATGTTGGGAGAAAAGGAAAAGGTTTTACTCTGATCTGCCCAACGAGTGATGGAGGATTGACAATCAGACCAAGGCAGTATCAGCCCTTCATCTTCCAAGCTACAATGAGGGGCTATTTTTGGTTGGTGGGGACGTTCTTTGTCTGAAAAGTTAGGTGGTAGAAATGTACCATTAACCCAAATTGCCTCCTGCCAAAAGGTCCGATTTGTAAAGGTTATATCTGCATTGGAAGTATCTTGGGTTGTGCTTACCCAACCTCCTCGGTGCTCATTAAACTTCCCCAAAGCTCGAGCTGTGAGGGTGATACATTTTCCTGGTCCATTAATTTGAAAACATAAAGAACCCTGTTCTAATAAAGAGCGATTTTCCCCTAATGGTGCTGGGGTGGGATCATAGGGCAGATATGGCAAATCTAATGTTTTATTAGTAGTAAAGAATTTTGGAAAAACTATAGCATTATGGCGAACTGGCATTGGTTTAGGGAAAGTCGAGAGAATGGCCCATCTCTGTTCGCCCCTCATACTAGGAACCTGAGACAAGTTCAGCATTGTCAGGATCAGGAGCAGTCCTCGGGAGGTCAGCATCTTCTGCACCATCCTTGATGAATATCTTGCGGGTGAGTCGTTCCGGCAGCCAAAATGGGTTGTCTTCACTCTGTGGAAAAACACAAACAGCTCCCCTGGATCTTATCAAAATAGGATCCGGGCCTTTCCACAGACCAATTAAGACATCCTTCCATTTGACCATTTCTTTTGGTCTATCAGCGTCTGAGCTATGTTGATCAGCTGCAGAGCGACCTTGCTCGTCAAGATTCAAAAAATTAAGTGTAAAGAGTGCCATAGATACAGCTACTCTTGGCACTGAGGGCAGAGTCTCATCAACTCCCCCTTTTTGTTTTATAAGATAAGACTTAAGTGTACGATTGGCACGTTCCACAATGCCTTGTCCTTGAGGATTATAAGGAAGGCCAGTCAAGTGAGTGACATCCATTTGATGACAAAATTGCTGAAATTTAGTAGAGGTATATGCTGGCCCATTATCAGTTTTAAGAATTGTGGGCTTGCCCCAAGCACTCCATGCTTCTAAACAGTGCTGTATAACATGAGAGGCTTTCTCACCTGTTAAAGGTGTAGCAAACATAACACCAGAGCAGGTGTCAATGGAAACATGTAAATATTGATTTCTTCCAAAGGAGGAAATATGAGTGACATCCATTTGCCAGACCTGTAATGGTCTGATGCCTCGGGGGTTTACCCCTACATGAGGAGTAGGCAGAAATTGACAACAGTTTTGACATTGGGTGACAATGTCACGAGCTTCTTTCCTAGTTAAAGTGAAACGGCGGCGTAATGTTTCAGCCGTCACGTGGAAGCGTTTATGAAACTCCCTTGCAGCCTCTGCCTGCGAGGACAGAGCAGCAGCCACGATTCTAGTAGCTTTGTCTGCCAAGTCATTTCCATGAGACATGGCGCCAGGAAGGCCAGAATGAGCCCTAACATGAGTAATATACACAAGATGTCTTCTATGTAACAAGGCTGACTGAATTTGCTGAAAAATGTGAGCAAGCTTGCTAGAGGGTCTAATTAAGCCAGCAACTTCAAGCATATTAACTGCATTGACCACATATGAGGAATCAGATACAATATTGAGCAGTCCTGGAAAAGTTTCAAGGACTTCTAGAACTACCCAACACTCTACAACCTGGGGTGATGTCTCATTATATTGTTTAGATGTTACTTGGCCATTTACTACATATGCACCTATGCCAGATTTGGATCCATCTGTATATACTACTACCCCATCCGGAAGTGGGTGTTTGGCTGTTATTACTGGAAACACTATGGCTTGGCTTAAGGCAAATTGTAAAATTGGATGTTTTGGATAATGATTATCAATTTGTCCTGAATAAGAGGCAACCAAGACTGCCCAATCGTTAGTTGTTGCTGCCAGAGTTTGAACTTGAGCAAAAGTATAAGGTACAATTAGCATATGAGGTTCTTTCCCAAAATAAGTAATAGCTGCTTTTATCCCCCTAAGTGCAAGTTGAGCAACTGCATTAGGATACCACTCAATGATTTTTGCAGGGGAAGCATTAGGATGGACCCACAATAAGGGTCCTTTTTGCCATAAGACTACTGTTGGTAACTGTGCAGTTTTTAATATGCACAATTCAAATGACTTTGACTCCTCAATGCATTGTAATTGAGCATCTTGTAAGGCCTTTTCTATCGTTTGTAAAGCTTGACATGCAGCTGGGGTAAGTGCTCTGTGGGAGGAGATGTGGGTATCTCCCTCTAATATGTCAAATAAGGGCTTTAATTCTGCTGATGAGATTTTCAAAAATGGTCTTAGCCAATTAATATCTCCTAGCAATTTTTGGAAATCATTCAAGGTATGTAGTTGATCTTTGCGAATCTCTAATTTTTGAGGAACAATTTTGTCAGGATAAATGAGTGACCCTAGGAAGGCTCCCATTCGAGCAACTTGCACCTTTTCAGTGGCCACCTGCAATCCCCATTGCCCTAACGTTTTTATTAATATAGGGTATGCATCTTGCAATAATTGTGAATTTTTATGGCAAATCAGAATGTCATCCATATAAATTATCACCTGTAATGATGGAAAATGCTCTCTAACTGACTTAAGTGCCAATTGCACATACAGTTGACACATGGTGGGACTATTCGCCATCCCCTGAGGTAGGACCTTCCATTGGTATCTTTGATCCGGCTCTAAATAATTAATGGCTGGGATGGTAAATGCAAATCTTTGCCTATCTTGAGGGCATAAAGGTATAGAGAAAAAGCAATCTTTAAAATCTATAATTATAATTTCCCAATTTTTGGGTAAGGCAGAAAGCAATGGTAGCCCTTGCTGAACTGGTCCAAATAGACGCATTTGTGCATTAATAGCTCTAAGATCATGTAATAAGCGCCATTTGCCAGATTTTTTCTTAATTACGAAAATAGGTGTATTCCAGGGTGAGGTAGAGGGCTCTAAATGACCCAAGCGTAGCTGTTCAGAAATTAGTTTTGTAGCTGCTTCTAACTTTTCAGAGGAGAGAGGCCATTGAGGAACCCATACAACTTCCTCTGTAAGCCGTGGTATGGGCATGGAGCCCTCAACGGCCCCTAGAAAAAACCCAAACCTTGTCTCCCATTATTACCTTTTTGAGGGATAGGTTCAAGTTTACCCTGCTCTCCTTTCCCTAATCCCCTTCCTTCTTTATAGCCCATTTTCTTCATTATTTGAACAGCTTGTGGTGAGTATTCATTAGTCAAGGTCAGTCCTAGTGCCTGTAAGATGTCTCTCCCCCAGAGATTTACTGAGAGTGGTAAAACATAGGGAGTGAATCGTCCTGATTGACCTTCAGGAGCTGTCCAGCTCAAAGAACGGGAACTAATAGTGGGACAGGACTGATAACCTAAACCTTGCAAAGAACGTGATGACTGAATAACGGGCCAAGTTTTTGGCCACCATTGGGAAGAAAGGATACTTTTATCTGCTCCTGTGTCTAAAATCCCTTTAAATTGTTTTCCTTCTATAACTAATTCTAAGAATGGCCTGGAGTCAAGAGGCATCACTAAGTAAACAGAATCATTTCCAGTAGAACCAATCCCTCTGGTAGCTCGAGGGACACCAGAGGAAGGAAAACAGACATGTAGGCTTGGCAAAATTATTAACTGAGCTATTCTATCCCCTTGTGAAATAGAAAAGACACCCTGAGGACAGGAACAGAGAACTTGAAGTTCCCCTTCATAGTCTTGATCTACGACTCCAGGGTGAACAATAAGACCTTGTAAGGTAAGGGAGGCTCAGCCCAATATTAGGCCAACACTCCCGGATGGCAGAGGTCCTTTATAGTCAGTAGGAATAGGCTGCACCCCCATTTGGGGCATTAGCATGAATCGGGTGGTGGTACGGTGGTCCAACCCAGCTGGTCATTCTGGTGCCCTGTGGACTGTGGGGTCCACCTTTTGCCTGTCGAGGTCCCATATGTTTTTGGGCCCTGAGACCTGAGGGCCCTGTACTGGTTTTTTGGAATGGTCTCATTATCTACTGCTTGAGGGAATCCTGGCTGCAGGGGCCTGCCTCTAATGTCCCTGACTGAACGACAATCTCTAGCCCAATGATATCCTTTTCCACACTTAGTACACAGTCCTGGTGCTCTTCTTTTGACAAGGGCTCTACAGTCCTTTTTTAAGTGTCCCGGTTTGCCACAATTATAGCAGAGTTTGAACTCAGCCATGTCAGGGCGTTTTTGCCCTTGTAGAATGGCAGCTGCTAAACCTGCATTAGTGAGTGGCCCTCCAAGCTCACGGCAAACCTTCAACCAGTCCTGCAGTCCCTTGCTCTTTCTAGGTGTAATAGCCGCCCTGCATTCCTGGGTAGTCTGTTCATAGATCAACTGTTCAATTAAAGGCATAGCTGTCTCTGGGTCCCCAAAAATTCTCCCTGCCGCTTCTGTCATTCTAGCCACAAAATCTGAGAATGACTCCTGTGCGCCCTGGGTGATCTTGGTCAAATGCCCACTTGCCTCTCCCTTCTTAGAGAGTGCCTTCCATGCCTTAACTACAGCAGCTGAGATCTGAGCATAAGCTCCCCAATGGTAATTTGTCTGGTTATTAGCGTGTTGTCCCTGACCTGTAAGCAACTCAAAATCCATGTTCCTTGGTCCCCTTCAACATTGGCAATGGCCCTTGCCTGTGCTTGGCAGGAGTCTTGCCACAAAGCTTTCCATTCTAAATACATTCCCATGTTAGGAGATGCAGCTTTTACTATGGTCATCCAATCACCGGGGGTCATTGCCAGAGTCACAAGCCTTTTGACTTGGGCTACAGTAAAGTTGGCATTGACTCCATAGTTACGAACTGACTCTGCTAGTTCTTTAATCTATATATACTCCACTGGGGTGTGAACGCGTCCACCCTCTGTGCCTTCAAAGACTGGGAACGCTTGCTGCACTTTTCTCTGTTCCTCTTTTGAAATGAATGAGTCTGATTGATACCTCTGCACATAGGGCGGAGGTGTACTAGGACCCAGAGGTTGCGGATCTGAAGACCGCATAGTGATTTGACATTTGTCTCTAGCTACTTTTGCTTTCTTTATGTTATTCTGTGACTGATTAGCTCGTCTTTCATCTGGCTGGTATCTTTCTTCTTCTAAGTCTGTCTCCTCAGAGGAGCTAAGTTCCTTATCCAATTCTGAGCTACTGACAGCTAGTGCCTTAAACTCATCTAATGGCGGGTAGAGGCTCCTTTCCTTATGTGCCTCTCCAGTTCTTTCTCTCTTCTTCTCTCCCTTTCCATCCCTTTTTCTAATCTCTCCCAAGGCATTCTTTCCTTTATATCTCTTTTCCTCGGGCTCAAGGCCCGTGGAAAGGCCTAAATTCTTCGGTGCACCTTGTTTCGTCCCAACTTTCAATCTCTCTCCCCACTCTGCCTCTGATAGACTGTCTTGAATTTCATCCAAAATCTTCTGCCCTGCTTCTACCATTTGCTGACAATCCTCATCTGTTAAGCACGATCTCACCAATTTCCACAAAGGCATGATCCCTGCTTTAAGTTTGCCGTTCTGCTGTTCCCTAACTAGATCTCCTTTCAGTTTGTCCCAAGAAGTGACAGTTAACAAACCTGAGCAAGCATACCATGGTGCCACACGGTCTACCTCCCTGACAAATGCCTCTATACTCTTAGTGGTGATTTTTAGGCCACACTGCTTCAGGACCGACCTTAACGCCACTACTACAGAGTGAGAAATTCCCATACTGCCGCTATCCAGTCCTGACCGTGACTGAAACTGGTCGCTGTCCAGGCACTGTCCAGGTGCTGTCCGAGCCTGAGTGCGTGACTGGGAACCAGTCAGCAGTTCCAGCGGTGGAAGCAAAACAAAACCGAAAGGGAAAGTGCAATCGCAGTGCAAACAATCAAAAGGGCATCTAACTCTGGAGAAATTTCAAGACTATACTTACCTTGCAGAGCTGTAATCTCCCGCAGTTCTGGTTCCGCCCCGCAAATGAGGGATCTTCCTTGCACCAGTGTGATGGTATAAATTCCCCAGGTCTTCGGCGCCACGTATCCCAAGCTTTTGTCCCTGCCGGCAAGAACACACTCAGGACAACCGGAATCTTCTGCGGCAAAGCTTTGTTGCTTACTTCTCAGGAAGATCCCGACCCCAGAAAATGGAGTCCCTTATATAGTGCTCAGCCATGACGTTTCAGCACCTGATGTGGCGTGACAGCTCTTGATTCATTGCTCGCCCATCACACCACTATTACACCCCGAGAATGGGCAGTGACTAGGAGTGAGTTCACTCTCACACTTGCGCACAAGGCTTGTTTACTAGTTAGTCACAGCGGAGGCCAGCGTCATCTTATAATGGTGATTGCTCGCTGCACGCGCACGGCTCTCCACAGCAATTGCTCGCTGCACGGCTCTCCACAATTGGTGAAAGTGGTGTGTTGAAGTCTTCCACTATTAATGTGTGAGGGGCAATGTGTGCTTTGAGCTTTACTAAAGTATCTTTAATAAATGTGGCTGCCCTTGTATTTGGAGCATAGATATTCAGAATTGATAGTTCCTCTTGGAGGATTTTACCTTTTTTGAGTATGAAGTGCCCTTCCTTGTCTTTTTTGATGACTTTAGGTTGGAAGTCAATTTTATTAGATATTAGGATGGCTACTCCAGCTTGTTTCTTCCTATTATTTTCTTGGAAAATTGTTTTCCAGCCTTTCATTCTGAGGTAGTGTCTATCTTTTTCTCTGAGATGAGTTTCCTGTAAGCAGCAAAATGTTGGGTCCTGTTTGTGTAGCCAGTCTGTTAGTCTATGTCTTTTTATTGGGGAGTTGAGTCCATTGATATTAAAAGATATTAAGGAAAAGTAATTGTTGCTTCCTTTTAGTTTTGTTGTTAGAGTTGGCATTCTGTTCTTGTGGCTGTCTTCTTTTAGGTTTGTTGAGGGATTACCTTCTTGCTTTTTCTAAGACGAGGTTACCGTCCTTGTATTGGTTTTTTTTTTTTTTTTTCTGTTATTATCCTTTGAAGGGCTGGATTCATGGAAATATAATGTGTGAATTTGTTTTTGTCGTGGAATACTTTGGTTTCTCCATCTATGGTAATTGAGAGTTTGGCTGGGTATAGTAGCCTGGGCTGGAATTTGTGTTCTCTTAGTGTCTGTATAACATCTGTCCAGGCCCTTCTGGCTTTCATAGTCTCTGGTGAAAAATCTGGTGTAATTCTGATAGGCTTGCCTTTACATGTTACTTGACCTTTTTCCCTTACTGCTTTTAGTATTCTATCTTTATTTAGTGCATTTGTTGTTCTGATTATTATGTGTTGGGAGAAATTTCTTTTCTGGTCCAGTCTATTTGGAGTTCTGTAGGCTTCTTGTATGTTCATGGGCATGTCTTTCTTTAGGTTTGGGAAGTTTTCTTCTATAATTTTGTTGAAGTTATTTGCCGGTCCTTGAGTTGAAAATCTTCATTCTCATCTACTCCTATTATCCGTAGGTTTGGTCTTCTCATTGTGTCCTGGATTTCCTGGATGTTTTGAGTTAGGATCTTTTTGCATTTTGCATTTTCTTTGATTGTTGTGATGATGTTCTCTATGGAATCTTCTGAACCTGAGATTCTCTAATCCATCTCTTGTGTTCTGTTGCTGATGCTCGCATCTATGGTTCCTGATTTCTTTCCTAGGGTTTCTATCTCCACAGTTGTCTCTGTTTGAGTTTTCTTCAATGTTTCTAGTTCCATTTTTAGATCTTGGATGGTTTTGTTCAATTCCATCACCTGTTTGGTTGTGTTTTCCTGTAATTCTTTAAGGGATTTTTGTGTTTTTCCTCTTTAAGGTCTACTACCTGTTTAGCAGTGTTTTCCTATAATTCCTTGAGGTATTTTTGTGCTTCCACCTTAAGGGCTTCTACCTGTTTAGCAGTGTTCTTCTGCATTTAAGTGAGTTATTTAAGTGAGTTATGGCCTTCTTAAAATCCTCTATCAGTATCATGAGATATGATTTTAGATCAGAATCTTGCTTTTCAGGTGTGTTGGGGTATCCAGGATTCGCTGTGGTGGGCATACTAGGTTCTGATGATGCCCAGTGGTCCTGGTTCCTGCAGTAAGATTCTTTTGTTTGCCTTTCGCCATCTGGTAAGCTCTGGTGTCAGGTGTTCTAGCTGTCTCTGACTGGAGCTTGTTCCTCCTGTGATTCTTTAGGCTCTGGCAGCATCCTGGAAGACCAACTCTTTCCAGTGTCCAAGTGATCAGAGCACTCTCTGCAGGCAGGCTCTCCTCTTGCAGGGAAGATGCACAGAACTCTTGAGCTCAGACCCATCTCCGGGTTCCTGGGGTCAGAGCCCTCCCTGGAGGCCAACTCTCCTCTGGCAAGGAAGGTTTCCAGGGGTCTGGGTCTCAGCTCTGTCTCCTGGCTAAGGATGGAGGCCCAAAGGGACCCTGTCCAAGAACCTCTGTTGCTTCTGCTGCCTACGTGCTCTTCTGCATGGACTGGTCTCAGTGATCCCAAGATTCTGGGAGTGCTAGGGCCTGCCTTTGTGCTTTAACCCTGTTGATGCTAGCACAAGACCCTCTGGGTTTTTTGGAACTGATGTTGCGTTCCACTCACCAGTGATGATCCCAGGGTCCCGGGTGTCCTAGGGTGCCTGCAGCATGGAGAGTCCTCTGGGGACCTTAGGGCCTTCTGCAGAGATCCCACGGAAGTATCAGTGGAATTAACATAGTAAAAATGACCATCTTTCCAAAAGCAATGTATAGATATAGAGATAGAAGGAACAATTTTCAAATTCATCTGGATTAAAAAAAACAAAAAACAAAAAACAAACCAGGATAGGGAAAACTATTCCCCAAAATAAAAGAATTTCTAGGGGAGTCACCATCCTTGACCTCAAGCTGTACTACAGAGCAATAGAGATAAAACCTGCATGGTATTGGTACTGTGACAGTAACTAACTCTAGTTTTGGGGCCTGATGTTGGAACATGTGGCTCACAAAAATCTATATTGAATCTTCAGCCCGATTTGAGACCTTTGTGGTAGCAACCCAGGTGTTCACAATCATGAAAGAATGTGTCCCCTATAGAATAGGGCCTGACACCAAATCCCAACACTATTGCTGATGCTGTGTTGTGCTTGCAGACATAGGTCTTACATGGCTATCCTCTATGGGGCTCAACCATCATCTGACTGGCATAGATGGAGATACTTAGAGGAGGCAAACATTGGACTGAGCTAGAGGACCTCTATGGAAGAGTTAGGGGAAGGACTGAAGGAGCTGAAAGGGGATTGTAACCTTATATATATGAAAAGAAAAAGAAATGAAAGAGAGTTTCATTTCCCAGGACCATGTGAGAATATACAACAAAATACCATGGTAGAGCAAGATAAAAGGCCTTGTATACCCTTAGCATCCTGGCACTCAATACACATCAAACATCCTGAATATCCTGTTCTTTAACTTACCAATCTCCAAACGTACAAGAAATGAATTTCTGTTGTTTATATGTTTTCCAGTATAAGGCACTTTGTTGTAGAACAGGATGAGATTTTGACCTTTGAAGATTCTCTATCTCCCATGCCTACAGCTTTCGCTGTCTGTATGATTCTAGGCTGATGTTCTTCTTTTTGGATCATCACGAAGATGTCTGCCTTCTGTCTCCTGGGCTTCTAGGTCTCTGATGAGAAATCTAATAAGAGTCTTTTGGGGAAGCTATGACCAAACTCCCTTCCTCTAAGTCCCACATACTTTAGTAACTTGCTCTAGGGGGGTGTTTGAAAAAGAATATTTTGTGACAGGACAACAACATTGAGGGGCATAGTTTGGACAGCAAGTATATATAGAGAAATGACTACTTTGAACATAGATATGTTGAGGTCTGTAAGAGACAGTTGTTAGCACAGATTTTGAGTCCTACTCCCAAAGGACATAGGAGCATCCTCTGGGTTGTTCACTTTTTTACTGGTAAATATCAGTCTATTGTGGATGGGTCTGGTGCTGTTTTTTATTTTGATGCTAATTCTGCTCTCCTGGGAGGGGCTGTGGACAAGGAGTGAGTCACATACCCAGGTGACTTCTTGTGAACCAATCCCTTAATAAATGAAGGAGCCAATAACTGAGCGAGTAAGAGGGACTTCCCAGTTGGACAGAGAAAGAGAGGAAGCAGGAAAGAATTAGGCTTTTTGGAAGGTTTTAGCATGAGGACAAGATGTAATGACTAGTCTCCCCATTTCAATGGCAGATCCTGCCTGTGGGAACCTAGCAAGCTGGGTGGAGACATTTCAAGAGCTCTGGGTCAGAGAGTCTCCATGAGATAGAAACAGGTTGGCCATTGCTTGCCAGTGACTGGCCAGCCAGGTACCATGGGGCAGAGAGTTGTAGGTGCCTGGCAGTTGTGCGGGAACTTGTTGGTTCTTTTTAAAATGTTTCCTGCAACCAGAGTCTATACCCATTAAAGCATAAAGGTTTGGGGGCCTATATTATCATTATTCCTACTACTGTTTCTATTACCTTTAAAGTGGAGACAGTTCTTGTTGTGGTTTGAATTTAAAAAAAAAAAAATCCCCTATAGACACTTGTGTCAGAACTCATGGTCTCTAGCTGGTAATACTGTGAAGGGAAGCTGGAATCTAGCTTTAAAAGGTGGGCTCCTATCTCTAGGAAGGAGTTTCCTGACCTGGCATTGGATATGGGGTGACCAGCAGTACTGTGTGAACAGCCACATGCTATCACTCTACATCGTGCTTTCCCTGTTCCCTGTTGTGTGAGCCAAAATGAACCATTCTGTTGCTTCTAGTTGGGCACTTGGTAGCAGTGACTGCAGAGTAGCTAATACAGTCTTCTGGGACAGGAGTGTGGTCATCCTTCATTGGTCCATGTTTTGCTCTGACCTCACAAAGAACCACTGTGATAAATGACAGACACCTGCCCATAAAATGTACTGCCCAGTGCTGGTTTTTGTCCTTTTGGTGCGGAGAGTGGTTTGGTGGTGGTTTGGGAGACGTGGACTGTGGTGATAATTTTGAACTTGGATAATGGGGAAAATTTGGATTGGACTTTAGTTACGTTTTTGGACTCAGATTTTGGCGAAGGTTTCTGAACTGGACATTGGTTACATTTTTTGGACTCGGATTTTGGAGAAGGTTTTTTCCTGACTTGGACATTGGTTACGTTTTTTGGACTCGGATTTTGGTGAACCTGCTTGGACTTTGACAAGGTGAGCCCTTTTCTCACTTTACTGCTTGAGGTTTGCAGGTAATGGTTTTAGTTTTCCTTTTTTTCTTTTTTTTAAATTTGTCTTTGATTTTAGATTTTCTTTTTTACATAGTTTAAATTATCATCATTGATTATCTTCAATTTGTCTTTTCCTACCTACTCATTTTCATTGCCGTTTATTTACTTTTTAAAGTTTTTGTTAATAAACATTAAGCATAAAGTAGGACAGTTTCCTAAAACATTTCTGAATATGCACATAATGTACTTTAAGAATATTCACCTAATCTAAGAACCTGTACCCCAGTCCCTTCTTTCTTCTTTCCATTCCTAATGAATGCCTTTTACTACAAGCCCCTTCCCCTACCTATGCTTCAGCACTTGAGAGCCAGTATCTCTGGACTAGCTTGTTAAACACTACGGGGTGATTTCCAGATCCATGATCTTCTTTTTAAATGACAATTCCATTCTTCAGCTGAGCATGTGATTCTTGCCCTTCCATTTCTATGCATCGTTGTCAACCCTATAGGAGAAACAACATTATGAACTAACCAGTACCCCTGAAAGCCATGTCTCTAGTTGCATATGTAGCAGAGGATGGCTTAGTCTGCTATCAATTGGAGAAGAGGCCATTGGTCTTATGAAGATCGTATGCCCCAGTACAGGAGAATGCCAGGGCCAGGAAGTTGGGGTGAGTGGGTTGGGGAGCAGGGCTGGGGTGAGTATAGGGAGCTTTGGGTGTAGCATTTGAAATGTAAATGAAGAAAATATCTAATAATAAATTTTTAAAAAAGGTTCTGGATACTGAAGGGTGAATGATTTCTGATTTTAGGCATTGTGTGTCCGAGTGAATATCAACCATCGAGGATATCCAGAGATCTCAGTTTAAGATCTACTTAGGCAGAAGTGTCACCAAGAATATCATATGCTGGAACCTGGACACAAATTGTATGGTTTAAACAATTCATAATACACAGTCTATTTTTTTTTATCTACAGTAAACTTTTTGTGTTTGAACTGTGTGTTACGGTGTCCTATTTATATCTATATAAACATCTGGATACTGGAACAAGCTAACATGTCTCTTCCAAAAGAACCATTTTTCCAGAGGGGAGAGTCTTGTGAGCGCCTGACTTGCCAGCAAGAAAGACGCCACAACAGGATCCTTCCGCACATGTTTATTGGGAGAGCTTGATTGCAGAGGTGAAAAGACCCTGAGCCCCAGAACTGGCGCTGCTTATATAAATAAGCCTTAAAAACCTGATTGGTTATGCTTTCAGTACCTCATTTACATGCCTCTTGCCAGGCAGTGACTCAGCAAAAAACTCTAAGGTACATGCGCACATTGGATGTTTACCCATATTCATGGGCATAGGTTTATTGAAACCAGTGCCATCTTGTAATGGTGTTTGTGGCTTCCCACATCTCCCCCCCCCTTTTTAAAATATTTTTATTAGGTATTTTCCTCATTTACATTTCCAATGCTATCCAAAAAGTCCCCAATACACTCCCCTTCCCTAATCCCCTACCCATACACTCCCACTTTTTGGCCCTGGCATTCCCCTGTACTGGGGGCATATAAAGTTTGCAAGTCCAATGGGCCTCTCTTTCCAGTGATGGCCAACTAGGCCATCTTCTGATACATATGCACCTAGAATCAAGAGCTCTGGGGTACTGGTTAGTTCATAATGTTGTTCCACCTATAGGGTTGCAGATCCCTTTAGCTCCTTGGGTACTTTCTCTAGCTCCTCCATTAGGGGCCCTGTGATCCATCCAATAGCTGACTGTGAGCATCCACTTCTGTGTTTGCCAGGCCCCAGCAGACGTTCACAAGAGACAGCTGTATCTGGGTCCTTTCAGCAAAATCTTGCTACTGTATGCAATGGTGTCAGGGTTTGGAGGCTGACTATAGGATGGATCCCTGGATATGGCAGTCTCTAGATGGTCCATCCTTTCGTCACAGCTCCAAACTTTATCTCTGTAACTCCTTCCATGGGTGTTTTGTTCCCAATTCTAAGAAGGGGCAAAGTGTCCACATTTTGGTCTTCGTACTTCTTGAGTTTCATGCGTTTAACAAGTTGTATCTTATATCTTGGGTATCCTAAGTTTTTGGGCTAATATCCACTTATCAGTGAGTACATATTGTGTGAGTTCCTTTGTGATTGTGTTACCTCACTCAGGATGATGCCCTCCAGGTCCATCCATTTGCCTAGGAATTTCATAAATTCATTCCTTTTAATAGCTGAGTAGTTCTCCATGGTGTAAATGTACCACATTTTCTGTATCCATTCCCCTGTTGAGGGGCATCTGGGTTCTTTCCAGCTACTGGCTATTATAAATAAGGCTGCTATGAACATAGTGGAGCATGTGTCCTTCTTACCGGTTGGGACATCTTCTCGATATATGCCCAGGAGAGGTATTGCGGGATCCTCTGGTAGTATTATGTCCAATTTTCTGAGGAACCGCCAGACTGATTTCAAGAGTGATTGTACAAGCTTGTAATCCCACAAACAATGGAGGAGTGCTCCTCTTTCTCCACATCCTTGCCAGCATCTGCTGTCACCTGAGTTTTTGATCTTAGCCATTCTGACTGGTGTGAGGTGGAATCTCAGGGTTGTTTTGAGTTGCATTTCCCTGATGATTAAGGATGCTGAACATTTTTTCAGGTGCTTCTCTGCCATTTGGTATTCCTCAGGTGAGAATTCTTTGTTCAGTTCTGAGCCCCATTTTTTAATGTGGTTATTTGATTTTCTGGAGTCCACCTTCTTGAGTTTTTATATATATTGGATATTAGGCCCCTATCTGATTTAGGATAGGTAAAGATCCTTTCCCAATCTGTTGGTGGTCTTTTTTCTTATTGACGGTGTCTTTTGCCTTGCAGAAGCTTTGCAACTTTATGAGGTCCCATTTATTGATTCTCGATCTTACAGCACAAGCCATTGCTGTTCTATTCAGGAATTTTTTCCCCTGTACCCATATCTTCAAGTCTTTTCTCTACTTTCTCCTCTATAAGTTTCAGTGTCTCTGGTTTTATGTGGTGTTCCTTAATCTACTTAGATTTGACCTTAGTACAATGAGATAGGAATGGATCAATTCGCATTCTTCTACATGATAACCGGCAGTTGTGCCTGCACCATTTGTTGAAAATGCTGTCTTTTTTCCACTGGATGGTTTTTGCTTCCTTGTCAAAGATCAAGTGACCATAGGTGTGTGGGTTCATTTCTGGGTCTTCAATTCTATTCCATTGGTCTACTTGTCTGTTGCTATAACAGTAAACATGCAGTTTTTATCACAATTGTTCTGTAGTACAGCTTTAGGTCAGGCATGGTGATTCCACCAGAGGTTCTTTTATCCTTTGAAGAGTTTTTGCTATCCTAGGTTTTTTGTTGTTCCAGATGAATTTGCAGATTGCCCTTTCTAATTCGTTGAAGAATTGATTTGGAATTTTGATGGGGATTGCATTGAATCTGTAGATTGCTTTTGGCAAGATATCCATTTTACAATGCTGATCCTGCCAATCCATGAGCATGGGAGATCTTTCCATCTTCTGAGATCTTCTTTAATTTCTTTCTTCAGAGACTTGAAGTTCTTAACATACAGATCTTTCACTTCCTTAGTTAGAGTCATTCCAAGGTATTTTATATTGTTTGTGACTATTGAGATGGGTGTTGTTTCCCTAATTTCTTTCTCAGCCTGTTTATCCTTTGTGTACAGAAAGGCCATTGACTTGCTTGAGTTAATTTTATATCCAGCTACTTCACTGAAGCTGTTTATCAGGCTTGGGAGTTCTCTGGTGGAATTTCTATGGTCACTTATATATACTATCATATCATCTGCAAAAAGTGATATTTTGACTTCTTCTTTTCCAATTTGTATCCCCTTGATCTCCTTTTGTTGTCCAATTGCTCTGGCTAGGATTCCAAGTACAATGTTGAATAGGTAAGGAGAGAGTGGGCAGCCTTGTTTAGTGCCTAATTTTAGTGGGCTTGCTTCCAGCTTCTCACCATTTACTTTGATGTTGGGTACTGGTTTGCTGTAGATTGCTTTTATCATGTTTAGGTATGGGCCTTGAATTCCTGATCTTTCCAAGACTTTTATCATGAAAGGGTGTTGGATTTTGTCAAATGCTTTCTCAGCATCTAACCAGATGGTCAGGTGTTTTTTGTCTCTGTGTTTGTTTACATAGTGGGTTACATTGATGGATTTCCATATATTAAACCATCCCTGCATCCCTGGAATGGAACCTACTTGGTCAGGATGGATGATTGTTTTGATGTGTTCTTGGATTCAGTTATCAATAACTTTATGGAGGAATTTTGCATCGATATTCATAAGGGAAATTGGTCTGAAGTTCTTTATCTTTGTTGGGTCTTTCTGTGGTTCAGGTATCAGAGTAATTGTGGCTTCATAGAATGACTTGGGTAGAGTACCTTCTGCTTCTATTTTGTGGAATAGTTTGTGAAGAACTGGAATTATATCTTCTTTTAAGGTCTGATAGAACTCTGCACTAAACCCATCTGGTCCTGGGCTTTTTTTTGGTTGGGAGACTATTAATGACTGCTTCTATTTCTTTAGGGGATATAGGACTGTTTAGATCATTAATCTGATCCTGATTTGACTTTGGTACCTGATATCTGTCTAGAAATTTGTCAATTTCATCCAGGTTCTCCAGTTTTATTGAGTATAGCCTTTTGTAGAAGGATCTGATGGTGTTTTGGATTTCTTCAGGATCTGTTGTTATGTCTCCCTTTTCATTTCTCATTTTGTTAATTAGGATGCTGTCCCTGTGCCCTCTAGTGATTCTGGCTAAGGGTTTATCTATCTTGTTGATTTTCCCAAAGAACCAGCTCCTCTTTGGTTGATTCTTTGAATAATTCTTGTTTCCACTTGGTTGATTTCGTCCCTGAGTTTGATTATTTCCTGCTGTCTACTCCTCTTGGGTGAATTTGCTTCCTTTTGTTCTCGAGCTTTTAGGTGTGTTGTCAAACTGCTAGTGTGTGCTCTCTCTAGTTTTTTTTTTTTTCTTTTTTTTCTGGAAGCACTCAGAGCTATGCATTTCCCTCTTAGAAATGCTTTCATTGTGTCCCATATGTTTGGGTATGTTATGGCTTCATTTTCATTAAACTCTAAAAAGTCTTTAATTTCTTTCTTTATTTCTTCCTTATCTAAGGTATCATTGAGAAGAGTGTTGTTCAGTTTCCACGTGAATGTTGCCTTTCTATTATTAATGTTGTTATTGAACTTCAGCCTTAGTCTATGGTGATCTGATCGGATGCATGGGAAAATTTCTATGTTTTTGTATCTGTTGAGGCATGTTTTGTGACCAATTATATAGTCAATTTTAGAGAAGAGACCATGAGGTGCTGAGAAGCAGGTATACCCTTTTCTTTTAGGATAAAACGTTTTGTAGATATCTGTTAAAAAAAAAAAAACCCATTTGTTTCTCAACTTCTGTAAGCTTCACTGTGTCCCTGTTTAGTTTCTGTTTCCACAATCTGTCCATTGATGAAAGTGGGGTGTTGAAGTCTCCCACTATTATTGTGTGAGGTGCATTGTGTGCTTTGAGCTTTACTAAAGTTTCTTTAATGAAAATGGCTGCCCTTGCATTTGGAGCATAGATATTCAGAATTGAGAGTTGAACTTGGAAGATTTTACCTTTTTTGAGTATGAAGTGCCCCTCCTTGACTTTTTTGATAACTTCGGGTTGGAAGTCAATTTTATTCGATATTAGAATGGTTACTCCAGCTTTTTACTCTCGGCATGCAAGCTCTCCTCTTGCATGGAACGTGCATAGATATCTGGCATTTGAACCTGCCCATTTGCAGAAGATGAAGGTCCAAAACTGAGCCTGTCCAAGAAGCTGTGTCACTTCTGCCTGTCCAGAAACTGTGTAGCTTCTGTTGTTCGCACTCTCACCTGTACAGACCAGTCTCTGAGAAATCCTGGACCAGAGATGGCTCTTCCAGGTGCTCTGGCAAAACCCTCCCTGGCCGGGTCGTTACCTCTTCTCTGGCAGGGAAGGTACCTGGATGTCTGGAGCCTGAAACGGGGTCTACCCCAGAAGCTGTGTTGCTTCTACCTGTCCCAGAATCTGTGTAGCTTCTGTAGTCCACACTCTCACCTGGACAGAATAGTCTCTGAGGGATCTGGGAACCAAGATGGCTTCCCCAGGTGCTCTGGCAAAGCCCTCCCAGGTGGGGCAAACACCTCTCTTCTGGCAGGGAAGGTGCCCTGAATCCTGGAGCCCAAAATGGGGTCTGCCCCACAAGCTCTGTCGCTTCTGCCTGTCCCAGAAGCTGTGTAGCTTCTGTCAATTTTGTTTTTTTCTTCTTAATGGTGTAGCTCATTTATTTCTGCACGAGTGCAATATCCTATCATGTTTGTGTGTGTGTGTGTGTGTGTGCGTGTGTGCGTGTGTGTGTGTGTGTTTGTATGTATTCACATTTGAATATACATGCGTATATATTTACATTGCTTCATATACACACATACCAGTGAGAAATATGTACAGCTTCACGTTTGCTTGTTGCACTCACTTTGTCCGGCAAGGAAAAATGCAACATGGTTGGATTCTTCTCAACAGCTTTATTCCAGGAACGCCTCAATGCTACGGGAACCCCAGGAACCCAGGGAGGACTCCTTATATTCACCCCAGCACTGGGGAGGGCTATGTGTCCTCCTGGGATTGTACAGTCTGCCGGCACTTTAATTTACATGCACCCGCTCTAGAGGGGTTGGTGCCAGATTTGGGCTAGCGCCTGCACAGTGGTGTTATTTACTGAGAAGGTGTACTGGAGACCGGTGCCATCTTTTAGGCGCCGGCTGCCTACATTTGCTGTATGGTTAAAATTGCTCTTGTAAATAATAACACAAGTAGCAAAAGCTGTACTGCTCACATACTAGTCATTATTCTAAGCACCTTACATGTATGAGCACAAGCTTCATGTATTAGCTAATGTGGTTTTGCTCCTTTGAAAATCAACACAAGCTTATACAGTAGATTCCATTGTTGTTATCAATGTTTAAATAAGGAAAATGAGGCATAAGATACTACTAAATCCATGAGACACGGAAAAGTGTCGCACATAGGCAGTTTGACCTGAAAACCCAGCTACATACTGCTAATCACTGGTACTCTGTCACTTGTTTCTTTCAACATTCTTGGTGTTCTTTATGTTTATGACAGTGAGCTTTCTGAGTTGTAGATTTTGCATACATTCCACTTTTCCTGAGAGGTCATTGAAACCTGTTAATTAGCAATGGCTGAAAAAGTCCTAGCTTCGTTCATTTGCCTTCAAGTTCCACAATTTCAATTTTCATAGCAGCTGAGTAAGATTCCATTGTGTAAAATGCACCACATTAGCATTCCTCATTCTTCATTCGGTGGCCATTTGGGCAGCTTCCAAGTTCAGGTTATTATGAATAGAACAGCAATGGACACAGATGTGCAAATATTCTCATACTAAGATGTAGAGTCCTTTGGGTGTATGCCCAAGAGTGGTATAGCTGGATCTTGAGGTGGATTGATTTTTGTCTTTTGAAAGAACTGCCAGTCTGATTTCCACAGTGGCTGCACCACTTTGAACTACCACCAGCACACTCACCAACATGTACTGTCACTTTTAAAAAAAATCAATCTTAGTCATTTTGACAAGGGTAAGATGAAATCTCAAACTAGTTTTACTTTGAATTTCCCTGATGCCTAATGTTGTTGAACATTTTAAAAAGTGATTCTTGGTCATTTATGTCTCCTCTTTTGAGAACTCTTTTTTTAGTTCTATACCACAATCTTTATTTGGGTTATTTGGATCCATATTAATCTTTATGTGATTTATCATTAGAAAAACCTTTTCTGATTCTGGAACATGTTGTCTGATTGGTGTCGTTCTTTGCTGTACAGAAGCTTTTAAGCATCATGAGGTCCATTTATTAATTGTTGGTCTTAATCCTTGTGCTATTGGAATCCTGTTCAGAGAATCCTTTCTCAGGACAACAAATGTAAACATATTCGCTACTTTCTCTACGTTGTAGTTCTTTATTCACTTGGATTTTTGTTGATGTGTAGAGTTTCTTGGCTGCTTTGTTAAAAAGCATGTGTCTGTAGGTGTGGAATTATGTCTAAGAGTTTAGTTTGATTCCACCAATCAGTATGTCATCTGTTGTAGCATTTTTTTTTTTGTTGCCATAACTCTATAATACAGTTTGAAGGATGATAACCCCAGCACTTCTTTCATTACTCAGGACATTTTAGCTCTCTTAGATTTATTGTGTTTCCATATGAAGCTGAATATTATTTTTTAAAAAATGTCTGTAAATCGGTTTTTGAGAAACTTCCACAATACTCCTACTAACAGAGAAAAAGAATTTCTTTTTCCTTAAATCCTCACCAGCATTGCTGTCATTTATTTTCATGGTGATCACCACTTTGATTGGGGTATGATAGAATTACAAAATAGTTTTAATTTGCATTTCCCTGATGGCTAAGGATGTTGAACAAATTAAAATATATTTATTGGGCATTTGTGTCTCTTTTGAAAACACTCCTTAGTTCCTAGTCCAATATTTAATTGTGCTGATTTCTTGTTTAGTTTATTTTCAGCTTTTTCTCTATTCTAGATGTCACTCCTTTGTCAGTGTGTGACTGGAAGTGGTCCTATCCTATTCTGAAGACCATCTCGTCACCCAGATAACAGTTTGCTTTACTGTGCAGAAGGTTTTTAATTTTGTGAATTCTCATTGTCAATTGTTGGCCTCATTTCCTGAGTTGTAGAATCCTATTAAAGTTTAGCTGAGAATAGTATCATAAACATACCAAGTTTGTTAATTAGCCCAAATAAAGCTAGAAAAGCTGGTGATTAGTAATCTCCGGCACTGATGATGTTGAGAGGATTAATTACTTCTTTTTGATGAATTCTTTTCATAGAGAATCAACCAAGAGTTTATATAAAGTTTTCATTAGAGCATTTGCTCTTTCCTAACAATTCACTTAAATGCTAAGAAATGTTTATCATCCAGGAAAACTGTGAATTCCAATCACATCATGCTAATTTCGCTTCCTTTATACACTTGCTCACATTTGATTTCAAGTGAAGCAGATGGTTGGGTTCTATTTTGCTTTCCAACTGTCAGTCGAGGTAATTGAAGTGAAAAGAAACTGTTTGTCCTGGCAGCTCTGGAAGGACCATGAGCATCTAATGGGATGAAAACATTAGCTACCAAGCCCAGGCCTGAAGTACCTTTATCTCACCTGTAATCAGACCCAGATAAGAATCCACCATCCAGAGATAATGATTTTCCATCACTGTTAGTCTGGTTGGAGTCCAAATTGCTTTCCTGAAAGAGACATTACTACAAATTATGTATGGTCTTTCCATTGCTCCCTCTCCTCCTGGTCAGGTAGTTTTCATGCCATTCTGGATTTGTACGCTGCAGAGTCTGTCTCTAGGAGTTTCCTAAGTAAATAGTGTGCTTCCCATTAAGAACATCTTTTATTGATGCATCTAACATGTTTTATTCCCATCCATTTGAGCTTTAGCTTTTAAGAGTAATAAAGACATTTTTACTTGCAGGACTTAATAGGGTTCAATATTTGCTCATTTGAAGTTACATTATTCTACTGTATTTTTATTACCATAGAACCATTTATTTTATTTTCATGTCTTGTGTGTGCTAGGCATGTGTGCACATGTGTTCACTTATGCACACATGTGCAAAGAGGCCTGAAACTGAAGTTAGATGTTTTCCTGGATCCATCTCCACTTTGTTTACTTGGCAAGGCCTCCCAGTTGAACCCAGAACTCTTTCATAGTCTAGTCTAGACTGCCTGATTACTATTGGTATCACCTGAGTATGCCTTCTCAGGAATTACAGACAGCCACATAGCCTAGCCTTTATGTGGGTTCATCTTGATGAGCAGTGCCTCTCAAGTTGGTACAGCAAGTGCTTTATTGACTGATCCATTTCCTCAGCCCCTGTAGAGATAACAATTAGTTACTCCATTAGCAAAGTTTAAATTGAGTGTAAAATGAGCATTGCCAAGGATCTTATCAGACTTCTTACATATATTTGTGACTGAAGGTTTTCATTTAAATTTTATTAAATCTACATTCTGTTTACATGAAGTAAATAGTCTTTGATACTGTGGACCTGCTCTGAGCAGAAGTAGGTGGCACATTTGCATGTTTTTCTGTAAAGAACATATGGGTAGAATCATTTGTAGGAAGGTGTTTTTGTTGAAGAAAACATATATTCAACCTTTTAAATTTTAAGACCTAAATTTCACCGTATGTTTTATATGTTACACCTACTGGTGTTGGTCTGTTTTACATTATAATTATTACAGGAAATGCAGTTCAGAAAAGTGTTAGTATCCATTATAAAATTTATTTAGTTGGCTTGAAATTGATTGCTATGGGTACTCTTGGTGGCCAAAAGAAGAGGGGAAAACAATTGAGTAAAAGCTTTTTGATAAAAGGAAAATATTTCCCATGGAAGACTGCTTTATTCAAGCACAAGTCTACCTTATACTGAGGAATGGAAGAGCATCTTGTGTGTGCTAGAAATGGAGGCATGTACCAGTGTGTTCCAGTCTTATCCTTTTGCTTTCTTGAGTTAGTGACAGGAGGAAAGCTGTCTGATTTTAAGTATTTATTGTGTATGTCTCAGTGTAGTGTGTGTGTGTGTGTGTGTGTGTGTGTGTGTGCACGCGTGCGCACATGAGTGCAGGTTTCTGTAGAGTTGATCAGATCCCCTTGGTTGTGAGTCACATTATGTGAGTTCTAGGAACCAAAGTTACATATGCCCTCTGCAAGAGCGATATGCAACTTTTAGCTCCTGAGCCATTGCTCTACTCCCATCATGCTAAATTTTTAAGTCATATAGGGAATGAAAGGTTTTTATTGTATTTTTATTGAAGGAAAATGACTTATGTTGGGAGAAAGAAAGACATTAATGATTGTTCTGGTTAGTCTAATCTTTATACAAACTGGAGTAATCTGGGAAGATAGGACTGCATTTGAGAAATTGCTCCCATTACAATTTGTAGATATCTCTGTGGGGTATTTTCTTGATTGCTGATTGACATGGCAAAGTTATTTCTGAGTAGCTGGGCCTCAACTGTATTAGAAAGGTAGATGAGTAATCCACTGGAGTAAGACACTAAGAAGAGTTGTCCATGGTCTTTGCATCATTTCAAGCCTTGAAGTTCATTCTTTGAGTTACTGCTGTGGCTTCCATCTGTGATGGATTATAAAGTATGAAATAAACCCTTTCCTCTTCTAGGGTACCCTTTGGATGTCTATCTATCTATCTATCTATCTATCTATCTATCTATCTATCTATCATCTATCTATCTTCATCTATCTACCCAACTATTAATCTATTATCTATTTATATTTCATCTATCTACCATCTATCATCTATCTATCTATCTATCTATCTATCTATCTATCTATCTATCTGTCTACCATCTACCTTTCTATCTTTTATGTCTATCATCTATGTATGCATATACTTTTCTTTCTTTTGGAAATAGTAAGGAAACAAAATGGCTCTATATTTATGTCTTGTATCTTTATATTATGGACAAATATTTTACCTCACCAAAATTGCCACAGGGCTTATAGAGACAGAGATACAGACTAAAAATATTGATAAAGATGGAAAAAGAACAATAGTAACAATCATGCAGAGGTAAGGTACTAGAGTTGTAGTTATTTTTCATGAAAGGTCCATGTAGGTAAGTGAATTTTATGTCCATTTCGATTTTACAGGAAAATAGGAGCTGATTCATCTTCCTTCCTTCCTCCCTTCCTCCCTCCCTCCCTCCCTCCCTCCCTCCCTCCCTCCCTCCCTCCCTCCCTTCCTTCCTTCCTTCCTTCCTTCCTTCCTTCCTTCCTTCCTTTTTCTCTCTTTCTTCTTCCTTTTCTTTTTTTTTTCTTTTTTTGGTTTTTTGAGACAGGGTTTTTCTGTGTAGCCTTGGCTGTCCTGGAACCCACTCTGCCTGCCTCTGCCTCCCAAGTGCTGGGATTAAAAGCCTGTGCCATCACTACCCAGGGCTAATTCATTTGTATATGCATATTTAGAAACTATATGACAGAAATAATAGCAGGAGTGCTCCTACAAGAATTCAGACCTTCTGCACATTATATGAATAAGTGGAAATTTTTTCTTTACCATATTCATAAAGCTATTAGTTCTGAATTTTCAGGTGAAGAAATTAAAATTTTGAGAAATTAAGAAATTCGTTGTAATCTCTTTATTTCTTAGATTCAATTTTTTTTCTAGGACCGGGGCCTCATAAGATTTGCTTTTTTATCTTACATATTAACAAATCTGTTGATGTCCTTGCTTGGGTCTTATTTAGGCAGCCACATTGATGAGAGTTCACGAGTGTAGCTTCCCGGTCATTTCTAGGTAATGCACTCTCACAGCCAACTTCCTGTTCCTCTAGCTCCTATGGTCTGTCTTCCTCATCTCCTGTGACATTCCTTGAGCTATAAGTGTATCAGAAAGGGCTGGGCACCACATCTTCAATTGTTCCCTGTGTTTTCATTGTTTGTGATTTTGTTAACAGTTTGTGTCACCTGAAATCAGCAGTTTCTTTGATGAGGGATGATAAACACATTTTTATAAGGATATTTAGAATGCAGTTATGAATTATGCTTGTTTAGTAAAGTGGAAGTTACGTGTTCTATTTGCAAGATCCATGACCGCACTAACCCTAGTAAGTTGGCTAGGTTTTCAGTACTACATAAGCTTTCTCTCCTGTTGAGTATGCCTTAAGTCAAATTAGAGATCTCTTAGTTATCACCAAGATATGTGTGCCACTATTTCATGCTTAGGGTTATGATTAGGGTCATAGTTCATAGGCATCATAGCTGGGTAAAACTATTGCTTAGACACTACTTTTTTTAAAAAAAATATTTAATCTTATATTACAGCCCAGATTTTATCCCCCTCCTAGACCACCCTCTGACTGTTCCACATCCCATACCTCCTCTTTCCACCCCCTCCTCCCCAAAATCCCAACCACTACTACATCAAATCTTCCCAGTCCCCAGGGCCTCCAGTCTTTTGTGGTTAGGTAAATCTTCTATGACTGAGTCCAGACCCAGCAGTCCTCTGCTGTATATGTGTTGGGGGAGTCTCATATCATCTGGTGGATGCTGCCTGGTTAGTGGTCCAGTGTCTGAGAGATCTCGGGGGTCCAGATTAGTTGAGACTGCTGGTCCTCCTACAGAGTCATCTTCCTCCTTAGCTTCTTTCAGCTTTTCCTAATTCAACCATAAGGATCAGCAGCTTCTGTTCATTCGTTATATGTAAATTATCTGCATCTGACTCATTTAGCTGCTTGTTGGGTCTTTTATAGGGCAGTCATGATAGGCTCCTTTTTCTGAGCACAACATAACTTTAGTGAGGGTGTCAGGCCTTGTGTCTTCCCCTTGAACTAGATCCCAATTTGGGCCTGCCACTGGACTTCCTTTCCTCAGGCTCTTCTCCATTTTTGTCCCTGCAGTTCTTTCAGATAGAACAATTCTGGGTCAAAAGTTTTGTCTGTGGGATGGTAACCCCCCTTTCTTACTTTATGCCCTGTCTTTCTGTTGGCAGTAGGCTCTACAAGTTCCCTCCCCCACACACACACCACCATTGTAGGAAGCTTCTATGGGCCCTTCAGTTATCATAATGGGGCTTTTAGGTCAGTTTAAGATATAACTTTTCTCAGGAAAGAGTCCCTCAATTGATTATCCAATACCAGTTATCTTGAAATGACATAAATACAAGATAACATTACATGTACTGAAAAAGTGGTATATAAATATGACTTTATATTATATTTATATGCATAAATATTTAAAATATATGCATATCAACAAATAAAGGAATAAAGGTCATGGATTTGAACTTGGGGAAGATCAAGGAGCATGGAATACATGGGAAGTGTTCTCAGGAGGAAAAGAAAGGGAAGAATACTACAATTATATTTTAATTTCAAAAATAAAAATTTAAACTAAAAAATGTTTGCTTCAGCTCACACAATCTTCTGGCATAGAATCTCATATTCTTATCTATTTCTGTTTGACTACACATTCCACATTGCTTTCTATTATTGATACTCTGCTTCCAACTGGTTTCAGATGGTTGTCTCTTGAGAATGCTTTTTGCTGAAACTTCGGTAATAACTATATTTTCTTGTTTCACTTATATTTTTCACTTTTTCAGTCATTCCTCTGAAAGGGGTTTCATTCCCCTTTCACTCCCTTGGGAAGTCCCTCCAAAGTGCCCTAAGTCTAGTGTGACTATTTCAAAAGATGTTATAAGGCAATTGTGATAGTTTATGGAATAGTTACAAATCTATCATTCCTAACACAATGATGAAATGGTGTCAAAAGATATAATGTACTTTAGTGGGGTTTGTTTGCTTGTTTGTTTTTTCAAGGGAGAGTTTATCTGTGTAGTCTTGGCTGTCTTGAAACTTGCTCTGTAGACCAGGTTGTTCTACAACTCAAACTCAGAAATCTATCTGCCTCTGCCTCCTTAGTGCTGGGAGTAAGACATGCACCACTACTACTCAACTTAGTGTTTGCTATTTGTTTGGTTGGTTGGTTTAATACACCGTGTAACCTTAATAGTTTGAAATTCTTGGAAACTATCATGCCTTAGCCTTCCAAGTAAATGATGGAACCATGGATGTGTGAGACTATAGCTGACTTTAATCTACTGTTGCTCATAATCATGATGGGTCTGGAGGTCAGTTACTAAGAGTAGGTACTAATGAATTATAATCATTACAATGCCATTATGCAAATATATGTATATATATACACACCATAATATGTATATTTCAAGTAATGCTATTTCATGGAATTTCACATGAATGAAAAATCAGCATTGAGGAAAGAGAGAGAGATAATCTTAGTATATGTAAAACAGCAATATTAAGGGAAATAAATGAGAAATGGTAGAATCATTTATATTTCTTTTGATCAGTTTATGGGAACACATATGATCTGTGGCCCCTGAAGAATATAATAATCTAAAATGCAAGATTTGTCCTTTTTAAAAACATCTATATAAATTGTAATGGGTTAGATGACTATGAACAATGATTAAGTGGTGATTTTATAATGAATATTTTATGTTAGTGAATAATCATTTAAAATTTAATTTTTGCATCTTAAAATGGTATACATAATTAAATAGACTGTATAACTCTCTTTCATTTCCTAAAACTTGTAAAATTAAAGTCTACCCATCACAATAATGGTTATTTAAAATTAGGTTTAGTTTTTTTCAAATTTTCAACCATGACTATTTTAGATGTTTACCACTGCAAAACTCTGAAATTCCTATCCTATCAGATTCATAGGAGCCCAATTATTCACAATTATCACACAATCAAAATGCATCACCAAAAAAGACATGGGCAATAACAGTTGCCAAAGTTTCTGGAAAACTGCCTTCTGCTTTCAAGACTATGTGTCCTGATGCATAAAAATGATATAGGATACAAATTTCCAGGATAATTGGGATGTACAATTACTGAACTACTGGTTTTGTTAGCATCTATTAAGAGTGCCTCCTTGGTTATTTTATAATCTAAAGAATATTAGACCAAATGTAATAATCTTTCTCAAAATACAGTACATCTGTGCGTTTTTTGTGTATGTGGATGTCTTTGCCCACGTGAGGAGAGATTTAAGTAGCATTCATGTTTTAATATATGTATATATGTAATCTACCTATCTACCATTTTTACACACATGTAAATAAGCAAAGAAAGATGAATAAATACTGACCGAATGGGGATTGTGAGCTGTCATTGATTCATTATCTCAATGTGTGTAGGTTACAAAGCCCTTTTTTGTGAAGGGTCTCTGCTAGAATTGTACCAACCCCTCTTTTCCTGACCTGTTAACTCACATCATCTGCCTATGGGTCTTGGAAAGAAACAGACTCATCATTTTCCCTGCTTTTTACAGGCCACCCCTTCTACTTTGTTCTTTGTGGTCCAACATCCAAATAAACTCAGGAACATTAGAAAAGTCCAAGGTCTGCCCTGTACTGGGTGTTTGTGTCTTTCTGATTCAGGGATGAAGTGGTTAGAAACCTCTGGATGGAGGTTTAACTCTACATTCTCTAACCTGCTTTTGCCATCAGTATAAAGCTGTTATTCAAACTGGCATCTATTTCCTGTATTTTAATTTTTCATCAGTTCTGGACCTAAGACAGGAAAGAAAAAGTATTATTTACCAACGCCATCTGGTCCTAAAGGTGGTATTGAAGTCCCTGAAGCATATGTTTCAATGGAAAGCAGAAAATAATGCCACACTCTTACAAATTTAAATGAAAGTATGACTAAATTTTAGCCAAGTTAACATTTTTAAAACAAAGCTACATCAAAAAAATCTCTAACATATGGACTAATTAAATATCAATATAAAAAGTAACTTTCTTTTGGTAGTCTTCAGCAAAATCAGAGATATAGGAACCATCCAATGAATAAATTCCACAGATAATCATTTCTTGAGTGAAGTATGCTATTCATTATTGAATACTTCAGTCATCCAAAAAAAGTATCTTTATTGCTTAAAATCTCGTTCTTTCAGTTCATCCCTGTTCTCATTTTCAGTGCTATGCTAGCATAATGTGTAATGTAGATAAATAAGATCCACTTGAAGAATATTTGTGATAGTATTTTCAAGGGCCTTATACTGCTTCAGTTTTAGTGTGGAATTGGGACGTTGTCTTGATGGATTTCAAGGAGGTTTTAGACTCTTGAAGGTGTTCTATGATTCATATTCAATGTCCTAAACTATGAAGAGAGCATAGACAGCTTTATGGATGCTCTTCATCTCAACAAAGTTACTCACTAATGATATTTTCTTTACAAGAATGATGAATATATTGTTTGAAAATTTAATCTAAATTAAATCCTATTCCAACCTTTGTCAAATCTTTGAAAAGAAAAAAATTGAATTTACTTCTAGAAGTAAAATATTTATGATGCTAGATTTCCATTTCATTTTGCCAGATGACGTACCATAAAGAATCAGTGCCATAGAAATCTATAGTCAATATCTGAGGAGGAATTAAATTCCCTTTGTAACATGAGTTTGTAATTATAATCATTCAATAGAAAATTTTTGGGTCCACTGTATTGACCTTTCAGTACTAATTTTCTTCTTCTTCTTCTTCTTCTTCTTCTTCTTCTTCTTCTTCTTCTTCTTCTTCTTCTTCTTCTTCTTCTTCTTCTTCTTCTCCTTTTCTCCTCCTCCTCCTCCTCCTCTTCTTCTTCTTCTTCTTCTTTGTCATCTCCTTCTCCCACTCCTTTGTCTTCCTCTTCCCCCTCCTCTCCTCCTTCTCCTTCTCCCCTTTCTCTTCTTCATGTGTGGCGGTGCACATGGGCTCACTTTTATAGAAACAATAGGGTGACATCAGGTGTTTTCCTCTGCTGTTTTCCTTGCATTGTTTGAGACAGTTTCTCCCTGACCTTGGATCTAACTGATGACTAGGTTGGCTGGATAGCAAGACCTTAAGATAGGCTTTTTACTCCTTTGTCCCAGTTCTGAGATTACAGGCTCCAGCCATGTGTCCATGCTTTTATGCAAGTGCCACATTTTTGAATTCACATCTGTGCAGAAATGAATTTACCCATCGTGTTATCTTTCTATCCCCTTAATATGTATTTCTTAAAAGAATTACTTAACTCTATTACTTTGCCTCAGAGAGTATGTGGCAGAAAGAGCAAATGTTTTGGAATCAGAGTCTATGAGTATACATTTGACATTGGGGAGCAATTTCCTCTTCACTGCTCTTAATATCAATTGTAATAGTTGTTAAATGGAGTAAACAAGAAACATACCAGTGACACGTTGGCTTATTTGAGAGATCTTTAGCAAAGTTTCTAGCAGGAATATTGGAATATTTTGAAAACTTTATAACAGTGTATGTTCCTTACAAAGGTGTTATAGACTCTGGAGAAAGCTGTGCTGTTGGGTTTTGCAACACAGGAGTAAATATCTGTTGCTGGTGATGATAAATATTCCCTTCCCAGGAGCTCTGCCCTGGCAAAGTCTCTTGCACAGGTTTCCAGTGATGGAGAAGACAATGCTCATCACGCTTCAGTACAGACTTGATTATGCGCTTTCATTTGGTTCCTTTGATTTCATAAATAATAATGATGTCAAATGACATGGACATTTTCTGTTTTATCAGCTTTGGGATCCCTGGTGTGGCCTGGAGACCCATAGTTCCCACACCCCATGGCTTACAGGATTCTGCTTATATTTTGTTAACTTGATTCTGTCATGGGGATAAAAAGTGGGGAATAAGAACTTCACTGAGCCACCAGGCACTTGAACATTTGCAAATAAAATATATGGGTTTTGGCTGCAATGTGGGCATTTTTCCTAGAATCTGTGCTGATTTATACAGATAAAATTACTCATAGCAGCTTTTTCATACTAATACCCAAACTCTAGATATTTTTAAAGACCCAAATAATGTCATGCATTTCATCTTTCTGATCAATCTTTAAAAAGGCTATCTTGCATAGTTCAAATAGCTGACTTATGAAGTAACCATTTTACTGCTTGTTTATTTATTTATTTAGTTCAAATAGCTGACTTATGAAGTAACCATTTTAATGCTTGTTTGTTTATTTGTTTATTTATTTATTTATAATATATGTGAGGTCAAAAGTCAGCATTTGGTATCTTCCTCAATTGCCTTCCATCATTTTTTTTTTTTTTTGAGATAGGGTGTCTTATTGAAAACACTGTTTCAGCCAGACCTGCTGGTCTGCAAACTCCAGGAAACCTCCTGCCTATCTTGCCCTAGTGTTTGATTTACAGATTAGTGCAGCTAGATCTGCATGGTTATGTTGGTGCTGGGAATCTTCATTGTTGTATGAAAGCTTTACCAGCTTTGCCAGTACTCTAAGCCTATCTTTACTTACTCAATGCAAACTAAGCTTGGCATAGCTGCAAAAATTTGTACTAAAGAGAAAGGAAGAGAGAGAGAGAGAGGTTTGATGTGTAAAATTACCGAAAAGAAAACCACCTAATTGTTAATAAGATATTTTACTTTAATATCCTAAGGCTCTGCAACTCTTTTTTTTTTTTTTTTTTTGGTAAAAAGATATTTCAATTTATTTGAGAAACGTATTTTGATAAACACAAGAATAGAAATTTATGGTGTTTTTAGAAGAAGAGAATATCTGACTACAGTTTTTGAGCCTGAAAATGTAGGTCCTAATATAAAGTGTCCAGAGAAAGATCTAGGGATAAATATATAATGAGTGGTTTCAGTAACTCTGCTTCTCAAACCATTATGTATAAGACTCTCCATATAGATTATTCTGGATAGAACATGTTCATGCAATAGCTGGGCCACTTCAGGCTAAATTTAGAGTAAAATTGAAGTGATAACAATTTGTTGGTAAAAAATATCAAGTGTTGGAAGCCACAATTTTTCAGGAACTTTGATTGTATTAATTAAGTTTTAAGGTGGATAATATTTATAAATCTGTGTTTGGGATTTAGTACTTAATGTTATGATTTGATGCTATATCAGACTCGATAGTTGCCAGTGCAACACCTGTTCAAGATTCTGTTCTAACTACATCTCACATGGATAGGAGAAAGGTTCATGAGGCTAGATCACTATTGGTGGCTATAGGTAGTTAATTGTTGCGAGGGCATGAAGTGTCTCTCCCTGACCCCATCCCAGGGGAATAGCAACAGACAACTTGAAGAAGTGCCAGTAAATAACTTCCACTCATGCTTATTCACCAACATTAATCAAACTCAGTGGGTTTTACTCACACATACTGACATGAAATGAAGGGAAACGTTTGTTGATAAGATGGGTATCAGCAGAAGATGGGGCAAATAAGAGGTGTATTGGTGGTTAGAAATGTTTCAAATTTATTATACACATGTATGAAATTCTCAAAGAGTAAAAATCCCACCTAATTAAAAAAATGCACATTGTAATATGTCTTTGCTAAAATAAAATAATCTTATAGGGTTATATAACTAATGTAGTTATAAGGAAAGAGATGAAGAGTTGGTAAATATGAGTTAGTGAGAGTCCTTGATTCAAATAGATATTTGTCCTTCAGTACTGGGCTAGCATTCACATAGCCTTCCAGAGGTGTGACAATGCAACTATATATGAAAAGTTTGGTGTTTATAATATATTTGTGATTTGATTTTAGGCCTCTTACACATCAGACAAGTGCTCTGTTGCTGGACTACATTCTCCTGTTTTGAAACTTATTGTAATACTTACATAACTTTTATAAATTTGTTATTTTATGTGCCTCAAAATCTCTTTGTGACATTGGCAAGAAGGACATTTTCATCTTTATTGAAAAGTTTCAGGAGGAACACTCCTCCATTGTTGGTGGGATTGCAAGCTTGTACAACCACTCTGGAAATCAGTCTGGCGGTTCCTCAGAAAATTGGACATAGTACTACCGGAGGATCCAGCAATACCTCTCCTGGGCATATATCCAGAAGATGTCCCAACCGGCAAAAAGGACACATGCTCCACTATGTTCATAGCAGCCCTATTTATAATAGCCAGAAGCTGGAAAGAACCCAGATGTCCCTCAACAGAGGAATGGATACAGAAATTATGGTACATTTACACAATGGAGTACTACTCAGCTATTAAAAAGAATGAATTTATGAAATTCCTAGCCAAATGGATGGACCTGGAGGGCATCATCTTGAGTGAAGTAACACAATCACAAAAGAACTCACACAATATGTATTCATTGATAAGTGGATATTAGCCCAAAACTTAGGATACCCAAGATATAAGATACAATTTGATAAACGCATGAAACTCAAGAAGAATGAAGACCAAAGTGTGGACACTGTGCACCTTCTTAGAATTGGGAACAAAACACCCAGGGAAGGAGTTACAGAGACAAAGTTCGTAGCTGTGATGAAAGGATGGACCATTTAGAGACTGCTGTATCCAGGGATCCGTCCCATAATCAGCTTCTAAACGCTGACACCATTGCATACACTAGCAAGATTTTGCTGAAAGGACCCAAATATAGCTGTCTCTTGTGATACGATGCCGGGGCCTAGCAAACACAGGAGTGGATGTTCACAGTCAGCTATTGGATGTATCACAGGGCTCCCAATGGAGAAGCTAGAGAAAGTACCCAAGGAGCTAAAGGGATCTGCAACCCTATTGTTGGAACAACATGATGTACTAACCAGAACCCGGAGCTCTTGTCTCTAGCTGCATATGTATCGAAAGATGGCCTAGTCGGCCATCAATGGAAAGAGAGGCCCATTGGACTTGCAAACTTTATATGCCCCAATATAGGGGAATGCCAGGGCCAAAAGAATGAGAATGGGTGGGTAGGGAAGTGGGGGGCGCTATGGGGGACTTTTGGGATAGCATTGGAAATGTAATTGAGGAAAATATGTAATAAAAATATTAAAAATCAAAAAAAAAAAAAAGAAAAGTTTCAGGATCTAAAAGTCACTACAAATGAAAGTCTTTGCCTAGATTTCCCAGGAAAAAATGTAGGCAAATTGGGACTATAATTAAAATTCACTGATGTCTGTACTTATGTGTGTTCTAATGTCATTTATGCTGCATTAATGGGATTACCTCAATACCAAGCAGTAGAACACTCAACTGGGAAAATTACATAAAATCAGTATTATGATTAATACAAAAGATATATTAAATAACTTTAGCAGTATTTAGTAATGTGATTAATGAAAAGGATACAGGTAATTACAAAGTGCTATTAAAGACATTAAGCCCTATATATTCTAGATTTGTCTAAACTCCAATATCTTATCCTTAAGTTTGGTCTAAGCAATGCAATTACTGTTAAGTCACCAAGATGAACGACTTCAAAGAAGCTATAAGCCGTCTGGCATGGCCTTTCACCAAACTGATCCAGCAAATACATGCCAAGCTATTTGTACCATCTGCTGGGCATGAATCACTAGAAAAGGATGAAGGGACAGCTGGAGCTGTCATCTTTGAAATGCCACTCATGAGAAAAAAATCAGAATTCACATAAAAAGGCAAAAGACAAAATACCCTATGAGTCCTCAAAAAGACTAGTGAAAATATGGTGGCATTTCTGGTGGAGATCTCATCTTTGACACTTTGGGACCTCTTTATCTTTTCCCGCTTCCTTTTGAGGGACAGTTTTGTTGTAGTTTGTGAAAAAAAAAAAAAGACATATGCAGAAAAAATTTGGGTAAGGATGCAGTAAGAAGCCGAGGGGAAATAATGTCTTATGGTATATTTGCTTAGTTAAGGAGCCTGGAAGCAGACCTAAAACTTCTGCTGTTTTGTTTATAGTTATCAATTTTAATCCATTCCTATGTCATTCATTCATTTATTATTCATTCTTTGAATTCTACTATATTCCCAGTGCTGGGAAAGGGAAGAAAATACAACTAGCTGTCACTATGTGTAGTGTATAATTGTATTAATCAGTCTACTTTATTCAGTTCTGACAAGAATCCATTGGTATAAGAAATAATATCTCACTTTACCTTGAGAAAATAAAATGAGCTGTGATTTGTCTGAGTTTATCGTGTAATAAAAGGAGACATTGGATCAAAACTGTGGTGTTAAAAAGTTAGGTGGGGAGCACCATCATAGAATCAGTGGAAGGAAGGATAGTATAGGGGGCCTTCAGAGGGGAAACTGGGAAAGGGGATAACATTTAAAATGTAAATAAATAAAATATCCAACAAAAGAAAAAAATTCTTTCAAGTGCACACTGTTTAAATTACTCCTTTCTCCTCTCTTCATGAAATGTGCCAAGGTAGTTCTTAAATTTTGTAAGAAGCCCAAAACATGGAAAAATCAATATAAATCAAAAGAAATGGTGAATATTTTACCATTTAGAGTCATGGAGTACAAGACTCAGACCAATCTATTCCTGGCATGGTGATATTTGTTCATATTTCCAATTTTTTCCATTTCTATACCTCAAGATCACTTTAAACTGTAATAATTATAGAGAGTGGGGAAAAAGAAATCCTGAAAATGTTAATGAGATTTATTTTACTCTACTCTATATACTGCTTTTTCTACATTATTATTTTATTGTATTTATTCTTTATTTTGAGACAAAGTTTCCTTATAAAGCCACGACAAGTCCAAAATTCACTACTCAGGCCTGGCTGGTCTTGAACTCACTAACTTCTACCTGCCTCTGCTTAGTAAATGCTGGTATAAAAGGCACATGTCATATCACCTGAATTATTCTATTTTCTTTAACATACGCTCTGTCAAGTATTGAATGAATTCTTTTTCTTTTTTTTTTTTTACACTCTATAAGAGTGGCATAAAAGAAGTTATTGTGACTCTAATCCTTGATACAATTATTATTGCTACTGTTTTATTTGTAGACCACATAAGGTTGGCAAAGGCCATTCATGAAATTTTCAGACATATGGATGGAACTAGAAACTATCATCCTGAGTGAGAGATAACAGACCCAAAAGGATCTACATGCTATGTACTCACCTGAAAGTGGATATTAGCCATCAAGTACAGGATACCATGCAGTGATTATCAGAGGTGGATGGAGGGATGAAACAGGGTAAAAGTGGGGTATGGAGGGGATATAGTATATGCGCGGGGCAGGGGGGCAATCAGATGTGGGAAGGTCCAGGAAGAGAGGGCTGGAAGAGTGAATGGAAATCAGTGGCTGGAGATGTGTGCATATCTCTAAGACATGCTGAAGACCTAGGATGGGGAAGGCGCCAGGAAGTCTATGAGGGTGATTATAGCTTATATTCCTAGCAATGGAGGATATGAAACCTGAAGTGGCCACCTCCTGAAGCCAGAGAGGACTTCCAGTGGAGGGGAAAGGACAGCAACCCACCCACAAAACTTTGACCCAAAATTTATCCTGTCTATAACAACTGCAGTGACAAAAATAGAGCAGAAGCTGAAGGAATGGCCAATGACTGGCCCAACTTGATGGGCAAGAACCAATTCCCAACACTATTAATGATACTCTGTTATACTTGCAGACAGGAGCCTAGCATAGCTATCCTCTGAGAGGTTCTGTCCAGCAGCTGACTGAAACAGATTAGATGGAGCTCGAGGAGTTTATGAAAAGTTGAGAGACCCAGAGGGGATAGGAATCCCACAGAAAAACTAACAGCGTCAACAAACCTGGATCCTTTGGGACGTCCACGAACGTAAGAGCATACATGGCCTGGTCCTAATCTCCCTACCCCACATATATAGCTCCCAACAACTGGAATGAGGCTGTCAGTGACTCTGTTTCCTGCCTGTGAATCCTGTTTCCCTATCTGAGCTGCATTCTCTGGCCTCAGTCGGGAAAGATGTGCCCTAAAGTCCTCCAGTGACTTATGTGCCCTGGTGGGTTGATACTCAGGGTAGGTCTCCCCCTTCTCAGCAGATAAGGGTAGGGGATATAGGAGAAAAAGCTCTTTGATGAGGGCACTGGGAGGAGAGTGGGGCTGTGATCAGGATGGAAGAATAATCAATCAATAAATAAATGGAAAAAAAGAAAAATATTATAATAAGAAGTGTATTCCTCAGTCTACAACATTAGCATCACCTGGAACCTTGTGAGACATGCACATTCTTGGATCTGCCTTAGCTTTATGGCTCCCCGAATATAGGATATGATATATACTTTCAATACATGATGATAATGTATAACAATAACCATATAGAATGACTACTTTCTGTTGTAAACCTAATTTTCCTGGACCACGGTTATACTATTATTCTACAAGACATTGGAATGCTGTTCTCTTTTCCAGGCACCTCTATGTACATGTTTCCATCTTCTCTCCATCTTTCCCACACCCAACTCTTCCCAGGCTCTAGTAATCATGGTTCCATTTACTAATTCTTTAAAGAATATTTATTAGAAGTTGAAAAAGCTCAAGAAATTTTAATGCCATCAAGAAATATTTAGCATGTGTGTATGTTATGATTTAAGAAAAACAATATACAGTGTAAAATTCATAACACTCCTAATATATCAAATAGCAGCATTCAAACTATGGCCCCTCCAAAAGTCCTTCTATTATTCTGCTAAAGGAACCTAGCCATAAAATGACTCTAAATTACATAGTACTACACACACATATCAGTGCCTAACTCCAGCCATTTCAGAGAAAGTTCCTCTAGATGGGAATTAGCACAAAGATTCACAACTGGACAATGTGCAGAAAGGGATAGACTGAGAAGCACTTAGACCTCAATGGACTGTTTTATGAAATGTTTTCCTTCCAGTATCAGGGATCTATGCAGAGGAAGAGGCCAACAGATTGTAAGAGCAAGAAATGGTGGATGACTCCTATGAAACTGTCTTTATAGGTCTTATTTTGGGACCACTATCATGGGTTACACAAAAAGAAACTAAAAAATAAATGAACTGAATTATTTAGTGTGACACACTTTTGTCATTATTTTAATAGAATTGTGATTTTTACATTTATACATCTTAAAAGATTTCCTCAACAGGTATTTATTTCAGTATGTGAAGACTGTATTTTAGGAAACTCAGATAATTAAAAAAATGTCAAGAAGTCCACTGTGTTGAAACTTAAGTATTAAAAATCAGTTATTTCAAAGTTTACCACTGTCATAACCAATATATATATATATTCTATATTAAATTATATTTTAAAATTATGTTTTATGATAATAATATAATTACATTAGTTTTCCATTCTCTTTTTTTCCTCCAAAATCCCCATAGACTACTTGCCCTTGGTCTCTCTCAAATTACTGGCCTTCTTTGTAAAAGTTTTAATTGTATGTACTCCTACAGAAAAAACAAGCTGGTGGTTAATTTTTATTAAAAAGGCATGCCAGGGACATCTTTCCAGTTGACTAGATAGTTACTCAACCCTTTTTTTATTCACATTTAGTATTTCATAGTAAGCACATCCCATAATTTTTAGTATTATTTTATTATTATGACCATTTAAACTATCTTCAATTTACTGCTTTTATAAAACAATGTTACAATGGGAATTCTGCCTTTATGATATATCTAGTAATAGTTTGGTACACAACTGACAAAAATCTCACATATTTTCATGTGTGAATGTTTACTTAATCAATGTTCTCTCAGTGCTGTGAGAGGTTTATTCGTTTTTCTTTTGTGAGAGTTGTGCCAGTATCTAATGAAGAAAAACTGAATCAATCTTCACTGACAAGTGGTTGTGTTCAGTCACAGGGCTTTATAAAAATTAAATGGGGGCAGGGCTGGAGAGGTGGCTCCAAAGATATGAGCATTTGTTGCTCTTGCAGAGGACGAGTTAAGTTCCCAGCACCCATACCACAGCTCGCTATCATATCGACTCCTGTTCTAGGAGCTCTGATGCCATTTTCTGGCTCCCTAGTGTAGCAGGCGTGGGCATGATGCCCATTTATGTGCATCATGGAGCTATTAATGCTATTATACCGATATAAAAGCTGTCGTACTGGAAGAAATGTAAACAGAAAGATTGTGAGGGTCAGAATTCTTGATTGTTAGCATAACAGTAAATTTGATGAACTGAATCACACAAGAAAACAAAAACATATATTAAAAAGAAAACTAAACTCACTAAAAAATTTCATACAAGAAGGCATCTAAAGGACTTTTCTCAAAAGAAATGAGAAATTCAGAAGGAAAATGTTAATTTGGAAAATTCTTTTAAAAATTTCAAATTTGACATTATTTGTTGACCTAGTGTAAGTATATACGTCATCAGATGCTCATAACCTCATTTCATTAGTTCTTGCCTATAACAGATAATTAATGACATGGTTTACTAAGCATTCATTCAATGTTGGTATGATGTACTTGATACAATGTTTAATGAAAGCTTGCAATTTATGGCTACTCAATGTGGAATTATACACTACAAAATCATTATAAAAATGCATACAAATATATTTGTCATTTGAAAATCCTCTAAAGTAAATCCTCTTACAGAACAACTTATTGTAATGAAATGTTATAAGAATATGACTTAAATTTAAGACATATTCATTCAATTATTTCAAGTGGTATTTATGTTAATGAAATTCTATGTTGAACAACAAGAAAAGCTTTCATCTTTCTGCTGTGCAGAAATAAAAGCATTGCTTTAGCTTAAAAAAATAAAATTAAATTAAACATTGAAAATGACAAACGTGAAGAAAGCCCCTTGTGGCATTATCTCTATCTTTGATAGATAGATATTTTTATTCTTACCAAACGGACAGTGTCTTGCCCTAGTTTGTCCTTTCGTTCTGTTGCATGCTGTGCCTAGCATGCTGACCTACTGTATTTATCAGGTCAGTTTTAGTCATTGCAGGTGATCTGTTTCCTGGTTATCCATCACTAACCCAATGCAACATCTCTATGACTAACCTTCATTTACATACTTCTTTTTTACCCACAAATGATGTTGAGATGGAAATACTCACATACACATTGCTTTTGCTTTTCTATTTTCTTACTCTATGTTATTTGAGCTTAAATTTCTGAATTATATGGAATGAACACAAACTTTTTTGTTCATTAACACTTATAACTAAAAATAAAAGAATATCCATTATAAAAAATCAAATATATGTATATTAGTATAGAGATATTTACAAACCTGCAAATAAACATTTAATTTTGACTATATAGATTTTGAATGACACTTGAATAAATTTAATTATAAAGCTAAAGAAGACAAGATATAATTTGGGTATCATAACAATCTTACTTGCATAAAAATGCACACAGGGACTGGTATGGGTAAGCAAGTTTATTGGGTAAAGGCAAGTTCTCTGATGTTTGTCAATCTGAATTAATTCCTAAGAACTACATAATTCTCTTTATAATCTGAGGAAAGAACCACTGAATCCTGCAATTTTTCTCCTGTTCTACACACACACACACACACACACAACACACACGCACACGGATTGTAAATAAAACAGTTCACACTAGACTAGACTTAAAGCATTGTTGTCTAAAGATACATCAGAAGCCAACAATGATCAAAGGAGAAAATAGTCCAAGAATTTCAGATCATTACACCTGTCCCAGTTGGATGTAAAATTTTCTTTTATTTGTTAATTCATCTCAGTGAGTATATGTCAGGTGGATACTATTTCTACCAATATTTTCACAACAGGAAAGTTTAATTAAAGCAAAGAAAATTATAGGATTTGTGGAGTTCATCATAATGGGGTCTTTTATTGTATTTTATTGAGTATATGAATCACCCTGGGAGAGATTTCCCTCAACCTTATTTTGGTGCCACTTAGAAATTTGACTGATAAACTTGGTCTACATAAGAGGATAACTTGCACTAACTTTCACAGGTGGTAATGTCTTTATAGATTAGTATTTCATGATAAATACAGAGATTTTAGAATCCATTTTTTAAAAAAGCTATTAATAATTAAATAAGCTACATTGGTGTATTTTTCTCATTACAATGTAATTTTACACATCAAAAAATGGTATCAATGAGTTTAATATAGAGAATGCAACACCTATGAATTAAAGATGATTGGCCCGTTGCTGAGGCAGGAAACAGAAAATGGGCCATCCGATAGGCAGTACATGTATTGTGTAATATTAAAAAAACAACACATGCTATCACCAGCCAGGCACCAGCTGGCGGTCTGGAGTCTGAGACCACGTGTTCTCCCTTGCAAGGCTACCTCAAATCTCTGAGATAGCTCTCTCCTTCCTGAGGCTGGCTCTGGACAAACCTGCTCAGCACTCCCAAATTTCTGCTGCTAGCTGGGGTACACTCTCACAAACCCATGCTCTGTTGTGATTACCTTTTCCTGGACCTCAGTTGAATCGCAGCAGAAGGAAAACACCACACAATCTTAGTTTAGACTCAACAGATAACACAATCACTGAGCATAGAATCTAGCATCTTAAATTCACCAACTATTCTATGTTAGAAATCTTCCCAGGGCAAATCCTGGTGAATTCCACCACCTGAAGTAACAGCTCCCCAGTCTACATCTTGATTGCCTTGTTCCTAAAGACAAGAAGCTAATCACTGGGTAAGAAGGGGTCTGAGAGAGGAACAGGGAAGGCAGGAAGAGGAAACATCCTTTATGAACTGTGGGAAATCTAGCCTGGTTACAGGAGATGGTCAGTTCAGGCTCCATATGTGCCATGGTTAGAAATCTCAACTAGGGTCATCCTCAAAAAGATTCCTGGGAGTTTCCATTGTTCTTGGTTTCTAGCTTGTCCCAGAGATGCACTCCCCAATCCAGTTGTCTTTCCAAGCACTCATTCCCATCATCCTCCCAATACCTCATCACTTCTGCTCTCATCCCCCACCCAGAGCTCTATCCATCCCTGATGTCTAATTGATGTCTAATCCCCTTCTCAGTGAGATTCAAGCATCCTCCCTTGGGCCCTCCTTAGCTTCTCTGGGTCTGTGGATTGTAGCATGCTTATCCTGTACTTTATGGCTAATGTCCACTTATAAGTGAGTTCATACCATAGTTGTCTTTATGGGTCTTGGTTTTCTAACTTTGAATAAATATTTTATAAGTTCCATGGATTTGCCTGTAAATTTTTGATGTCATTGCTTTTTTAATGGGTGAATTATATTCCTTTGTATAAATGTACCATGTTTTCTTTATCCACTTTTCAGTTAAAGGATATCTAGGTTGTTCCCAGCTTCTGGCTATTATATTAATAATGCTGCTATGAACATAGTTGAGTGAGTGTCCTTGCGGAAGTATGGAATATCCTTTGGGTATATGACCAGGAGTGTTAAAGCTGAGTCTTGAGGCAGATTGATTCCCAACTTTTTGAGGAATTGGCATATTGATATCCATACAGGTTGTAGAAATTAGCACTCCCACCAACAATGGATGAGTCTTCCCCTTATTTTGAGTCCTCACCAGAATGAGCTGTCATATGTGTGATTGATCTTAGCCATTCTAACAGGTGTAATATGGAATCTCAAAGTACTTTTGATTTGCATTTCCCTGATGGCTAAGAATGTTGAACATTTCTTTAAGTATTTCTTCACCATTTGAGATTCCTTTCTTGAAAAATCTGTTTATCAATACCCCACTTTTAGTTTGATTATTTGCTTTTATAATTTCTTGACATATATATATGTGTGTGTGTGTGTGTGTGTGTGTGTGTATGTGTGTGTGTACATATCTTAGTCCTCTATTAGATGTGGAGTTGGTAAAAATCTTTTTCCATTATGTAGGCCACTATTTTGTTCTATTGACTGTCCTTTGCCTTATACAAGCTTTTTAGTTTCATGAGGTCCCATTTATTAATTCTCATTCTTTTTTTATTTTTAATATATTTTATTACATATTTTCCTCAATTACATTTCCAATGCTATCCCAAAAGTCCCCCATACCGCCCCCTACTTCCCTGCCCACCCATTCCCATTCTTTTGGCCCTGGCATTCCCCTATATTGGGGCATATAAAGTTTGCAAGTCCAATGGGCCTCTCTTTCCAGTGATGGCCGACTAGGCCATCTTTCAATACATATGCAGCTAGAGACAAGAGCTCCGGGGTACTGGTTAGTTCATCATGTTGTTTCAACTATAGGGTTGCAGATCGCTTTAGCTCCTTGGGTACTTTCTCTAGCTTCTCCATTGGGAGCCCTGTGATACATCCAATAGCTGACTGTGAGCATCCACTCCTGTGTTTGCTAGGCCCCAGCATAGTCTCAAAAGAGACAGCTATATTTGGGTCCTTTCAGCAAAATCTTGCTAGTGTATGCAATGGTGTCAGCGTTTGGAAGCTGATTATGGGATGGATCCCTGGATACGACAGTCTCTAGATGGTCCATCCTTTCATCACAGCTGGAAACTTTGTCTCTGTAACTCCTTCCATGGGTGTTTTGTTCCCAATTCTAAGAGGGGCATATTGTCCACATTTTGGTCTTCATTCTTCTTGAGTTTCATGCGTTTAGCAAATTGTATCTTATATCTTGGGTATCCTAAGTTTTGGGCTAATATCCACTTATCAGTGAATACATATTGTGTGAGTTCCTTTGTGATTGTGTTACCTCACTCAAGATGATGCCCTCGAGGTCCATCCATTTGGCTAGGAATTTCATAAATTCATTCTTTTTAATAGCTGAGTAGTACTCCATTGTGTAAATGTACCACATTTTCTGTATTCATTCCTCTGTTGAGGGACATCTGGGTTCTTTCCAGCTTCTGGCTATTATAAATAGGGCTGCTATGAACATAGTGGAGCATGTGTCCTTCTTACCGGTTGGGACATCTTCTGGATATATGCCCAGGAGAGGTATTGCGGGATCCTCCAGTAGTACTATGTCCAATTTTCTGAGGAACCGCCAGACTGATTTCCAGAGTGGTTGTACAAGCTTGCAATCCCACCAACAATGGAGGAGTGTTCCTCTTTCTCCACATCCTTGCCAGCATCTGCTGTCACCTGAATTTTTGATCTTAGCCATTCTGACTGGTGTGAGGTGGAATCTCAGGGTTGTTTTGATTTGCATTTCCCTGATGATTAAGGATGTTGAACATTTTTACAGGTGCTTCTCTGCCATTTGGTATTCCTCAGGTGAGAATTCTTTGTTCAGTTCTGAGCCCCATTTTTTTAATGGGGTTATTTGACTTTCTGGAGTCCACCTTCTTGAGTTCTTTATATATATTGGATATTAGTCCCTTATCTGATTTAGGATAGGTGAAGATCCTTTCCCAATCTGTTGGTGTTTTTTTTGTCTTATTGATGGTGTCTTTTGCCTTGCAGAAGCTTTGCAGTTTCATGAGGTCCCACTTGTCAATTCTCAATCTTACAACACAAGCCATTGCTGTTCTATTCAAGAATTTTTCCCCTGTGCCCATATCTTCAAGTCTTTTCCCCCACTTTCTCCTCTATAAGTGTCAGTGTCTCTGGTTTTATGTGAAGTTCCTTGATCCACTTAGACTTGACCTTAGTACAAGGAGATAGGAATGGATCGATTCCCATTCTTCTACATGATAACAACCAGTTGTGCCAGCACCATTTGTTGAAAATGCTGTCTTTCTTCCACTGGATGGTTTTAGCTCCCTTGTCGAAGATCAAGTGACCATATGTGTGTGGGTTCATATCTGGGTCTTCAATTCTATTCCATTGGTCTATTTGTCTGTCACTATACCAGTACCACGCCGTTTTTATCACAATTGCTCTGTAGTAAAGCTTTAGGTCCGGCATGGTGATTCCACCAGAGGTTCTTTTATCCTTGAGAAGAGATTTTGCTATCCTAGGTTTTTTGTTATTCCCGATGAATTTGCAGATTGCACTTTCTAATTCGTTGAAGAATTGAGTTGGAATTTTGATGGGGATTGCATTGAATCTGTAGATTGCTTTTGGCAAGATAGCCATTTTTACAATATTGATCCTGCCAATCCATGAGCATGGGAGATCTTTCCACCTTCTGAGATCTTCTAGAATTTCTTTCTTCAGAGACTTGAAGTTCTTAACATACAGATCTTTCACTTCCTTAGTTAGAGTCACGCCAAGATATTTTATATTATTTGTGACTACGGAGAAGGGTGTTGTTTCCCTAATTTCTTTCTCAGCCTGTTTATTCTTTGTGTAGAGAAAGGCAATTGATTTGTTTGAGTTAATTTTATATCCAGCTACTTCACCGAAGCTGTTTATCAGGTTTAAGAGTTCTCTGGTGGAATTTTTAGGGTCACTTATATATACTATCATATCATCTGCAAAAAGTGATATTTTGACTTCATCTTTTCCAATTTGTATCCCTTTGATCTCCTTTATTGTCGAATTGCTCTGGCTAGGACTTCAAGTACAATGTTGAATAGGTAGGGAGAAAGTGGACAGCCTTGTCTAGTCCCTGATTTTAGAGGGATTGCTTCAAGCTTCTCACCATTTACTTTGATGTTGGCTACTGGTTTGCTGTAGATTGCTTTTATCATGTTTAGGTATGGGCCTTGAATTCCTGATCTTTCCAAGACTTTTATCATGAATGGGTGTTGGATTTTGTCAAATGCTTTCTCAGCATATAACCATAGATACGAGCATCAGCAACAGAATACAAGAGATGGAAGAGAGAATCTCAGGTGCAGAAAATTCCATAGAGAACATCGGAACAACAATCAAGGAAAATGTAAAACGCAAAAAGATCCTAACTCAAAACATCCAAGAAATACAAGACACAATGAGAAGACCAAACCTACGGATTATAGGAGTGGATGAGAATGAAGATTTTCAACTCAAAGGACCAGCAAACATCTTCAACAAAATTATAGAAGAAAACTTCCCAAATCTAAAGAAAGAGGTGCCCATGAACATACAAGAAGCCTACAGATCTCCAAATAGACTGGACCAGAAAAGAACTACCTCCCGACACATAATAGTCAGAACAACAAATGCACTAAATAAAGATAGAATACTAAAAGCAGTAAGAGAAAAAGGCCAAGTAACATATAAAGGCAAGCCTATCAGAATTACACCAGATTTTTCACCAGAGACTATGAAAGCCAGAAGATCCTGGACGGATGTCATACAGACACTAAAAGAACACAAATTCCAGCCCAGGCTACTATACCCAGCCAAACTCTCAATTAACATAGATGGAGAAACCAAAGTATTCCACGACAAAACCAAATTCACACATTATCTCTCCACGAATCCAGCCCTTCAAAGGATAATAACAGAAAAAAACCAATACAAGGACGGGAACCACGCCCTAGAAACAACAAGAAGGTAATCCCTCAACAAACCTAAAAGAAGACAGCCACAAGAACAGAATGCCAACTTTAACAACAAAAATAACAGGAAACAACAATTACTTTTCCTTAATATCTCTTAATATCAATGGACTCAACTCCCCGATAAAAAGACATAGACTAACAAACTGTCTACACAAACAAGCCCCAACATTTTGCTGCTTACAGGAAACTCATCTCAGAGAAAAAGATAGACACTACCTCAGAATGAAAGGCTGGAAAACAATTTTCCAAGCAAATGGTAGGAAGAAACAAGCTGGAGTAGCCATTCTAATATCTGATAAGATTGACTTCCAACCCAAAGTCATCAAAAAAGACAGGGAGGGGCACTTCATACTCATCAAAGGTAAAATCCTCCAAGAGGAACTATCAATCCTGAATATCTATGCTCCAAATACAAAGGCAGCCTCATTCATTAAAGAAACTTTAGTAAATCTCAAAGCACACATTGCACCTCATACAATAATAGTGGGAGACTTCAATACACCACTTTCACCAATGGACAGATCATGGAAACAGAAACTAAACAGGGACACAGTGAAACTAACAGAATTTATGAATCAAATGGATCTGGCAGATATCTACAGAACATTTTACCCTAAAACAAAAGGATATACCTTCTTCTCAGCACCTCATGGTACCTTCTCCAAAATTGACCATGTAATTGGCCACAAAACAGGCCTCAACAGATACAAAAATATTGAAATTGTCCCATGCATCCTATCAGATCACCATGGACTAAGGCTGATCTTCAATAACAAAATAAATAATAGAAAGCCAACATTCACGTGGAAACTGAACAACACTCTTCTCAATGATACCTTGGTCAAGGAAGGAATAAAGAAAGAAATTAAGGACTTTTTAGAGTTCAATGAAAATGAAGCCACAACATACCCAAACTTATGGGACACAATGAAAGCATTTCTAAGAGGAAAACTCATAGCTCTGAGTGCTTCCAAAAAGAAACTAGAGAGAGCACACATTAGCAGCTTGACAACACACCTAAAAGCACTAGAACAAAAGGAAGCAAATTCACCAAAGAGGAGTAGACGGCAGGAAATAATCAAACTCAGGGGCGAAATCAATCAAGTGGAAACAAGAAGAACTATTCAAAGAATCAACCAATCAAGGAGCTGGTTCTTTGAGAAAATCAACAAGATAGATAAACCCTTAGCCAGACTCACTAGAGGGCACAGGGAAAGCATTCTAATTAACAAAATCAGAAATGAAAAAGGAGACATAACAACAGATCCTGAAGACATCCAAAACACCATCAGATCCTTCTACCAAAGGCTATACTCAACAAAACTGGAGAACCTGGATGAAATGGAGAAGTTCCTAGACAGATACCAGGTACCAAAGTTGAATCAAGATCAGGTTAATGATCTAAACAGCCCTATATCCCCCAAAGAAATAGAAGCAGTCATTAATAGTCTCTCAACTAAAAAAAGCCCAGGACCAGATGGGTTTAGTGCAGAGTTCTCTCAGACCTTCAAAGAAGATCTAATCCCAGTTCTTCACAAACTATTCCACAAAATAGAAACAGAAGGTACTCTACCCAACTCATTCTATGAAGCCACAATTACTCTGATACCTAAACCACGAAAAGACCCAACAAAGATAGAAAACTTCAGACCAATATCCCTTATGAATATTGATGCAAAAATCCTCAATAAAGTTCTTGCTAACCGAATCCAAGAACACATCCAAACAATCATCCATCCTGACCAAGTAGGTTTCATCCCAGGGATGCAGGGATGGTTCAATATACGGAAATCCATCAACGTAATCCAGTATATAAACAAACTCAAAGACAAAATCACATGGTCATTTCGTTAGATGCGGAAAAAGCATTTGACAAGATCCAACACACATTCATGATAATTCTCATTCTTAGTGCCTGTGCTATTGGTGTTCTGTTCAGGAAGTAGGCTCCTCTGTGAATGTGTTCAAGGCTATTCCCCATTTTCTCTTCTATCAATTTAGTATATCCAATTTTATATTGAGGTCTTTGATGCATGTCATTTACATCTAGACATCCAGTTTGACTAGCACCATTTGTTGAAGGTTCTGTCCTTTTGCATTGTGTATTTTTGGCTTCTTTATCAAAAATTAAGTGTCCATAGTGGTCTGAACTTATGTCTGGGTTTTCAGTTTTATCCCATTGATAAACATGCCTGTTTTTATGCCAATAACATGCATTTTTAAAGTTTAAAGTATGCCTTTGTGCTACAACTAGAAATCAAGGATAATGATACCTCGAGTTTTTATTGTTCAGGATTGTTTTAGCTATTCTGTGTACTTCATTTTTCCATATAAATTTGAGAATTGTCCTTTCAACATCTGTAAAGAATTGTGTTGGAATTTTGAGGAGGATTTCATTGAATCTATAGATTGCTTTTAGTAAGATGGCCATTATTTACCACGTGAATCTACTGATCCAAGAGCAGAAGAGCTATTTCCACCTTCTTATATCTTCTTTAAGCCAAAGAACAGTCAAAGTGTTTCTCATACAGACCTTTCCCCTTCTTGGTGTCTTAGTTCACATTTTATTGCTGTGAAGAAATGCCATGAGCTTGACTACTTTTACAAAGAAAAAGATATAATTAGGGCTTGCTTACAGTTCAGAGGTTAGTCCATTATCATCATGATGGAAACTACAGTGGTATGAAGGAAGACATGATGCTGGAGGATCGCTGAGAATTCTACATCTAAATCAGCAAGCAGCAGGAAGAAACAGTGACACCTGGCTTGGCTTGAGCATTTAAGATCTCCCAGTGACAGACTTCCTCCAACAAAGCAAGACCCTACTTCAATAAGTTTACACCTTTTAGTAGTACTCTATATGGCCCTATCAGGTACAATTTCATTCAAACCACAGTACCTAGTTAGAGTTATCACAGTTTACATTATTTAGAGCTATTGTGAAAGGTGTGGTTGCCCTGATCTCTTTTTTCAGTCCATTTTTCATTTGTATACAGGAAAGCTACTGATTTTTTGAGTTAATCTTTGATCCAGACACTTCACTTAAAGTGTTTATCAGCTGTAGGGGTTCCCTGGTAGAATTTTTGGGATTGCTTATGTATACTATCATATCATCGGATAATGATGGTACTTTGACTTCTTCATTTTCAATTTGTATCTCCTTGATCTCCTTTATTTGCCTTATTTTTCTAGCTAGAACTTAAAGTATTATACTAAATAGATGTGGAGAGAGCTAACAACCTTATAATGTTTGTGATTTCCTTGGAATTACTTTGAGGCTTCTTCCATTTAATGTGATCTTGGCTATAGGCTTGCTGTAAATTGTTTTATTATGTTTAAGGATGTCCCTTGTATCTCTAATCTCTCAAAGACTTTTATAATGAAGGGGTGGTAGATTTTATCATAGGCCTTTTTTTAATCTAAGAGATGACTATGTAGATATAGTGGATTACAGTTACTGATTTTTGTATACTGAACCATCCTCCTATCTGTGGGATGAAGCTTAGTTGCTCACAGAGGATGATATTTTCAAAGTGCTCTTGGAATCAGTTTGCAAGTATATTATTTGGTACTTTTTGCATATATGGTCATAAGAGAAATTGATATGTAATAACTTTCTTTGTTGAGTCCTTATGTGCTTTGAGTATCAGAGTAACTGTGACCTCATAGAATGAGTTACCCAGTATTTCTTCTGATTCTGTTTTGTAGAATAATTTAAGAGTATTTGTACTAACTTTTCTTTGAAAGTCTAGTAGAATTCTGTGCGAAGATCATCTTTTCCTGCCCCCCACACTTGTAGACTTGTTATGACTGTTTCTAATTCACTGGGGATTATAAGTCTATTTAAATCATTTGTCTGATCTTGATTTAACTTTGGTAAGTGGTATATATTGAGAAAATTAACCATTTCTTTTATATTTTCCAATTTGTGGAGTATAGGTTTTAAAAGTATATACTTAAAATTGTCTGGATTTCCTCAATGTTTATTTTATGCCCTTTTTTTCAAGTCTGATTTTGTTAATTTGCATATTCTTCTTCTACCCTCTAGTTAGTTTAGATAAGCATCAATTTATCTTATTGATTTTTTTCAATGAACCAGATCTTGTTTCATTGATTCTTTGCATTGTTCTCTTTGGTTTTATTTTATTGATTTCATCCCTCAATTTAATAAATTCTTGCTGTCTACTTCTCTTAAGTGTGATTACTTCTTTTTGTTCTAGAGCTTTTGGGTGTGCTGTTAAGTATAAAAAAGGTATATGAGCACAGTGCATGTGGGAACTAGACGTGGGCCTTGTGACCCTCAGGAGAAAGAAATCCAAATGGAGAAACACACCAAAACCTTAGGTGGGAATGAGCAAGTCAGATAAAGAGGGCAGGCCCTTGGACCTGCCATGAAACAGTAGGCTTGCTGAAGCTCCAGAGCCAAAGAGTGAATCGGTGAGCACCAAGTCTCTCTGCTCTGCTTTGTAGAGCCAGGCATAAGCATTGATCTGAGGTGCTTATTCTGAACTCTCAGAGCCTGAAAAGTGGGAGCTGCTTCCCACTGGACCATGGAAAGAAGCTATAAGCCTACAGTGCCTGTTTCCTGGGTACTGATTCCACTGTATGCTGTCTCTGATAGCTTGAGCTAGGACTCTTTGTAGAGCCTTTTCCAGTTTGAATGAAACATTTCTACAGCCAAAATCATGTTACTAATATGAGAAGTCACCAGTTTTTTTCTTTGTTCATTTGTTTGCTTTATTTTTTATTTTTTATGTAGGTACTTTGTGCTATGAACTTGCCTATTAGAACCCACTTTCATTATGTCTCATATGTGGGAATGCTGTATGTGGGAACTATAGTGGGGAAGGGGAAGAAGGAGGGAGGGAGGATAGCCTGTATCTGGCCAGAGTTCCTCCTGTGCTCTGAGCAGGCAGACATGGAAGGGCTGCCAGATGCTTTCCACTTGGCCACTGTGTGGGCATCTAAGCCACTGACCCCACTCGATGGGGGTTGAACAAGGGGCAGCCCCTGACCGGGGGCACCAGAGCGACACCCTGTAGCTCTGGGGTTATGGGAGAGAGGGCTGATGGAGAGACGTTCCCACACAGACAAGAGTAAGTACAGCGGGCCTTGGCTGGAGCACAGGAAGGCCTTCCATCAGGAGATTAGAAACAGCTCATTAGGAGAAAGCCTATACCATCGTCTAAGCATAGTGGGCCTTGATGAACAGAGACAGTCTATGGTTTTAGAGCTTTATTGTAGAAAGGCAAGGAGAGAGAGAAAAGGTGGAGAGAGAGAGAGAGAGAGAGAGAGAGAGAGAGAGAGAGAGAGAGAGAGAGAGAGAGAGAGCAGCCATGGCTAAGAGGAGAGAAAGGGGGAAAAGGCGAGAGAAGAAAGGATAGAGAGTAAGAGGGAGAGAGCAATAGAGAGAGAGAGTAAGAGGAAACAACAAAGAGGTGGGAGAGGAGAGAGGAGAGTAAGGGGAATAAGAGCAAGAGAGTGAGGAGGGGCCAAGCAGCCCTTGTTATGGTGTGCTCTTAGCTTTACTGTTGCTAGGTAACTGGGGAGAAGTTTAGCCTGAATGTCAGAAGCTTGGAACTTTGCCTATATGACTAATAACCATGCTTCTCTTGTGGGGGCTGAGGGGGCAGTAACTTAGACAGGAGCCAGAGTTCCAGGAGACATGAGAGAACTCCTTCTGTCCCATGTAGGTGAATTATCACTACCAGGTCCCGGGGTTCCACATCTAACCTCAACTGGAAACCAGGCTGTCTGTGTATAGCCCAATGCCCCACAACTGTATATTAATTTTCATTGAACTCTAGAAAGTCTTGAATTTATATCTTGACCAATTCAGTAGAGAGTTGTTCAGTTTCCACGAGTTTCTGTTGTTGATATCCAGCTTTAAATCATGGTAGTCTAATAGGATGCAGGATGTTATTTCAATTTTCTTGTATCTGTTGATATTTTCTATCCAAGAATGTGGTCAGTTTTGGAGAAAGTTCCATCAGGTGCAAAGCAGGACATATATTCTTTTGTGTTTGGGTGAAATGTGTCTGTTTTACAACTTCTTGGATTCTTTAAAAGATTTATTCATTTCCTCTAATTGTTTGTGTTTGTTTTTCTGCAGTTTTTAAGGAATTTACTCATTTCCTCTTTAAGGACCTCTATCATCTTCATACAGTTGTTTTCAAGGTTTTTGTTTTCTTCTTCAGCTATGCTGAAGTATTCAGGGCTAGGATATCTGGGCTCTATCTGGATGTTATTTATTTTAGTTTTATGCTAATGTGTAGATGTCTCGGTTTGGGGTGATTATAGGTCTAGGTGCTGATTTCTGGATTTGTCTTTGTTGGGTGGGTGTTTTATCCATGGTTCCTGTTCCCTTTCTGGATTTTTAGAGAGTGTATTGGCTCTTTTCTGTTTTTTTTTTTTTTTTTTTTCCCTTCCTGCTGGTATGTTCACATGGAATTTCAGCTGGTATTGAAGGCTGAGATAATGAGATGGGTTGGGGGAAGAAAGGTTGGAGGAGAAGGTCTTTGTAATCTGCTGTGCATGGGTCAGAGCAGAAAGGGAGACCACAGCAGGATTCCTGCTACAGAGCTATGAGTGAGACTGGGGGTATTGGATCTCAGGAGCAGTAGGGGAGGTGTGGTCCTGCATGCAGCAAACTTTGTTGCTTTGGGAAGAGCTGCCTTTGGGTAGCAGGTAGTGCCTGCTCAGGTTGTAATCTAGTAAAAGGCAATAATCATCACACAAACCATCCAGACAAAAAATCTCATTTAAATAGGATTGGTTTACTGAACAGAAACCACAAGGCTGATAGATTAGGACTGAGACTCTAGACTCGGGATCTGGGAGATACAACCTGGAACATTTCTCAGGGCCAGCTTCAAAAGGAAGTGCGTCCTTGTCTTTGGCTCTGATTCAAGCTATTTTAAACATAACAGTTCATATTGACTTTTAATTTGATGGGTCCTAAGTGATGCTTATGGTTGTGGAAAATTTTAAGATTAACATATCTCAGAACATACAGAACATAACAGGGTATATGAGCAGCATGAACCTGCTCTGACTGAAGCTATATTTCTGTGTCAATGACTGGCAGGAATAGAACAAAATGGTTACAGCTATGCCAAGGGGGAAGGCATCAACAATGCCCCCTTTCAGTTCTTCCAGTAAGTCAAATGATTGACTTAAAAATTTCCTCTGAGGCCTGGGGGGGGGGGGGAGGGAGTGTTCCTTTTGACTTAGCATTTCAACCTCTTAGGTGTGACAATGGGCAATGTATTCCCTTCTGTAACTATTTCTGGCTGATGTTAGGACATTGTCATGGGGGTCCAGGAAGGCTGAAATGCTAGTCAAAAGCTGAGCAATCGGGGATTTATCTGATTGGTTGATCCAACTGAAAGAAGGAGCAATCACATGAGTAGACCAGTTTGCATTAGCTTTCAACAAGTCAGAGATCAACAGCTTGCAGCCCAAGTGTGATTCTTAGATGAAGTCTGTCAGTCAGGTGGAAATCTGCTAAGACAAATATAAACTAGGAACAAAAGTTAAAAATTTCTAGTCTTAACAGGTAGAAACATTTGAAGGGGAAGATCTGTGGGATTCACAGGAAATGGGAGCAGGGGGAAGGAAACACTGCCTCGGGTGTTCTATTGTAGATTTGGATAAGACTGAGTGATTACATCTATGGGAACAGAGGGAGAAGAGAAAATATGCCTGGTTTTCTGGCAGGCATGGATTGTGATTTAGCAGGGAGTACATGCTGGAGTTGGATGCAGAGATAAAACAAAGAATAGGGGACCAAAGTTAGAAGGGAATGGTCTGTATGTGATCTAGCGGAGATGTAAAGAAAGAAGGCTGTAGCTGGTATTCTGTTGCAATGGTAGGGGTCAGAATAGTGGTTTGGATTTTGAGGGGCAGAGGGAGTGATGAAGGTCTTCCACTGGCTTACCTGTTTCCCTGTCTTGCTCAGGTATTATGGTCTCAGATGCCAGATGTAAATGTAGCTTTTATTTGATGGATGCAGTTAACATCTTGGAAGCTTACTGGTAAGATCACTCTTTCTAGTTCTTTCTGGACTGTGGATGACTGGTTCAACTCAGCTTTTCTGGCTCAAACTCCTCACCACACTGACTAATTTAATCTGGCTTCTTTCTGAATTGCTCTGCTTGGCCTCAATATAACTCTTGCAATTTGTTTCAATCTTCTGGCCCTTTTTTTATTTTTTGACTTCAACTTTCTCTTGCACTGAACTGCAAGAACTCACAATCTCAACTTCACTGCATTGTCTTTACTGCACATCCCTCAAACATGGCTGTTTCCTTCTACAAATTAAACTTACCTACATTGTATAAGAATAAAGGTATGTACTAATAGCATGTTTGCATTCCAGACAGAAGAATTAATGATGTGTCATTACAGCCAACTGATCACACAGACCTAGGAGATCTTTGGATATGATCCCTAGGCAGAAGTGCCATGTTGCTGGATTAAAATTCATCTACACCAGTAAGTGGCCCATTCAATTCTTACCACAGCCATATTGAGATGACACTCATATGAGTGATATCCCTGTTGGACAGAAAAATGACGCTTGTTTAATTTGTCAAAAAATTTGGGTCAGTCATTTTTTACTCTTGTTTGGTGGGATTGAACCAGTCAACATATAGACACCTCATTCTCTTAAGAACCAAAGAAGGCAACAAAATCCAAGAAATGAAATACCCACCAAAAATATTAGAACAGATATTAGCACTTTGAATTACAATCTTCCTAAAGTCAGATGCCTAATGTCAGCATAAAACACAATAACAGCCCACCAACCCTACCACCATAGGCCATAAGAAACAACACATAACTGAAGCACAAAGACCTTAAAATACCCTTTATGAATATAACAGAGGATGTTAAAGAGGAAATTAATAAATCATTAAAGAAATCTATGGAAATACAAACACACAGTGGAAGGAAATGAACCAAACAGTTAAAGGCTTGAAAGAAGAAATAGGATAAAAAAAAATTCAAACTGAGGGAAATCTAGACATGAAAAATTTGAGAGCCCAAATAGGAATCTCGGAGGGCAACAGAATACAAGATATGGTAAAGAGAATCTCAGGCATTGAAGACAAGAAATAAAAGTTATGTTTGAGAAACAAAGAATACGTATATTTCATATAAAAATGGTAGCTGTTAGACAGTGATTTTTGAACATTGGAGATGAAATCAAATGTCATCTAATTCATAAGCTGTATTTTCTTAATTTGTGACAGTTTTCACTATGTAAACCAGCTGGTGCTAGGATGGATTCATTCTTAAACAAGAAAACAACCAGATAACTCAGATTTTAATGCTTATTCTAAATATTCATTTCCTAAAATCACTGCATGCATGTATGCACACTCTATAATGTTCAGTATTACTTTTCTATTGACTACATGGCTTATATGGACATGGGTCTTTCCTGTTGTCTGTTTCAAGTTGTAAAACAACTGCAGGTCAGCAGCCCAGAGCTATGCAATTAATTTTCTCAGCACTGAGAGCTTCATGCATGATTAGGTGCTTAAATGATTTTTCATTCTAGGGATGGTACTGGTGAAGTTTTCCTATGAATTTGATTGATGGTCTAAATACATTATGCTTGGTTTTACACAGATTATACTAATGGCTCTATTTAATATATAGCAAAAAGGAGATTTTGCTTGTAAGCTTAAACTCTAAATACTAGTGAAAAATCAAAGGATGGTACACATTGTCCTTTTATTATGTGTTTGGCCATATGGTCATGAAGACTTAGCTTTTACTGGCTAAAATCTGGGATATGGAATGAAGGGGGAGAACTAAATATGGATTATAGGAACATCTGTCAAGTCCAGCATGGCATTGGTAGGGACAGAAAGACATGCTTCCTGCCCCTGGGATGGGCCTCTATAAGTGTCAATGTCTGCCTTGGGCATAAGGCTTGCTTGTGTGTACATATTTTCACAGTCTTCTAAGGAATGTCCTCCCTGTTAATGTTTTTTTTGTTTTTCGGTTGTTTGTTTGTTTTTTTTTTTTGGGGGGGGGTGATGAGTATTTTTATTGACCAAGAAAAGTCAAGCACACAAGAGAACCAAAGATAACATGTCAGAGGGAGCTTTGTCATGAGCCATGGCAACACTTCCAATAAGAGTACCCACTTTTTATTTATTTTAATTTATTTTGTATTTTAATTTATTTGAAGAAGGCTACATGATAATCAGACAGCATGAGTTAGGGAGGCTAAGTTGTGGCAAATATTTTAGCAAAATGGAAAACATTTGGACCTTCAGGACAGCCCTTGAAGCTGTAGAAAACCTATAAAGTAAGATTTTAAAAATATATAATTTCTCAACTCTGCACAAATATAACGATGCAATATGAATTGTATAAGGGGCTTCACATGTGTAAAGGAAGAGAGGCAGCTGTGCTATCTGCCAGCTACTTAGAAAGATGCTAAGGGAAGAGATAAAGAGATTTACAGACTAGTGATTGGAAACCATGATTCCACCCAGCTAAGTATTTTGTTATTGTTGCTTTCATTTTTTAAAATAAATCAAAATTAGTTATTATTATTATTATTAATTATTATTATTCATTCACTTTACATGCTCCTTACTTTCCCTCTCTAGGTGACCTCCTTCCACAATCCCTCCCTCTCTCCTTCTCTTCTGAGTGAGCATGCACCTCAATGTGTATCCCCACACACTGGCACATCAAGTCTCACTGAGGCTAGGCACATCCTCTCTCACTGAAGCCAGACAAGGAAGCCCAGCTAGAAGAACATATTCCATGTACAGTCAACAGCTTTTAGGATAGTCTCCTTTCCAGTTGTTCAGTACCCCATGAAGACCAAGCTGCACATCTGCTACATATATATGTGTAGGCATAGGTCCAACCTGTGTATGTCTTTTGCTTGATGGTTCAGACTTTTAGAGCCCCAAGAGTCCAGGTTAGTTAGTTGATTCTGTTAGTCTTCCCATGGAGTTTCTATTCCCTTAGGGGCTGCAATTCTTCCTCCTATCCTTCCATAATAGTCTCCAAGCTCCATCCACTGTTTAGCTGTAGGTGTCTCCATTTATCTGAGTCAACTGCTGGGTGGAGTCTCTCACAGGACAGACAAGCTAGACTTCTGTCTGCAAGCAAAACAGAATATCATTAATGGTACCAGAGATTTGTACTTGCCCATGGAAAGTGTCTCAAGTTAGGCTGGTTATTGGTTGGCTGTTCACTCAGTCTCTGCTCCATCCCTATTCCCTGCATTTCTTGTATACAGGATACATTTTGGGTCAAAAGTTTTGTGGGTGATTTGGTGTCCCTATTGCTCCACCCCCATTTCTGCCTTGCCATGGGAGTCAACCTCCCAGGCTCCATATCCTGATGTTGTGAGTCACAGCTAGCACCCATTGATTCTAGGGTGCCTCTCCTATCCCATGTCTGTATCTCCTCTTGGAGAGGCCTACTACCTGCCCCCTCTGTCTCCATTTGCCACAGACCCTCTGAGTCCCTTGTCTGTGGAACAGGTCTCTTGTCACAGGTGGGCAAGGAGTTGGTGGGAATTGACAGACAGACTCGATACAAGGGAGTGTGGATCTGAATGTAATTTGTCAAATCGAGCATCAAATTTTTTATACAGAGGAAAATAGGGAATTTGGGTGACACACCTGCAAGGTACAAAGAGTTTACTGGATTCTTACACAAAACAAAGGAATACAAACATGGAAGAACTGGCAGGTACCAACTGGGATAAAATTCAGTGTTAACAACTGGGATCAAAAACAGCTCCACCTAAGGTCCACTTAATCTTAGAAGCCAGGGGCAAGGGCTTCTTGCCCTTGCCATAGTTCCTACTCTAGCCTATTGTATAGTCCACCTTCCCCCTAGGCCATTGTAAATACTTGTATATGGGTGTAACTCAGCTACCTATAGTTCTAAGTATCTACTCTGGTTCCTCTTTAGGTCACAAACTTCCTTCTTCCTAGATAATGGTAAATTTCTGTGTAGGGCAGTGATTTAGCTATCCATGCCCAAGGTCGAATCAAGGACTGCCTAGAATCTAACTTAGCTATATGTCAAAATATCAATCCTTAGGAACACTTGTAATAGAGCAATATTCAGGGAAAGCACATAGATCTGTTTGCCAACTAAAGCAAGGCCATTGGAGCATTCTTTATACAGGATACCACGATTCCAGGAGACTAAGTTTCCCTGAACTTTTCGCCTCGGGACAGAACCCAGGTTTTCAGGGCCTGTCACGCTTGTCACTACTAGAGTAGATCCATTCTGCTGCCTTTTCCCATACCCAATCCCAGAACCCCACCACTCTGCCCTTGATCCCTTCTCTTCCATCCAGTTCTCTCCCTCAATCTAACTACCATGATCATTCTGTTCTCCCTTCCAAGTGATACGCCAGCATCCTCACTTGCAACATTCCTGTTCTGCCTCCTTGGATTTGTGGAGCATAATATGGGCATCAGGTATTTTACTGTTAATATTCAACTAGAAGTGAGAACACACCATCCATATCCTTTTGGGACTGGACTACCTCACTCAGGATGATATTCTCAATATACACTCATTTCCCTGAAAAATTTATGATGCCTTTGTTTTTCCTAGCTGAAAAATATTCCATTATATAGATGTACCATCTTTTCTTGGGGCCTAGCAAACACATAAGTGGAGGCTCACAGTCAGCTATTAGATGGATCACAGGGCTCCCAATGGAGGAGCTAGAGAAAATACCCAAGGAGCTAAAGGGATCTGCAACCCTATAGGTGGAACAACATTATCAACTAACCAGTACCCCGGAGCTCTTGACTCTAGCTGCATAAGTATCAAAAGATGGCCTAGTCGGCCATCACTGGAAAGAGAGGCCCATTGGACTTGCAAACTTTATATGCCCCAGTACAGGGGAACGTCAGGGCCAAAAAATGGGAATGGGTGGGTAGGGGAGTGGGGGGGGGAGGGTATGGGGGACTGTTGGGATAGCATTGGAAATGTAATTGAGGAAAATACATAATAAAAAAAAATATTAAAAAAAATTTTTTTTCGCCCTTCAGGTCCCCTCCATCACCAGGGTACTTTGGGCGGGGAGTCTGAGGACACCCTTAAGCTACTCACAAGACACTCCATGGGATCTTAAGACCTCTGGTGAGTGGAACACAGCTGCTGCTCCAATCCAATCTCGAGGTACCTGAGACTGCATTAATTAGGGAAGCAGAAAACGGACTGATAAGGGGCACAAGTTCCTTCCGGTCCCCACCAGCACAGGGGTAGTTTGGGCACAGAGTCTGTCAAAGATCAAGTGACCATAGGTGTGTGGGTTCATCTCTGGGTCTTCAATTCTGTTCCATTGGTCTACTTGTCTGTCACTATACCAGTACCATGCAGTTTTTATCACAATTGCTCTGTAGTACAGCTTTAGGTCAGGCATGGTGATTCCACCAGAGGTTCTTTTATCCTTGAGAAGAGTTTTTGCTATGCTAGGTTTTTTGTTATTCCAGATGAATCTGCCAATTGCCTTTTCTAATTTGTTGTAGAATTGAGTTGGAATTTTGATGGGGATTGCATTGAATCTGTAGATTGCTTTTGGCAAGATAGCCATTTTTACAATGTTAATAATGCCAATCCATGAGCATGGGAGATCTTTCCATCTTTTGAGATCTTCTTTAATTTCTTTCTTCAGAGACATGAAGTTCTTATCATACAGATCTTTCACTTCCTTAGTTAGAGTCACGCCAAGATATTTTATATTATTTGTGACTATTGAGAAGGGTGTTGTTTCCCTAATTTCTTTCTCAGCCTGTTTATCCTTTGTGTAGAGAAAGGCCATTGACTTGTTTGAGTTAATTTTATATCCAGCTACTTCACCGAAGCTGTTTATCAGGTTTAGGAGTTCTCTGGTGGAATTTTTAGGGTCACGTGTATATATACTATCATATCATCTGCAAAAAGTGATATTTTTGACTTCACCTTTTCCAATTTGTATCCCCTTGATCTCCTTTTGTTGTCTAATTGCTCTGGCTAGGACTTCAAGTACAATGTTGAATAGGTAGGGAGAGAGTGGGCAGCCTTGTCTAGTCCCTGATTTTAGTGGGCTTGCTTACAGCTTCTCACCATTAACTTTGATGTTGTCTACTGGTTTGCTGTAGATTGCTTTTATCATGTTTAGGTATGGGCCTTGAATTCCTGATCTATCCAAGACTTTTATCATGAAAGGGTGTTGTATTTTGTCAAATGCTTTCTCCACATCTAATGAGATGATCATGTGGTTTTTTTCTTTGAGTTTGTTTATATACTGGATTACGTTGATGGATTTTCGTATATTGAACCATCCCTGCATCCCTGGGATGAAACCTACTTGGTCAGGATGGATGATTGTTTTGATGTGTTCTTGGATTCGGTTAGCAAGAACTTTATTGAGGATTTTAGCATTGATATTCATAAGGGATATTGGTCTGAAGTTCTCTATCTTTGTTGGGTCTTTCTGTGGTTTAGGTATCAGAGTAATTGTGGTTTCATAGAATGAGTTGGGTAGAGTACCTCCTGTTTCTATTTTGTGGAATACTTTGTGAAGAACTGGGATTAGATCATCTTTGAAGGTCTGATAGAACTCTGCACTAAACCCATCTGGTCCTGGGCTTTTTGGTTGGGAGATTATTAATGACTGCTTCTATTTCTTTAGGGTATATAGGACTGTTTAGATCATTAACCTGATCTTGATTTAACTTTGGTACCTGGTATCTCTCTAGAAACTTGTTCATTTCATCCAGGTTCTCCAGTTTTGTTGAGTATAGCCTTTTGTAGAAGGATCTGATGGTGTTTTGGATTTTCTCAGGATGTTATGTCTCCCTTTTCATTTCTGATTGTGTTAATTAGGATGCTTTCCCTGTGCCCTCTAGTTAGTCTGGCTAACGGTTTATCTATCTTGTTGATTTTCTCAAAGGCCAGCTCCTCATTTGGTTGATTCTTTGAATAGTTCTTCTTGTTTCCACTTGGTTGATTTCCTCCCTGAGTTTGATTATTTCCTGCAGTCTACTCCTCGGTGAATTTGCTTCCTTTTGTTCTAGAGCTTTTAGGTGTGTTGTAAAGCTGTTAATGTGTGCTCTCTCTAGTTTCTTTTGGGAGGCACTCAGAGCTATGAGTTTTCCTCTTAAAAATGCTTTCATTGTGTCTCTTAAGTTTGGGTACGTTGTGGCTTCATTTTCATTGAACTCTAATAAGTTCTTAATTTCTTCCTTTATTCCTTCCTTGACCAAGGTATCATTGAGAAGAGTGTTGTTCAGTTTCCATGTGAATGTTGGCTTTCAATTATTTATTTTGTTATTGAAGATTAGCCTTAGTCCATGGTGATCTGATAGGATGCATGGGACGATTTCAATATTTTTGTATCTGTTGAGGCCTGTTTTGTGTCCAATTATGTGGTCAGTTTTGGAGAAGATACTATGAGGTGCTGAGAAGGTATATCCTTTTGTTTTAGGATAAAATGTTCTGTAGATATCTGTTAGATCCATTTGTTTCATAACTTCTGTTAGTTTCACTGTGTCCCTGTTTAGTTTCAGTTTCCATGATCTGTCCATTGATGAAAGTGGTGTGCTGAAGTCTCCCACTATTATTGTGTGAGGTACAATGTGTGCTTTGAGCTTTACTAAAGTTTCTTTAATGAATGTGGCTGCCCTTGTATTTGGAGCATAGATATTCAGAATTGAGAGTTCCTCTTGGAAGATTTTACCTTTGATGAGTATGAAGTCCCCCTCCTTGTCTTTTTTGATGACTTTGGGTTGGAAGTCAATTTTATTAGATATTAGAATGGCTAGTCCAGCTTGTTTCTTCTGACCATATGCTTGGAAAATTGTTTTCCAGCCTTTCATTCTGAGGTAGTGTCTATCTTTTTCCCTGAGATGAGTTTCCTGTAAGCAGCAAAATGTTGGGTCCTGTTTGTGTAGACAGTCTGTTAGTCTATGGCCTTTTATCGGGGAGTTGAGTCCATTGATATTAAGAGATATTAAGGAAAAGTAATTGTTGCTTCCTATTATTTTTGTTGTTAAAGTTGGCATTCTGTTCTGTGGCTGTCTTCTTTTAGGCTTGTTGAGGGATTACTTTCTTGCTTATTCTAGGACATGGTTTCTGTCTTTGTATTGGTTTTTTTCTGTTATTATCCTTTGAAGGGCGGGATTTGTGGAAAGATGATGTGTGAACTTGGTTCCGTTGTGGAATACTTTCGTTTCTCCATCTAAGGTAATTCAGTTTTTCTGGGTACCGTAGCCTGGGCTGGCATTTGTGTTCTCTTAGTGTCTGTATAACATCTGTGCAGGGTCTTCTGGCTTTCATAGTCTCTGGTGAAAAATCTGGTGTAATTCTGATAGGCTTGCGTTTATATGTTACTTGACCTTTTTCCTTACTATTTTTAATATTCTATCTTTATTTAGTGCATTTGTTGTTCTGAATATTATGTGTCCAGAGGAATTTCTTTTCTGGTCCAGTCTATTTGGAGTTCTGTAGTCTTCTTGTTTGTTCATGGGCATCTCTTTCTTTAGTTTTGGGAAGTTTTCTTCTATAATTTTGTTGAATATATTTGCTGGTACTTTGAGTTGAAAATCTTCATTTTTATCTATTTCTATTATCTGTAGGTTTGGTCTTCTCATTGTGTCCTGGATTTCCTGTTTTTTTGGGTTAGGATCTTTTTGCATTTTCCATTTTCCTTGATTGTTGTGCCGATGTTCTCTATGGAATCTTCTGCACCTGAGATTCTCTCTTCCATCTCTTGTATTCTGTTGCTGATGCTTGCATCTATGGTTCAAGATTTCTTTCCTAGGGTTTCTTTCTCCAGTGTTGCCTCACTTTGGGTTTTCTTTATTGTGTCTACTTCCCCTTTTTAGGTCTTGGATGGTTTTATTCAATTCCATCACCTCTTTGGTTGTGTTTTCCTGCAATTCTTTAAGGGATTTTTGTGCTTCCTCTTTAAGGTCTTCTACCTATTTAGCAGTGCTCTCCTGTATTTCTTTAAGTGAGTTAATAAAGTCCTTTTTGTTGTCCTCTACCATCATCATGAGATATGCTTTTAAATCTGGGTCTAGTTTTTTGCGTGTGTTGGAGTGCCCTGGACTGGGCGAAGTGGGAGTGCTGGGTTCTGATGATAGTGACTGGTCTTGGTTTCTGTTAGTAAGATTCTTATGTTTACCTTTTGCCATCTGGTAATCTCTGGAGTTAGTTGTTATAATTGTCTCTGGTTAGAGATTGTTCCTCTGGTCATTCTGTTAGCCTCTATCAGTAGACCTGGGAGACTAGTTCTGTCCTTTGAGTTTCAGTGGCCAGACACTCTCTGCAGGCAAGCTCTCCTCTTACAGGGAAGGTGCACAGATATCTGGCGTTTGGACCTCCCTCCTGGCCGAAGACCAAGGCCCAAAACAGGACCTGTCCCAGAAGCTGTGTTGCTTTGGCCTGTCACAGAAGCTTTAACATTTTCTTTGACTGTTGTATCACTGTCTTCTTTTGTATCTTCTCTGCCTAAGATTTTTCTCTTCCATCTCCTGTATTTTGTTGGTGATACTTGTATATGTTGTTCCTGTTCTCTTCCTCTTGTTTTCCATCTCCAGGATCCCTCACTTTGTACTTTTTTTTATTGCTTCTATTTCCACTTTTAAGTCTTACAGAGTTTTACTTATTTGCTTTGCCTCTTTAATTATATTTACTGTATTTCTTTAAGAGTTTTATTCATTTCCTCTTTAAAGCCCTCTATAATCTTTATAAGATTGGATTCAAGGTCATTTTCTTGTCCTTCAGTTGTTTTAGGATATATAGTGCTTGCTATCGTATGGTAGTTGTGCTCTGAAGGCATAATGTTGCCCTAGCTTTTGTAGATTGTGTACTTTTGAGTGCCTTTAGCCATCTGGATGGCTGTGGTACCTAGATGTTCCTGTAGTCATAGGTAATGGAAAAGAGGTTAACCTCCATGGTCCTGATGTGACAGGTCTCTGGTGGTTTCCTTGAGTTGAATGGTTCTGCTTCTTCAGGTCTGTATGGGTTAAGACCTGCAGGTCTGTATAGTTCAGGAGCTATAGATCTGATGAAAGTGGGCAGACAGGTGGGTGGAGAATGAGATGTACCTGGACTAGCAGGCTTTCAGAGCAGCCTGGCGTGCTCCAGAGGACTCAGTGACCAGGAAAGATGAGTGGGGGGAGGGAAACTTCCCCGTATGGTTCAGGCTCAGCAGATCTGATGAAGGCAGGAGTAGAGGTGTCAGGAGAATGGAGTCCCCCTGGGGTAACAGGCTGCTCAAAGCAGCTCTGTTTGCTCTAAAGTACTCAGCAAGCAGGGTAAATCTTTTTATCTTGTTTATGCTTATAAATGTAGGAAGATTCCTGGGTTCATATTCAGCCTGGGATAGAGCTAATTTAGGTCCAGGTGTGTTTGGAATGGTGATCTCAAGACAGAGTCCCACCCAGTAAAGTTTGCAAAGGGAGACAGATTTTTTAATTCTTTTGCATTGTTAAAAAAGGAAAAAAAATGTATTGACTGTCCTTTTTCCTTAGAGTTAAGGGACTAAGGTCATGGAATGCTGAATAGTTGAATGGTCAAGAGGGAACCTAAAATAAATAACTGAATTGATATGTAAATAAAAAATAGGGGGTTTGTTCTATATGAAATGAGCTAGTAGAAAGTGATAGCATTTCTTTTTTAGAATTTTTCTTTAGCAAGAGCTGAACTGTCTGTGGATCTCTGGAGAACAAACACAGCTCTTCAAGAGTGTTTTCTAACAGGAGCTCTGATTTTAGTTGGAAAATCCATGGAGAGCGAACACAGCTCCTTCAGAATTTTTTATAGCTCTTCTAATTTTATTTTTCTAACAGGATTTTGGACTTGGTGGAGAGATCCAAGAATTTTTTTTTAAAGCAGTTTTCCTGCTTTGGTCAGAAAACCCATGAGCTTTTAGAATTTTTACTAGCAGAGAAAGATATCTGGAGCAGAAAGCTAGCTGTTTCAATCATAGAGATTTTAGAATAGCAATAAAAAGCTGTCTAGAGCAGAGTAGAACACACAGAGAGTGGGCATTTTGGAAAGTCACCTCAGCAGAACATAGGCCACCAGCTTGGACCCATGATCTGACCTTGAGTCATTTTTTTCACCAGTCCCAGACACCCCTTCCCTCAGAACTCTACCCTTTCTCTCAAAACTCAGACCAAGGCAAGGCTGGTCCTTTGGCAATCAGCAATGTTCAATGAGGATTATGGGAAGGATTTGATAAGTAGACTTTAATATTTTGAAGTTTAAAAATGCAATAAATGTAAACAAAATCATTTTCTAAAATCTTATAATAACTTGAAGAGGTTGTAATGGAGACTATTTCAAAGAATTTCTATGTAAGCTATAAGTAAGCTGTGATTATATTTATGACCCATAGCAACCTGATAAAGTCGAATCCAAAGTAATTTGTTAAACATATTCTAAGACTATTTTTACTTTTTAAAAAAATAGAATTTATTTTATTTAAAAGGGAGTTAGATTCTGCATGGTCCTAAATGATGTTTTACATTATCATATAAGAATAATGTCTCTATTATGCTTCCATGGATACACTTCATTATAATTTGCCCATATTTATTCCCCTTTCTCACACCCTCACTAGTGTCTTTCCTTACCTGAAACAATCCTATTTCTGTTGTCACCTTATACTCACAATATATTATAAATATATCTTATATATGTATATACTATTGATGTATTAAATACTATATATGTATGTTATAGATAAATATATAAATATATTATTAAAATGTTACATGATTTCTATCATATATTGATATGTATGATCTATATATCAATTGCCTTTCAGATCTATAGTTAGCAAAGACTTTCAGCCATTATCTAGGCTTTTTTCTCTTTGTTGATTTTTCCTTGTCTGTGGAGAAGCTTTTAAATTTCATGCCATTCACTGTGTTAATTCTTGTTATTATTTCCCATAGTGACAATTTTGGAGCTTTTGGTTTCTTTGAAAAACACAGAAATATTATGGGAATGTGCTTCATTTTGATCGAAGGTGTAGGATTATGTGGCTGCTTCAGATTGTCCAGAGCAGTTGACTATGACCTCCCTTGCAGGGGTGTGATTTTTTTTCAAGCTGCAGATAGTTTATGCTATTCTTAACCTATCTGATGTTTGAATTTTGAGGCACCTATTAGAGGATATATAAATTCTAAGGCCCTGAAGGGTGGGGTGGGTTGTTGGTTGTTTGTTTGTAGTTTTTTAAGTAGTTGTATGAAGTAGAAACTTAATAGTTCTTTGGAAAATCAGTTTGGGTGATGTTTGGCTGGGGCAAATGTGTGAAGGAGAATTTAGCTGAAGCAGACACAGGTGAAAGGATGTTCTGCTAAAGCAAGTACTTGAAAGGACACGTGATGATACCTGGTATCCTCCTGGTTGCTCCTGCTGACTTGAGCTAAGGCTAAGACCTGGTTGCCTCTGGTAGGTAGTGCCACCACTGCTGACTGGTGTTTGCTATCCTGACTGTATCAAACTGGGACTGTTGTTTCCATGAAGTGTTTTCTAGTAGATTGCACTGCCAGTACTAACCTGTGAACTGAACTGCTAATTTCCAGACAACACAGACAGGAGTTTCTCCAAAGAAACTTTCTAAACAGATCCACTTCCCCTGTATCCCACTACCTCTGATGGGTGGTGCACTACATGGGTGAGTAAAGCATTTAAGTACTATCATTAAAATTAGGTGTTTGAAAAAATTAAAGTTACAGTTGTGTGCAAACATTGAACTTGGCCTGAGGAACTCAATGCCCCTAATCAGCAGGAAGTAGTTTAAGGATAACATTGCCTCCTCTTTGACTCCTGACATTATTTATGAACTCTTTTCTTGCTTCTCTATCCTTTTTCTTATCTAGTGTTAGGGGGTTGAAAAGGTGGGAGAAAAGGGATGGAAATGGGCAAAAGAAAGAAGAACCCATAAAGTAGCAATAACCAGTTGCAATTTCCAGGACTGATGGAACATTTTCAGAAAGCCCTTGTCTGTGCCTATATTTTGATGTATTTTACCCTAGTTGTTTCCAAGTTTAAGATTTTTTTTTTAATTTGTGCAAGCTCTTATATTTAAGATAATGGTTAGTATGTACAATAGAATTTTTGTTATTAATACTAAAACTGGGACCTGAAGAATTTTGACAAATCTACATAACTGTTTTTAGCTTATTTTTTAAATTTATTAATCATTTTATTAAAACTTTTGGTCCATTTAAAATTGATTATTTTATAGATGAAGAGATAGATTCTTCTATTTTTCTACATGTAGGTATCTCTATTGTGCCTACATCCATTTGTTAAAGGGACTGTCTTTTATTCAAAAACTGTTTGTGGAACCTTATGCAAGAATCAGTGTGGTTCCATAAAACCCAAAATAACTGGGGCTATTTCCAAAATAATTGTTTACTCTTCACAAACTTATGGTAGGGCCGTATTGCTGGAAACAGCACTTACATATAATTCTGAGCATGGAGAGGTCAAGTTGGTGCCTATCTAATGCTTTCACATCTCCTGACTAGTGTTCATGGTTCTGGACTGTACTCTCCATGACACAAGAGGAGCAAGGTAAGCAGATGCAAACCCTGCAATCTACAATGGTGACCAGCCTACATGACATACTCCTGTAATAGTGACACAAAAGATGTAGCAGTAACTATCCAATATCTTATTGGAATTGAGCTTCACTCTATGAGCTGGAGCCCATGCCGGACACTGCTTGGTGGGCAAGAACTTGAGAGTAGATAGACCATGGACCTAGGGGAAAAGCAAAATACATGTGTCTCTGCTAAAAGAATGCAGCAATGACATGAGTCCTAATGGCATTCTGCTAAACACATAGATCAGTATCTCATTCTGCCATCATCAGAGAAGATTCCTCCTTCAGTGGATGGGAACTAATGCAGAGAACCACAACTGGACAAAGTGAGAGACCTTTAAATACTCAATCCAAAATAGGATGTTTCTATCAATCCCCTCCTCTCAGGACTTAGGGAACTATGCATACACAAGGCCTTCATGTGTCTGTGTCAAATGGAGTCCCAGTACTGAGAGAAGACATGTACACAACCCTTGTTCCTCACTAAGAAGCTACCTCCAATTGATAGCCCCTTGCAGATGAAAAATTAGTTTTCTTTACCATGGTATCACTGGGTATACAAACCATCTTAAAAGCTGGCCAGTCGAAGATGGCCAAAAACAACACCAAAATAACTCAACAGAAATTATAGGAATTCTTTGACTCAGGAATCTATCTATCTATCTATCTATCTATCTATCTATCTATCTATCTATCTATCTATCTATCTCCTTCCAGTCTTTTGCCTATATATTATGGTTTCTAGTTTTGTGTTTTTATGGAATTTCTGTGTGTGCAAATCTGTGTGTCTTTGTGTTTATGTGTGTTTTCTTTGGCTCTGTTTTTATTTTCAGTTTGTTTTGTTTTATTCTCATTTCTATACTTTTGTTTTATATTGTTTTAATTTATTATTGTTTTAGGCACCTTTTGTTTTATAAAGAAGAAAAGAAAGGCTGTGGATTTGGAAGGGAAATGGAAGTAGGAAGGATATAGGAACTTGGGGAGAGTAAAACATAATCAAATATGTTATATGAAGAAAAACCTTAATTATCAATAAGGGAAAAATAGCTAACTTTATCAGAAAAAAAGAACAGCGAGTAGGAACCCTGTCTCAGTTTACATTTTAAAGACAAGGTTCTTTGTTGTCCATTTAGTAATAGGTTGCCTTAGGCTTCTAATTATAGGTATATCTCTTTTAAGGCATATTCCTTTTATTCTTAGTTTCTTTAACATGAAGGGTATTTATTAACTTTTTTGAAAATATTTTCTTTATAGACTCCTATTATATAATTTCTCATGTCAAACCTACTGATAAGTTGAATATATATATATATATATATATATATATATATGTGTGTGTGTGTGTGTGTGTGTGTGTATGTACATATATACATATATATATGTATATATATATGTGTGTGTGTGTATTCCCACAAGGTTTGGTTTATGCTTGTATGGGCATCAAGGCTAGGGATTCCTGAATTACCCAAACACTATATCAGCAGATCTACATTCTTAGCCCTGTGTTTATGACTTTTTTTATTTAATTTATTTCTTATAGATTAATTTCTTAAATTATTTCTTATAGAGTGTCCAGTTCTTTCATGTACAAAGTTTCCAAATTATCTCCACATTTCTCTATAATCCATTGCAACATCCACTTTTTATCTCTACTTTTATTTATTTGGGTCTTTTCTTTCTTCCCTGACTTTGGCTATGAATATTTATTTTATAATGTTTATAATTTTGAAAAAACTACTGTTTGGTCCATCAAATTTTTTATTCACTATTCTATTAACATCTGGCATTATCATTTTAAAATATTTATTTTGTAATTTAGTTTTACTTGTTTTTGCCGTTAAATTTGTTATTCATTTCCATTAACTTATTTTGGGCTTATAGTGTTCTTGCATTTATATGACCTGTGTGTCATATGTTTTTTAATTGACTTTCTTCTTAATTTGTTTTTATTTAATTAAAATGTAACCACATAATTGTTAGTATGATTTTAAAGGCGATATTTTTTCTTCATTTCGACAGGCTCCCAAATATATGAGAAAAATTATATAAGATTTATTAATCCAGCTTTATGGCACAATAGCTGAACAGTTATTAAGCTATCCTAACACTTAAGCTAATCAGGATATCTATCTGCTAAAATCCCTGAGATACTTTCATTTTAGTCTTGGTCTGGCTCTCTCTGCTACAGGTTTGATCCCTTGGTGGTTTGTGACATGTACTCATGACCAAATTCTCTTCCTCCTTTCTCTTTCTCCTTTCTTTGGCTGGTATAGGAAGTCTAGTCCTATTCTCTATCTTCCTAAGTCATTGGCTGGCCAGCTTTTATTAAAAAATCAAAGAATAAATGGGAACAATGTTTACACAACATTAAGACACAAGATTCATAGAATAAACATTACAACGCCATGCTCAGATTGTAACCAGACATGCGTGTGGAGAAATCAACATTTAAATAATACAAAGATAATCTTTACACAGTGCACAGTAACATTATGCCAGCACATACTTTCTTGACTTCTCCTCCCTCTTACCTTTTCCAATACCAACCACCACCTTCCAAAGTTTCAACCTCCCCCCTTAACCTTGTTATTGTATATACAGATAAAATAATCAACATATAATTACAACTACTGATTCCTTTCAGTTTTGATTTCTTATAGATGTTTCTATGGCTTACCACTCTATACAGGATATCTAACTAGGGTGCTTATCCTCGAGGAAGCCTAATCCTTCCAGTCTTAACCATTCATACTTGCTTGCCCCTCTACATTTAGGGCTGAGGCTCCATGAGATTTTCCTCATCTACACTGGAATGTGGACTGTTGGGGTTTTCTAGATTTTGTTTAAGCAGTCATGCTATTGAGATGTCATGATTCTTAAATTTGATCACTCAATGTTTACACTGGCCTCAAAACTACCTTTGTGTTGTGCATTTTAGCTATTTTATTGGGGTCTTATATCTCTAAAACTCCATTGCAACACTTATTCCATCCTAGTCCCTTCCAATCCCCCAACATTAGGTAGGAGAGAAAGAAGGTTAGAGGGGAAAGGGGGAATAGACTTCTTTTGACCAACAAAACAGACCACTTTCTGCTGATTAGTGTCATTGTATTTCTTGAGTTAAGTCCAATCTTAATTATCAAAATGTCCAGCAGTCCACAAACCAGTCATCCAGCAATTCAGGATTCCAGCAATCATGCAATCCAGCAATCAGCAATCCAGCAACAGCAGTGAGGGGAGCAGAGGGGAACAGCAAAAACCACAGGCCCTCTTGAGGCTCTTACATTTATACTCTCTCCAGAGTAACAGGAATTAAATTATCTGTGACTGTCAAGAACCATGCGCTCTCTAGAGCATGAGACAATCATAGTCAATGGCTATGGACGAACTGAAGCAGTCCATATCCCATTCCTGAGATTAAAACATGTTCCTATAACATAGATATATTTTAAGAAACCAAAACTCTCACTACACCTTTGCTGCATCCCAAAGGTTTTAGTAAGTTGACTCTTCACTTTCATTTGATTCTAGGCATTTCATAATATCCATCTTGATTTTATCAATGACTCAATAATCAAAAGTGTAAAATCTCCCATATTTAATACACATTTTCTCGATATTACTTGCTTTGTTGTATTATTCCTTGATAATATATAAGAACTTTAGTTTGGTTGTTGTTTTTGTTAAGACTCATTTTATGGTAGTACTTATGGCAACTTGACACACAACTAAAGTTATCTGAAAGAAGGAAGCCTCAACTGAGAACTTGCCTCTATGAGATCTCACTTTTAGGGCATTTTCTTAATTAGAGTTTGATGGGAGAAGTCCCAGAAAATTATGAGTGGTGACATCCCTGGGCTGGTAGACCTGGGTTCTACAAGAAAGCAGGCCAAACAAGTCAAAAAGATTAATCTAGTAAGCAGCACTGCACTAGCTCCTGCCTCTAAGTTCCTGCCCAGTTTAGGTCCCTGTCCTGACTTCTTTCCATCAGGAACAGCAGTATGGATGTATAAACCAAACAAACCCTTTACTCTCCGTCTTCCTTTTTTGGTCTTGGTGTTTCATTGCAGCAATAAAAACCCTAAATTAAACAGTGACCTAATATGTAATTTATTTTAATGAAAGTTTCATAACTGGTAAGAATATCTGTAGACAAAGCAGATGTAGAATATTTTATGTTTTTCTGTTGAGCTTATTTGATCTAGGGTGCAATTTAACTCTAACTCTAAATTTCCTTCTATTGATAAAAATCGGACATTGAACTCACCCACTATTAGTGTATCTACAGCAATCTGTTTCTTTCTGTCCAGTAGTATTTTGTTGTTGTTTTCTATGAAATTGGATGTAACAATGAGTATGAATTAATATGTATTAACCATCTTTGTTTCTTTTTGACTAATTTTGACTGATGTTTAGTGTTGAAATATGACTTGAAGTTGGCACTTACTGACATGGTATATAATTTGCATCATTTTCCTTTCAGTCTGTGTGTGTCTGCCAAATTATCTCCTGTAGACAAAAATGATTCGATGTTATTTTTATCCAACCTGAGCCTGTAGAGCTGGCTACTTGCTGGTATGGGAGCTTATCTTCAGGTGACCTTCCTCCAAACAGAGAGCAGTGCAACTGACCAGCATGTCTCCAAAGCCCTGCCCTCCTACACCTGATGGTTTTAGATTATATTTTGTGTAGTAATTATTTGTAATTGAAACAAAGCTTTCTGAGATTTGAGAAACTACGTTGAATCTTGGTATTGGCTTCTTTGTAAGCTGCTAGACTTTTGCCGTATTGAACTAAAGATCTAATCCTACTCCCAGAAGCTGGAATGGTGGGTTTGGCATACAAAGGTTTGCTGTTTGCAGCACGAGCAGCACCAGCAGCTACTACAACAAAAGTTGTTTTGTCTGGCCTCAAAGGATTGAAATATTCATAAATGTGCCTCTCTGTTTCTTATTGCATGAAAATTTGCCTTATTTCTTTAAAATTTCTTTACTATTTTTTTGAAACTCAACCTTTATCTGGGAATATTTTCCGTTAAAATTGGAAGGCACCTTAGCACTTGGGTTAGTGCATAAAATACACACTTGTTCCATTTTTTTCCCCCTTGAGAGTGAATCCAGCTCAACTAAAACATAGTAGATAAATATTTCCCTTTTGATATTATTCCCTTCAAAGTAGAACTCTGAGTGCTATCTGATTTTCCTATTTCCTACTTCAAATGTTTTCATATTTATTAATTCTTGACTTTTTCCAGGTTTTTATTTTGGTTTTTTTGTTTTGTTTTGTTTTGTTTGTTTTTTCATTTTCTACTCTGGGTCCTTTCACAAACATTTGTTTTGTGTATCAACTTTCCTAGATCCTTAGTGTACTGTTTACAACTCATGTTTCCCACAGTCTAACCTTAAATCAACGGGCAGGAAGAGGGAGTGGGTGGGTTCAGGAGCAGGGGGTGGGGTGGGGTGGGGGAATAGGGGATTTTCAGAGGGAAAAGTAGGAAAGGGGATAACATTTGAAATTTAAATAAAGAAAATATCTAATAAAAAATTTAAAAAATTAACACAACTGTTGGTGTACAGCATGGATGTTTATGAAGTTTTATCCATTAAAGAATAGATTTGTGAATTATAAAAGGAAAATTAGGTAGCTTCTCAGTTCTCAGTCTCATGGCATAATTAAGGATAATTCCCAAGTGTATCTAAACATAAACGGTCAGCTAGATATGGTATAGTTGTGATATGTCAACTTGGATAGATGTGCAGCAATGCTGAAGGCACTCCTCTGAGGAGCACCATCTGTGGAGTGGGGTTCTAGAATGAAGATTCTATTCCCTTTTGGGAAAGAAAGGTTAAAGCACACTGAGCGACAGCGTTCATCTCCCTCTGCTTCCTGACTGGGGACACAGTGTGACCTGCTGCTGCAGACATCACAGCTTCCCTTTCTCTGCAACACTTTCCTTGCACATGATGCCTGTGTCTTGGAACTGTGAGTCAGAAGAGATCCTTATTTGCCTAAGTTGCTGTAGCAAAGTATGATGTGACATCAATAAGAAAAGAAACAGATACCACTCAGAATGAGAAAGTGGGTAACAACATAGAGATTTAAATCACACCCACGCAGGGGTGTGACTTATAACAAGTCAAAAGATATATAACACATTTCATCTTGAAGAGAAATATTTTCATGCTAATTATTTCAATGGATAATTCATTCTCCTTATACAAACTCTTGTATTATAGATACAGCTAAAACTTTTTGATTATTCCTAACCACTATTCCTAATCTCCAGTAAAGATAATTTTATGTTCACATGTATCCATCATTCTATCTCATGTGTGTTAATTCAAAACACATTCAAGCTCACTAACTAAAACTATACATAATATTGTGCATGTATTTAACAAATTGATTGTTCAGCCAACAAAATATTATCATGACCTTTCTGTGTCAAAAGATATTTTTAACTATTGTTTAAATTTGATATATTACTGAACTATGATTTTTTTTTTGGGGGGGGGGGGTTACACGACAGGGTTTCTCTGTTTAGCCCTGGCTGTCCTGGAACTCACTCTGTAGACCAGGCTAGTCTCAAACTCAGAGGTCCGTCTGCCTCTGCCTCCTGAGTGCTGGGATTAAAGGCATGTGCCAGCAGGCCCAGTTATGATGTTTTTTGTTTTTTTTTTTCCTAGGGAGAAAAAGGGCTTTTCCATTTACTGGACATTTGATCATCCCAAATAATATTTTTAGTTTATGTAGAAAATTAAGATCCCTTATCATTCTGGCCTGGGTATTTTTGGCTGACCAGAATGACTGTATGTTGGAATATCCATTTCATAACTAATGCCATTAACTCCTGAATAAATATCTATTATTATTATCAATTACATAAGTGCACATTTTATGTTGTTGCTTTCATTAAGTTTTCTTTTGCAATTCAAAGTAAGAGCAAATGAACACAATAATTACAATGGTATTATCTGGTATTTGGAGAATATTTTGGGATGCTAAACAACTAATATCTCTAGTATCAAATCTAGATGCTGATTTTTTATTTTGTCCAACAGATTACTGTTAAGCCTCAGCATTGAAAAAAAAAATATATATATTTGGTTTTTTTTAGACAAGGTTTCTCTGTATAGCCCTGGCTGTCCTGGAACTCACTCTGTAGACCAGGCTGGCCCCAAACTCAGAAATTCACCTGTCTCTGCCTCCCAAGTGCTGGAATTAAAGGCGTGCACCACCACTGCCCGGCAAAAATATTTTTACTTTTCTAAAAATGATGGGATTAGTTAAAATTTCAAAGCCAAAATTTAAATAGTAGTTTCATTCCAATAACTTTTATTTTAAATTAAATTATAATTTTTATTTTGTTTTAATGTTAGTATTCATTTTTAAGGTTATAAAAGTAAAGTAATATTTTAAATCTAGAAATTTTCATTTGATGATCTACATTTATATTAAATAAGTGTGTATTTTTGTTGTACATCTTTAGGAGGACATTATACCATTCTTTTTACAATGGATATAATTGTACTTCATTATTATTTAATAAATAATAAATAAGTTATCTTAATAAGAATAAAGTAAATTAGAATTAAGAAAAGTACAATTAAAAGGAAGAAGGCAAAAACTTTAAGGAGTCAATTTAATTCAATTTGTTAAAATGTAGAAACAATAAAGTGAGAATTTATGCTGATAAGCCTAAAGCTCATAAAATTTGCAATTATAACAAACCAGACCTGCTAGTCTTTGAATGTTAATTTTTGACAAAAACAATGAGAGTGTGAAAAATGAAACATCAGATCCAAACTTATACTTTATGCAAATCAGATAAAATCACTCCAATGTTTATATATTTTATTCACTAAACATTTTTAATTCCTGATATAAATTGTGAGAATAAAAACAATAATTATTCATGTTCATTTAACAAGTAAGTATCAATAAGTGCAATTATAAGACCCAACGGAGATGACATTAGCTGAAATACCCAAGAGAGGGAAATAGAATCTGCAGAGACTACCCTCAGAGGATAGCCATAGTCCCCAGTTGAGGGAAGGGGCCACTCACCCATCTAAAAATTTTTAACACAGCATTGTGCCAGTCTAAAGGAAATGCAGGGACAGAAATGGAGCAGAGACTGAAGGAAAGGCCATACTTATACACCACCCTACCTTGGGATCCATGCCATCCTCAGACACAAAACCCTGACACTATTTCTGATGCCAAGAACTGCTTGCAGACAGTAGTCAAATATGGCTATTCTCTGAGAGACTTTGCCAGCACCTGACCAATACAGATGCAAACACTCACAGCCATCCATTGGACCGAGTCCGCAGATACCAATGGAAGAGTTAGGGAAGGGCTGAAGGAACTGAAGCAGACTGCAACCCCATAGGAAGAACAACAATATTAAATACCCAGACCCCCCAAAGCTCCCAGGGACTAAACCACCAACCAAAGAGTATATATGGGTGGGTCCATGGATCCTGCTAAATATGTATCAGAGGACTGCCTTATCTGAAGTCGATGGGAGGGGAGCCACTTGGTCCTGTGGAGACTTGAAGCCCCAGAGAAGGAGGATGATAGAGCAATGAGGTGGGAGTGGGTCAGTGGGTGGGGAGTACCCTCTTAGAGGCAAAGGGGGTGGGGGGTTGCCGAGGGGAGACTGGGAAGAACAACAATATTTGACATGTAAATAAGTAAAATAATCAATAAAAAAATATGTTCCTATAAAAAGTAAAGAAAAAAATAACAATAAAGTTGGCAAACAGTAGACGGACGATGAGGGTATTTTCCTTTGTTCTTGGAAGATGATCCTGAAAAATGACCGTCAAAGTTTTTCAGAGTATGAACATATTTATAACGCAAGCTATAGCTTAAGCCATAGCCCAAGCTAAATCAGTATTTACTTATTTGTTGTTCCTTTACTCTAATGGATACAAACAAGATAAAAATTAAACATAATAATGGGATCTCTTATAAATATCTATCAACCCAAACATTATTTCTTTACAATGAAGCTTTCAAAACTCTTTCCTTTCCTTCTTTTCGTCTGAAATATGCTGTATGGTATTGCCTTCTATAGTCAACCTCGCATCCTATAGCACCTCAGAGCTTGGGTTCCTGCCACCTGTAATTCACCACCCATTGAACAAGCTCTCCCCATCCTTCTCCAATCCCTTCCCACCTTCTGGTATTTAACATTGTCCTCTCAACTTCTATGAAACCACTTTTTAGATTCTACAAAGGAGTGAGAGTGTGTAGAAACTGTATTCCTATGCCTAGTTATTTCACTTAGCAAACACAGGGACCACCTATATTTGTTTGCAAATGAGAGGATTTCCTTCTGTGTTTTGATGGAGACAGTATCTGTGGCACTCTTGCACCTCTACTCTATCCATCCATCTGTTAATGAGCACAACTTGCTTCATTACTGAACTATGGAGATGTGCTGCCGGCATGCAGACATCTCAAAGATTTCTTTGGATATTTGTGGAGAAAAGGTTCTAGTGGCTTCTCTGACACTACTACACACATACACAAACACTCTCAAAACTTATGATGTCCTTATAAAGACAGAAGTGACATATCTCAGCTATTTTGATTTGGGTTCCTCTAATGATTAATGATGCTGAGTATCTTTTGATGAACCTATTACAATTAAAAAGGAACACTGTGTGAGACTTACTATTTATTTATTTAGGCTTGGGGGCTTGGTGCAAATGATACCCCCATTGTGGAAATTTTATGTCACTATTAGGCAGGCAGATGTTTTCAAGTCCTCTGCCTACTTTTATTATTGTGTAACATATTTTCCTGCTATTGAGCTGTATGTGAGTTAAAAATATATAAATCATGAATATTATGGCTTTATCTGAATATTGTTTGTAAATACAACAAAATATTACTTAGACTTTGAAAAGGACATGTTTCTGACATTTACTACAACATAGCCATTCGCAGGAAGAAAATATTGAATCATTTCACCTATATTTGGAATCTTAAAAAAGTCAAATTTATTAAAAGTAAAAATGAAAGTGCGGTTTCCATGGCTGACAGGAGTGAGGATGCAGAGGTCAAATGAAACAATAGGAAATATATAACTTCAGTAATTGGTAAGATCTGTATATAGCGTGGGAATTTTTTTTTTATTGCAGAGTTCTATCATACCTTTATTTTTTTTTAATTTTTAATATTTTTATTACATATTTTCCTCAATTACATTTCCAAAGCTATCCCAATAGTCCCTCATAGCGCCCCCCACTTCCCTACCCACCCATTCCCATTCTTTTGACCCTGGCATTCCCCTATATTGGGGCATATAAAGTTTGCAAGTCCAATGGGCCTCTCTTTCCACTGATGGCCGACTAGGCCATCTTTCAATACATATGCAGCTAGAGACAAGAGCTCCGGGGTTCTGGTTAGTACATCATGTTGTTCCAACAATAGGGTTGCAGATCCCTTTAGCTCCTTGGGTACTTTCTCTAGCTTCTCCATTGGGAGCCCTGTGATACATCCAATAGCTGACTGTGAACATCCACTCCTGTGTTTGCTAGGCCCCGGCATCGTATCACAAGAGACAGCTATATTTGGGTCCTTTCAGCAAAATCTTGCTAGTGTATGCAATGGTGTCAGCGTTTAGAAGCTGATTATGGGATGGATCCCTGGATACGGCAGTCTCTAAATGGTCCATCCTTTCATCACAGCTACGAACTTTGTCTCTGTAACTCCTTCCCTGGGTGTTTTGTTCCCAATTCTAAGAAGGTGCACAGTGTCCACACTTTGGTCTTCATTCTTCTTGAGTTTCATGCGTTTATCAAATTGTATCTTATATCTTGGGTATCCTAAGTTTTGGGCTAATATCCACTTATCAATGAATACATATTGTGTGAGTTCTTTTGTGATTGTGTTATTTCACTCAAGATGATGCCCTCCAGGTCCATCCATTTGGCTAGGAATTTCATAAATTCATTCTTTTTAATAGCTGAGTAGTACTCCATTGTGTAAATGTACCATAATTTCTGTATCCATTCCTCTGTTGAGGGACATCTGGGTTCTTTCCAGCTTCTGGCTATTATAAATAGGGCTGCTATGAACATAGTGGAGCATGTGTCCTTTTTACCGGTTGGGACATCTTCTGGATATATGCCCAGGAGAGGTATTGCTGGATCCTCCGGTAGTACTATGTCCAATTTTCTGAGGAACCACCAGATTGATTTCCAGAGTGGTTGTATAAGCTTGCAATCCCACCAACAATGGAGGAGTGTTCCTCTTTCTCCACATCCTCGCCAGCATCTGCTGTCACCTGAATTTTTGATCTTAGCCATTCTGACTGGTGTGAGGTGGAATCTCAGGGTTGTTTTGATTTGCATTTCCCTGATGATTAAGGATGTTGAACATTTTTTTCAGGTGTTTCTCTGCCATTCGGTATTCCTCAGGTGAGAATACTTTGTTCAGTTCTGAGCCCCATTTTTTAATGGGGTTATTTGACTTTCTGGAGTCCACCTTCTTGAGTTCTTTATATATATTGGATATTAGTCCCTTATCTGATTTAGGATAGGTGAAAATCCTTTCCCAATCTGTTGGTGGTTTTTTTGTCTTATTGATGGTGTCTTTAGCCTTGCAGAAGCTTTGTAGTTTCATGAGGTCCCACTTGTCAATTCTCGATCTTACAGCACAAGCCATTACTGTTCTATTCAGGAATTTTTCCCCTGTGCCCATATCTTCAAGGCTTTTCCCCACTTTCTCCTCTATAAGTTTCAGTGTCTCTGGTTTTATGTGAAGTTCCTTGATCCACTTAGACTTGACCTTAGTACAAGGAGATAGGAATGGATCGATTCGCATTCTTCTACATGTTAACAACCAGTTGTGCCAGCACCATTTGTTGAAAATGCTGTCTTTCTTCCACTGGATGTTTTTAGCTCCCTTGTCGAAGATCAAGTGACCGTAGGTGTGTGGGTTCATTTCTGGGTCTTCAATTCTATTCCATTGGTCTATTTGTCTGTCACTATACCAGTACCACACAATTTTTATCACAATTGCTCTGTAGTAGAGCTTTAGGTCCGGCATGGTGATTCCACCAGAGGTTCTTTTATCCTTGAGAAGAGTTTTTGCTATCCTAGGTTTTTTGTTATTCCAGATGAATTTGCAGATTGCACTTTCTAATTCCTTGAAGAATTGATTTGGAATTTTGATGGGGATTGCATTGAATCTGTAGATTGCTTTTGGCAAGATAGCCATTTTTACAATGTTGATCCTGCCAATCCATGAGCATGGGAGATCTTTCCATCTTCTGAGATCTTCTAGAATTTCTTTCTTCAGAGACTTGAAGTTTTTATTATACAGATCTTTCACTTCCTTAGTTAGAGTCACGCCAAGATATTTTATATTATTTGTGACTATTGAGAAGGGTGTTGTTTCCCTAATTTCTTTCTCAGCCTGTTTATTCTTTGTGTAGAGAAAGGCCATTGACTTGTTTGAGTTAATTTTATATCCAGCTACTTCACCGAAGCTGTTTATCAGGCTTAGGAGTTCTCTGGTGGAATTTTTAGGGTCACTAATATATACTATCATATCATCTGCAAAAAGTGATATTTTGACTTCATCTTTTCCAATTTGTATCCCTTTGATCTCCTTTTGTTGTCAAATTGCTCTGGCTAGGACTTCAAGTACAATGTTGAATAGGTATGGGGAAAGTGGACAGCCTTGTCTAGTCCCTGATTTTAGAGGGATTGCTTCAAGCTTCTCACCATTTACTTTGATGTTGGCTACTGGTTTGCTGTAGATTGCTTTCATCATGTTTAGGTATGGGCCTTGAATTCCTGATCTTTCCAAGACTTTTATCCTGAATGGGTGTTGGATCTTGTCAAATGCTTTTTCCGCATCTAACGAGATGACCATGTGTTTTTTGTCTTTGAGTTTGTTTATATACTGGATTACGTTGATGGATTTCCGTATATTGAACCATCCCTGCATCCCTGGGATGAAACCTACTTGGTCAGGATGGATGATTGTTTTGATGTGTTCTTGGATTCGGTTAGCAAGAACTTTATTGAGGATTTTTGCATCAATATTCATAAGGGATATTGGTCTGAAGTTTTCTATCTTTGTTGGGTCTTTTTGTGGTTTAGGTATCAGAGTAATTGTGGCTTCATGGAATGAGTTGGGTAGAGTACCTTCTGTTTCTATTTTGTGGAATAGTTTGTGAAGAACTGGGATTAGATCTTCTTTGAAGGTCTGATAGAACTCTGCACTAAACCCATCTGGTCCTGGGCTTTTTTTAGTTGGGAGACTATTAATGACTGCTTCTATTTCTTTGGGGGATATAGGGCTGTTTAGATCATTAACCTGATCTTCATTCAACTTTGGTACCTGGTATCTGTCTAGGAACTTCTCCATTTCATCCAGGTTCTCCAGTTTTGTTGAGTATAGCCTTTGGTAGAAGGATCTGATGGTGTTTTGGATGTCTTCAGGATCTGTTGTTATGTCTCCTTTTTCATTTCTGATTTTGTTAATTAGGATGCTTGCCCTGTGCCCTCTAGTGAGTCTGGCTAAGGGTTTATCTATCTTGTTGATTTTCTCAAAGAATCAGCTCCTTGATTGGTTGATTCTTTGAATAGTTTTTCTTGTTTCCACTTGGTTGATTTCACCCCTGAGTTTGATTATTTCCTGCCGTCTACTCCTCTTGGGTGAATTTGCTTCCTTTTGTTCTAGTGCTTTTAGGTGTGTTGTCAAGCTGCTAATGTGTGCTCTCTCTAGTTTCCTTTTGGAGGCACTCAGAGCTATGAGTTTTCCTCTTAGAAATGCTTTCATTGCGTCCCATAAGTTTGGGTATGTTGTGGCTTCATTTTCATTGAACTCTAAAAAGTCCTTAATTTCTTTCTTTATTCCTTCCTTGACCAAGGTATCATTGAGAAGAGTGTTGTTCAGTTTCCACGTGAAGGTTGGCTTTCTATTATTTATTTTGTTATTGAAGATCAGCCTTAGTCCATGGTGATCTGATAGGATGCATGGGACAATTTCAATATTTTTGTAATGTTGAGGCCTGTTTTGTGACCAATTATGTGGTCAATTTTGGAGAAGGTACCATGAGGTGCTGAGAAGAAGGTATATCCTTTTGTTTTAGGATAGAATGTTCTGTAGATATCTGCCAGATCCATTTGATTCATAATTTCTCTTAGTTTCTCTGTGTCCTTGTTTAGTTTCTGTTTCCATGATCTGTCCATTGGTGAAAGTGGTGTGTTGAAGTCTCCCACTATTATTGTATGAGGTGCAATGTGTGAGTAAATCTCAAAAGATTTACTAAAGTTTCTTTAATGAATGTGGCTGCCTTTGTATTTGGAGCATAGATATTCAGGATTGATAGTTCCTCTTGGAGGATTTTACCTTTGATGAGTATGAAGTGTCCCTCCCTGTCTTTTTTAATGACTTTGGGTTGGAAGTCAATCTTATCAGATATTAGAATGGCTACTCCAGCTTGTTTCTTCATGCCATTTGCTTGGAAAATTGTTTTCCAGCCTTTCATTCTGAGGTAGTGCCTATCCTTTTCTCTGAGATGAGTTTCCTATAAGCAGCAAAATGTTGGGTCTTGTTTGTGTCGCCAGTTTGTTAGTCTATGTCTTTTTATCGGGGAGTTGAGTCCATTGATATTAAGAGATATTAAGGAAAAGTAATTGTTGTTTCCTGTTATTTTTGTTGTTAAAGTTGGCATTTTGTTCTTGTGGCTGTCTTCTTTTAGGTTTGTTGAGGGATTACCTTCTTGTTGTTTCTAGGGCGTGGTTCCTGTCCTTGTATTGGTTTTTTTTTGTGTGTGTGTTATTATCCTTTGAAGGGCTGGATTCGTGGAGAGATAATGTGTGAATTTGGTTTTGTCGTGGAATACTTTGGTTTCTCCATCTATGTTAATTGAGAGTTTGGCTGGGTATAGTAGCCTGGGCTGGAATTTGTGTTCTTTTAGTGTCTGTATAACATCCGTCCAGGATCTTCTGGCTTTCATAGTCTCTGGTGAAAAATCTGGTGTAATTCTGATAGGCTTGCCTTTATATGTTACTTGGCCTTTTTCTCTTACTGCTTTTAGTATTCTATCTTTATTTAGTGCATTAGTTGTTCTGATTATTATGTGTCGGGAGGTATTTCTTTTCTGGTCCAGTCTATTTGGAGTTCTGTAGGCTTCTTGTATGTTCATGGGCATCTCTTTCTTTAGATTTGGGAAGTTTTCTTCTATAATTTTGTTGAAGATGTTTGCTGGTCCTTTGAGTTGAAAATCTTCATTCTCATCCACTCCTATTATCCGTAGGTTTGGTCTTCTCATTGTGTCCTGTATTTCTTGGATGTTTTGAGTTAGGATCTTTTTGCATTTTACATTTTCCTTGATTGTTGTGCCGATGTTTTCTATGGAATCTTCTGCACCTGAGATTCTCTCTTCCATCTCTTGTATTCTGTTGCTGATGCTCGTATCTATGGTTCCAGATTTCTTTCCTAGGGTTTCTATCTCCAGTGTTGCCTCATTTTGGGTTTTCTTTATTGTGTCTACTTCCCTTTTTAGGTCTAGTATGGTTTTGTTCATTTCTATCATCTGTTTGGATGTGTTTTCCTGTTTTTCTGTAAGGACTTCTACCTGTTTGATTATGTTATCCTGTTTTTCTTTAAGGATTTGTAACTCTTTAGCAGTGTTCTCCTGCAATTCTTTAAGGGATTTTTGTGCTTCCTCTTTAATGTCTTCTACCTGTTTACCAGTGTTCCTTTGTATTTCTTTAAGTGTGTTATTAAAGTCCTTCTTGAAGTCCTCTACCATCATCATGAGATATGCTTTTAGATCCATGTCTAGCTTTTCCGGTGTGTTGGTGTGCCCTGGACTGGGTGAAGCGGGGGTGCTGGGTTCTGATGATGGTGAGTGGTCTTGGTTTCTGTTAGTAAGATTATTACGTTTACCTTTCGCCATCTGGTAATCTCTGGGTTTAGTTGTTATCGTTGTCACTGTTTAAAGATTGGAGCAGAAGCTGTGTTCCACTCACCAGCAGTCTCAAAATCCTGCGGCGGGGGTCGTGGGTAGCTGATGGTACGCTGGTGCTCGTCCAGCCGGAAGAGGCCTGTGGTCCTACTCAGGCTGGTTTTCTGCTTCCCTAACTAATGCAGTCTCTGGTCCCGTGCGCAATTGGATTGGAGCAGAAGCTGTGTTCCACTCACCAGAAGTCTTAAGATCTTGTGGTGGGTGTTGTGGGTAGCTGGCGAGTGTCAGCCGACCCTGCGCCCTAGCTACCCCGGTGCTTTTCTGACTGGAAGAGGCTTGTGGCCCTATGTAGGCCGGATTTCTCTCTCCCCAACCAGAGCAGTCTCAGGTCCCACGTGATTGGACTGGAGCAGAAGCTGTGTTCCACTCACCAGCAGTCCCAAAATCCTGAGGTGGGGGTCGTGGGTAGCTGGCGGGTGTCAGGCAACCCTGCGCTCCAGCTACCCCGGCGCTGATCCGGCCGGATGAGGCCTGTGGCCCTACTCAGGCCGGTTTCTGCTTCCCTAGCTAATGCAGTCTCAGGTCCCGCGAGCAATTGGATTGGAGCAGAAGCTGTGCTCCACTCACCAGAAGTCTTAAGATCCTGTGGCGGGTGTTGTGGGTAGCTGGCGAGTGTCAGCCGACCCTGCGCCCCAGCTGCCCCGGTGCTTTTCTGACCGGAAGAGGCTTGTAGCGTGGGAACTTTAATGACTAGCAGTTACTGAAGTTAGGAGTTTTTTGCTACAGTATACTAGTGTTCTTTCCATGGGAGAGGGAGTTGGGTTATAACAGTATGTATGATGGCTTGATCAACTATAGTAGACAAGACGTTACAATTCTTATATCTTAGATACACACCATTTATTTATTAAAAGAATACGATATCAAATATCTTGTTTATCCTATACTCAAACAATTTAAGGTTTAATGTTCTTATTTAGAATATAATGGGACTGAAACATGAATTCCACCAGTTCATTTATCTGTGCTTACATCTGTCTATAGGTGTAGAGTGATATCTGAAGTAGAATCTTCTCCATCCAGTAAAAAATAAAATAATTAAATAAAGCACAAATAATAGTTACTACTTAAGGGCCAGTGAACGCTGATAAGGAACACCGGTGGCATGTTACAAAGACGCTACTCTGCATGTAACATTTGTCTAAGAATAATGCTCTTTTTAGAGCTATAAATGAGTGGAAAATAGGTATAGGAAACATAATTTTGAAATATGAAACTAAGTAGAGTAAATATGAGGTGGATTAGAAACAAGCATAATGAAACAAACTATTAATGATCAAAAACTCAAATGAAATGGTTAATTTCATGGAAAATCAAGTGAGAAAAGAAATTAAAGTTACAATATCTGTGAAGTAAAAGTGTTCTGCAAATGGGACCGTGCAACAATCTCTGCTGAGCACATCGTTTTTATTGTACATATGATTTCATTACCAGAACAACAAAGCAGTGAGTAAATAAATTACTGTTTAATTATGTATCAGTTACAGAAAGTATGAATCTGACTTGAGAGGAAAATTACAAAAGGGATTTTTGACCTAAACTGTGATAAGGACAAAGGTCATCCTAAGGATGGTCAGGAAAAGGTAGAGTAGCCATTCATTTTGGTCAAGATACTTGCAACATTTGAGTCTTATCTGGAAATGCTGTGTAAATTCATTTTTGTGAAATGTGGACTCAATTATGCCAAAAAATGATGTTCTGTTAGGACCCAGTGAAAGATAACATAGATTTGACATGCACTTTCACTTGGGTGCTTGGTAAGAATGTGGGTCATACACTATTAAAGTTATCACACATAACTTAGTGTAGGTCTGAGGGAACTGCAGTAGAATAGTCAGGTAAAGTCCTAGTAAAAAAACTTTTTGAACAAATAAACTGGAAGCTAGGTTCACCTGAGATCATTTCTGCTTGTTCTAGATCACTATATGACTTAGATAAAGTTTTAAACAACTCATACAGCAACCTTGTGGGTGTCTTTGAGTTTTCTCCAAATAGTCCAGCATTGGTAAATTGAATATGTGTAAAGATACCTGTACAGATAAAAATATTAATTTAAATGGAATTGTGAAATATGCTGGTGCTGATAATACAGTTCAGGGGTAGAGCATTTGCTTAGAATTCTCAATGCCTTGGTTCAATACAAAATAGCACAAAAGAAAAATCAAATTAAAATATTTTGAATATTTTCAACAACTATTTATCACCCATAGTCCTAGATATCATTTTAATAATATTTGTAAAATTATTATATATGATGTTAATTCTATTGGTGTCCTCAGTTTGTGTTTCTTAAGCAATAAGAAAATGACTACAAATTGTGATTCTTGAAAAATATATTGAATTATTATAGTAGCTGTAGAAGTCTCTCTGACATTGTCTATAAAAGAAACAAGGGTATCTAAAAATGGGCTATACCATATTTCACTTAATGATTTTATTGAAATGAAAGTAATACAAATTTTAGATATGAAATGTATGGTATAATAATTTGTAAGTGATTATGCATATCATATTATTGCTTCATAACAATAACTCAATAATTAAGAGATATTTTGACATTGTAAATTATAACTAATATATTTGTTAATATTTTCTTAGTTTCATTGAAGCAAAAGCTTTTCTTCTCATAAATTTCAATTTTGAGATTTAAAATATAATTATCACGCCCTCATTTTTTTCTATTTCTCCCTTCATAGCACTTGTGCCCTATTATCCTTCTTCTAGGGATTTTCTTTCCTTTAACATGGTGTCTTTTACTTCACTGGATTTTGTGGTTAGTCCTGGTGTTATTCTCACATCTAAATAGTCAGACCCAGGATCTACAAGCAAAAGAACATTAGGCATTTGTCTTTCTGGGTTTAGGTTACTTCACTCAGTGGTATTTTCTAGATGCATTGTTTTACCTGTAAATTTCATGATGTCATTTTCTCTAGAGGTGAGTAGAATTTTATGGTGTATGTATACCACACATTCATTAGTTAAGCCAAATTTGTGTTGTTTTCATTTCTGAGCTGTTGGGAATAGAACAACAATCAATATGTTTAAATACTCTCTGTTGCTTAGGACATCAAGCCTTTGTTCACATTGCAAGGAGTGGTATTGTTGAGTCATCTGGTAGATCTTATGTTTAGCATTTAGAGATTCCTCCATGTTGATTCTCAGAATGGCTAGAAATGTTTGCAATCCTACCAGGAATTACTATGAGTGTCTCTCTTTGCACATGATAACCAGCATTTTCTGTCAGGTGTTTTCTTGATCTTTGCCATTCTTACTGCTTCTTAGCCATTGATATTTCTTCATTTGTAAATTCTCTTTTCAGAATCATAAATTAATTACTGATTTGGTTATATGATTCTTGAGTTCTTTATATATTCTGGATATTAATTATCCATCTTATATAAAGTTGGTAAATATTCTCCCAGTTTGTAGGCTTCCTCTTCATTTGTTTGACTTTTCTTTTGCTGTACAGAGGTTTTCAATTGTATGGGTTCCCTTTGTCAATTGCTGGCTTTAACTCCTTGCAGAATACAAAGTTCCATTCAGAAAGTCCTTCCCTCCACTTATATCTAGTAGGATTATAGCCTATATTTTCCTAGTAATTTCAGCATTCATTAAAGTTCTTGATTTCTTTATTCAGGGCAACAGATATGGATCTAATTTTATTCTTCTACATGTGGATCACCAGTTTTCTGAGCACACATTTGCTAAGATGATGTCTTTTCTCTAGCCTGTATTTGTTAGATATCAGATGACTACTGTTATGGTCACTCATAGTTAGGTCCTATTTTATTTTGTTGATCTACATGTTTCTTTTTTGTGGTAGTAACTAATAAGACAGGGCTATCTACTACCTGCATTAATTTTCTATTACAGTGTTTGAAGTGCTAGCTCGAGCAAGAAGAGAGTGAAGAAAAAAAAAGGAAGTCAAATTATCCCTATTTGTTTTTGATAGCATACTATATTTAAAAAGTTCTCTAAACTGCCTGAGAAAACTTCTAGAAGTTATCTGTATTTTCAGTAAAGTTACTAGTAGAATAAAAATCAGTTTATAAAAAATCAATATCACTTCTCTGGGGAGGAGTATTTCTCCCACTCTCAGCATTCCTTAGTGGCCCATAGTTCTCTTTATGGGCTGAGGAATGTTGATCTTTCTTCCATTAGTATTTGCATTCTATTGGTATGTTCTTGTTCAGGTCATGTTTAGGAAACTGTGTTGGAGAAACTCCATGTGCATAGCTTCTGATATTTCTAGGAGACAGAATCTCATAGCAAACTCCCTACTTCTTTGGCTCTTACATTCCCTTCCATTTCATCCCTTCTACCCTTTCCATAATTGTCCCTAATCTTTAGGTATAGCAGATGTTTTACAAATGTGTCAGTTGGGGTCACCCACCACACTTGTGCATTTTCATCAATTGCAGTTTTTAAATTTGTTTTGCAATTGTCTCCATCTGTTGCAAAGAAAAGTTCCCTTGATGCAAGGTCAGGATGATATTTATCTCTGGAAATAAGGACAAACATATAGAATGTAGATAGGAATGATGCTGACTCAGTAAAATGTTGGTTGTAGTTTTCTCCTCCAAAATCCATAATTTTATTGTTCCTGGATCTAGGTGGATATATCATTCAGTTATCTAATACCAGTGGTTAGCTCTGAAAAGATATGTATACGTGTAACATTATATATACTGCATAGATTGTATTTATGTGTGTATATACATATATGCACACACATATCTACAATTAAAGAAAATTGAAGTCATGGATTTAAATGAGAGCAAGCTGAGTCCCTGGGGGGGGGGATGGAGAAAATAGAAGAGGGAAAAGATGTAATTATCTCAAAAATAAAAATATTTAAAAACATAAAAGTTCACAAAAAATTCAGTAGCCTGAATTACTCTAGACTTCATAGTATATGACTATTAATTTTGAGTTTGATGGTTTTATCCTATTTATGTAGAAGACTGTCATTATCTTAAAATAAAACAGTATATTTATTTTTTAAAATCACCCATGTTGGGTAGCTATTGGCTCAGCTTGACAAATTAAATGGGATCCTCAGAATCCACGTCATAGAGATTTATGATCATGGAGTCAGTTGGAGAACTGACGGGGGAGAGAGAGAGAGAGAGAGAGAGAGAGAGAGAGAGAGAGAGAGAGAGAGAGAGAGAGAGAATAATACATAAATAAATAAGTAGGAAAAACTCTTTAAAATAGAGGTTAGGTATATAAAAGTTTACTGAGAACCTAGATATCCATAATAAGAGGACTTAAGAATGATAACTTACTTATCACATGCCTTAGGGAAAAAAAGCCTATTTCTTCTTTTCCTCAAATTTTCTGTATCTTGGAATTATTTGTGGTAAAATAAATAACAATGTATGTTATATCACATATAAGAGCTAATGTGTTCTGAATACTCCTCGAAGAGTGTGTTAAGACATTCAGTATTTACAGTAATGTGAAGAGGTAGGATCTATTACAATCTCTTCTATATAGGCCAAGAAACTGAGAAAGAGAAATTAAGTAACTTCTCAGTTATATTCCTAGGAAGTGATGGAATGGTGTGTTATGCAAGGGTATTCATGTGATCATACTTTCCTATGTAACTTCTAAGCTTCCTTGATATTCAGACTTCTTAATAGTCCTATTGATCTACTAAAAAATTCTACAATTGAGAAATAACCATTTCTCCTGATCTATACTTTCTATAATAGTTTACCTTCTATTTTCAAGGTATACCATTTTAAGCCAGAGCCTTCTAACTATATTCACGAATGGGTATGATGGTTAATCTTAATTGAGAACTTGGTTGGATTTTGAAATTTTGAGAGATTATTTTATACAACACATTCCTGGGGTTCCTGGGATAGCTGTTCCAGAGTGAGTAGACCACGGGGTGTCTTAAGTGAACAGCTCATTCTTTCATGGATTCACAGTAGATACACTACTGAGAAGTGATATAAGGGTAGGGGATTATTGCTTTAGAGGAAGTATGTCACTGGGGGTGTGTCTTTTTTTCCTCTTGACCTACGGTCCATCATGTATTCACTCATCTGTTTCCATGACGACCTGACATGTACTACACTCTCCAACATGTCTTCACCTCCATGAGAACTGCACCTATGAAATCACAAAAGAGAATAAAATCTCTTCTTCCTCCAAGTTATTCTCTTTGATATTTTTATCACTGTGAACTGGGTAACAGTTCATTAAGATAGTAACTCCTCATACTTGGTGGGGTGACCAGAGACAGTCATTAACTTATGTGGCTATGGAGAGAGTAGACATAGCTTATCATCTGCTATGAACACAACAATCTGAAAGAGAGAAGTCTTTTAAGAATAAGATTCTGCTCTTTTTCAGTCTTTTTCTCTACTAGATGATGAAAATAAGATATTCCCCCAGCCATAAATCCATGGATTTGTTCATAGATAAATATTCTTCAGAAAGCTTGTAAGTGGAATTGAAAATGAAAGACAGATCAATTTGATTTCTTACTAGATATTCTTCTACTCTCCACTGATCCCATATTTTGGTGGCAAATAAACTACTTTCATGCTTCTGTGTACACACATATGTATGAAGCATAGATATTTTATGGTTGTAGTAGTTTGAATTATGACATATTTGCCAGTTGACATATAGCATTGTGGAACTCGGTAGAAGTACAAAAAGTATTACACAGTAAAATTTTGTAGACCTGGGGATGTGTTCCTGTGTTATAGTAATAGAATTCTTTCCTTTCAAAGTACAATTTGGTTGATAATCACAATTTTAATTAAGCAAATGTTCAGACAATCTTGCATCCATCACCTTAAATCCATTTAAAAAGCTTTCTCTCATTCTAGGATGTAGGAATAACTGTTATATTTAATATGAAAACGAATATTGATATCTCCCCTGATAAGAAAATGAAAGGTCTAATTTTAACTAATAATTATGTCAGTGTTACAAAATGACTAAGGGGACCTGGCTGATAATGAGTATTATCCAGGGCTGCTGCTGAGTAGAAATGTGATAATTAAAGGATCTTCCTTTTCTTATAACTTAAATGGTAATGTCTCTTTTTTTTTCCTCTTGAAAATTTAAATAAAAATGTACACCAATTTTTAAAAAGGTACATTACAAATAAATAAAATGTAAATATACTTGCAATCTTATAGAAGGGTTGAATCAGCTATTTTCAGATATACCTATATTATCATAGATCTGGGAATTGTAAGTAATATGAGTCAATAAATACTGAATTGATAGTAAAATTTCTTTCCACAAATCTCTCCTTTTTTTCAATAAAGTAAGAGAGATATGATTAACTTTATATAAACACCATTGATATATATGTTCAAGGGAAATAGCTAGCTCAATAATATAAATTATGAAGTAATTGGCAAGCAGTAAAAAGACGTATGATAAAAAAATAAAAACATCTTCCTGTAATTTCTTTCTGAAGTATTCCACACTAGTTATATTCAGATAAAATTGCTTCCATGGAGTTTCTTTCCTTTACACAGGCTGTACTTTGATGTGGACAGTGAACAAAAGTCACTTATGTCATTTATTCACACATTATTGTCTTAGCCTCTGCTAAATATCAGAGAAATGATTATGTAGAGAATAAACACTATTCTTGTGCTCAGAAATTCTATTCATCTCATATTGAAGGTGAATAGATCAAATTAAACAGAGAACTGATGCAGGAGAACAAATACTAGGCCAGGAGGGACATAAGGGTCTCTGAGGTACCAGCATAAAACTGCTACTAACATGGAAGACATTCCTGCACACGAAAATCCCACTGTTTGCTTTGTTCTCACTTCTCTTTTTCTCTCTGACTAAACCGTTTGGTGCAGAATCTATATAATTAGGGAGTGGTGAGTGGTCACTAAATCATAAAAGGATTGGTGAAATGATAACATCAAATAAATAATCTATATATTTCCATAAAAATTAGTTATCTGATATGGTCTTGAGATAGAGTATTATTTGAGAACATGCTTACTAGGTAGGTGTTGCTGCAACAAGTCCAAAGAATGTTAGCCAACTCCTAAAAACTGTAGATAATGTCAGTTAGCACCTCTTAATTTTCACATATGCAATTCTGGGAGTTTTCAGAGTAGGATGCCCCTTCTTCATGATGGGTCTTTGTGTGTGTGTGTGTGTGTGTGTGTGTGTGTGTGTGTGTGCGCGTCCAAACTTCCTCATTTTTCTACTTTTTTAAAAAAATAGGAATTTATTTATTTATTATTATATGGTTTCTTTATTTACATTGCAAATTGTATCTCCTCTCCTCATTTCCCCTCCAAAAACTCCTCCTATCCCATCCCCTCTCCCCTTGCTCACTAAACTACCCACTTCTGATTCCCTGTCCTGGAATTCCTCTACACTGGGGCATCGAGCCTTCACAAGACCAAAGGCCTTTCCTCTCATTGATGTCCCACAAGGCCATTTTCTGCTACATATGCAGCTGGAAACACGGGACCCTCCATATGTACACTTTGGTTGATGGTTTAGTCTTTGAGAGCTCTAGGGGTACTGGTTGGTTCATATTGTTGTTCTTCCTATGGGGCTGCAAACTCCTTCAAAATCCAACCAAGTTCACAATTAAGGATCAATGGGAAAATGGAGAGATTCCTCATGTTCATTGATTAGTATGGTAAAAATGGCCATCCTACCAAAGGCATTCTACAGATTCAGTGCAATCCCCATCAAAATCACATCACAATTCTTCAAAGACTTGGAAATAGCAATTCTCAAATTCATCTGGAAAGGAAAAAAAAAAAAAAGAAAGAAAGAAAAAAAAAAAAGGAAACAGAATAGCGAAAACAACTCTTAACAATAAAAGAATGGCTAAGGGTATCACCATATCACCATCCCTGACCTCAAGCCAGAGGTAAACTATAGAGTATTAGTGATAAAACCTGCTTGGTATTGGTACAGAGACAGATACACAGATCAATAGAATAAAATTGAAGACCCAGAAATAAAACCACACACCTATGGACACTTGATGATTGACAAAGAAGCCAACCATACACAATGGAAAAAAGAAAGCATCTGCAACAAATGGTGCTTTCCTAACTGGCTGTCTATATGTAGAAAAATGAAAATAGACTAATATCTGTCATCTTGCACAAAGCTCAATTCCAAGTGGATCAAGGACCTCAACATAAAACCAAATACAATAAATCTAGTAGAAGAGAAAATGGGAAAGAGACTTGAACTCATTGGCACAGGGGTTATTTTCTAACAAAACTCAAATGGTGAACTCTCTAAGATCAAGAATTGATAAATGGGACCTCATGAAACTTGAAAACTTTTGTAAGGCAAAGAACATAGCTAGTAAGACCAATTGGCAAACTACAGATAGGGAAGAAATTTTCTCTAATCCCACATCTGATATCCAAAATATATAAAGAACTTAGGAAGCTAACCACCAAAAAAGCCAAACAATACAGTAAAAAAAAATGGGGTATAGAACTAAACTGAGAATTCACAACAGAGGAATCTGGAATGACTGAGAAACAGCTAAAGAAATGTTCAAAGTCCTTGGTAATAAGAGAAATGCAAATCAAAATGTCCTGAGATTCCACTTTACACCAATCAGAATGGCTAAGATCAAAACCACAGGTGACAACACATGCTCGTGAGGATGTGGAGAAAGAGGAACACTCTTCATTGCTGCTGGGATTGAAAACTGGTACAACCACTCTGGAAATCCATCTGGAGGTTCCTCCGAAAATTAGAAATATATCTAACTGAAGACCCAGCAATACCACTCTTGGGAATATACCCCCCAAAATGCCCCACCATGCCACAGGGGCACATGTTCCACCATGGTCATAGTGACCTTGTTTGTGACAACCAGAAGCTGGAAACAGCTCAGAAGTCCCACTGCAGAAGAATGGATACAGAAAATGTGGTTCATTTACACAATGGAATACTACTCAGATGTTAGGAATGAGGACACTCTTAGTTTTGAAGGCAAATGGATTAAACTAGAAAATACCACCCTAAGTTGGACAACTCAGACCCAAAAGGACATGCATGGTACATACTTACTAAGAAGTGGATATTAGCAAAAAAAGAAAAATTACTGAATACCCAAGACACAGTCCACAGAACTCAAAAAGGTCAACAATCTGAAGGGCCCAAGGATGCCTCACTGGGGAGGAAGAAGAAAGCAAACACAAGGAGGTGGGGAGGAACCTGGGAGAGAAAGAGGATAGTGGAGAGAGGGGAACATGATCTGGTATTGGGTAGGGGGCAAGGACTGAAGCCCTGAGGGCCAGTGGAAAGAATGGAAACAGGCAACCTCAGGAAGTAGGAGGTTGGAAGGACCCTCCAGAATGTACCAGAGACCTGGGAGGTGAGAAACTCTCAGGACTCAAAGGGATGGATTTTACATGAAATGCCCTATATTGGGGAGAGGGAACTTGTGGAGCCCATCTCCAGCAGAAAGACAGGGCATCAACTGAGGGATGAGGTTGCTATCCCACAGTCAAAACTCTCACCCATCATTGTTCATGTCTCAAAGAACTGCAGGGGTAGAAATGGAGAGGAGTCTGAGGAAAAGAAGGTTCAGTGACAGGCTGTACTGGCTAGTTTTTTATGTCAACTTGACACAGCTGGAGTTATCACAGAGAAAGGAGCTTCAGTTGGGGAAATGCCTCCATGAGATCCAACTGTAAGGCATTTTCTCAATTAGTGATTAAGGGGGAAGGGCCCCTTGTGGGTGGGACCATCTCTGGGCTGGTAGTCTAGGGTTCTATAAGAGAGCAGGCTGAGCAAGCTAGGGGAAGCAAGCCAGTAAAGAACATCCCTCCATGGCCTCTGCATCAGCTCCTGCTTTCTGACCTGCTTGAGTTCCAGTTCCTTTAGTAGTGAACAGCAGTATGGAAATATAAGCTGAATAAACCCTTTCCTCTCAAACTTGCTTCTTGGTCATGATGTTTGTGCAGGCATAGAAACCCTGACTAAGACACAGGCCCAAAGTGGGATCCAGCTCAAGGAGAGTCCCCAAGGCCTGACAATATTACTGAGGCTATGGAGCACTCACACAAAGGAATCTGTCATGACTGACCTCCAGAAGACCCAACAAGCAACGGAAAGAGTCATATGCAGATATTTGTACCCAAGCAGTGGACAGAAGCAGCTGACCCCTGTGGTTGACTTAGGGGAAAGCTGGAAGGAGCTGAGAAGAAAGGGTGATCTTGTAGGAGTAACAGCAGTCTCAATCTTGGCCGCTGAAATCTCTTAGACACTGGACCACTAACCAGGCAGCATACAATTTCTGAGGAGGTATGGGATGTGAACAGTCGGAGGGTGGACCAGGAGGGGAATAAAATATGGAGTCTGAAATAAATAAATAAATAAATAAATAATCCATGTTACTAATTTTTTTTTCTTGGAAAATGGGCTGAATCGATTATCTCTAACTTCTTGTTATTAATTGTAGTCAATAATCTCAAGGTGCTTTATGTACTTCTCGAGAAACCCTGTAGGGAACAGATTGCAAAGCAACCCTTGCCATTAAACAAGTAAACAGAACTATGAGCATAATATTCCCTAGTTATCTTTTTATGGCTGTGATCAAATACCATGCCAACAGCGACTTACAAAGGAAAATAGTTAACTTATGTCTTACTGACTTACAGTTTCTCAAGCTGAGTCCATGATCATCACGTGGAGAAACACGGCAGCATGGCAGTAGGGGCACAGGTAGGGAACATGGAACAGGAACTGAGCTAGCTCACATTGTGAAATATAAAAAGGAGAGAGAGAGAGGGAGAGAGGGAGAGAGGGAGAGGGAGAGGGAGAGGGAGAGGGAGAGGGAGAGAGAGAGAGAGAGAGAGAGAGAGAGAGAGAGAGAGAGAGAATTTAAGGGAAACCTTAAAGCCCAACCCACCTTCTCAATCAAGCCCACACCCCCTAATCCTTCCTAAATACTTCCACCTACTGGGACGTGAATGTTCAATTATATAAGCCTATGGCATCATCTTTGTTTAAACTACCACATAATTTTTTTACCATCATTTTTGGGGAGGGTATCTTGATCTGCCAGGTACGCAGTTTAACTTAACTTTGTTGTCATGTGGTGCATTAGATAGATATAGTACAGATACAACACATTTAATTCTCCAAATGTCTATTTTTTTTAACTATCCCAGAAGCAATACTTTTTATTTGCTTATTTACAATTTTTTTATTTGGATTTCTGGGACTGGTTGGGTTTGCTTATAAACCCCTGTTTAATATACTCTCCAATTTCAGAAGCAGAACTCTCCTCTACAACACGTAAATACAAATGGATTTCATCCAGGGAGATGGGAATGGAAGTGTTTAAAAACAAAATATGCCCCACAGCCTCGTGAGGTTGAACCATTATTCCTTCTTAGCTGGTGAGGCTGCTTCTGGTTTTAGAGCCTTTAGAAAATGAGGTGAGCATGGAAAAAGTTAGTCAGTGAGGGATGGGTGTTTAAGTTGATAGCTTGACCCTGCTTCTAGGCATCATTCCTTTTGTCAGCTTCTTCACCTACCTAAATCCAAGCAGTGCTTCCCCTGCTATAATGGACCCCATTGCCTCAAAATTTGAAATAAAATAGACTCCTTCTCTCCTAAGTTGCTTCTTTCAAGAATTAGTATAGAAAAACCTTGTAAAATATGGTCAAAGTCAACCATGACCGCTATTCTTAGGGGTAATACACATTTCCTGACTCTTCTTCCAATTCTAACTAGGATTACATCAATCAATTCTCTTGTTTTTTCCTTGGTTAAGTAAACTGGCTCTCTATGGCAAGCGTGTTGATTTCAGTGGCCTTATTCTAAAACTACTGACTCTGATAAATGAAAGTGGTACCACAGAGACTATACAGTGCAGCCATGTCTGTGAACTAAAGATTTCCTATTCAATTGAATACTATTTCAGGGAGTTCTCTTCATATATTTTGGAGATGTGCTATGAACTGAAGCATAACACAGTAGGTTCTCTGCAACAGCAGCAGTGTCCCTGGTTTTCACATTCATTCCTCTGTACAGAGCTCACGCCGCAGTAGTTCAGCCTCACAATTATTGAGATAATCTCCAGGAATGAGAACAACAGTGCATCTACATCCAGGCTAGCTATATTTACCTGTGCCTTTTCTTAGTAAAGGTTATAGTATGCTATAGTTATCTTCATATTGTTTGGTTCTTCCCAGAGGTCACACAATTGCACAGAGAATGTGCTTATCTATCATTCACTTAGCTTAATGAATTAGACAAAAAACAGATTGGAAACATGTTTAGTTTATGTCCTCTATGTCATTATTTTATAATACAATTATTATTAAAATTTTCTTATATAAATGTTTAAATGTACTTGATGCATAATTGTTGTAATTGTTATATTTTATGTATAAAAATGTAATGATCACATCAAAGTATTTTTCATATTTACCACTTCAAAAGTTTATTATTATTTTGCACTTGGAACATCTAAGGTACATTTTTCTAGCCACCTTGAAGGAGACAATAACTTACTGTTAAGGAAGCCACCTTTCTGTGTTACACGTTAGAACTCATTCTTCTTATCCAGCTCCTGTAAATATTTTATGTGCTGGGCTTTTGCATAACCTTGTCTTGAGCTCTCAACTTTTGCAAACAGTGAGAGTCTGTCAGGGGATTGTCATGGGACATAGAAGTTAAGAGCAAACTTATTTTTCGCTTTCTACTTGAGCTTGGATATAAACACAGACCTCTCCGGGTAAAGTAATACCTCTCACTGAACTATAACCCCTTCTTTGATAAAAGTTAATAAAGCTCAAGCTTATTTCATCCTTTAAAATATTTTTTATTTAATTACATTCCAAATTCTGCCCCCTCTCCCTGTCCCCACTCACAGAGTCCCTCTCCCATCCCCTAGCCCCTTTGTCTCTGGGAGGGTGCTACCCCTCCCTGTATCCCTTCACCCTGGTGCATCAAGTCTCTGTAGGGTTAGGTTCTTCTCCCTCCCAGACAAGACAAGGCATCCCTCTGCTACATATGTTCCAAGGGCCTAGTATTTCATTCTTAAGTATATAATTGTAGATAGACACCTGTAGTGAGTGTCTGTAGAAATGCTACCATTTATTGAGATCTTAGAGGGCTATTATAGACCATAAGAGAGAGTTCAAAATTTTCCAGTAAATCTATTGCTTCATCAGTTTGTTGTTTCCATAAAAGCATACAATCTCATAATATAGAACCCAAATATATGCTAAAGAACATCAGATTTTCTTTTTGCAGCTTTAATTAGTATATACACTGACAGATTTGTTTATTGTTAATTTTATATGCTCAAACCTTTATTGTGGGTTGTAATCTACAGTAATTTTAAAAATTGCTATTTTTAAACTCTTTCATGGTACAAAATATCTCTGTTCTTTGAGTAGAATGATATAATTTCAAAATATTATATTAGATTTATTTTACAAACAGAAACCATCATCAAATAATGTCTAAGCTAGTCCAATAATTGATAATCAGCACTTTGTCAATTTTTAGAAATATCATAATGAAACAATATTTGTATAACTAATGTACACCAATAATTTGTATACACACACACACACACACATTATATAAACATATACAATATCCAAATGTAATGAGTAATTCCTATGGTCCAGAAATTAAAATGAGGCTTATATGGCCCTATTACTTCTTTCAGGAAAAATAAGTCAACATTTTTCTCACATCACCCTACGACCACATGTTTATTATTATCTCTGAAATATTAAAAGGAGTTCAGAATAGCTTTGAAAAGAGATTTGTTGTCACCCTAACCAATTATATCAAGAAAAGTTGTGGGCAGCAAAGGTGTTTGACAAATCCCAAACTCATCTACTGAGAGCACTGTGAAGCATCTAGCAATGATGTTCTTTCTCCTCCCTTCTGCTCTCTAAAGAAGTGTGTGTGTCTCTATTTCTATATCGACCTGTTGGTCCTATGCTTTGGGTGCTAAGAAATAACGTTTCAGTCATTTATTGGTACTTTCATGCTAGTTTGTGACAAGACTCCTTGAGGTAGTCTCCCAAAATTATCCTCAAATATAATATTTGGCTATACATTATTTTTATTAATAAACCATACTGAAACAAAAAACTAATTTAAGTATTAAAATTGATTCTCTTATGTTAGTTTTGCAATTTGGGAGCAGTAAATCTGAAAATTTTCTCTACTTAAATAAAAAAAGAGAAAGAGAAAGGGGGAAGAGAGAGAGAGAGAGAGAGAGATCTTACAGTACAATCAATTAGAACTAACTTGTTTGGGAGTTTGAGATATACTACTACTGGACAAAGTCCGAGGGCTTACCTATAATATAGTAAACTATATTGGATATCCTTACACACATTTTTGTATACAACCTCAAAAGTAACAAATTATAAATAAGTATGTATTTGTTATTTTTACTGTTTCTTTGACACTTAGCAGACACTAAAATACCCTTGTGCCACATTAACTCAAAAATGACAAAATTGTGTCCAATCATCTTTGCTTCTGTGGCCTTGATGATAATAACAAGAACCGTTATTTACACTGCACTGACTTCCCAATTAGAATAGGAGGGGGAAAATGCCATTATCTAAGAGGAAGAAAAAAATGACATAGTGGAATAATGCAATTTTCTATTAAAATTATAATTTTGCAGCACCATAAAATCCATTTCTAAGGTGCCATTATCTTTTGAATCACCTGCCCTGTGCTATCAGTTGTGATGAGAGTAGAACCAGCTTAATTGTCATTTCACTGCACAATGGGTTTATAAAACAATAGAATGCAGTTTCGTTCATTGTTTCAGCTATCAGAGGCTCTGGTGTTTGGCAGCCAAGCCATGTGCCGAGGGGGTGACGACTTGATGTACTGCATCCACCAGATGTGATGCTCGTTGTGTTTGACTGTGCAGCTAAATCCGGAAGATTACTCACAGGAAATTAGATTGTAATTGCAGATAGGATTTTTAATATTCCTGCTGTCCACATTTTTCCAATTGTATAATGGGATGATAAGTAAGCTTGGGACAATTCAGCCCTTAGTCATCATCATGTAGACAACCTTGAAAATGAGAGATGAAGAAATCAATTCTGTCCCCCGTGCATCCCCAAGGAGAGTAAGACCAGTGCAAATGGATTTGCAAAAATGGTTCAGGTTCCTCCATGCTGGCAGCATAATTGCTTTGGTAGTATTCTTGCAGAATTGTCAGTCTTCTGCAAGAATGATATCGAGGAATTATGCCCTGTGTTCTCACATTCCTGGTGTATTTTTAAACTGTGTTACCGTTCAGGACGAATAATTCAAAAGTGTGATGATGGCTGCAGAGTTGTTTTCCAAGTCTGGTGTCTTCTCTGCCAATCCTTTGTTGCCCCGAGTCTGCACTGGTTCATCACACCTCATTGCCACATACCAACCATTCTCCAGACTCAACAACACATTCCGTTAATCATCTTGTCGTTCTCTGAATCTTCATTTGGTTTTTACAAAGCTATAGATTTACTGAGTTCAATTGTCTTTGTTATAGGGTGAAGGTTAGTAATAATTTATGGTAATTTTCACATCAAATTTATTCTAACAGGTTTTCATATTCACAAACTTTTATGCTATATGAATTTATTTAAAATTTATAACTGGATTTTCTAACTGATTAATTTTATTTAATATATGCTCTTCTACTGAACATTGTCATTTTGAAAATTGTGTCTTGAAATTTATTTTTATTTTACATTTCTGCTGTTGTCAATTCTATTTCTTCTTGCTGAAGACAGTAGTAAATGCATATAACCCAGATATTTTCTACAGCAATATTTCTATCTTCTTCATAATATATACTCTCTACTTGTTTCAGGGTAGTAGAAACATCTTTTCCTAAAGGCACAGAACAACACAGAGGAAAATTTACAATTCAGAGCCTCTTTCAAATTTATGATCTGGTCACTTAATTCTTGTCAACAAGAACGCAGGAATATCATGTGGTGGCTTTTTAAGACTTTTCTGTATAGAATGTAACACTGTTTTTCTCCTCTGACCTCATTTTCCTGTGTTCTGGTGCCTGGGTAACAAAGTTCAGCCGAGTCCAGTTTGGCATCAGATGGATTACATATAAGATGTAGCTGAGGGGAGAGCTCAGAGTCTGTAATAGAAGAACCTGTGTGTACTTGCTGCATAACTTCTGATCCATGTTTGTTGTAAAGACGAAATTAGAACTAGAACTTTGTTTCATAGTCTTTTTCTTTTAACTATGGAGGAAACGATATTGGTATGTCTTCTAAGGTTATTACATTACAGTCGTACTCCTTTGACCTCAAAGTATCTTCTCTGTCTTGATGGCTTAACCAGCAGAGAAGCATCTTCAGTTCCAATGCACTCTCCTGTGTGAATATTTTCAACTGTGTGACATATTCAGAATATGCTTATTAAATATGTACATGATGCAGTCTGTATTTCTGATATTTGCTTCTTGCTCTCAAAGACTCTTCACTCTTGTATGAACAGTGGTGATGAACCAACATAGGGTATAAGTAAACATCTAAACACTTGGGGAGAAATGAACATTAAACTGGTAGGAATGTTTTTATGTTATAATCTCAACATCAGGAGGCAGAAGCTGGAGGATCATTGCAAGTTTACAGCTAACCTGGTACATAGTAAATTCTAGGCCACTGAAAGGGAAAAAATGGTGGAAAAAGTATTCAAAAATGATGGGAAAGTATCCAATATTTACTGTTTGCATGAACAGCTATTGATTTATTGCTAATTAATTAATTAATAATTTGCATTGATATTTCACTAGATAAAATAATGAAAATATAAAGAAGTTCTCTCAAAAACATATTGGTCCATGAGAAATAATGAATACCTAATAATGAAATATCTTAACGTAGTATGAAATAAATATCTTGGTTTGGTGAGGCTTTACAGTGATTAACATGAACATTTGCCTGAAATAAACAGGGCAGTCAATGAGAATGAAGGCTGACTTAGAGAACATGCAAACAGGCTGGACACAAAGATGGAGACACGGAGTAGGTGGAAGTGAGACACTGCTCCAACTACGTTTGCACTATCAGAGAAGTGGTAAGTGCAAAGTTCTACTCTATAGCATCCTTTCTCTGAGTAGCTACCTGGTGGTTTTCTTTAATCTAACAAGTAAGACCAAGGAGAAAATGGGCTACTTAAAAATGCAACAAAAAGTTAATTCCTTCTAACTGACATTTTTTCTTTTATTGTCGATGGTGATACGCATGCAGGATTTGGTTGACACATATGTATGTGCTACTTTTACACTCTTTCAAATCATCTGTCTTAAGTGTTAAAAACATGCTTGACTTAGGTATGAGTACATTGGAACTATTTATCGGCTCCTGTGACTACTTTTCTTTAAATACCTGGTTTTATAAAGTGCATTGATCGTTAAAATGTTTTGAGTTCTTTGAATAGGTTGAGAACTCCTGAGTTTTCCTCCATGCAATTTAGTATGTTTGTTGGTGTCTTTGTTCAGCTCAAACAAATGTGGTGTAGTATGTTGGTGAGACTTTACAGGTGCAGAAGCTTCTGATGTTACTATGGACTTTACATGACACACACACATATATGCATATATATACATACACATGTATATATGTCTATGCAAATCAATATATGTGTATGTAATAACAACAGATGAAAAAGGAGACAATGGATTTGACAGGAGTTGTGAAGGGTTGGTTGGTGGAGGAAAATGGAAAGTAGAAATATTGTACTTCTTAAATGTGATCTTAAAGGTAAACAACAATTTTTTTTTAATAGATGGCATGTAATACAACTCAAGCTTCCTTTTGCTTGCTGCCTTATAAATTAATCTTGTACACTGCCTAACACGCCAATCCTGCCATAGCACTTTATATTCATGTGGTAAGCATTCTGTGTCTTTTCTGATACCCTTACAAATGAATTTGGTTGTCTGCATATACTTTTTCAGTGAGTACTGTTGTGGTCGCTTATGCATCCTCTCAGGCATTTTTATACATTTTTATGGCAGATTATAATGGTTTTCTAGGGGTTGCTAAGTGCTTTACTATCATTAGAGGTAAAGTCATCTGGGATGCCTACTGGCTTGAACTGTGGGGAGTCAGCAGCCCCTGAGTCAGTAAGTCAAGGCTCTGTTTGAAGGCTCCAAGGAGACTAAATATTTTATTCACAGAATTATTCTGTGTGTATCTAAGCACTTCTTCCTAGAGGATGCCTACCAGGAAAATGCTGATTATAAAGTATTAGCAAGAAGAGAAGCAATTTTAGCTGCATGTATCTCTGCCAAAGTGAGTTGGCTAGTGTCCTGTCAGATATGCTTTAAGCATACAGAAAAAAGCTATCTTTTATACAAAGGGAACAATGTAACTCTTCATTTGAAGCTAAAAGCTAAGCACTGTGACTTTTGAATCTTGCAGTACCCATTTTCCCCTGAAATTATAGTGTGAGGAAAAGTTTAGCCATCCGAGTGATCTGATAGACTAACTGTCTGAAATAATTTTAAGTGCTCTGCAATAGCTGTGGATTTCAGGACAAATCATACTCATTTGAGCTCAACATATCTTCTTTTCCTCACCTACATGAAATTTAGGTTTGAAAATTTAAAAGACTGTTATCTCTGTGGCTAGATAAACTACTGAAGAATTTGGCTATGGTGTCCCAAAGTATCTTAAATAAGAAAATATTTTTTATTCTGTTCTCAAGTTTCCATTAGATGTTTCAAGAAATTGTTCAATATTTAGGACAAATAGATATTAAGTATTTTTTTCTAAAATAAGTATGGCTTTTTATAGGTATTCAGAACTTTTTTAAAGGTGAATTATGTTTTACTTTGGGGTTGTAACCAAGACTCAGTATCATCATTTGCTGTACTCAGAAACCACTTTGGTTGCCTTTAAACATCCTGTCATCTGGACCACAAAATCAGGCTTCCTGGCTCATTACTGTGAGGTGTGTCTTGAGCATGTATTAAGGTAAGAGTAGAAGTTCAGAATAACCTCCAACTCTTATGGTTATGGCCCTTCAGTTTGGAATACCAGGCATGTCCCCAAGAGGTATGACATTGGAAGATGGGGAATAACCTTAAATGTTAAAGAGAGAGAGAGAAGCTTTGTCATTTGTGAACTCTTATTGCGAAAAACTATGTTCTTTCTCCTAAACTATGAAGTCATTGCCATTAGGGATGACTATGTGAGTAATCTGACACCAGTGACAACTTCAGAGTCCTGATATAAACAATAGTAGGTCAGGTCATAGGTCAATGTATCTGAGAGATAATCAGCCGTGAATCTCTTGTGCTTCTAAAGTCTGTGAGTGGGGAGGAGCTGACCTTTTTCCCCCAGACTCCCTTTGTCAGGATATTTGTTCATTGAATAGCCTTAAAATTATAGAGTTGCTCCAAGAAGCTACCCATGCTTTAGTAGGTAGTCATACTGCATGTATTGGTAGCACTGAGTGAGTTTAAAAAAATGGGGCTGAATAGTATTCTATTGTGTAAATGAACCACATTTTTGTACCCATTTTCCAGCTTCTGGCTATTTCAAATAAGGCTGCCATGAACATAATGGAGCTCATGTCCTTCTGGTACAATGGAGTATCTTTTGTGTATAGTCCCAGGGTCTTCAGGTAAAACGATTTCCAGTTTTCTGAGGAACTGCATTTGATTTCTAAAGTGGTTGTACCAATTTGCAATCTCACCATCAATGGAGGAGTGTTCCTCTTTCCCCAAATCCTCATCTGCATGTTCTGTCACTTGAATTTTTGGTCTTAGCCATTTTGACTGGTGTAAGGTGGAATCTCGGCAGCCTTTTGATTTACATTTCCCTGATGACTGAGGATATTTCTTTCTTTCTTAGCCATTCAGGATTCCTCTGCTGGGAATTCTGTTTAGCTCTGTATCCCAATTTTTAACTGGGTTATTTGGTTTTTGGAGGTTAACTTCTTGAATTGTTTATATATTTTGGATATTAACCCTCACTTGATTGGATGGAGGTTGCCATTTTGTCATATTAATGATGTCCCTTGCCTTACAAAAGCTTTTAAGTTTCATAAGGTCCCATTTAACAATTATTGATTTTAGAGCCTGGGCCATTGGTGTTCTGTTTAGGAAAATTTGCCCTGTGCCAAGGGAAGTGGGAATGTCTTGTGTGGGGGGAACATCTTTTCAGAGCCTTGTGTGGGGAGGGAACATCTTCTCAGAGGCGAAGGTGAATGGGAGTAGGATGAAGAACTGTGGGAGAGGCGACCGAAAGGGCACAATATCTGAAATGTAAACAAATAAAAGAATTTTTTAAAAAGAATATAACAAAATGATGGAATAGTAATACATTAAATATTAAAGAATAGCAGAAATAGTACAGGGGGAATATTATAATGGATGTCAGCATATATTGTATGAGAAAATAATGTATTTATTTTAAAAAAGAAAATGGCAAAAAAGTGGGGGCACATTTCTTTGAGAGAAAAAAATGGTAGTAGGATATTTCAGGATTTGAAGAGCAGCACATGGGAGTAGGCTTGATCAAGGAATATGCATGCATGAAATTCTCAAACAATAAGAAGATGGAGATAGCATCTTCTATGTGAAACAAAGATAAATATGTTTATTATCTATTATAAGCCACTCTGTCTAAGCATCCATCAGGTCCTATCTACCTCACTCCAGTGTGTTCTGGGAGCAAGAAGTAATGAAATTATACTGATGCTTGTATTTTTGTGCCATGAGGGATGATGTCCATTGTCTCTGGCCCAGGAGTCTCAGTCCTTCTCTTAGCATTCATCAGGATGTTGCTGTCACTCGACTAAGGGCACAGTTGGAAAAAAAAAAAACCCAATCCTAGGTGCTTCACTATTACTATCAGGCATGATTGAAACATTTAACAAATTAAAGGAAATGAAATTTAATAAGCATTATTTTTAGTCAAGATACCCTTAATGTGGTAAAGCCACATAACATGTAGGAGCTATGTATGCAGTCATGTAATAGTGTAGTCATATTGCCTATTTTGGGCAACTAGAGAGAAATAGCTTCTATTTACTGAGATTTCAGTGGAGAACTTGAACAAAAACATTGGTAAGAATCACCCAGTTTACTGAAGTAAGATAAAACTTACAAAGACTAAGGTATAGGTATCAGTCTCCTAAGTTATGGTAAATTGAAATAGATGAAAATAAAGGTTGAGAGCTATATAAAAGAAAGTCAGAATAAAGCAAGTGGTGATTGTCACAGAGGAAAGAAGGCTTTAAGACTGAAATATTTTGACAGAGGGGTAAGTATTCAAGGCTAGAGGTGATTCAGCATACTCTATACACAACCTGATAATTCTTATAGACAAGGTTTCCTAGTTTTATCAATTGTAAAGTCTCTTCTAAGCAACATACACAAAAATAATCACTTAAATACAAATCATCAGGCATGGTTTTCTGTATTATGTAAAAATACACATCTGCAAACTGTTATGTAAGTAGTTGAAGTTTAAAGTGAAAGAGGAAGGAAAATAAGGCAAGTCATACCAGTCAAAGCATCAAGAGATGATTGTGTTTAATCCAGGTTTGCACTTTCAGGTTAGGAGGACCAGTGACAAAAGAAAAATCAAGGCCTCTTTTATTTTGTGTCTTAATACCTGAAATAAATTATTTTACTGACATATATTCTGTTGTATTTTATTAATACCCCTTAGTGTCATTGCTGTACTATTCTCTGAGATGTAGGCCTGTAGCATTTGAAAATCATTTGACAAACAACTTCGAGTTTCAGTGGTTGCGTAGTGGCTTGGGAGACTTGCTGCCAGGATCTAGCTTGGATAGGTGCCTGAACTTTGAAGAATCCTCTGTATGGTCTTTGCTCCCAAGGAGAGGCAATCTTGCTCTCAGAAACAGGACAGTTCATGGAAATGCCTATGGAAATGAAGTCGCTGACTGACTTTCAGTGACATTCCATAGTCTAGTATGACTTAAACAGAAGCATCCTTGTCAAAAAGTGGTAAAAATACACAATTTTGATAACTTGGCAAGCCTTAGCAATGCTGTTTGAAATTTCTGAAAGTAGCTTTTAATTAATTAATTAATTAATTTCATTTCTGTGAAAGCCAAGGGTTGTTTGGAAACCATTACGGTGACTTCACCTTTGGCATGAGAGGTCTGTGATCTGTTGCTGAGTAACCTTTTTATGATTAGCTTTTTCACACAGTTTTTCTTTAGTTTAGCAGGCATACTGAAGTTTCAGTGAAAAAACATACTGAAATATCAGGAAGGAAACAAACATCTTTCCACTTTAGGAAACACTATTTACATGGTGAAATTTCTGTTCATGCTACAACCTGATTCCAGAAAGAGTGGCAAACAAAAGTCTAAAGTCCCTATTTGCCACAGCCCAAGTCCTCCAGGCACACACACACACATCTAACTTTGGGTCACAGTGCACTTCCAGAGTCATACTGGGTTTGAAATTATATAGTCTTTTAACATAATATTCACATTTTGACCTGTAGCTTCAGAAAACCTTAAATAGAGAACTGTTGTGCTGTGACAATATTCTTATATTAAACTAATGAAAATGATTGTATACAGTTATTGAATTGAGTTTCTTCCATTACATTCAAGATAAGAGACAATTTGATTTATTACAATATTACCGCTTTATTCTATGACTTTTCTTGTATTTACTGTGTGTCAGACAGTATTTCAGATTGAGTGAAGTCTTCACAGGGACTGGATGAATCTCTTTGGGATGTTAACACTGTTCTTATTGAATTGAAAAATTACTTTTAAAATATGCACACTTTTCATTAAAAGTGGAAGGAGGAAAATAGTGTATAATCAAAACAATTATATATATATATATATATATATGTGTGTGTATATAAATGTGTGTGTGTGTGTGTGTATGCTTTCTCAATCTCAGTTCCTCCCAGAAATTCCACACCTCTGTACCCACATGATCTCATGTTCTCTGTCTTTTCTTTGCACTCAAAAGAAAAGCAACAACAAAACAAAACAAAATCCAAACAGAGATAAATTAACCAATATTTAAAAAAAGAAACTACATGAAAACATGGAGTCTGTTTTGTATTTGTCAGCTACTTCTGAGCTTGAGGCCTGGCTTGGATTGTGGCCAATATACCCAGTGTCACTCCACTGGTGAAAACTCATCTCCCTCTTCCACTGGAATCAATTGCATACATTAATGTTTTAGAACTGGAACTTTGTTCCCACTTCTACGTCTTCATGCTGGGAATTTGTCTGACTGGGAGTTGTAAGGTCTTGTTCCTGTGGCCATGGCCTCAGTGAGTTCATGTGTGTATCAGCCCTGATGTGTCTAGAAGTTTCCTTGACACAACTCACCACCTCTGGCTCTAACCACCCCTTTCTACCACCCCTGCTGCATAGATCTCCGAGCCTTGAAAGGAGGAATGTGATATATACATCCTATTTAGAGCTGAATGCTTCAGGGTCTCTCACAGTCTGCATGTTATCTAGCTGTGCATCTCTGAGTTAATTATCATGGACTGCAAGAAGAAGCTTTTCTTTTCTCTCTGTCTTTATTTATTTACACTCCATATTTGTAGGAGATCAGACTGTGGGAAACCAGACCTTCAATGGCTCCCTCCCGGAAAACTAAACGGTCCTTTGTTGGGAGTCAGAGCCACCCCCTCCATGCAAGGCTGACCCTGAGAGCTGACCAACACTTATCTTGGATGAGCACCTGGGGCTGTTAGCCAACATTCAGAAACAAATCTACAGGATGTCCTTCACCCTGCATCCTCCCGTACAGGATGTCTCAAAGCTAAATTCAGCATCCTCCCCAAGATGTCCTTCTCCCATCCACCTCAGATGTCCTTTGCTCTGAAGTCTTTGTTCTCCCTTCTCAGCCCCTCCTTATTCCTTTTCTTTACTGTGTATATATAACTAGGCTTTCAGTCTCATTAAAATCAGACCTTGACAACTCTTTGCTTGGTCTCACTTCCCTTTCTCTGCCCGTTTCTCTTGCAGGGCTAGGTCCCCCTCGACCCATGGAATAACTAAGTCCTGCTGGACAGGACAGGTCCTGCTGGACGGTACACATATTTTATTCCCCCACTCCAACCTTTGACTTTTCCACATCCCATACCTCCTCCCCACTCCCCAGTTTCCACGTGGACGTCCCAACTTCCCACACTGTCTGACCTTTAAACTCCCTGGGACCTCCAGTCTCTTGAGGGTTAGGTATATCATCTTTGAATGAAAATGCAAACCCAGCAGTCCTCTACTGTATGTGTGTTGGGGGCCTCAAATCAGCTGATGTTTGCTGCCTGTTTGGTGGTCCAGTGTTTGAGAGATCTCAGGGGTCCATATTAATTGAGACTGCTGGTCCTCCAACAGGATTGTTCTTCTCCTCAGCTTCTTTCAGCCTTCCCTAATTCAACAACAGGGTCAGCTGCTTCTTTCCATTGGTTGGATGCAAATATCTGCATCTGACTCTTTCAGCTGCTAGTTGGGTCTTCCAGAGGGCAGTCATGCTAGGTTCCTTTTTGTGAGCTCTCCAGAGCATCAGTAATAATGTCAAGCCTTGGGACCTCCCCTTGAGCTGGATCCAACTTTGGGCCTGTTGCTGGACCTTCTTTTCCTCAGGCTCCTTTCCATTTCCATCCCTGTAATTCATGCATGTCCTTTTGGGTCTGAGTTACCTAACTCAGGATGATATTTTCTAGGTCCATCCATTTGCATGCAAAATTCAGGATGTCCTTGTTCTTAATAGCTGAGTAGTATCCCATTATATAAATGAACCACATTTTCTGTATCCGTTCTTCTGTTGTGGGACATCTGGGTTGTTGAATATACCCAAAAGATGCCCCACCATGCCACAGGGGCACGTGTTCCACTATATTTACAGCAGTCTTGTCTGTGATAGCTAGAAACTTGTCTTATTACAGGGAGAAAGACATCATATAGAAACATCTACACAATAGAACACCTATGGAATAAATTTTCATATGCCATTGTATAGTTAGAAATTAGGCTATTCTCACTAAAATGAGATTGTTTCTGTATAGTCTTATCTAGTCATATGACATTTAAGAAAAAATGTGAATGATCCTATTTAAAACAACAAACAAAATCAAGACAACAACAAAACAACTGAGTGTTATAATTACTCTAAACTCTTTAAACTATGACAGCAAGGATTCTTTTTTTAATTTAACTGTAATGGAATTATATCAGTTTTCCTCCTTTCCTCTCTCCAGCACCTTGTTGTACCCCCCATCCCCATCCCCTCAAAGTGATAGCCTATTTCTTTGATTATCATTATGAAATACAAATATGTCTGTCAGTCTGTGTGTGTATGTATATGCAAACATACCTCATGCCTTTAATACCACCCCTTAGGAGGCAGAAGCAGGTGGCTATTTGTTTTGTTTTGCTTTGTTTTAGGTTCCAGCCAACCCAGTCTACATAGTGAGTTCCAGACCATCCAGAACACCAAAGGGGGAAAAAAACCATAAAGATGCTTTTAAACAGGGAGTTCTTATATGTTTTAAGATAATCATTTAGATGTCATCTTTTCAGCAAAACTAAGAGCTGATATTTCAGCAAACACTGCGAGTGATTTTTAAGAACTGTTGACACCAAAAGTTTGAATCTTCTATTTAATCTCAAAGTTATAGTCCAGGACAAAGTATGATTACGGTTTAGATGCCTCTAGCTTCTCTATAGTTACCCAACTGGATGTTCAAAGACTTTTTGATTTCTAAACCAAGCAAAAGAAAGGGTTTGAAATCTAATAAAGCTTTAAAGTAAAGAGTCCCTAAGATGAAGTTGAATAGCTCCTCTCAGTCCACTGAGTTTCCCAGCCAAAAGCAGCACTATTTACTAAATTACAGGTCTGGCCTCTTTTGCCAGCATCACAATCCACTTGGCTACCCAAGGAAATGTTAACAGTTTCTTAATGGCTCTCTTCCCTGGGAAAATCATATATATTTAGAGTAAATAATAAGCTCTTCAGACTATCTTTTTTTTTCTTCTATTAGTAATCCCCTCTTTAAAAACTTCTTTCACAGGATTTCGTAGACTCTGTTCTTCGTGTCCTTAGGTTCTATGTCTGCAGCTTTATTTAACCTTCCATTGGATGAAAATATTTGAAAGCAAAAAATGAATCTTTATTAAATGTATACAGATCCTTCATATTAGTTCCTTAATACAACATAATAAATATATGCTAACAATTACATTTCTTATAACAAATAATCTAAAGGTGATTACAAGACATAGATACAAAAGTGTACAGATATTATATAGTTTCACCTGGTACATGGCATCTTCTGGCTCTGTGTGTGTGTGTGTGTGTGTGTGTGTATCTGTAGGAGAGCTAGCACTCAGTGTCTCATGGACACCTCAAAATAAATACTTATTAAGACTCCTAAAGCCTGGACTGAAATTGGAAATTATTTTGTTCCTAAGCAAGTACCTGAAAATAGTGTTTTGCCTTGAGCATTATAAAGTCATTGACAAAAAACAATTTTTTTTACTTCTTTTTCATGTCAAAACTATTGAGAAGTTCTATATGTTTAGGTGTATACACAAAAGTTAATTGGGAAGATAAAATGTGTGGCAACTCATCTCATAAAATTATAAATCCACATAATTTTTCTTAAAAGAAATAATCAATTTTCAAAGATATAATTCCAAGTAAATGAAATATTATTATGTGCTCTTAGGATATCATTAATTTTTCTTTCAAATTCTGGTTTGAACTTAGATTCAATCCTCAGTGCTGAAAAATTAATTAATTAACCAACTAACTAAAACCAGAAAGAGAAAGGAAAATAATTGAAAATCTACATCCAAAGAAATCATATTCCTGATAATAATATTTTAAAGTTTGAGAAAACTTAGTTTTTCCCAAGGAAAACAAAATAGTTTTCTGGATGAGTAAAATTTAGAATTGGAAGCAAAAATAATATTGTAAATTTTATTTATAGGAGAATGTTTCACTGTGCCTCAGCTCTGAAAGCAGGAAGAGCCTTTCTTTTTTTCTTCTTGTAGCAATAGCACAAGATGCAAAGATGTATCTTGTGCATAGATTTCTATCCTTGTCAATCTTGAAGAAAACGTTCTTCCATTCAGAGTTTTTGTGAGACATAAAAGTGCCTGGTGTGACTCATTCTAATTTCCTAGATCAGCTGGTAAGTGATACATTGCTGCTGACATAATTAAAGCTTAATTATGTTTGTATAGATGTATTTCAATGTTTTGCTTATAATTTAATTTTTTGATGTAAGCAACTTATTGACCTTTATTACAGCCTCAAAATTCTGAATCAAGATCACTATGTAATTATAGGACATTTTAATGACTCTAAAATGAAATTCCATTCCCAATAGTGTCATTTTTCATGCATTCAGCCCCACCCCTAGAAAATATTAACTTAATTTTCCTTCTCTGTGTTTGGCAGTCATGGAACTTCATATAAATGAAACATATTAGGACCTATGTCTGACTTTCTTTCATTTAATGAAATGCTTTAGGGGTTTCCTCATTGGATATAGAATATGCTATATCATCTATCTATCTATCTACCTACCTACCTATAACGATTCTTGTACAGAGGGGAAGGAAGAGGTGGATGTCTAATATTTCATCATTTGATCAGAGTTGCCTCTTCAAATGTATGCAAAGCTCTTGGAAAAGTGAACAAAGTAGCTTTGGTGCCTGTACTGGCTAGTTTTGTGTCAACTTGACATAGCTAGAGTTATCATAGAGAAAGGAGCTTCAGTTGAGGAAATGCCTCCATGAGATCCAACTGTAAGGCATTTTCTCAATTAGTGATCAAGGCGGAAAGGCCCCTTGTGGATGGGATCATCTCTGGGCTGGTAGTCTTGGTTCTATAAGAGAGAAAGCTGAGCAAGCCAGTGGAAGCAAGTCAGTAAAGAACATCCCTCCGTGGCCTCTGCATCAGCTCCTGCTTGAGTTCCAGTCCTGACTTCCTTGGTGATGAACAGCAGTATGGAAGTGTAAGCTGAATAAACCCTTTCCTCCCCAACTTTCTTCTTGGTCATGATGTTTGTGTAGGAATAGAAACCCTGACTGTACTGGCTAGTTTTGTGTCAACTTGACATAGCTGGAGTTATCACAGAGAAAGGAGCTTCAGTTGAGGAAATGCCTCCATGAGATCCAACTGTAAGGCATTTTCTCAATTAGTGATCAAGGAGGAAAGGCCCCTTGTGGGTGGGACCATCTCTGGACTGGTAGTCTTGGTTCTAAGAGAGCAGGCTGAGCAAGCCAGGGGAAACAAGCCAGTAAAGAATATCCCTCCATGGCCTCTGAATCAGCTCTTTCTTTCTAACCTGCTTGAGTTCCAGTCCTGACTTCCTCTGGTGTTGAACAGCAGTATGGAAGTGTAAGCCAAATAAACCCTTTCCTCCCCAACCTGCTTCTTGGTCATGATGTTTGTGCAGGAATAGAAACACTGACTAAGACACTGACTAAGACAGTGCCATCCTGAAAATAAGAGGTGAGTATCCACTTCCCTAGAACTTGTGACCAGGGCAGTATGCCTAGTTGCATTCAGTGCCCCAGAAAAGGACCCAGGTGTAGATAATATCAATACACTTTTATGAAGAACATATCCTTATTGGTACTTGGTAGTATAACAGTTAATTGGCAGATGTGATTACAATAGCTACTAATTCATAAAATATATGATTTCTGATTTTAACTTACTTGACTTCAGCAAGAGTTCTGACAGACTGGATTTATCTTAACCCCGAATCTATGATACTTCCTCTCAATAATTTCTGTATACTGACCTCTACTTTGTTACCTAACTGTATGTCTTCACCTCTTCCAGCTGTATTTGGAATGAAGAATGGTAATATATTTCGGTCTGTGTCCTCATAATGAAATATTTCCTGAATAAAATCCTTAGTTAACACCCAGTCTTGTTTTCCTTTGACGTAGATAAACTTGAAAGTAACTCAATACATCTTTGTCAAATGCCTTTCATTATATCCTTAATCCATAGGATTAAGTATTATTAGAGAGCCAGTCTGAATCACTAGGTCTGTCACGTTGTACTTACCAAACTATATTTGCTTTTAAGGATGCTCATGGTCCATGCTTTAAATATTATGGATGGAAAGACATGAAGTTCAGAAAAAAAGAGGATTTTCTTTCACTAAACACTGTTTGCAAATGGGCAAATAGCTAAACCATATTGCTTAAACTCAGAGATGTGAAGCACAGTAGTGTGTGTGTGTGTGTGTGTGTGTGTGTGTGTGTGTGTGTGTGTGTCTTATCTGTTTTCTTTCCCCTAGGTTTGATTCACCAAGGCTTTAGTAAGCCTCATCATTGCCTCTCTCTTACTGGGAAATAGAATGACCAGTAAGGGTCATGAATTGCTCCAGCTCAAAATTGTGTAGACAGATATGCAAGCACTTGTCTCTTAACACAGCTGAATATAGAACAGGATTCACAATGATACAGTAATTAAAATCTTAACATGGGATAAGATTTTGATCAGCAAGGTAGAAAAGTTAAAAGTGTAACTTCAGAGTGCTTCTGCGGGATCAGCTTTCCACTGGATGTGGAAAAGACTTTTCTGCTTGGAGACTTTATAGGAATTGGAGAAACAAAGGTATTTTGATCAAAGAACTCTGATGCTTAAGGTCCAGCTATGGTATGTGTAAACTATCAGAATGCAATTTCTATGATACCTTTGGGCCTCTGTGTTCTCATTTGCATGGTGGGAACTCTGTGAAAGGTATTGTATTCATTAGATATAACTGAGAACCTTACAGACACCACCCAAGAACCGAGCACAGTGATGTGCAATTGTGATTACAGTTTGACTGGAAAAGAAGCAGCAAATAAACTAGGAAATGAGTCACATCATTACTAACTTTTCAAACAGATGTCTTAAAATTAATCAAACAGGGATTTCGTACAATGACTGTAGTACCAACTATCTAATGAGATCATGAGTCTAATAATGCTTCTGAGAATTTGGGATAAGAAGTTACTTAATACGTAGTCTCTTTATTTCATCCATTTAAGTAATGGTGTCCCTGATAGCAAGAGTGTCATAAAGTGAGGATATCAGATGATACTGTAGGAGGTGATAAAATTTGGTGATTAAAAACTTACTGATTAACATTGAACCAGTGGTAACTGTTGTTACTCCAATTTAATATATATATATATATATATATATATATATATATATACACAGACACACACACACACACATATATATAAGTCTTCACTTGTATCTTATAGCAAAACAGGAGAAATATATCAATAGGAGAATGTAAGTATATACACACACACACACACACCTGAATAAAGTTTCATTTAAAATCACTAGTTTCATTAATGTTTTTGGCAACAATTTAGTTTGTCAGCTGTTTTCTTCAATTAAAACATAAACTAGTATGTAACAGAAGTGTCTCTATGGAGGTTATTTACATTTTATTGCACAGATAGAGAAGCCTTTGCCTATTTCCTTACGACCAATGGGACCTTTTTAAAGATATTGCTTAAATCTATTAAGGGAAATAGAGTAGTTATTACAGTTGAAGTGCAACTAGGTTACTCTTCTTTTATATAATAGATATAACAAAAGTAAAATAAAAAGTATATTCACATATGAAAATTTCCAAAATCATCTTTAAATGTTAACATACTAAAACAGGAAACAATCTATAAGCCTATATAAGCACGATACTAAAGACAGTAGGCACACAAAGACACATGGCTCTAACACACACAGAGCATGGCATGGCCTTAAGAAATTGCAAAGGCATCATTGCTTTTTGTGTTTCAGAAATCCATATGTACTTATACTGTGTATGATCAAATCCACCTTACATTTTCTCTGCCCCTATTCCTCTTTTAACCCTAGTATCAGTTTTTCTCTCAACTTCATGGACGTTTTACTTTTTCTAACTCACTGGGTCCCCTTAATACTGCCTCTATATACATAGGCATAGGCCCATCTAAAGAAGCATGAATCCCTCCTCTCAGGGGCTGAATCCCTAAAGAAAACTATCATTTCCCCCTCAGCAGACATCAATGGCCAATAGCCTCTCAGATAGGAGGGGTTCTGTGCTGGAATTTTGTCTGGCTTGATTTTTTGCAGGACTTATAAGTATAGTCACAGTTAGAGTGAGTTCATTTGTGTGACAGTCCTGTGCCTTGCACTTTTACTGATTTGGGCTCTGCTTCTTGCTTTTACAATTTTTCTTCTCACTTTTATGTGATCATCTCCACCCTTGAAGGGAGGGGCTATGCTGTAATTGTCTCATTTAAATCTCAGCACACCATAGTCTCATATTTTCTACATGTTTAGTAGTTGGGAGTCTGTATTAATTACCATTTTGTGAGAAAAGAGAATTCTCTGATGAGGGCTGAGAACTTAAGGGTCAGTGTTAGTTATTTGCACACCCATGTTTCACAATCCTCAGGATGCAAGTATAAAAATAACTTAAGTGGACCTTTGTCAACTTATTTAAACTGGACATGATAGAGACACATGGATTTCAAACTTTTGTTTGTATTTGTGACATTGGTGAGTTTTTTGTTTTGTTTTTGTTTTTGATATAGAAATGATGGTGACTGTGCCAAGTAAGGATGAGGTGAGCAAAACAGGGTTCAAGGGTGAAAAATGAAGTGTAAACACAGATAAGGGATGTTAAATTTATGGAACATGATCTTTAATTCTGTTTTCTGCAGGAAGATTGCAGGAATAGATGAGCTTGAAATTAAGACAGACTCCAGCACATATGCATACATATTTTCAGATCATAAGTATTAAAAACAAATGAGGATACAGAGGCCTATATTTACAAGAATTCAGAAACTACTGGCACACAGTGTTCTAGGATTACAAAACTTTTGACTTTCATTTGGAGAAAGAATTTATAATTCTGTTAAAAATATATCTTTTAATTTTTGAGATTATGACTTACTTCCATCATTTCTTCTTCCCCTTTCCTACCTCTAAACCCTCCATACTTTTCTCCTTGATCTTTTTCCACTCACAGCTTCTTGGTTCCATTAATTGTTGTTCTACCAATGTGTTTGTTCATATTCATAAATATATAAATACAGCACACACAGGCTGTATAGTATTACTTTATGTTAATTTTCAGAGCTGACCATTTGGTATTGGGTGATCTGTCTCCCACTCTCAACATTTCTTAGTTGCTTATAGTTCTTTGTGTGGGGTAAGCATTATGGACTTTTGCCCAGGCACGTTAGCATGCCTATCAGTATTGTCCTTTCCACCTCATGTTTAATTCTCATGTAAGTGAGACTTTCTAGATATAGCTCCCAAATTTTCTAGACAGAAACTCACAGAAAACTCTCTGACCCTCTGGCTTCTGCAACTTTTTCATTCCCTCATCTGCAAAGATCCATAAGAACTAGACGCACAAATTGTGTTGCAAATCCACCAGTTGAGACTCGGATCTACAATTCTGTGGTTTGGTTGATCATGGTTTTCTATAATGGTCTCCGTTGGCTGCAAAGAGAAGTTTCCTTGTTGAGGGATAAAGACTAAAAATATTGAATATGAGGATAAATATTTAGAATATAGTCAGGGTTTATAAAAGTAGAGGGGGTAGATTCCCTTCAAGATGCTTAGCTTCACCGTGAGCTGTGAGCAGTTGACTACGTTTCTAGTACAAGGAATGATTCCTCTCTTGTTGAACTGGTCCTAAATCCAATTATGAACGTTTGCTTATTGCCAAGCTATGTGTGATATTACTGTATCCTTAGGGTTATCATTCCATGGTAGTCATTGTTATGAATCACAGTCATCACAGCTAGGAAGGATTAATGGTTATTTCCCTCCACTGTAATTCCGAACAATACCTTCTGGAGCTATGGAAGCTAGTCCTCTGGCAGGTGGCTTTCAGATCAGTTCCAGCTTAAGGTCCTCTGAGAACTGTTTTGGAAGTGCACAGTTTTTTCAATAACAGAGATTTACCTTCCACCTTTGGGGTGGGTGGGACACAAAGGGTAATAGCAATAGCCTACACTGTTTTGGGAGTCTCCTGGACAGCTCTGATGAATAACTCAAAAGATGCCTTCTCCTGACTGGTATCAGGGTTTTTGTTAGATGGTCTTTGGCTCTTGGACAAAGCATTGTCAGCCCAGGTGAGGAAAATCTAATTTAAACTACATATGTACACTTATAGATCAACTTAACATGTATTATAGGTATTTGTAGGTGGATAGTTAATAGTATGAATCTTTATAACTTTTTCAGACACCCTTACCGATGTTTTACACTCCTGCGTTTTTCTGTATTTATTTCCCTCCATTTCCATAATTAGAACCCCTATATTATTCTCTTTAAAGATTCATTTAAGGCTTATATATTGTAAAAGTTTGCATATTCTGAATCACTTAAGTCTCAAGGACATAACTTTGCGATCAGGGTCATGTAATGTAAATTTGCAAAGCTTGGCATCATGCAGCCATGAGAATGGAGAAAAAGTTTTATTGTAGTAATCTATCAAGAAAATTTATGCATGTTTGACCCCTCCACAGTGTTCAGTCACCTTGGGAATTTAATTGTGACTCTTGTTAATCCTTGATGTTTCCTTGGCTTTGTTCCTTAGTCCTCCTAGTATGCTGCTGAAGGGAAGTCCCTGAGCAAAACATACAGGGGCAGAATAAGCTCCTGACAACAGTGCTTTCAAATGTTGACCACATTCAACAAAGGTCTTTAACTGAAAACTGAACAGAAAGAGTTGCCTATGGGAACCTTTTAAAGCCTCCATCTGCTGGCTACTTCCCCTTCTAAGAACCCTTGGGAGGTCCCTGCACAAAGAACCATGATCAGCTGAGTTAACACACTGTGTTCAGCCTATGTGAACCCTACCTGTCCCTCTCCCTCACCACTTCCATCCATTCACCTCTTGCTCCCACACAGACTAATTGTTTTGTTCTTGTAACCACTGGCCTCACCCTACAGAACTACCCTGCTTTCTTGACTCTGAATCGTTTTCCCCTTCTCCATCATTCCCTGATGACTTGCTCCATCTTTGTTCAGAATACTGATTTCATGTTCTTTGGCACACAAATAATTATTTTCTTTGTTTTCTGATTTAAAAACTTTTCTCTGTCAGTACCTTGCAGTTTGATACACAAAGGCATTGGTAAAACTTCAGAGCTTTGATTTATAACATTATTTTTTTAGTGTATATACTTGTGAGCCTATAGCTGTCTTTTTCTTGAAATAATAAGCGTAAGATTAATCGTATCAGTAAAAGTACTGTTCAGACTAGAATGCATCAAAGCATCTTCCTCACTGTTTAACAAGAATGGCTCTCTTGGACAGACTTGTTTTCATCCTGAATCTGCTGGATCACACACAACAGGCAACTTCCTCTGTTTTTCACATACATACCAAACTGTATTAAGGACCAAATTATGGTAGCATGAAACCCACTGCAATGGGCTGTCAGAAGTGATCAGCTTCAAATTCTTCCTAATTTTCTATGGGTTATCCCCAGAGGGTTGTCTGAGAGAATGAATTATGAAACCAACCTTTATCCTCTGCTTACTGTTTCCCCCCTCTTGTTTTTTGTCCTATTAATCTAAGTGAAAGCTTTTGTGGCCTCCTTGTCTGTCTGGAAAGCTGATGCACATTTATAAGTTTAAATTTCAGATACTTCCAAGATTTTTGTCCTTGGAAGTGGGTAAATATAACCAAGTTTCATCAAGAATAATAATAATAAAAAAAAAAAAAAAAAAAAAAAAAACAGGCAAAACCAGTTCCCCCTCCATTACTCTGGTAGTTGTGTCTGCTAGGTCTGTACATCACAGACACTTCTCTGTGAAACTCTGCTCCAGGATATCATTCTTTGACCAGCATATCACCTTGTAGCATCAATTCTTTAACATGCCATTCTAGTTGAAGGAAGATGAAATATTGTAACTTGTGAGTTGTTTAGGAGCCCACTGCCCCGGCCTGGGACTGAGAACAAAGCAGAACAGCCCCCAGGCATGCCAGGGCAGGGCTGTTGTTAAGGCATTCCTAAGAACATCTTGACTGTAAAGATGAAAAGGTATGCAAGGACCAGCAGGGCTATATTATCTGAGTCAACACCACCTGGCCAGAACCTCCCCTCTGTCTACTGCCCCTTGACGCCGGGTAAAGTCATACATCAACTGGTTGCTATGTGAACAAAGATAAGCCCCCAGCCCACAGGAACAAAGTCCTGATCTTTGTAATCTTTCTGTTAATGTTTGAATAAGCCAATAGTGTGTCGCTATGCTGAATTCCACACCCCTAAGCCCCTTACCCCCTAAAACCTCCTAGCTTTCAAGCCTCGTGGCCGACATCTCCTGTGTGGGATGCATGTCGGCCCAGAGCTCTGTAATTAAACGTCCTCATGTAATTACAGCAAGAGATGGTCCTTCGTGATTTTTTGGGTGCACGCCTAATCGGGAATGGGGTGGGGATTTCCCCACTAGATCTAACATAGTAACTTCCAGAATTCCTCCTCTTAGAGACATAGGAAACCAACATTACTATTCATCTAAAAATGAATTTATAAAAATATCCATTACAGCTCCAATCAATATCTCTTCATCTTGTTCCATCCTACTGAATTTCTTTATCTTTTCCAAGTAACACAACAGACATCAGGTAGAAAAGAAAACTTGGCTTGAAAAGTATCTTTAATTTTATCTTGTCATTTTAGCATGTTGAAACACTTAGAGGACAGAGAGAAATGTAGAGGTTTAAAAGTGAAGTAAAATTTTATTCGGATTGAGAGTCCTCTGTCCATGAATCTTCTCTGTAGGAAAATTGTAACCATAATCTCATGCTCACACTGCTTCCAGATGCATGCATACATGTGCAGAATGGTAAATAGTTTAATTGCGATTGGCACACTCTGACAGATGAAGTTAAATGAAGCAATGGTTTGCCTTCCTGTTTTAACTTTTAGAAAGTGTTTTTGTGATGTATTTGTTGTAGTATGCTTATTCCTTTTTAAAATTATTTCAAATTGGATTTGTTATGGCAATAGTGTTAAAAGCCTGAGACAGATTTTTTTATACATTTTCTCTATATATTCTGATAGGGAGAATCTACAACTTATACTAACAATGGATACTCAAGGTGTGTTTAGTTGAGAGACACTATCAACAGTCACTTAGGAGACAGGATACAATATGCAAGCTTGTAAGCTTGATTGATTCTGTAATTGGTTTCACCAAAGTAGTAGTGTCTCCAGATACATACAATTAAAAGAGAATTTTCAGGTACTTTCTAGAGATCCATAAAAGCCTATGTCTACAAGAAATCATCAAAGGATGCTTTTCTCTCTATGCCCTTTAATATTCATTCAATGGAATTTTTAGGTTTTAAAATTTGTAATTACTTATTTCTTTTATTTCATGTACAAAGGAGTTCTTGTATTTGTGTGTGAGGGTGTCAGATCCCCATGAATCATACACACAGTTATGAGCTGCCATGTGGCCGCTGGGAATTGAACTTGGATCCTCTGGAATAACAACAAGTGCTCTTAACCACTGAGCCACCTCTACAGTCACATGTATTTTATTTTTAACTGAAAAATAATGACTACATATGTTTATAGGATTAAGATAAAATTATGACATACATAGATATTCTGTAACAAGTAATTTAAGATAATCAACATTTGTTACTTTATACACTGGTTTATGGAGTTAAAACATTTAAAATCTTTTCTTTTAGCAGATACAGTTGATATAGTTTAGCAGTACACTATTGATATAAATACCTTTCATACTATAGTAACCATGCCCAGCAAGAGATTTCCAAGCTCCTCTATTTTACTGACTGAAACTTATTCCATTGTGTAACATATTCTACTCCCTGTCAGTTCCTCTCAGCCTCCAACATCCACTTATTATTTATATAAATTAAAATTTTGCAGATTTCACATGTAATCTGGATTTTGGTGATTGTGGTATTTTTCAATATCCCCATCCCCAAAGAAAAGGTGATAGGCTATTCAGTCTTAAGTGCAAGAGGGCTTTGATGTACTGTATAGATAAAATATGCATATTAGATATGAGATAGAGTGCCATTAACTGTTGCTCTTATGAGGTAACTGTTGATGAATCCATAATATATATTCAAATAAGAGGTCTTTAAACAGAACACATTTAAGACAAAATTATGTATTAACTGGTTGGTGAAAATGTGACTAGAAGCCCTTAACATCCTAAGTCAGCATTTCTCCCAGGAGGAATGGTTTAATATTTCTAATTCATGTTTCTTAAGACTTTACAGGGCCTTACTACTTACTGAAGTTTATGTGTGTCTCATTAAGTCAACTCATGTAATCACTTTTGTATCATTTTAAGTAAATTAACCTTCCCTGATACAGCCCAGTGGCTGAAAAAAAAATCTTCCCAAGGAAATGAAGGATCGGGTGATAATTATACTGCAAGAGGCACTAAGTGACAAACTGATAAAAGTTGAATCACATATTCAATTGTAGTATGAACTTTTGGATAACTTCTTATTAAGATGTGAATACATTGTAATTTTATAAGATTTGATTCATTTGTTCTTCCACCTCCAAATAAGATTGACATGACTTATTATTTTATATGTAAATTCAAAATCCCTAGGAGAACCGAATGATGACTGGCAGCCTAAAGTGATGTGCTACCTCTGGGGATTAGCAAATGATATCTGTGCATGTTCATCATTTACAAATCATGGATAAACATATTTGGTATGTATATGGTAGCAAAAGTATTCCATTAATGGAAGAAGAGGATTTGAATAATAAGTCATTATGTTTTCAGAGAAAAAATAATTATTATATTCAGAGAACTCCTGATTATTATTTTTAGCTCCTAGGTATATGTTGGGAAGTGAAACAACTTGTGCAGTTAAAGTCACTGGGTTTTGACCTTCTGGGAATGTTAATCCTGGTACTAATATTAGCCCATGGGAACTTGTGTGATTCTTCCTGTACTCTCTTCTGATTTGCAATTCAGTCCTTTGGTCCCATATACCAATTACAGTTAAATTCTGTTGCCTCATCTCTGAGTGTATTTTTAATAAAGAAAAAGTTTTTAAATTCCTCAGATGGAAATTACACACATTTCCAGTCACTGGATGAAGCCAATTGATCAACACAGAACACAGAGTGCTAGATTGATCCACCCACTGCAGGAAATTGTAATTGCTCAAGAGTAGCCTAGCGAAATTCTCAGTGTAATATATTTACATGGAACACTGTTTGATTTCCATTTTTAACAACTTTGGGAGGCATGCAGAGGATGAGCCTTTTGCCATCAGTATCTTTTCCCACTGTTCATTCATTCTATCATATGACATTTTATCTGGTGTGGAGGTTTAATTGTTCATCATTATGTAATCAGGGCATTAGGTGAAACTTTCTGTGTAGGACAGTTTTAACATATTGAGAGAGAGAGTAATTTTCTTTAATTCATCCTTTTAGGAAAATGTCTTTATATTTTAATTCATAGATTAATCTTTATCCTGCTACTCTAAATTGGGTATACTGATTGAAAAAAAGAAACAGGCTTTTCAGGATTCCTTGACAGCAGTGAATAAACTTAGTTAAAGGAACTGTTGGATAGTTCAGTTTGGGAGCCATACAAACCTTTAAAAGGAAGACTGCTGTGGTCTTTGAGGGAGAACAGGTTTGCATCCTGTGGGTGAAGATCACAGGTTAGATTAATTTCTCTGAGACTAAAGTGACAAGCTGATGGTATTTAGTAATGCGGGCTTCTGAACTTTATAAGGCCTGGATTGACAATTATGTTCGATTCCCTCTCTACTTCCAAACCTTCATGTTCGACTTGTGTATTGTTCATCTGAGAGAAGTGATGATGGATAAGAAGATAGAAGACAGAGAAGAAAAATTTGCACTCTCTCCCTTTTGGGTAGTCTTCTTTTTACTGTGGTTCTAACATTCTATCACTTTGACTAGGAGCTCCTCCTCTGTGGTCCAGCTCTCCTTGGATCTTGTAAAGTTGCTCCCTCCAAAGATCAATGTCCTCTGTAGCTGTCCAGCAGCCACGGAGAACTGGGTCTACCTGAAATAGGGGCTGGAAGTGAAAAAGGAACAGGGTGTGAGAGAAGGAGGAAGCCAAAACAAAAGTTTCTGATCAAGGCTCCAAGTCAGCACTGTGGAGAGCCCATAGACCCACCATCCTTTGTTTCAGCTGGATTGAGTTTCAAAGCAAGCTCAGCAGGCAGTCTACTCCTGTAGGAAATTGACTCCACCTGGGTCTTTACGGTCCAGTTGAGGCAAGCACTTAAGGTCTATTTAGCCTGCTCAAGGTTTGGGGAAGGGCACAGACCTCCGGTCAGCTCTTTTCTTTGTGTGCCTCAGCTTGTTATTTTCATGCAAATAGAATTTTGGTAGAAGAGATTCTGTAGCTTTATAACAACTGGACACAAGCTAGTGTCATCTGAGAGCAAGGAACTTCAAGTAAGAAAATGCCTCCATAAGATCTTGTGGTAAGCAAGTTTGTATGCCATTTTCTTAATTAGTGATTGATGTGGGAGGGCCCAGTCCATTCTGGGAGGTGCCATTCCTAGGCTACCAGTACTGGGTTCTATAAGAAAACAGACTGAGCAAACTGAGAGGAGCAATCCAGTAAGCAGTACCCATCCATGGACTCTTCATCAGTTCCTGCCTCCAGATTTCTGCCATGTTTGAGTTAATGTCCTGGCGTCTGTCAATGATAGACTATAGTGTAAGCCCAATAAACCCTTTACTCTCTAACTTGATTTTTATCACAGTGTTTCATTACTGCAATAGTGCCCACAACTAAGATAAGTTGGTACCAGGGGTGGGGTACTACTCTAATAGACCTGAGCATGTTGTTTTGGAAGATTCTGGAAAGATATTAAAATTTTGGGCTAGAAAAGCTGTCGAGTGTTGAGAGGGTGGTGAAATGTTTTATAGAAACTCAGAAGATAAGAATGTTGAGAGCAATGCAGACAATGGAGGCCCAGCCTATGAAATTTCAGAGGGAAGCAAAGACTTCACATTCTTACATAATGAAGGATTTCTCAGCTGTTAAAAAAGTTACACCTGCCAGGCGGTGGTGGCCCACGCCTTTAATCCCAGCACTTGGGAGGCAGAGGCAGGCGGATTTCTGAGTTCGAGGCCAGCCTGGTCTACAGAGTGAGTTCCAGGACAGCCAGGGCTATCCAGAGAAACCCTGTCTCAAATATACAAAAACAAAACAAAACAAAAACAAACAAACAAAACAACAACAACAAAAGTTACATCATAAAATTTGCTGGAAAGTAGATGGAACTAGAAAAAAAAAATCATCCTGAGTGAGGTAACTCAGAATCAGAAAAATAAATAAGGTTATTTGTTTTTATCTGTTAAATAAGTAATAGCCAACCTACAGTCTGAAGATCCAGAGAAGTTAGTTATAGAGGAAGGGACTGAGGGAGCATATAGATATACCTGGGAGGGGAAATAGAATAGATTTTATCAGTGGACCGGGGTTAGTCAGGACTCAAAAGGGAGGATTAGGTAGAGAAGGGGCTGGGGAGTGTTGAGAGAAAGAATGCAGGAAAGGATACTAGAATTGAAGAAAATTTGAGGGGTGGTATGGAAATCTAGTACAGTGAAAACTTTCTAAAATATTTTAGTGTGATCCTAATGAAGTCTCCAAATAATGAGGGAGACAGATTTCTACCTGGATACCTCTAGTCACTAAATGAAACTTCCAGTATAAAGTGGGTTACTTCCCATTAAGTTAATGACCAATGAGCATAGAAGAGCATGTGTCCTTATTACAAGTTGGAGCATTTTCTGGATATATGCTCATGAGAGGAATTGCTGGGTCTTTCCGTAGTACTATGTCTAATTTTCTGAGGAACCGCCAGCCAGACTGATTTCCAGAGTGGTTGTACCAACTTGCAATCCCACCAACATTGGAGGAGTGTTCCTCTTTCTCCACATCCTCGCCAGCATCTGCTGTCACCTGAATTTTTGATCTCAGCCATTCTGACTGGTGAAAAGGAAACTTTTCTTCCATGTGTCTTTTGAAACGTTCCATCCTTAACTCCTGATTTCTATTTTGTTTGCCTTCTTTTCTGTCTAGGGATTGCAAATTGTCACTCAATATACACAGAAATCAGATCCCTAGCTGGGCTTGGTGGCACACTCCTTTAATCCCATTATTCCTAAATCAGACAGTATTTACTTTTGAAATAGATAAATTATAATATCAACTTCCAAAAAAATTTAAGTCCTGTGAGGAATTAGGTTTACAGGGACAGTAAATTCAACTACTGATGTAAAATGACTTTTTAAAGCATACATAATCTTAATGGGTATTGTTAAAAATAGTCACAAGAGTAAATGTATCTTAGCTTCTTTCAAAAGAATTATTCAGATTAAAACATTAAATAAATAAATAAATAAATAAACCCAAAAACCTGGATCAGATAGCTTATCTCTTATTTAGGTTAAAATACTGGACATCTGTATAGATCAAACCAGTCAGATAACCTCTAATTCCGGATTCCTTCCTCTTTTGCTGTATATTCTAGCCAGGCAGTTTGTTGGCTGATCAGAGACATTTATTATAGGTTTGTACTGAGATGGTTGTACTGCATTTCACATCAAAGCTGGGTCAGAGTGTTCAATAAATTGATTTTTCTGTCCCTTCCATTTCACATTCTATAACTTTGCTATAACTGAATCCAGGCAGCTTCCATTGTGAGGTGGGAAAACCTGAATCTTGACTGAAAGTAGCAGACTTCTGAAGTTTCTTGAAATGGTGTGTTGATTTCTTCTATGTGCAGTACAGAGGGGAGGATGCATCTGGTTCATCTAATTTAGACACTTAAAAGTCAAATCCCAATTCTGCTTTTCAAAACCATCTGGGCTGTTTTTCATTCTCCAAGCCCAGGGGCCCTCAGTGAAATCAATGGTGTTGGCAGAAAATATCTGAAGAAGTGAGGTTAGCTTCTTGTTTGCAAGACAATTTTCTTTAGACCCACGCATAAGAGAAGCAGATTTTTCCAGTGATAGTCTTATAGTTGCAAAGAAAGAACCATCTATGAAATGCTTAGATTTTATTGAGAGGCTCAAATGTGTCAAATGTGCTTTAAAATTTGCATAAAAGTTAGTACATATGTGTGTATCTTTTCTATAAGTTACAGTTAACTTCTGAATTAAGAGATTATTGGGTCAGGTGTTGTGGCACACGCCTTTAATCCCAGCACTTGGGAGGCAGAGGCAGGTGGATTTCTGAGTTTGAGGCCAGCCTGGTCTACAAAGTGAGTTCCAGGACAGCCAGGGCTACACAGAAAAACCCTGTCTCGAAAAAAACAAAAAACAAAAACAAACAAACAAAAAAGAGATTATTGGTAGGTAAAATATTGATGTACAATTTTCTTCATCTTTCAGTGCAGAAAATAGTGACATTATAGAAGCTCACACGACTAAGTTGAAAACTCAAATGTGGTTTGATAAATGTTGTTATTCCCAAATAGGATTTGAAGATGACTACAGTAACAAGAAATATGGTTTCATAGGAGTCAATGTCTAGGATAATACAATCCTACAACATGATGCTGTCCTTATTTGTACCACTGGAATATTTTATTCCAGTATAACAATTTTCCAGGCATTGCTATAGTAGCATTTTGAGATATTGCAAATCTAAGTTCTAATAATCAAAGGTAAACATTTATTCTTGTTTATTTATTTAAGAGCAGAATAAATCTCATTTCAATGATTACAAAAAAATCTCCAAGTAAACAACTGGTTATTTTATATGTGCCACTGTTTCCTACTTATGATGCCCAAATGAACCTCAGCTTCACAGTGCATGTAAATTAGAGAACAAACTCCCTCTCAGACTCAGAGCTTTGTGGTACCCTAATTTGCAAAGGTCTTATTTCCACTCCTATGATTAATATTGGGTTTACAAAAAGCAGTCTTACTAGGTTTTTATATATTGTAGGCTTCAAAAAACCTGAATCTACCTATGGTGAATGAAAATCTCATTTTCAAAGTGTGATTCTTGCACAACAGCATAGGCATGACAGAACTGTTAGAAATGCCATTTTTAGGACTCTTCTTCTGAATTACTAAATCACACAGTTGAGAGCAGATAGGTGTAGAGATGATGAGCAATCAGAATTCTAACAAATCCTCTAGAAAACTGGAACTCAGGCTAAGGGTATAAAAAGATGAGAAAATAACCTTGCATGATTTCCTCAGAGTCTCTAAACAAACAGACAAACAAACAAACAACAAACTGCTAACTGTGTGAGACATATAAGTGAAGACTTTATTAGCCTGCTACAGGACTGTAATAAGTGCTCAGGGTCACCATGTTTCTGAGGATAAGGTGATATCTTTCTCTTTACCATTTATGTGAAAAAAAATCTCATCATTTATTTCTGGAATATCTAATGGTTCCTGTCAGACAATCAAGCTGGCTCTTTCTCAAGTTGCCCTTCCATTTCCCAGTAGGCTCATGGTCAAAGTGGGACTTTGACAAGGATAGATTATGAATTTGCTTAGTAACATGGTGTAACTGGGAACGGTCATTGCTATGTTGTAAATTGGCCAGCAGCACAGATGAACTATGAGTCTGTATGTTCCCACAGATGATCAAACAGGTACATTTAAGGATTATTTTTAGCTCCTTCCCTGTTGAAAGGGACAGCATTTTGTTTGTCAAATACACTACCTAGTTATAAATTCAATGAATTTGCCTCTGTGGCTCAGCATGCTTCTGTCAGAACTACTATCTGTTTATTTTCTGCATGTTGTATCAGAATTTCATGTCATAGCATGGTACCAGACAAGAAACTAAATTGATAGCCATACTATATGGTCTGGCCATACTCATGAACATTACTCATGTTGGTCATCTTCATACACATGAAGCAGTTTGTTGGACATACAAGTAAAATGGCCTATTGAGAATTCTGTTACAGCTGCTGGCAGTTCATGCATGAATTCTGGCAGGTTATGCATCATCTCAAACTAACATCCAAAATATGGTCCCAGTTTCCCCATGGGTTGGAGTCCAGGGAGGAACTAAAAAGAAGTGATACAATACATTATTGTCTCTGTGACCTATTAATATTTTTCTTACTATTCTTACGTCTTTTTATATTCTGTTGCATTATAGACTTTATTTTAAAAGGAAGAGTATTTTCTTTAGGAGATATGGCCATGATTCCGTAGAATCATCTTCAATGTAAGTGAATAACTTCCAATCTGTTAAAGACCTGAATAGAACACAAAGACTAAGGATAGGAGAATCTGCCTTCTTCTGCATGTTTGAGACAGGATATTTGTTATTTTCTAGTGCTTGGACTTATGAATATTTCTACCTTTTCTCAGGTGTTTGGGCGCAGACTGATCTGTGCTACCAACTATGCAGGCTTGCTAGCTTTTCAAACAACCATGATTCTAGAATATATCATCCCTTAATTGGGTGAATCAATTTCTGATCATAAATATTATAATCCATTTTATACCTATCTATCATCTATCTATAATCTATCTATCAATGTTATTTATTAATCTAGCCATCTATGCCTTTTTTCTTCCTATTTCTCTGGAGAACTTTCACTAAAATAATCTACAATATATTCAGGAAAATATTTGCTTTCTCAGCTTTTCGACATGTATGGCAAAGCTTTATGTGTGTTTGATGTGCTATAAAGTAAAGATGCAATTTAGCGTCTACCCTGGTGTCATGTGGTGAAGACACTGCATGCTCATATTTTACGTGCCCTTAATTCTGAAATACTTTTACCTTAGTGATTAACTCTGCTACCTCTGCTCTCAGAACCAAATAATGTTCCTATCTCAATATTACTAATTTAATTTTATTCCCAAGTCTTTTTTGGCCAGGTAACATATATTTTTTAAATTAAGAAGAGACTATTTGGGAAGGATTTTTTTTTCTGCCTACCATAAGAATATTGACGACATTGCACTCTGTCCTTCAAGCAAATCAACAAAAGCTTTCAAAAGGTTTCACTCTCCACCTCAAATTCTCAGAACACAGTACTTTCTCAGGGTTTGTTTTATCTTTCCTTTGTTGTGAAGTGAAGATCAAAGACGCCTTGAAGTACCCTTGCTCTGTTTTCACAAGTGTTCTAAAACCAATATGTTCACCAAAGCTATGTTTTGTCCATAAAAGTAAACAGTGCTTTGGGGCAATCCATGGGAAGCACAATTCCATCTATATGTATTTCTAGTGCCTTTTCTTCTTCTTATGTTTCTTTACTCCTATTCCAGTTTTTAATTTATTATTATTTTTAGATGCTTGTTTTTTTCTTTCTTTTTTCTTTTTTCTTTCTTTTTTCTTTTTTCTTTCTTTTTTCTAAAGAAAACCAGGGGAAAAAAGGAATATGGATTTGGGTGGGAAGTTAGGGAGGATCTTGGGGAAGTTGGTAGATGGGAAGCTGTAATTAAAATGTATTGTCTGAAACAACCTATTTTCAGGGAAAAAACAGACTACATAACAAAACAAAACAAAACAAAACAAAAGAAACAAATAAGCAAAAACCTCTTTGATACACATGTATCCATTTCTCATGGTTTTATCCCCTGTAATTTATATTCAGCTCTTAGTATTGTTCAATGTACCATTCTGGCAGTATAGATGAGCAATCTCTTGTGAATTCTGTTGATTTAAATATATTTTTATCCATTTAATTTTTTTCCAGATTGGGGCTGTTTCACATCACATTTTCCTGCCACATGGTTTAGACTTCAGGAACTCTAGCTGTGGTCTTATTTTTCTTAATCTTTCTACTCTAGAGGAAGATATTTAAAGATTTGCAAAGATTCATGAGAGACTACATTAAAGCTGTGGTGACAGCTCAATAAATAGGATTTTCCTAAGTTATCTGAGAAATGCTGCAGTACCCTGAACACAGAAGCAATAAGCGTGATGCCATAATTGTCTTGAATGTTAAATGACATATCGGATCTCTACTAATACATGCAGGACAAAAGTTCTGAATAAGGTGAGTTTATGATTTAATAGAAGTGATAAAAATGATTGAATGAAAATAAGTCTGTTTAGGAGTCCTTTGTGTGTCCTTCATGAACTGTAAGCCATTTAGACAGTGCTTTAAGCTTTTAAACACTTTAGTTCTCATTATAGAATAGCAAACGAGCAAGGCAAATAAAACAATAGGGACCTCAAATCCTCACGTAGTTATAAAATGAAAATATGAAAGTTGCATGTAGCCAAAGTTTCACTATGTTTCAGTAGGAAATATGACTCCCCTTCTGCTAGTTCAGGAAGTAAACAACTGCAGGATTTTAAAGCAAGTGGTATAAATTCAATATGATCCTAGAACTGTACTGTACATGAAATCAAGATAAAGTCCTGGGGAGAAGAAGCCACTCACTTTTTCTCCTATTCTAATTATCTTCGTTTCAGTGGATTAGAAAATGGTAAATGTAGGAGTCAAGTTGGAGATAGTTCTCAGCTCAATCGCCTGCCAAGTTAAGTCTGATAAATGGCAAGTGTGTATAATTAATACTGTCATTTTTCCCTAGACCAAAGGGCGACTGCAGTAACTATAGATTGTAATTGTCATCGTTGTCACATAAAATGTGCTATTATTAAGTTCAGGCTGAATTTTATCGCTGGGAATGCTCATAAATTGAGCGGTCAGTCATTTAAATTACCAAGTGGAGAGCTGTATGGCTTGCTTTAAAACTACTTCCCAAGACAATGTGTTTGACTTTAGACCTCCAAAAACTAATTGCATTTTTGAACAGACATTAGACAGGCTGCAACCTATAAGTGAAGATATTCTGACAGACATGCCATGTATAGTTATAAAATGTTCATAGGAGTCATACACTTTTATTTCCAAAATTTTTGGTGTACAGGCAAGAGAGGAAGAGGAATCAGATATGTGAGTGGGAGAGATCATTCTGAAAACAAGCTTAGGGCTTTCTCAAAAAGGCCTGCTTTCCATGAGGTGTTGTTAATAAAAAGTTAAAGACTAAGGAAGAATTTGGGTTTTATTTTTCACTCAGTGATCTAGAGTCAAAAATTAAAAATTGTAAGAATATAGTGTTTTAATCATTGAAAGCATTAAGACCCAAAATAGTGGTTTTACCATTTCATACTCCTGCTGGTGTTTCTATTGGCTTTACACAGACATCTTGGGATGTTAGGATACACAATCAATCTCTCTCTCTCTCTCTCTCTCTCTCTCTCTCTCTCTCTCTCTCTCTCTCTCTCTCTCCCCCTCTCCCTCTCTCTCTCCTAAAAGTGGAAAGCTTTGTAGCCTGAATATTACCAATTTAAAGTAAATAAAAATTAAAAAAAAAGAGTAAAGGAAGAAGAGCATGGTAGATTTCTTAGTAATGATGTGAGAGAAGTTTGTGTAGGAAGAGGTGGGAATCAGCTGACAATAGTAAAAGATTAAGTGTAATCATTTGGATAGCTTTGGGCATCATATATTAGTTTCTCCATATATTTGAAATAAGCAGAATTAACATAACTGAGAGCAAGCATGTTATGCTCCTATTACTTTAATATGAACAGTGTTGATAAGATAAATGAGCTGTGTTTTGTATTCATTGTTGTATTTACCTTTTCCACCATGGGGACATGAAAAAATGTAGTTTCATATTAAGACATAGAATAAAAGAAAAAAGCATACTCACGCACATATATACAAACATGTACCTCCACATACCAATTAAGCTACCCTTGCCAGGTTAGTACATTTTTTTTCTATGTTACAAGGAAGTCTATAGCTGTATAAAATGCCTGTGAAAATTTATGTTCTGTTCACATTTATTACTGTATCTTCCTGTAAAATTTTCATGTATGTGGTATTCTATAGATCACCATAGAAATATGATTTGCTCATATTATTCATTCTTAAATATCACATACTCAGACTATTTTAATCTACATTAATCTCTTTCATTCCCACAACGATTAATCATACAATCCTTCATAAAATTATTTTTGCAGCAATTAGTGCTAACGGAGATAATTCAGCTTATTCATTGTTTATCTTTACCTAACAAAATTATAAGTTTTTGTATTTCTGGGCTTTTTGTTTTTTTTGTTTTTTGTTTTTTTGTTTTATGTTTTTTGAGCCAAAGTTTCTCTGTGTAGCCCTGGATTTCCTGGAACTCACTCTGTAGACCAGGCTGGCCTTGAACTCAGAAATCTGCTTGCTTCTGCCTCCCAAGTGCTACCACTGCCCAGCATATCATTTGAATTCCTATACCACTTCACTCCTCATTTTAAAACCTAGGGATAGGGTATAGCTCAGCAGTAGAGTTCATTCTTAGGATAAGGGAAATGTCCTCATGTATTTGATCTCTAAATCAAATAGAGAGAGAAATAGTGTGGTGATTTGAATAAGAATGTCTTCCATGAGCTCAGATATTTGAATACTTTGTCCCAGTTGATGGAGCTGTTTAGTACCTGTGATGGTTTGTATATCCTTGGGCCAGGGAGTGGCACCATCTGAAGGTGTGGCCTTGTTGGAATAGGTGTGACCTGGTTGGAATGGGTGTGTCACTGTGGGTGTGGGTATAAGATCCTCACCCTAGTTGCCTGGAAGTCAGTCTTCCACTAGCAGCCTTTGGATGAAGACATAGAACTCTCAACTCCTCCTGTGCCATGCCTGCCTGGATACTGCCATGCTCCCACCTTGATGATAATGGACTGAACCTCTAAACCTGTAAGCCAGCCCCAATTAAATGTTGTTTTTTATAAGACTTGCCTTGGTCATGGTATCTGTTCACAGCAGTAAAACCCTAACTAAGACAGTACCCAAGGAGGAGCTAACAGGGTCTGCAGCTCTATAGGAGGAACAACAATATGAACTAACCAGTACCTCCAGAGCTCTCTGGGACTAAACCACCAATCAAAGAAAACACAGGGAGGGACTCATGGCTCTAGCTGCTCATGTAGTAGAGGATGGCCTTGTTGGTCATCAATAGGAGGAGAGGCCCTTGGTCCTGTGAAGGTTCTATGCCCCAGTATAGGGGAATGCCTGGGCCAGGAAGCAGGAGTGGGTGGGTTGGGGAGCAGGGGGAGTGGGGGAGAAGATAGGGGATTTTCGGAGGGGAAACTAGGAAAGGGGATAACATTTGAAATGCAAATAAAGAAAATATCTAATAAAAAAATTACAAGTTTTTTAAAAAAGAAAGAAAGTGTTAGGAGATGTGACTATGTTAGAGAAAGTATGCCACTGCAGGAGGTCTTTGAGGTTTCAAAACATGGTGTCATTTCTAGTGTTCTCTCGTCTGTCCACTTGCAGTTCAAGAATGCAAATTGATCTATTCCTATCTCCTTGTACTAAGGTCAAATCTAAGTGCATTAAGGAAATCCACATAAAACTAGAGACACTGAAACTTATAGAGGAGAAAGTAGGGAAAAGCCTTGAAGATATGGGTACAGGGGTAAAATTCCTGAATAGAACAGCAATGGCTTGTGCTGTAAGATCAAGAATTGACAAATGGGACCTCATAAAGTTGCAAAGCTTCTGCAAGGCAATAGACACAGTCAATAAGACAAAAAGACGACCAACAGATTGGGAAAGGATCTTTACATATCCTAAATCAGATTGGGACTAATATCCAATATATATAAAGAACTCAAGAAGGTAGACTCCAGAAAATCAAATAACCCCATTAAAAATGGGACTCAGAGCTGAACAAAGAATTCTCACCTGAGGAATACCAAATGGCTGAGAAGCACCTCAAAAAATGTTCAACATCCTTAATCATCAGGGAAATGCAAATCAAAACAACCCTGAGATTCCACCTCACACCAGTCAGAATGGCTAAGATCAAAAATTCAGGTGACAGCAGATGCTGGCGAGGATGTGGAGAAAGAGGAGCACTCCTCCATTGTTGGTGGGATTGCAAGCTTGCACAACCACTCTGGAAATCAGTATGGTGGTTCATCACAAAATTGGACATAGTACTACCGGAGGATCCGGCAATACCTCTCCTGGGCATATATCCAGAAGATGTCCCAACCGGTAAGAAGAACACATGCTCCACTATGTTCATAGCAGCCTTATTTATAATAGCCAGAAGCTGGAAAGAACCCAGATGCCCCTCAAGGGAAGAATGGATACAGAAAATGTGCTACATTTACACAATGGAGTACTACTCAGCTATTAAAAGGAATGAATTTATGAAATTCCTAGGCAAATGGATGTACCTGGAGGGCATCATCCTGAGTGAGGTAACCCAATCACAAAGGAACTCACACAATATGTACTCACTGATAAGTGGATATTAGCCCAGAAACTTAGGATACCCAAGATATATGATACAATTTGCTAAACGCATGAAACTAAAGAAGAATGGAAACCAAAAAAGTGTGGACACTTTGCCCCTTCTTAGATTTGGGAACAAAACACCCATGGAAGGAGTTACAGAGACAAAGTTTGGAGCTGTGTTGAAAGGATAGACCATCTAGAGACTGCCATATCCGGGGATCCATCCTATAATCAGCTTCGAAATGCTGACACCATTGCCTACACTTGCTAGATTTTGCTGAAAGGACCCAGATAGAGCTGTCTCTTGTGAGACTATGTTGGGCCTAGCAAACACATAAGTTGAGGCTCACAGTCAGCTATTGGATGGATCACAGAGCCCCCAATGGAGGAGCTAGAGAAAGTAACCAAGGAGCTAAAGGTATCTGCAACCCTATAGGTGGAACAACAATATGAACTAACCAATACCCCCTGGAGCTCGTGTCTCTAGCTGCATATAAATCAGAAGATGGCCTAGTGGGCCATCAGTGGAAAGAGAGGCCCATTGGTCGTGCAAACTTTATATGCCTCAGCACAGGGGAGCAACAGGGCCAAGAAGTGGGAGTGGGTGGGTGGGGGAGTGGGTGGGGGAGCGTGTGGGGGACTTTTGGGATAGCATTGGAAATGTAAATGAAATAAATACCCAATAATAATAATAACAACAACAACAACAACAACACAATAATAATAATAATAAAAAAGATGTGACCCATTACCTTCCTCAGAATCCATTCCTGCCACCTGATACTTCCAATCCATTTTCATGGACTGGAACCCTCTGGTTCCTCAAATTCAAATAATTTCTGTTTTAGACATTTCTCTGGTCATGGTGTTTTATCAGAGCAATAGAAAAATATCTTATAGTAATAGAGACAGTGAAACAGAGACAGATATACAGACATGTGCATACAGAGAGGGGAGAGAAGGCTTCAGAGAGAAATTAGGTTATTGGCTGACATGCCTAAGAAGGTGGGAAGGGTCCTAGTCTGCCATCTGTAAGGTGGAGACCCAGAGTAGCCATTGTGTTAGTCTGGGATTCTGAGGTCCTATCTGAAGTTTGAATTTGAAGATGTGAGACCTGAGCACTGAGGTCAGCAGAAAAGCAAAGTCTCAGACCCTGCAATATGATGGAGAACCAGAAAATCCTGCCTTTTCCCAGCTCATTATCTTACTCAGACCTAAGTGGACTGAACACCCATGTGGAGGATGTAATGGTCTTTACATAGGGAACAGTTCCGATTTTAATTTACCAAAAATCATCCTGGATCTCCCACGGATAATTTTTAACTATAAATGTAAATATCCTGTGATCCAGCAAAGTTGATGCAGAAAATTTACTATCACCTTATATACATTCTTTGAAGATGTGACACAGTGCCAATAATACTGTGCTGAATTTAGGTACACATTTTATCACAATTTTACCAATTCTGTATAATTTTAGAAAATTTATATAATGTAACCAACCTTGTTTGACTTTGAATTTTATATTTTTTTTAGAAATACAATGTATTTTTTTGTGTGTGTGAGTGCATTTGTGTTCTTTTCTCTATTTTAATAATTTCTTTCTTACCACTTTGAACTCCTGTGTGCTTTGATGTTGGCAAGTTCTGTTGAATTCAGTTAGCACATTATTTAGAAGGGTGGACATAATAGCCATCTAACTCCTATCAGGAAGATAAGGTATTGCCTTTTGACACTTTAATGTGAAATACTGAAGGGTATTAATACTCAGAGCTGCTAATCTGAGCACCTGTGTTTTAGGCTATGGGGGGTAATGGGGACAGTGTTATGTGTCACTTAATTATGACAATAGGTCTTCAGAGTCCATAGCTTATCCCTGATATAGATGTGAAAGTAGAGTCCAAAGTGACGTTTCTTCGACAGTCTGCACCTATCTGCTATATGAGGGTATTGCTTCTGAAGTGAACATGTTAGTAACTGGCAAGACCAAATTGGTACCAAGAAAGAGCTTAGGAATGAAATAGTATGTGAGATTTGGCTGTTGATAAAAAATGCATAGTTATTAAGCCTGAGTTAGGTTACCTTTTAAGAATGCATTTTCCTTTTCCTTTGTTCAACTTGCAGGTATGATTACGTGTAGATCAAATTGGTACAAAAATTAAACTATTTTAGTCTTGTTATATAACATTCTGAAAAAAATAAATTAAAGGGCTACAGAAATATTCTCTAGTCTTATTGTTTAGACAAATTTTGAATGCATAGTGTTTATTTTCCCTGAAGTTTATATTAGATTTTTGTAAATAGTGTAGAAACTGTTCATTGTACAATTTTTAACTGAAAGCCTGGCTGAAGAACTCCCAGTGGGATTTTCTGAATATCTTGCATTCTCTTTCTGGATAAATCAATTTAGATACTCTATTATCTCCTACAGTTATTCTGGCAGCACAGAATTGCTTAAGCATCTCTGCTATGGGTATTATTAACATTGTTGTAGCAAACAAATACTAACTGAAGAGTCCCAGGGTAGACTTCTCACATTCCAAGGCAGGTATTCATGTACTTGCAGGGTACACTGTCTAATAGAGAAGAGGGAGGAGAAAACTAAAATCTTAAAGTAATTAATTGCATATAATCAAAGAGAAACTGTCTCCCATATATATGACTGGATTCTTATGAGAAACTCTCATATCCATGGGTTGATAAAGGGACAAAGCAGCATCTAATATTCTCTTTACTGCAGAAGGGACAGAGGGATAATCTCTGAGTGACTGGAGCAGCTTCAGTGGACATCCAGGATTGAGGATATGATTATGGCCTTTCTCACATCCTTTGTATATGTCTCCTCTCATATAACCTGAATGAATATGTTTATGATGACATGAGGAAGAAAATTCTACAAGTAATCTGGAGGCTATAACTTATGAAAAACCTTTTGTGGAAATAGTCTCATATTGTGGATAGCCCTGGGGCTAATTATATTTGATGTTATTTCTAATCTTCTGTGAGTGGGTGTGAACAAGGAATGAGTCAGCACTCAGGTGATTTCCTGTAAACCTTCTTCACACCTTAATTTGTAAAATAAAGAAGAGCTGATCATTGAGCAGATAAAAGGGAAGGTGGAGCGGAAGGAGGCAAAGAAGAAGGAGAATATGGAAGAGCAACAGGACGTAGAGGAGGAGGAAGAAGAAGAAAAGCAGAGCAGAAGCACATGGCCTGGAGAAACTGAAAGTTCTAAGGGGTCTCATAAGCTGTGGAAGATGGCAGTGTAGCAGTAGATCTGCCCAATCTAGGCGCACAGCATGTAATCATATTAACTGTGTTGTGTTTTCATTGCCGGGGCATATTTGGGTTGGAGAGATTTATCACAACAAATGGCGCCCAACATATTGATTTGAATTCAACTAACTGAGATAAAAATTGACTGAATGAGGCTTGGGCAGTGACCTACGACGTAGCAGTATGGGTTTGAAGCTGACTAGATTTAAGGGGCCTACAGAGTATAGCAGAGAGGCATGCATGCCTGAGAGAGCCTTTCTGTGTTTTCTTCCCTGTATCCTTTGCTCCCCACCCTGCTTCACCCATCTCCAAACAGAGACACAGACAACTGGAATCTTTTTACACTCAGCTTCTCCCTGTGAATAAATAATTGGGGGACAAAGGTACAAAGGACTCTGGACCAGGTACTTCATTTCTATAAAGAGAGAAATAAAACCTTTTGATACTTGAAGAAGGTATAATGATATAGTGCTCTAATAAGTCTTATGGGATACTCATATTCTGTCTAACGTGGGCTCCATGGGAATTTTGGGTTTAAATCCTGGTTTGACAAGCTGCTTCTTATAAGCAGGTATAGAAAGGAAAGGAAAGAGGAGAGGAAAGGAAAGGAAAAGGGAAAGAGGAAAGGAAAGAAGAAAGGAAAGGGAAAAGGAAAGGAAAATAGAAGTGTGAATTAATTGTTTTAAAGATGGTATTATAAAGTCTTCAGGAGACTTATATTCTGTTTAACATGGGATCCACGGGAATTTTGCGTTTAAATCCTGACATGACAAATTAGAAAGGCCTAAATAGGCTAAAATGTGTGTGATTTTGAGTATTGTGGTGGTTTTATTGTTCCTCTGGGACAGAGGGCAAGCTACAGGTTTTCCTGGTTACAGCTGAAGGATTTGCTGATTTGGGGGAAAGGTTTTGTCTATGTGTTTTTGGGAAAGGTGATTAAGGTATTTACATCTTCCAGAGTTCTATGGATCAGGTTTGATAAAGGGAGACCCCCCCGAGAACTAGATTCCAGAGAATCAAACAAAAAGGTTATCTTGATGATTCTAAAATTTTGTTTTGAGATTTATATATTACAGAATATATCCCAGCACTTGGGAGGTAGAGGCAGATGGATTTCTGAGTTCGAGGCCAGCCTAGTCTACAGAGTGAGTTCCAGGACACCCAGGGCTACCCAGAAAAACCCTGTCTTGAAAAACAAAAAAAAACAAACAAACAAAACCAAAAAAACAGAAAGGAAAAGAAAAGAAAAGGAAAAAGAAAAGAAAAGAAAAGGAAAAAGAAAAGAAAAGAAAAGGAAAAAGAAAAGAAAAGAAAAGAAAAGAAAAGAAAAGAAAAGAAAAGAAAAGAAAAGAAAAGAAAAAAGATCTGAGATGTTTAAGCCTGTGAGTTAAAGGCCAAATAGGAAATTCATGGCTCTGAGTGTATTGTTAGGGTGATTTCAGATATTTTAATTAGCAATGGCTGAGAGTAGTTAACAGAGAACAGTCCAGATTACTTTACATATATAGTTGATTTTCAAAAACATCAGAAGTCCACAGAATGTGACATTTAATGTTATTTATTCACTTGTGGTTGAGACCAGTCTACTCCTGACAGCTTTCCCTGTCTTGGATTCAAAGAAGAAACTGAGCATCTTTGAGTTACCCCAGTTGTGGCAAAACAGCCACTAGGCAAGAACTGCCTCATTCATCTATAGACAATACTGTTCAAAGAAAGGACACAATTATAGGTTAGGACAGCTTGATTCTGCAGAGACAGAGTAGGCTAGTCCTTAATATTCCTGTTTCTCTAAGTCTGTCAGATGACCCTGGCCAGTAGGCAGACCGATGCTCCAACGTGTTGAAGTAAGGGACTGTCCAGGTGGTAAGCAGTCTCTATGGACTGGCTAAGTTTTGGAAGCTGTTTTAGGCTTTCTATATATTTCCAGTTAATATCAGTTGTTCTTGGATTTCTGGTGGGGTTGAAAAACAACATAGTCTCCTAGCCACTACAGGCTTTTTATTTTGAGAGGAACAGTTTTGAGAGGATGGTTTTAAGATGGCATTCAATCTAAAGCCAAGACATAGCCAGATGTAGAATTGTAAGTCTTTTAAGTAAGGATGACAGAGGTTCTGTTTAACTAACAAAGATGGTGGACTGGGAGTTAGGTCTCTTGTACTTTATAAATTACAAAATAGTAATAGTTATGTTCAATTATATATGAGATAATATAGTCTTTTAACTGGACAAAAAGGGGGGAAATGTTGTGGATAGCCCTGGGGCAAATTATATTTGATGTTAAATCTGTTCTCCTGTGAGGGATTTTGAACAAGGAATGAGTCAGCACTCAGGTGATTTCCTCTAAACCTGATTCACACCTTAATTTGTAAAATAAAGGAGGGCTAATGACTGGGCAGATAAAAGGGAAGGTTGAGCAGAAGGTGGAGGAGAGAAGGAGGAGAAAATGGAAGAGGGAGAGGACACAGAGGAGGAGGAGGAAGAAGGAGAAAAGCAGAGCAGAAGCACATGACCTGGAGAAACTGCAAGTTCTAAGGGGTCTCATAAGCTGTGGAAGATGGCAGTGTAGCAGTAGATCTGCCCAATCTAGGCGCACAGCATGTATTCATATTAACTGTGTTGTGTTTTCATTGCCAGGGCATATATGGAATGGAGAGATTTACTGCAACAGTCTCATACTTAGATGTTGTTCTAAAAAATGACACAGTTGTGTTTGATAAGGGAATTTTACTACTCCTTTTTATTTTGCTTTTCAACACTTACTCATGTTAAGTGTCATTCCTAAACTTAAATATTTAATTGTCAATTAAATGTGTTTGTTCATCCTGTACATGTACTACTGCTTATAACATTTTGTCATTGATATTACTTCTGGAAGAGGTTTTGTCTTCTTCATATATTCACATTACTGACTTGAGCCTTGGATTCTGTACCTTATCTTTATGGCAATGTCTTCTGCTTTGTCTTAGCACATCTCTATGACATGGATGATATTATCAGAGATGAGAATAACGATAACAGTAGTTCGCTTTTGTGAAAAGAAAAAAAGTCCTGGAAATTAAGTATTCCAGTCTGTGATGCTAAAACAAGTTATTATAACCCAGCATTGGCATGGGTATCAGATAATACACACGTTAGGACTAGTTATTCCAATATTCCAATGGTTCTGAACCTGTGGATCATGACGCCTTTGGGGATATTTAATGACTCTTTCAAAGGAGTCACATATCAAATATTTACCTTATAATTCATAACAGAATATTACAGTTAATTACAAAAATAATTTTATAGTTTGGGGTCACCATGACATGAGGAACTGCATTAAATCACAGCGTTATTAGGAAGTTTGAGAACCACTGAGTTAGCCTAATGTAGAATTCTGTGATTGTAGATGATTTAACCTTTGACTCTCTGATTCTTTTCTTTGAATGATACATTTTACATTTTGAAACATAAAAGTTATCTCATACCTTCCAGTTTCTGTGAGTTATTCTGTTAAGGGTTCTGCATGAATATCAAACCTACAGTTTTGTGAAATATATTTGTTTTGCGTTTGTGTTCATTTGTAGCCTTGTACAGAAATTCCACTGGCATTAACTGCTTCATCCATGTCACAGAGGTGTGCTAAGACAAAGCAGAAGACATTGTCATGGAGATAATGTACAGAATCCAAGGCTCAAGTCAGTAATGTGAATATCTGAAGAAGATAAAACCTCTCCAGATAAGCTGTAGGCCTCAGTACCCTAATAGGTATTTGAGAAGTTACAATACCCTAAAACTTAGTAATCTACTGACTTACCACTGAATTTGCTCCTGTACAAGGTAGAAAATGGCATCTCTATACTCTGGTTTTCATATGACACTTTCTAACTGGTACTAATCCTACAGAAAGAAAGCAGAAGGCCTTTCAGTAGTGCTTAGAAGCTACAAAAAGCTAGTGCTGTTTGAAACTTGTTCTACCTGAAGATAGGCAATTGGTAGTTACTTTGGCTTCAATGTTTCCGAGACAACAGCCTATGAAAAGTTCTCCATGACTAAGAACCACAAAGATTATCCATTTCTATTGAGACATTGTTATTGTAAATACTAATGACTGTGAAATGTGTGTTCATAGTGGAATTAAGATTTGTTCTTCGAAGCAGAAATAGGACTATTAAATGGTATCATAAGATGGGGCATGAGTCGTCTCCCAGACACTTATAAACCATTTCTCAGAGACCACAGTGTTTTAAAGGAGAGTTGTTAGTATATTTTGAGGTATAGTTTCTGATAACACAATAGCATGCAATTCAGCAAATATTACTTTTCTTGAACAAAAGTACTGCTTGGAAATAAATTTGAGATTTTTTTTCAAACTGTATTATGCTAGAGAATCACTTGTTTTTTGTATTGACTATAAAATATATGTATTGCCAATGGGTTATTTACATGTATGTAATTCTGCCATGAAGGCAAACATATATTTAATATTTTTGTTTTAATCATAATAAAAACTCTATATAGAGTTAAAATATTAGAATTAATTGCTTATTGTGGGTTTCATTTCCATAGGGAAGGTGATGCAATATATTGATAGAAAGAGACAATTTTCTTATAAAGATAATGAATCTAAATTGAATGTTTGGGTTATAGTTTATAATATATCAAAAGAAAGTGAGAAAAATATTTCAATATATAAAGACTAAGATGGCCTGAGTGATTTTGAGATTTAGCAAGAACTAAAGCCCCTATGAGTGATATAGTTCATCATCCTAGGACAATTCATATAAAGAAATAAATGGAAAAATTAACTCTTTTATTTAAGATATCTTTCATTGTAGAAAAAAAATGGAAAAAAGACTTCTAATGTGTTTTCAAGTAGCAGGAATTTCTGAATTGAATGCCAGAGTTCCTGAGTTGTAATGCTTTCTATTTGTCTTTGGGACAAGTTTCATTCTATCCATGGTATTGAAACACTTTGGTTGTAACAAGAAAACCAGAACCCAATAAAGTAAAGCCTAAGTAACATTTGAAAAACTGGGAAGAAAAATGAAATAGAAATTAGATAATATTTTGCAGGCATTGGAATAAGCACACTTACTATGACTGTAATAAATTTAATAATTTTGATAGCCCAATATGAACTTACAATAGTGATAAGGAATATGAATTTGAAGCAGAAAAACCCAAAGTTAGGCATGACATGTGTGTTCAAGAGACTTAGCGCAATCTCCTAAATCTTTATCTAAACGTTCAAATAAGATCGATAAATCTTTTCTGTTTTAATTAGGGAAAAACAATCCAAGGTCAGTAGTTCAGTCAAGTTGAAAATTATTCAATGAATCCTTACTGATCAAAATGAATTAGCTAATCGAATTTAAAGTATTTTTGAAGGAACATTATATGTTAAGCAACAAATTTTATTTAAATAGACAGGTAAGACACAACCCTTATCCTTAAGGACTAAGAGTGGAGTTGATTAGCCATAATCCAATGTTGTATCAGCTGGGTGCAGACTCTCAAGGGACAGATAAGCTAGGTTTCAGTCTGCAAGTCTAACAGAGTATCATTAATAGTATGAGGGATTAGTGTTTGTCCATGAGATGGGTCTCAAGTTGGTTGGCCATTCCTTCTATCTCTGTTCTGTCTTTGTCACTGCACTTTGTGTAGGCAGGACAAATTTTAGGTCAAAAGTTTTGTGGGTGGGCTAGTGGCCTTATCTCTCCATTGTCAGTCCTGCCTTCTATAGGAGGTCCTAGAGATACCCTGACCTTGAGCCCTCCACTGGCCAATTTCCATTCACTCTCCCTGTCTACTCTCCCTATACCTAATTCATACCTCTTCTTCCTTCCTCTCTCCATTCCCTCTCCCACCTTATTCCCTCCCTTCATCTACCTCCAATGGCAATATTATTTCCTCTTCTGAATGAGATTCAATCTCTTTTTTTCTTGGGGCCTCCTTATTATTAGGCTTCTTTGGGTCTGTGGATTATAGCATGGGTTTCCTGTACTTGATGGACAGTATTCACTTATAAGTGAGTATGTATCATGCACTTTTGGGTCTGGATTATCTCACATAGGATGATATTTCTAATTCCATTCATTTACCTGTAAATTTCATAATGTCTTGTTTTTAATGGCTTAGTAGTATTCCGCTATGTAAATGAATCACATTTTCTGTATCCCTTCTTCAATTCTTCATTTGAGGGACAGCTTTGTTGTTTACTGTTTCTGGCTATTGTGAATAAAACTGCTATGAACAGAGTGGAGTAAGTATCCTTGTGGTATAGTAGATCATCTTTTGGGTACATCCCTTGGAATGGTATAGCTGGGTCTTAAGGTAGAACTATTCCAAATTTTCTAAAAACAACCAAATTGATTTCTGGAGTAGTTTTTTTTTTAATATTTTTTATTAGGTATTTTCCTCATTTACATTTCCAATGCTATCCCAAAAGTCCCCCATACCCTCCCCCACACTACCCTACTCACCCACTTCCACTTTTTGGCCCTGGCGTTCTCCTGTACTGGGGCATATAAAGTTTGCATATCCAATGGGCCTCTCTTTCCAGTGATGGCCGACTAGGCCATCTTTTGATACATATGCAGCTAGAGTCAAGAGCTCCGGGGTACTGGTTAGTTCATAATGTTGTTCCACCTATAGGGTTGCAGATCCCTTTAGCTCCTTGGGTACTTTTTCTAGCTCCTCCATTGGGGGCCCTGTGATCCATCCACTAGCTGACTGTGAGCATCCACTTCTGTGTTTGCTAGGCCCCGGCATAGTCTCACAAGAGTGTACTTCTACCAGCAATTGAGGAGTATTCCCCTTGTTCCACATCATTGACAATATATTCTGTTGCTTGAGGTTTTGATCTTAGCTGTTCTGATGGGTGTAATGTGGAATCTTAAAATTACTTTGATTTGTGTTTCCCTGATGAGTAAGGATGTTGAACATTTCTTTAAGTGTTTCTTGGCATTAGAGATTCCTCTGTTGAGAAATCTGTTTAGCTCTGTACTGTATTTTCTAATGAGTAATTTGGGTTGATGTTGTCTAACTTCTTGAGTTTTTTTTTAATACTATTTGCATATTAGCCCTCTGTCAGATGTAGGGTTGGCAAGGATCTTTTCCCATTCCATAGGCTGCTGCTTTGCATATTAATGGTATCCTTTGACTTACAGCTTTGCCTCATGAAGTTTTTCAGTTTCATGAGGTCCCATGTATTGATTGTTGATCATAGTACCTAAGCCACTGGTACATTGTTCAGGAAGTTGTCTTCTCTATGGATGAGTTCAAGTCTATTTCCCAGTTTTTCTTCTCTTAGATTTAGTGTATCTGTCTTTATGTTGAGGTCTTTGATCCACTTGGATATTCCTTCATGTTGAGTTTTGGAGAGATTGGGGATACACTGTACATACCTAATATACAGTATACAGCAAGGTAATAGCCAATATCAAATTAAATAAGGAGAAACATAGCAATATCCCTAAAATTGGGGACAAAGACCATCCTCTTTCTATCTTTTCAATATAGTACTTGAAGATCTAGTTAGAGTGATAAGACAACTAAAGGATATCAAGGGGATACAAATGGGGAAAAAAAAAAGAAATCAATGTATCACTATTTGCAGATGATATAATCATAGATATAAGTGACCCAAAACATTCTACTAGTGACCTCCTATAGCTGATAAGCACCCTCATCAAAGTCACTGGATAGAAAACTAAGTCATAAAAACCCAGTAGTTCTCCTTCATATAAACAGGCAGAGAAAGAAATCAGGGAAACAACACCCTTGGATAATAGCCACAAATAACATAAAATATCCTGGTGTAACTCTAACCAAGCAAGTGAAAGACATTAATGATAAGAACTTAAATTATCTGATATAATAAACTGAATAGGATAACAAAAATGTGTAAGTGATCTCATGCTCATAAATCAGTAGGATTAACATAATAAAAAATGCACTGTACAGATCCAATTCAAATTCTACCAATTTTCTAACATAATTCTTTACAGACTTTGAAAGAACAATTTTCGACTTCTTATGGAAAAAAAAAACAGGATAGCTAAAACAATTTTGTACAATAAAAGTATTTCTGAAGGTATCACTATCTATGACCTTAAGTTGTAGTATAGAGAAATAGTAATAAAAACTGCATGGTATTGGTATAGAAACAGACAGATTGATCAATAGAATCAAATCAAACACCAAGAAATAAGTTCGCACACTTGTGGACACTTGATTTTTGACAAAGAAGCCACTTCTGATATATTTTTAAATTTGCTAGACAAAATATGGGGTCTACTTCCATTTTTTTAAAATTTCTTTCCCTAGATATGTCAGAACTTTTCTATGGATGCATATCAGATTAACGAGGATAAGTAACTGATTAGAGACTATGAATGCAACATCACTACTCTACATGTTAAGGATAGGCATTTAATGAGAGCATCATAGCACAATCTATGAACTCAATGATAACTCCAGAGTACATTAATGCATCACTCCTTTTGAAATAAAAGACAGGATATTGATGTTCCAAGTTGTGATGTGATCATGATTTGAGCTTAGGGCTTGGGCCTAGTGATCTTTAAATCACAGATTCTACTATATGAATTGAAGATTTTTAAAAATGACTCTTTTAATGTTTTGAGAATATAATGTAATGTTCTTCTTGGTAATCCCTATATTTATATTGGATGGAAATATAAAGGGGACATCTGTGTATTTATGATAATTCAGTGCCAAGGGTTTACTATTCATCAAGATTATCATTTGAAATCTGCAAAGTTAAGTTTATACCTGATGACAGAGGCAGGGGCCATGTTTAAATATTCTGTGCTAACAAAGTCCACATCTTTCAGGGATGTAATGTCAACTAAGTTTTTGGTCTTCTGATAGCTGCACTAGGGATTTTCAAGGACAGAATTTTAATCAGAAGATCAACTAATTGGTCAGAATGGCCTACCAACGATTCTCCCAGAGAGGCAAAGATCCTCTTGGAAGTCCATGGTATTGCAAAGTTTTTTTTTTTTTTCCTCAAAAGAAGAATGACTGCTGAGATTTAGCTTTAAAATTTCACATACTTCTGAAGTTTAATTTTAATTGTGTGCCATATCTGTCTGTTTTTATGATGACATTATTTCTTTGTCATCTACAGAATCAACCGTAGTCTTTTACATATTGTCACATTCAAGAGCAATTCAAGAGTCACATTTGCATTCAGTAGTTTATTTAGATATTAGAATTATTTAGAAGCTGATTTAAATGGAGTAAGGGTGGCTGTGATAGCTAATCTTTGTTGTCAACTTGATTGTATCTGACCTCTAGTGCAAAGAGCACCTTTCTATGGTGGCTGAGACATAAAGAGTTCTAATATAAAACACATGCTGCTGGTATGCCTGCCAACCTTCTTACTGGTGAGTGAACCTATCCCATAATACTGCTAATGCTATATTTTTCTGCCTTCAGAACCCAGCTTCTTCACCCCTCTAGGTGGTTGTAATAACAAAGCTCTCCAGGATGCCTACAGTCCTGCAGCATCACATTGGGAATGCTGAAGTATCCAGCCCATGGATTGAGCAGCCAGTTTTGAACTATTCATCTTTTATAGACCAAGCAGCCTTGGCAGCTCCTAATTCATGGTCCGACACATTACAGGGCACCTCCTTCTTCCAGGTCATGTAGATTCTCCCAGACTAAAGCATATAGTGAGGAACTTCCTGCTGCCCTTACGAGTACATTTGGTGATTTCCCACAGCTCTTCTTTGGCCTCCCAATTGTCCTATATAAACTATCTCCTTTAATAAGACTTGTTTTAGGTTTTGAAGGAAAACCTTTCAATTCCTTCCAAAGCTCCATTCATCTTGTCTCTGATATAATGTACTCTCCCTTTTGAATTATTTTTTATCTTAAGGCTCCATCATGGTTCGTCCAATATTGAGGTCCTTTCTCTTTATAAAGATAATTTTGTGTCAGCTTCTTCTCAAACCCACCCAATGCTCACATTTCTCTTCTCTGTCAACAGTTTTTACTTATAAATGGCACTTGTTGACCCACTTTTATAACTTTGCCTAAAATCTGATGGATGGATCGCTAAAAGCATGGAGCAAGTGACCATTTTCATTTCAGAAATAAATATGTGTTGAGTCTCATTAGGCCCTGCAGACTGAGACTTCAGTAGTTTTGTTTTTTTGTTTTTTTTTTTTTCTTTTCAAAGGAAATGTGAATTAATTAAAAAGGAGCAGCAGACAGGCAAAGCAAGCTAGGTTACAGAAATCATCATGATCCATGCTTACCTTGATTTGTGATCCCTGTTTGAAAAAAAGTCAAGAAAGGGCTCATGGAGTTAGGAAGAGAATAAATATGAGGAGAAGGGATTAGTGAATTAAAGGCTCAAATAGATTAAGTGGTTTCAAAGGATACAAAACCAAGGAATGATAAAGAATTTTACTTTACCTAATTTCTTCTTAAGTAGGATATTAAACAGAAATCTTGAAGATTGTATTGCATTAGCCTATTAAATACTCATTAAGTACTTCTTGAATTCTAAGTTCAGTTTGTCAATAGTAGTGCATTAAAATCTCTGAAACCTGATAGTTAAAGGCAGGCAGATGAAAAACCACAGTCTCCCAACCAAACTTCATTTTTTCCACATGGCTGAGAGTTGAGATGTTGTGTGCTTTTTCAAAAAAAGGAAGATTATCAAAAGAGTATGCCATGGCATAAGAAAATTAAATGAAAGTTAAATTTGGTAATCACAAATCAATTTATTTAAACACCTCTATATTCATCTTCAAAGGGTTTTGTCAATGACTGCTTATTTAACACTAAGTTTAGTAACCTCAAAATTAAAATCTCCTGGGAATATTGTATATCAAACCTTTTCTGCTAGCATTTTACAGAAGTTCTTTAGAATTTACAACATTTGAATGTTATGTTTGAAATAGTTATCTCTACTCTTAAGTGAGAAATGTAATCATAAAAATATTTGAAATTTAATCTCAAATCACATAGATAGTTGACCAAGCAAGTTCAGTCAGCCAACAGGGTCTCAAGGGAGGGAATGAGGATTGAAAAAAAAAAAAAAAGGATAATTAGACAACATTATAACATGACTCCAACCAGTGCTGAGGGTGAAGCAGCTTTCATTTTTTCCAGTCAGCTTTTATATTACCCTGTGTACTAGCAGAGAATAGGGTAAATTCTTAGATCAAAGACAAAGTGATCAAACAAGGCAAAGAACAAAGAGATCACACCAGGTAATAAACAAACAAAGTAATAAACAAAGTCCACAGAGTCACTGGGTCTGAGGCCTTATCAGGATTACCAAGACAAAAGGGAAGTCACACCTTTCTTGGTTGTATTTATACCTTGATCCATGGATTAGCCCAAATGCAAATACTCTCATCCTATTCCTCCTCTGAGCCCAGTGAAGCAGAACCAAAAGCTCTCCACATTTCCCCCTTTTTTAATTTCATAAACAAGACTGGTTCTGTCTTAAGTTGTTCTGACAAAATGCCTTCCTTACCTGTCATGGAATATGCATTTTCAAAGCAATGCAATTCTGTCTTAGGTTGGTAAGGCTCTGTACAGAAACTTACAGTTGACTAATAGCCTGTTAAATCAATAACTCTGGGGATCCATTTTAGTTTCTAGCAATGTATTCTGGCTGCCAATATATCAATGTTGTTAAAGGTAAGTTTTATCACAATGGGCAGGAACAGAAGCATTGCCAGGACGAAGGATAATATGATCAAGCCATTCTTGAAGTATGACCAAGATGGAAATACTGACCTTAAGCCATGAATACTTTTATCAGCAATATCTGCAGCATCAAAGCTCAGTAGAGCAGCAGTCTTTAAGTTCATAATCTCAGTATGCAAAGTTAACACATCCAGAGAAGTGTTAGAATTTTGCCAAATACTGTGCAAGTGTGTTTGAACTTTTTCCCAATTATAATGACTGTCCTAAATTTTAGAAGTAACACAAATCCATTGGCATGACGCTTGAGATGACTTCTTACTCTCAAACTCTGAACTTCCTCTCTAATAATTTGAATAGTATCACAACAGAATATCAATTCATTGTTCCAAACATCTGTCTAAATCTTCTTGAATACTCAGAGCATTAGTAACAGTTTTTGTTAAATGATTAGCAAAAGTAGCTGTCTTAACTTGTGTCAAAGTAATTGCAGAAGCAGTGGTGCTAGCTATTAATGTAATTAAAGCTGCTCTACCAGCAATAATCAAGGTTGAAAAGGTCAGCTTAGAAACATTGGGAAGGTCATGAAACACTTGCCCCTCCAGAAGGGAGAGGCTAATTAACATTTCTCTCGGACAACAGGGTGGAAAACAATCTGCAGGTGGGAACACATTCCACAGGACTGACTGTTGCCCAGCTTCAGACAAGGGAAGTCCTTGTTACCTTATTCCCTAAAAACCAATCAGTTTAAAGGGTGCACTGTTCCACAAATCATATTGTGCCAAGTTGCTGATGCTCTATTCTGTCCCTGAAAACCATATAAAAACTCACCAAATGGGTGCTAGGGTTGCTGTCTCTCCTTCGGGTTTGGGACGACCACAGTACACTGGAACAATAAATTCCTCTTGCTTTTTGCATTGAACCCGGCTCCACATGGTTCACTCAGCCTCCTCCCCCCTTTCCCCCACTTCATTCCCCGTAAGCTAAGGCTTCCTGGAGTCTTACAAGTCCACTATCCTCTACCCTCTTACTTCTTCTTAAATCTTGACTCTTTTTCTCTAGTATCTGCAAGGTTGTTTTCAGACTGTCAAGGTCCTGAAATACTCACAGGCAATGAAACAAAAGGTGGTTGATAGACCACCATAACAGACATGTTGTAATTCAACACATTAACACAATTAGACATTATATGATCAATACAACTTACATTAAATATCATAGAAGAAAAAAAAGCAATTTTAACATGACCAATTAACCTTAACACATGCACTAACATTTGTTTGAACTCCAGATCCTGTTTCCAATTTTTTTCCACTTCAAACATAATGTCATACAAGACAGTTGTCCATTTTCAAATATGTCTCTAAAAATGTTCAGAATCAGCCTTCCAAATGAAGACTGTCATTTCCTTTTTTCCAATATTGGACTGATTTCTAGACCAGTCCATGACTGAGTCAGAATAACTGGCCACAAGAAAGAGAAGGATTATTATAACAACTTCTCTATTTGATTAAATTTTTGAAGGCAGTTTCATAGACTCCATGTTCTTTGTCCCACAAGGTCTAAGCACTTGAGGCAAGACAGCTTGTTTAATCTGGGATATAGGTAAGCAAAGGTGGGTTAGGAACATATGTCCAATACAGCTTTCCTGTCATCATTGTCAGGGCACTCAGCAAGCTCACAGTTAGCAGTCATTCTTTGTCCCAGCATCAGCATGTGACACCAATTGCTCTGGCAGCTAGCACACTCCTTCAACATCCTTCAGAAAAACCACAAACATTCTCTCTTCCCCATATTAATACCTGATTGGATCATGCCATATGCTAGTAAGTGGATCCTTCCATTTCACCTAGGCATAAGTATGCCCAGTCGTAGGGTGCCATAGACACTCAGCAGAGAGTTCTTTGGCATCCAAATTTTAAAATTTAAAAAACATGATTTAAATAAATTTGTGGTATATGTGGATATAATTCCCCCTTTGTTATTTTAGAAGATATTGTTTTAAAGTTCCACAATACCTTGCCCTTGAGGAATATAAGAAATCCCAGTAATATGGGTAATTTTAAATTGTTGACAAAACATCTTAAATGCTTGACTACAATAGCAAGTTCCATTATCTCTTTTAATCTGATTTGGAACACCCAGCACAGAGAAAGAATGCAAGCAATAAGTAATTACACTTTTAGTTGCATCTCCTGTTAAAGTAGCTGCAACAAGAAAGCCTGAGAAGATGTCAATAGTCACATGTACATATTTTAATTTTATAAAAATCAGAAATATGAGTAACACCCATTTGCCATAATTGGTTAGGTATAAGTCCTTGAGGACTAACAACAATGTGATGTGCACATCCTCTAGAAATACCAAATTGTTGTCTTAAGCTATTACTACTTTGATGATATAAAGAATGAGATTATTTGGTAATTTCCTGGGTAAAGCCTATAATTTGCCTGGTATGCAAACCTGCTGTGGCATTGCCCTCACTAAGGGGTCTGGGCAATCCAGTGTGAGCTCTTAAATGTCCTGTAAAGAAAGGATCAGTACATTCTATTAAATTAATTTGTATTTGCATAACTAGTTGCAAAATTTCAGAATTAGCAGTGTCTAAAAAGGAACAGTTTCAAGCAATTGCAAACCAAGAGTTATATATGTGCTATCAGTATATAAATTAAAAGCTTGATTTTTCAATATTTCTAAAACAGCAGCTAGAACACACAATTCAATTATCTGTGCTGAATCAGGGGGAAACTCAAGAGAATAAACATGTGACCCAGTTATATATGCTGTGTTCCCATTAGATGAGCCATCTGTCAATACGGTAATCACATTCTCTATTGGCTATATGCACGAACTTACAGGAAATACAAAAGCATGCATAGAGGCAAATCGCACCAACTTGTCTTTTGGATAATGATTATCAATTTTGCCTGAAAAGTTTGCACATGCAATAGGTCAAATTTATTCTGCAATAGCCAATTTAATTGCTAAACAGGAATAAGGAATATTTCACCAAGTTCTTTCCCAAAATAATTTTGTGATTCTAACCTACAATTCTATATTAACACAGCAACAGCTTTGGACCAGCGTGTTAAAACTTTCTTTGGAGATGAAGAAAGGCAAATCCACATTAATGGCCCCTTTTGCCAAAGACTGCTATGGGTGCAAACAGCCAACAATTGATCATAGTCTATATAATGTATCTGTTGTTAACTAATAGCTTCCTCTACTTTCTGCAAGTCCCTCATCAGTTAATTGTCAAGAAAAATTAGGATTTGCATCCCCTTTGAAAATGTCAAACAGAGGCTTAAGTGCTCCTGTGGTGAACTTAAGATGTGGTCTTAGCCAATTAAAATCTCCTAGAAGCTTTTTAAAATAATTTAAGCTAAGTAAATGATCTTTTCTTATTTGAATTTTCTCTGCTACAATTTGTTTAGGGTATAATTGATGCCCCAAATATCGAAAAGGATATTGTCCTGCAGCAACAACTATGCCTCCAAATTTTAAAACTCGTTGTATAAGAGCAAAGGTTTGTAGTAAATCCTTCAGATGGATCAGCTAATAAAGTATCCATATATTGATTTATATACACTGAAGTATTCAAAGTCCCAGTTGTATTGAAGTAGCAACAACATTTTTTTTTTTATATAATGAAGGGCTATTAGACATTCCCTGTGGCAAAAGATTCCAATGATATCATTTCACGGGTTCTTTAAAATTACAGGCAGGCACACTAAATGCAAACCTTTTAAATCACCAGGATGCAAAGGATTAGTATAGGAACACTCCTCCAAATCCATAATAATTCTATATGTATTTCCTGGAATGACAGCTAGGGTAAGCAAGCCAAGTGTCCCCACAATTTCTATAGCCTCATCAACTCTTTGCAAATCCTGAAACAATCTCCACCTGTTGATTTTTCTTAATTAAAATATGGGTGAGTTAGAATCCTGAGCCTGTGATCGAACTGCAAACTGCAGCCAATGGAACACTGGCAGCTTAACTACAGTCTTCAAGTTTCCCTTGTAACACTAGAGCACAAGCACAGCCTTGAAAAGCAAAACTCAACCTCCAAACAAACCAATCTCTCCAAAATCAAAACCAAGTACATCACTCCCATGCTACAAAGTTTGACTGCCAACTCCTGCATACAAACGATTGATGGTGCAGCCTCCAGTACCTCAAAGAGACATTGCCCTAAATCCTATCTTTAATAACTTTGGTTTTGAAAGAGGAAAATTACTGGACACCTGAACTTTTCCTGAACTCTCTTACCCCTCCCATCCAGAGACTGTTCCCGGAGCACTCCTGAACTTTTTACCCCAAGGTACCCCCTCCCAATTGGAAACTGCTCCGGGAACATTTTTTAGATAAGGGGTCTCCTGGAACAAACCTAGTCCTACCCCTCCTAACTGAAGACTGTTCCAAGAACATTTTTGAGATAGGGGCCTCCTGGTACTACCCCAGAATGTTCCAATAGATCGAGTACATTGCCAAAATATAGGACACGACCCCTTGGTTATGTAAAGCCCCTTGGCAGAACACCTTGGTGACGTAAAACTTCTACTTTTCCCCTGGCTATTTCCTATAAAAGCCTGTGAAAAGTTTGGGCCAATTGCCGAATCTCCTCTGCACCTTGCAGGCTGCATGAGTTTCGACCCCAGATATCTGGTATATGTGCTTTTTGTATGCTTTCTTGTCGTTGCTGTATTAAATCTTACTCTCTATACATCTTAAGTTCGGTCTCAGTGTCTTCTTGGGTGCGCGGCTGACCCGAGGCTTGAGTAAGTGCCTCCCTTTGGGAGTTTTGGAGTCTTTCAGTTTCTAGGATAAGAATTATATAAAATATTATTCCAATTTTGGAGTATCTATAGAGACCTATTTGCCTAGGTTTGTACATGCCATATGCTGTCTAGAATGACTCCAATCCTGAGTTACCAGTTTCTGTTACCAATACTACCAATTTTTAACCATACCCAATGTACTGGCTGGTTTTGTGTGACAACTTGACACAGGCTGGAATTATCACAGAGAAAGGAGCTTCAGTTGGGAAAGTGCTTCAATGAGATCCAGCTGTGGGTCATTTTCTCAATTAGAGATCAAAGTGGGAGGGCCCTTGTGGGTGGTGCCATCCCTGGGCTGTTAGTCTTGGGTTCTATAAGAGAGCAGGCTGAGCAAGCCAGGCGAAGCAAGCCAGTAAGAAATATCCCTCCATGGCCTCTGCATCAGCTCCTGCTTCCTAACCTGCTTGAGTTCCAGTCCTGTCTTCCTTTAGTCATAAACAGCAACGTGGAAGTGTAAGCTGAATAAACCCTTTCCTCCCTAACTTGCCTCTTGGTCCTGATGTTTTGTGCTGGAATAGAAACCCTGACTAAGACACCTAACAACTTATAAATTAATAATCTGTAACCGAGACACAGAATATATTTCTATATTTAGACCAGTCAGAAACAAACCTGAGTGAGTGACCTCACACATCTCATATAGTTAGACTAGACAAAATTTTCTTACTATTCTTTTAGCTGTAATTTCAAGAAAGGAGTATTTTGTCATCTGGTGAACCCAGTATACACAATCACAGATTTTACTTTTCTAGAAAAAAACAGCCACCAGCTCTCTTACCATAGAAACTGAGAAGCTGCTGGCCCCTTTAAGACTGGCAATTAGACAACAAAAGGAGGTCAAAGGATACAATCCAGGAAGAGGTCAAGGTTTCACTATTTGTGGATGATATGATAGTATGCATAAGTGACCCCCAAAATACTATCAGAGAATTCCTACAGCTGATATATAATTTCAGCAAAGTGGCTGGATAAAAGTTAACTCAAACAAATCAGTAGCCTTCCTCTATACAAAGGATAAATGGGCTGAGAAGAAATTAGATTTCTTCTCACAACACCCTTCACAATAGTCACAAATAATATAAAATACCTTGGTATGATTCTAACCGAGCAAGTAAGAGAGTAAAGGGGATAACAACTAGATTTAACAAGGAAGCTGCATGAAACAATTCTTTGTGACTAGATAGTAAGAAACAACTTTTCTACCAAAATAGGAGTTAAGGCTTGAGATAAGAGGCTAAAACACCCCTGAAAGATGATCTTGATTGTAATGATCGTAACTGCAGACAAGTGAACACACACAGAGCACAGTCACTGAGGTGACATATTTGGGTTATTGCTTAGCGAGCGTCATGGGATGGGTTGGAGAGGAGTCTCCTAGATCCCCAAAGTCTTTACTTAACTCTTTTGTCTTTTCTTGCAGTATATAATTCATAGTTTACTGTTATCCTTTAGTCAGGCTTATCTAAAATTGAATGCAAAAATGTTAAACAATGCAGATGATACTTTATGGACAGAGATATAAATTTCTCTTGTTTATGTCCAAAGAACTATTTCTTTCAAAGTGTTTTCTTTCATCTTCACTTCCATTTCTTTTTTTCTGTCTTTTGAAATATTTAAAATACAGCCACTAATACAGCTTAGCTGTAGAGACCCTGACTAGCACATGCTATGTGTGAGTTTGTAGTTTCAAACCCTACCACTGATGACAACTAACCAAATGAGTTAGTATAGACAACATGCCAATAACTATTTTGTTAAAAATCAATAGTTTTTAGTTTCCATATTGATTTTAAATAATATTCTTGAGTGTATAGTTGAACTAAAACTGCATTTTATATGCTCTAATTATCATTAGTACTATATTATTTCATGATTGTTCTATCATTGTCAAAAATTTTTCATTTGTGTATGTTAAATGGCTAATGTAATACATAGTGCTGACCACACATTTAAAATTTTGCACTTATCATTCTGAAGAATAAAATTATTAAAACTAGGGAGGCAAAGTAAGCCAGATTTCTGAGTTCGAGGCCAGTCTGGTCTACAGAGTGAATTCCAGGACAACCCGAGCTACACAGAGAAACCCTATCTCAAAAACCAAAAAATAAAATAAATACATAAATAAAAATAATAAACCCCAAAACCAAAAAACCCTATGATTTAGGGTCTGATTTTCACTGTACTCTAATGATCTGTTATATGATTGTATGATATTACTATGGTTCCTTAGAAAAAGAAATTGATTTGTTTCTAGTTGCAAACTGTAATAGACTACTGCACAAATGAGCATATTTATAGGTATATCCTTATGTATCTATAGGGAAATTTAAGAAGACTGTGGCTTCCCATCTGGGCTAGTTCCCTACTTGCTCTTATTCTTATTGGCAAGTTCATTCCTTCACTGGTATTAGAGCTTACTTCAGGATTCCAGTGTATACTGAAGGCAAGCTCAGATATCAAGCCTCATAGACTAGATTCTTGGACAGATAGAGTGTGTGTGTGTGTGTGTGTGTGTGTGTGTGTGTTTATTTATTCTATCAGTTTGTTTTCTATAGAGAGCTCTGACTTATGCACAAACATAAGTAGAACTCACTTTATAGTGAATGCCATTTGTAGTCATGCAATTTCATATTTAGGCTTATGTCACCATTTTCTAAATATGGAGTCTTCCCACTTGATATAGTATCCTTGAATTTTGCCACTGTGAGCTTTTCACTTGTGTCTTAACAATTATAAATGAATCTTTGAAATACTGAGTGGCTGGACAACAGGTGTCCTTAATTAGTATTTTCAGAATAAGGTCACATGTTGAATTATGAAACATTTCAGAAATTACGATAGTAAGGAGAACAATTAACAGTTACCTTTTGCCTCCCCAGCACCTTCCCCTGGCTCTCTGTGTGGGTGGGCAGCAGAGAAGCTGGGAGATGCAGTGTGCTCACCAAGTAAGGTGATTGGTAAGCAAGGGACCCAGAGCAAGGTGGTTTGTGTCAGTGAGCTTAAGACAGAGTGGTAGAAAATCATTTTTAAGCTGGATCCCGTCCTTCAGGTCTTATTGTCTCTGTAGAAGTAAGCAGCCAGGAGTTTACTTCTAGTGACTACCTCAAAATCAGAATGAGCCCTTGCCCATCACACTCCAGAAGAAAGCGTCCTGGCACACTGGTAGTGGGTGGTCCTGTTGGGAGTAGAGGCACATGGCATGATGTGATGTAAAAGAACCTGGGTGCTCTCCTGCTCAGTCCCTACCCGCTCGCTCGGCCCACAGTGGTCCTTGCCTCTCAGTTTTGAAAGGAAAGAACTGGTGTAACTGTTGAAGAGGATCCTTCTAGATCAGTGATACTGAACTAAGGCTTTTCGAAAAGTTCTCTCAGCCAGAGGCAGATGGATTTTTGAGTTTGAGGCCAGCCTGGACTATAGAGTGAGTTCCTGGACAGTGAGGGCTATACAGAGAAACCCTGTCTCAAAAAACAAAACAAAACAAAAAAGTTCTCTCAGCATTGGCATAAAAAAGCTTTTTGTCCATGATAAAAAACAACAACAACAACAACAAAAAAAAAACCAGTCACCTTCTGGATTCATCAAACCTTGTAAGTAACTGGGAGTTTGCATTCATATGCTAATGAGGCAGTACAAAATAAAAACCACTGTCTATGTATCTATCTCCATGTTTCAATATCTCTGTATCTATCGATGCATTTCTCTCTCTATATATGTGTCTCTATCTATCATCTATTTGTCCATCTACTTATTTCTTTTGTATTAAAAATATTGTAGGGAGAATAAAGTAATAAATGCATATGAAAGAAATGAAGCAAATACAAAATTGTGTAAAGTTGTAATATATCTCTAAGCCAACACAATTTAATTTGATTCAGGATCCTTTTATTTTACAGTTTTAAAATGCATTTCATAGACAAAGCCATTATTTACTTGCCTCCTTGGGGAAATATGCAGAGACATGCAGTTTCACACGGGTCTGTCCCACTGGAAGGCTTTTATTTCAATGCTATCAACTTCTATTCTCTCCAATCATTTTTCCTTTATTCTCAGCAGCCATTGTTTCCAATAATTCACCCATGTGATCTCTGCACCACTGAGAACAACTGTAAGGACTCTGCATGCCTGCTGATGCTGAGAATGGCTTCCTGTAAAGGTTATATTTTTACTCTATAGACAGTTAATAAATAAATTGACTGAAATTAAATCGTCATTATCTCATATAATCAAATGATAAGAAAGTATAATTTTACTTTTTTTTTTGCTATATAGAAATACTCTCAAGTCTTATCTGATAGCCTCAGTCAACAGAATGATAGGAGATAACAGTGTTGACTCTTTCAGGGTTGTAGGGCAGAGAAAGCTGCAAAGCAGGCTCCCAGCTCCCATCAGTCACAGACAGCTACCTCTATTGTACTGGATGGGGAAACATATTCAACATAATGCAGAAATAAGGTCATATGAAAAAATATCATTACATAGAATCTTAAACTCTGCTGCATATCTGTGGTGACTTACACTAATTAAAAATTAACAATAGCTACAAACATTGTGGAAGAAACACAGGGTATTAAATTTGGCATATATATCCTTACTTTTTGAAGAATCCTTTCTTTTTGTATTGATTCTTTGAGAGCTTCAAGTCATATATTTTGATCCTATTCATTCATCTTTTCCTCTTGTCAACAATATGAGCATGACATCAGTCTTCATTTGTATTAGTGGCCATATTTTTCTTTTTATAGCTGTAGCTCAAAGACTCAGTTTTCTTAAATGGAATTTACTTTTTAATTTAGCAGACTCATCAGGACTAGTCTAGGAACAGTCTTCTCCACATTCCTGGTGGTTTTGTCACCACAGGCTGCCGCTGTTGTTGAGCAGGCCTGCACGTTTCTATTCCTTAAGGCTTTCAACTTCAGAAACTTAAAAGGAAACGTTTGACATGTGAATTTTCAAAGACAACCATTGATTTTCAATTTGTTTGATGTGATTGGCCAAGTGAAATGCTTAAAAGGAACATGTTTATGTCAGCAGGACTTTAAAAGATCAACTAACCGGCAGTACAATATACACATGTTTAGCACTTCTGTGGTATGCATAAAGCTATTGATATAAGCAGCCATATCTCCTATTTTTGCCTATCTTATAGCAGAAGTTGCTGATGCAGGCAGACCTGAAGTAAATAACTGAAACTAAAGTGTTGTAGAGGCAGATTTTGAACTCAGATTGCCATATCAAAGCATGCACTGTATCAATTCCACCACAATAACAATTTACTGTTTCCCTTTCAAAAATGTACAGAAATAATATGGGATGTTTTGCTTTCTCAGGGGATAAAATTTACATTTTTATATTGCTTATAATTCCAGTATTCAAAAACAATGTGGTTTGTATGAGGGAAACATTAAATTATCAGAGAGATAGTTACTATTTCTTTTTTCTTATAGGATCTTGAAACAAATTGCAGAAGAATGCAGTTAGGCCAGAATTTTCTCTGTGTAAGGAAAAAGCATGGTAAATAACAAACAAGGGTTAGGCATTGCTATGGCTACGATATGGCTTGTCTTCCAAATGTTTACTTTCTCTTACCTTGGTTCCCAGGGTTGAGATGGTGAAATCTTTAAAATGTGGCTCAGTATAGGGTAATTAAGTCACCACCCTCCATCTCATAAGTACGCATCTTGTGGGACTGCGTTCTCTCTTAGGACTGGGATGGGCTTTACAAGAGGCAGTTGTTTAATGAGGATGCCCCAATACTTTGGCTTCTTCTACAAGCACTAGATTCACTGTCCACCTCTCTACCATGTGATACTGGCAACGATGGCCTCATCTTAAACTCTCTAGCTACAAGAATCTTGAAACAAATAAACCCATTTTCTTCATAAAATATACACCCTTGCTATTTTTTCAAGGCAGGTTAAAATGGGCTAAGACAGAAAATGAATAATAGACACCAGAGACAGCTAAGAACTGTGTAAGAGAAAGATAAGACAGTTTTAAAATTTACTCCTCTTTTGTTTAAGTTGAAATTTAATCTTGCTTCTAACATTTTCTTAAGATTATATTAAATTTTTGATGTTCAGTTATTTTCAGAAACAAAACTGAGATACCCTGGATGTGTAACCTGAACTGAAATACACAAGAAAGGACTAACTTTTATGCTTTACACATATTCTACAAGGTCACAGCTCCTGGTCATAGTGAGTATATAACTACAGCAGGTACCTTACGTTTAGTTTGGTTAATATTTTAACCATTCCTTATTCATTATTCCCAGAAACTCTTAATACTATTCATTTTACCAACGACTGAGACTGTTGTACACATAACAGCATAAGTAGCTCTTTAAATCTTCTCATGTTCTTACTAAGGAATGATGATGATGGTGATGATATGATTTTCCTCTCTCTTTTGTTTCCTTGTCTGTACCAACATCCACAGCCAAAAATAATGCAAACACGAATGTGTAATTTCAAGCCAGAGCTTCAGCAAAGATACTACTTGACAAGAAAGAAGAAAAAAAAAAAAAGATAGCAAATAAGAGAGTAAATCTTGAAAGCACAGAAACACCTATGGTCCCATCCCCACCTTGTGCACTATTGGTCTAATTTGAAGTCTGAACTTTAAGTTTTCTCTGGACCAGTGATGTATTTTCATCTCTCTTGAGGTTGTGGTTAGAGAATAGCAAATAGTGAAGTTGGCCTTTGTTACTTTCTAGTAAGAGCAAGGTATTCATCTTCTATCTATTGCAATGATATAATAGGATGTACAGAGGGAAGTCAAAACCCTTCTTGCTTTAAAGAAATCGCAAGATCACCCCCTTATAACTCCATAGCTCCAGGAGGCCATGTGCAGAGTGAAAACAATACATTCCTATCATTTCCAGAAAATGGTATCAGTAACAGGTTTCTGGAAGAACTGGGATTTCCACACCAATAAGAAGTAAAGGAGATGTCCAACAAGGCCATCTTCTGCCACATATGTGGCCAGTGCTATGGGTCACTCCATGTGTATTCTTTGGTTGGTGTTCCAGTCCCCAGGAGCTCCAGGGGGGTGGGGGTGGGCATCTGGCCTGTTCACACTGTTGCTCCCTCCATGGGGCTGAAAACCCCCTCAGCTCTTTCAGTACCTTCTCCATCTTCTCCATCAGTGACCCCTTATCTCAGTTCAGTTGTTGGCTGTGAGCTTCCTCCTCTGTATTTGTCAGGCTCTGGCCGAGCATCTCAGGAGACAGCCATATCAGGCTTCTATGAGCAAGCACTTCCCAGCATCCACAATAACATCAGGGTTTGGTGGCTGTATATGGGATGGACCCCCAGGTGTGGCAGTCTCTGGATGGCCTTTCCTTCAGTTTCTGCTCCACACTTTGTCTCTATATTTCCTCGTGGGAGTATTTTGTTCACCCTTCTAAAAAGCACTGAAGTATCCACACTTTGTTCTTCCTTCTTCTTAGGCTTCATATGGTCTGTGAATTGAATCTTGGGTATTTCAAACCTTTGGGCTAATATCCACTTATCAGCGAGTGCATACCATGTGTGTTCCTTTGTGACTGATCATATCACTCAGGATGATATTCTCAAGTTCCATCTATTTGCCTGCAAATTTCATGAAGTCATTGTTTTTAATGGCTGAGTAGTACTCCATTGTGTAAATATACCACGTTTTCTGTACCATTCCTCTGTTGAGGACATCTTGGTTGCTTCCAGATTCTGGAAAATATGGCCACTATGGACATATGGAGCATGTGTCCTTATTACACGTTGGAGTATCTTCTGGGTATATACCCAGGAGTGGTATTGCTGGGTCCTCATGTGCAATTTTCTGAGGAACCGCCAGATTGATTTCTAGAGTGGTTGTACCAGCTTGCAATCACACCAGCCATGGACAAGTGTTCCTCTTTCTCCACATCCTCATCAGTATCTGCTGCCACTTGAGTTTTTCATCTTAGCCATTCTGACTGGTGCGAGGTGGAATCTCAGGGTTGTTTTGATTTGCATTTCCCTGATGATTAAGGATGTTGGACATTTCTTTACGTGTTTCTGAGCCCTTTGAGTTTCCTCAGTTGAGAAATTTCTTTTTAGCCCTGTTCCCCAATATTTAATAGGGTTATTTAGTTCTCTCAAGTCTACCTTCTTGAATTCTTGAATCAGTAGAAAGTCTCAGACAACAGGGGTGCAAGAGACTCCTAGGATCCAAAGGACATTAGTGGAAATACCCAACAGAGGGGGGATAGAACCTGAAGAGACCACCTCCAGCACATAGACATGGCCCCCAGAGGAGGGATGGGGCCATCTGCCCATCTGAAAATTTTTAACCCAGAATTGTCCCTGTCTAAAGGATATATAGGAACAAAAATGGAGCAGAGACTTCAGGAAAGGCCATCCAGAGACTGCTCCACTGGGCAACCCATTTCATTCTCAGACTTCAAACCCTGACACTATTGCTGATGCTAAGATGTGTTCACAGACAGGAGCCTGGTATGGCTGTCCTCTGAGAGACTCTACCAGCAGCTGACTAAGACAGGTGCAAATACTCACAGCCAGTCATTGGACTGAGCCCAGGGACCCCAGTGGAAGTTAGGGGAAGTTACTGGAGTAGCTGAAGGGGATTGTAATCCCATAGGAAGAACAACAGTATCAATTAACCAGACCTCTCAGATCTCCCAGTGAGTAAACCACCAACCAAAGAGTATATCTGGGCCTGTCCATGGCTCCCACTATATATGTAGCAGAGGATAGCCTTATCTGGCATTAGTGGGAGGGGGAGGTGCTTGGTCCTGTGGAGGCTTGGTGCCCCAGAGAAGGGGGATGCTAGAGGGGTGAGGCAGGAGTAGATAGGTGAATGGGGGAATACCCTCTTAGAAGCAAAGGGGAGGTGTATGAGGTGGGGGATTGTGAAGGGGAGATAGAGAAGGGGGTTAAAAGTTGAAACATAAACAAATAAAATGATTAATAAATGTTAAGAAAGAAGTAAAGAAGAATATTCTTTAGAATGATAACAGAGAGCCGGGCGTGGTGGCGCACGCCTTTAATCCCAGCACTCGGGAGGCAGAGGCAGGCGGATTTCTGAGTTCGAGGCCAGCCTGGTCTACAAAGTGAGTTCCAGGACAGCCAGGGCTATACAGAGAAACCCTGTCTCGAAAAAACCAAAAAAAAAAAAAAAAAAAAAAAAAAAAAAGAATGATAACAGAGGTCAGTTGTGTATCTATCTGTACCTCTACTCCACACACACTTATGGGCAAAGTTCCCTCCTTAACCATGGTTTCTCCAAATTGCATCTTCAACTTGTTTTGGTTCTAAATTTAAGAGTTGGAGAGTAGTCTAGAGCATAGCATCTAACTGGGAAATTACCACCTTGGAGACTATGCAAAATAATTTACTGCATCATGGTATGGTTTGTACCCAATTGTTTTAACTCAATATCTAAAGTCCTTACTGGCTCCCGGGGTAAACTCTGTAAATGGACTGATCTTTTAGAGTGGGAGGTGAACTCAGGAGGGTTAGACAGACTTGGCTTTAATGGAGATTTGGAAGATGTAGATACAAAACGATTTCACCTACCTTTAGACTAATGAGACACAAACATGCTCTCAACTAACCTACTCTCTATGATCTCATGGCACAGCTCCAACAATGGTTTTAAGTGCTTTCACTGAGCTCAAAGGAATGTGTACCACAGTGTTGAAAGCACTAAAATACATCTAAATTACTAGAGAGTACTACCATGCAAAGTAGGGTGGGCCAAGGTGAAGTGGGGCAGGATATCAGAACTCACTTAGTGTTTTAGCCAGACAGCTATCAGGATACAATGCAGGCTACAAATCACTTTTAAAACTAGGGAAGCTAGGTAATTTTAATCAATACATAATGTTGCTAAGTCACAAGAGGCTCATGCTTGAATGACATTTTAATTAGTGAAATTAACACATCTAATGAAAGAATGAGTCAGATGACAAAAAACCTGAAGGGCAAAAAAAAAAAAAAAAAAAAAGAGGCTCAGAAAGTGTGTTTGCCTAACTAGTGTGCACTGCACCACTTAGGAAGACTCATAGACTTGGAGAATGAAAACAAACTTGCTTGTCCAGTCTTTCTAAAAATTATATGACCATATGTATATGCCATATAAGTGGGTTTTTTCTATGAAAAATATCTGGGAGTTTTCAGCCACTTCAGTGTATAATATGTCTTATGTGACCAAGTATTTCTTGGTTCATTTCTGACTTTTACCACAGGCCTATCTGGAGCCTCTGAAAATGCAAGGATAACTCAGAATAAAAATTTTAAGCATAACGCTTGAAAGGAATTTGTTTTGTTTTCTTCATCCTTAGGAGACAAAATCATTTTTAAAGTAACTTCTTATAAGTTGATTATTGGGTAAACCTCTAGTAGTTCTGGGACACTTCTTTCTGGAAAGCTACCCCTGGGAGCTGGCTGTGTCAATTCCAAAGGCAGGCACAGCTGTTCAACTATTTTTTTCTTGGCATTTACAAAAATAGCTTTCAAATTGCTGGTGTAGTTTTGACAGTAACACACTTTCTTTCTCTTCCCTTCTCTCACCAAGTCTTTTATCAAGTGATTCTAGAACCATGGGCCACGTGGTGTTTTATTGTAACTTCTCTACTTCCTTTTGGCTATCCTTTTGCACCCATCTGCCTAGGGCTGAGTCATTCATAGCCATCAAAGAATTTAATGCTAGTAATTAAGACATAGAAACTGCCAACTCTTAGCCATTTCTCAAAAAACAGTTTAACTAGTCTGCACTTTAATTATATTTCCATTTTACATATTTACTCTCCCAAAATTTCATATTAGATGTAGCTGCACTCAACCTGCTTTATTCTATTTGCTATTTATTATTATTATTATTATTACACTCTGGTAACTGACCATTATTTTTCCAATATCACATTTTTCTGCCTCTTAGGTTATCTAAAAGAATGTTGTATCTAAAGTAGTAAATACAATCAAATTTGAAAAAAGGAAGAACAAACAAGGTAGTCATTACATAATTGAGACTTTATCAATAGCTCCCATACTTTCTCATATTTATTCTTATATTTTCTCTGTAGAATATACCAAAAGACTACTTGTTAATGACAGCTAATTAAACAAATAGCGTCTTGTTCTATCTTCTAGGCTTTGCTTTATGGATGGATTATGCATTAATAAGGCTCTGTAGGGAAATAAAACCAATGAATTAATATATATTATAAGATTTATCACATTGATTTATACAATATAGAACGGGTAGTCTAACAATGATCATCTCACCTGGGAGAAGCTAAGACTCTAGTGGATGTTTGGTTCACAAAGCTGAATGTCTCTACAGTCCCAATATGGCACAGTAGGCCTAGAGGATCCCTGGAGAGTAATTAGTCTATAGTTCTTTTGGAAGCCTGAAAAATCAGGAGTGTTAACATGAGTGAAGAAAGATAATAGCATCAGAGATCATTGCACTCACCAGCAGAAGTAAAGGCAGGCAGGCACATAGCTTCTTCTTGGAACCCCTTTTTATTTGAGGCACTGCAGGAGACACATGACCTTCTCCTTTTAGCTAAACTCTTCTTGGCTGCTGTCACAGACCAGCCTAGAGATATGCTTCTTGTTTGATGCCAGATATAATCAAGTTTCCATTTAAGATTAAATAATTTAGGTAATATATTGCGAGCTTTTGTGTCCCCCTGGTAAGATCACACTCAGGGCAACCGGAATCTTCTGCGGCACAAGCTTTATTGCTTACCCCTTCAGGAGCCAGTGGAGAAGAGAGCGCCAGAGAGAGAGAGATAGAGAGATCCCCTGAATGGCGAAAACCCGTCCCTTTTATGGAGGACTGTCCTCCGCCTCGGACGTGTCGCTCCCTGATTGGCTGCAGCCCATCGGCCGGAGTTGTCGTCACGGGGAAGGCAGAGCACATGGGGTGGGAAACTACCCCAGCGCATGTGCAGATGGTTTGTTTACACAGGTGCCAGTGCCATCAGCGCCATCTTGTAATGGCCAATGTGAGGGCGGCTCCTTACAGTAATATGAGATCAATATAAGATATTAATCATAGATATTTTCTCTTTGTTACTAATCATACCAATATCAAAACCAAGAAAATAAAATATGATCATACAGAGGTTTCCTACTTAACCTCTGGAGCAATTAAAACACAATATATTTTCAACATTTATTATTTTCTCTTGTATGTTTCTAAGGGACTTTTAACATGGCATTCAGCCCAGAAGTTTTTCATAGAAGCTATACTAGAAAATGTTTATCTTGAACATGACACAAATCTTTATTCATTCCAAATGTAGCTCTTAAGGGCTAGCAGTTCTTTGGAACTTTCTAGATAAGTTTTGTGTTGTGTCTATTGCCTAGATATGAGTGTTGCTTGAGGAGAAGAAACTTATTTTAAATTAAATTCGTTCTTAGACAATTTTACACAGTACACAATGCATAATGACCATTCTCACCCCCCACCTCCATACCTCTCATGTGTACTCTTTCATATCCTTATAAATCTTCACTCATATTTGTGTCTATTCATTTTGTTTTGTGACTCAGTGAATTTTATCAGGGCTATGCATATGGGCTTAAGTCTATTTGTGGATGCTGGTGTGTTCAGCAGTGAGAATGGAAGTAAGGACAATGATTCCTTCTTTCACAGAATCTAGTGATAGAGGAAAAGGGCAGGGCTCTCTAAACCTCTCATTTCAGTGCTCAATTGTTGACAGGAGGTCTTCTGTGTAGCTCTAGTGGAGGTACTTAGGGTTGCTGTAAATTAATAATTACAATTGCTAGTGTGTAAATTCCAAGGCCCTTGATTCTGTTTTTCAACTCATACATCTTCTGCAATGTTCCCCGAGATTTAGTAGAGATGGCATAAATGTTTTATTTGGGGTTGAGCTTAATATTGTCAGATATTAATTGAATACTGGTTAGCTAGGATTCTCTGAATTATGATATTTCATTTTCATAGGGGAAGGTTCTGATGCTAAGGTCCTGTGCTATAGGTTCTTGATCTATCAGTAAAGATGTCAGGAGCTGAATGCTGGATAAGAGGAAGGAGGTGGGACTTCCAGGTCCCTGGAAGAGGAGATGAGAAGATGCAGAGGAGGAAGGGAGTTTTTCCATCATGCTTTAGAGGGGGAGAGAGGGTGACCAGCCATATGAGCCATAGACTGCTTCTCCAGGTGGGAGGTTAGGGTGTTGAGAGGGGAGTAAAGGTAACTGAGGAACTAAAGCTGAGCTAAGAGTATTGGGAAGGACACACTAGCAGAGAAGGGCTTAGAAGAGTCCAGCAATTGAGCCAATAAGGCGTGTTGAAATTCAACAACATGTGTGTGTTTTTCACCCACTGATCCTATATTCTCTGGGCAGGGGGTGGTGGTACCATCTGCTTAGAGCTTAAAATGGGTAGCAAAAGCTACATCTTACACAGTATAAAAAAGAGGCATCTCTGATTAAGGCTATGAGTAGCTTTGTTCTATGACTATAGACATAGCTATTTAGAAGGCAGTTTGTTGCTAAGTAAATTTAATTAAACTTAAGTCACACACTTGAGCCCATGACATCTCTAGATATAGCTTGATAAAGTAGCATGTACTACTTTTTATTTCTACACTGAAATATTCAAGATGACCTTGTTTTATTTGGTTTTATTCATTGATTGATATTTGGATTTCATAGGTGAATATTGTATTTATAGTTTTCTACTCTCCCGTTTGTTTCTCCCATATCACCACCACCCTAACAAGAACTTATATCACATAAAAGAAATAATGTATAGAAATATGCAAGAACTGTGGATAAAATGTTGAAAGGATATTTATGTGTAAAACTGAAATCATTGGGGGAAAGCAATACACTGTGACACCCCTGGAATAGAAATAGCGTGATTTGCTCTGATCTGCTGGCACAAACCTATAGTTTCAGCTACTAAGGAGGCTGAAGCAGGAGGATAACTTGATTGATTATCTCAGAGAACAAGGGCAGTAGGGGCAACATAGCAGGACCCTGTATCAAAAACAGCTGTAGCAGCAAAATGATAGTATTGTTTTAGAATCTTACTCTAAAATAACATTCTCATTTCATGTTTCATTGTGAAATGGAATCAATAGAAAAGAAATTACATATGTGTATACTACTACATATATCAACCTTTCCAAATGTATTCAGGTTTTTTGTATCCTTGTCTGTCATTTTGATAAACAGTTATGATGCTATCTTGTAGCAAATCCCTTTCATTACTTTGCTTTCTAGTTCATTTTGACCTACTTGAGAATTGCTGTAAATCTTTCTTTTCTTGCTGGCAGTATTATATCGTCTTGATCCACTGGATTATATATTGACATCCAGCAACACAGTTATTATTTTGGCTTAGAGAAAAAATAAGATCTCCCTTTGCTTCTTAATCTCCATAACATTCTGCCCTGTTATTCTTTCCCTTTTACAGCAATGCATCCTTGTGATGATTCTTAAGTAACTTAATTACTTCTTTTGTCATTCTCTCCAGAAATCCATCCAACCTTTTGAAATTTACCACTTGAACCAAATAGTTCTCTAGATGTTATGAAGGCTTTTTAAGTTGAAAATAAATCAAATTTAGCTTTTAATTTCTTCAATTTACCATTAATCTTTTATAAATTTATCAGTATTACTCCTGCACTTTTTGGAAATCCCACTTTCCCTCTGGATTGCAAAACATCTGCTATCTTCATGACCAGACTCTGATTTCAAAAAATTTAAATCACACCTTTATGCTTGTGAATATCCAGTTATATCTTTAGCCTAACATCTTTTCCATATTTCACATTTGCTTACCTGCCTAAATAAGTGTGACTCTCTAGCAGATAGTTTGATATAGCAAGCTCAAACAGACCTTGCTCTTGAAACAGAAGAATCCTTCCCAGATTCTGCTCCATGAGCTCATGGTGAATGCCTTTGTGCAGTCACTTAGAATTCAGGCTCTGACATCTACTTTCATATCAGAGGAACATGTTTTAAAAACAGTTATGGAAGCATATCCAGTTCTATCACTTTCATTTACGTCACTGTAATTTTTCACAGTTCATTTTAATAACCTCCTAATTGATTTTTCTTACTAAGAAAAATCTACATGAAAACTAAATTAAAGAGTCTGTGCCCAAAGTGTAATCTAATCATCAATATGGTTGATGTGATTTTTCAGAGGAAAAGGGTCATGGTGAAAACACCTAGTTGAAAATTAGAAGGTGTGTATTCAGATTCTTGTTTTACTGTTTACTGTTAGTAAAGGGTATGATTAAATCATGGTAAATAAACCACTGTTCCTTATAAGTAATGCGAATGTCATTTGCTCTTGTCAGTGAACAGAAATTTTGGGAGAAATTACATATAAAACCATACTTGTAGAATTTGTGAATTTTGACTTCTGTAAAAACTGACAACTACAATAAAAATTAATTTTAATAAAATAGTTAATACTACAGTAGGAAAAATGTATGCATAGCTCACAATATTTTTCAAGTTTCAAAAGTGCTTAAATTAATAGAAACTGTGCTTTGAGAATCATTCTATAGAGGAGAGAAGATGGGGAGGGAAGCCACTTGAGATGGATTGGAAAGATTTATTGGGTCTAGAGAGCAATCTGTAGTCCAGTAAATTGGCATTTGAGGGGTGTCACAAATAATAATACTCTACAGCTTGCACGCCAATGCACAGGTGTCCAGAAGCTATTACAACCCAAGCATTGCACTAAAATCGTATGAAGGTAATAGTATAGCCACTGTGAGGAGGGTGCTCAGAAAAGAGCTTTTTAAAAAAATCCCATTTAGCAAATCACCTCTACCCTCTGCCCAATAAAACCACAGCAACTCAAGAAATTAAATTATCTGCTTCCAATTCTACCAAAACCACTTGATGTAATAACTGCAGGATGAAATAATTATGTATCAGAAAGGCATCTGAAACACTGGGCACATTAAACAGGTGTTCAAAACGCTGTTGAAACTTGCCTGAGGATCTGGGGCATAACAGGTTACTTCATGTTTGATCACTCTTACAACTGAGCTCAAGGGAGCCCCTTCTAGTAAGTGTGTGTGTGTGTGTTGTATTCAGCTTAGAATATTTCTCAAATTAATAAATATCTTTTATAAACTATGTCCATATATATTCTGTGAAGAAATAGTTTTATCTATTAGGTCCAAATAAAATTGGTAACTGAGTTGAAACTCCATATGAACACAGGTTCAGGTATTATTGCAAAAGAAATGATAAATCTTTGATAGTGTTTTCTATTTAATACTTAAATTCAGAATTATATTTAAGAAAAAGTCACAGATAATAGGTAGTTTTTACAGTTTGTGGATACTTAAGTGTTTTCATGGAAAGAAATGAAAGGTTCTAAAATAGTTTAGAGAGGAAAATAGGTCTTCATCTAAGGCTTTGTGATGGGAGCTCTACACTCACCCACATGATTACTTTTTTATTGTTGTTACTCTTATTTGGTCAAGCATATTGTTAAGCTTTCATGGGTACATATTCATTATTATGGCCATAAGACTATGTCATACAATAGATGGCCCAGTCTTCTGTCTTTTATAAGCTTTTTATACTCTTTCATACAATCTCTTCTTTGGTATTCTCTAAGTCTTAGATACAGGGGTTGCTTTGTAAATGTTCCAGTTAGGTTCACGATCCCCAGGCTTGTTCCTTGCTATTTGACAGTTAAGGATTGCTGTGATGGTCTCAATCTACTACTACAAAGAAACAAAAACAAAAACAGAAACCTTCTTTTTTGATTGGAACAAGAGCTTCATTTATGAGAATAAGTATTTAAAATATTGTTAGAAACCATATTGGTCTATGACCTATCTAGCCATGGGTAGTTGGCCAAGATTGCGTATTAGGCATTTCCTCCATCCTACTGAGCATGACTTAAGTTCAACTAGTTGGCAGTTGGTTACCTTGCAAGATAAAGGTACCACCGTTGCACCATTGTGGAATCATTCTAGGGTGGTCATTGTATTCCATGGGTTTTACAGGTGATCAGTGTAGTCTAAGAGAACCCACATACACACACACATACACACACATACACAATACACACAGACACACAGACACACAGACACACAGACACACACACACACACACACACACACACACACAGACACACAGACACACAGACACACAGACACACACACACACACACATACACAATACACACAGACACACAGACACACACACAGACACACACACACACACACACACACATATATGTAGTAGAAGAGGCTGTGAATTTAAGAGGGAGTAGCAGGGGCACATGGGAATATCTGGTTATGCGATAGGAAAGGTAAAAATTATGTAACTTTTGTTCTCATGTGTGACATTTAATGAAGTAAAGAAAAAAGAGGGAACGTCAGCTATTTATCATTCCCATAAAGTCTTTTAGTTTTATATGATCTTAATATCTCTAGAATTATTATCCTATGTAATGGAATCACAAGTATAAGCAGAAATTACATGGTCCTTATCTGCTCTGTGTTCAGAAAAGTGACCTATTTCTTTCTGAGATCTGAGATCTATGTTCCCCTCTGGATTCTTTTTAACCTTCTCATTCCCATGCTTTCTTTTCAGTCCCATTCAAATTGAATTCGATTTCAAGCTGAAACCTTTTAATGCGAGAATCTAATCTGGAGGCAATATTGAAATGGTCAGTTTTGAAAGTTAAGTTTAAATTACCTAGGAACAGGGGCTGGTGAGATGGCTCAATGGGTAAGAGCACCCGACTGCTCTTCCAAAGGTCCAGAGTTCAAATCCCAGCAACCACATGGTGGCTCACAACCATCCGTAACGAGATCTGGCGCCCTCTTCTGGAGTGTCTGAAGACAGCTACAGTGTACTTACATATAATAAATAAATAAATCTTTAAAAAAAATTACCTAGGAACATCAGTTACTTTTATATTTTCTTAAGTTTTATGTTTTCTAGTTTTACTTGGTAGAATTGATGAAAATGTATGTGTAGTTAAAGCAAATGTTTTTATGATTTTTTTCTATGTGCCTACACTGGAAAATGTTTCCCACATGGTGACTATGTGATGGTCCTTTATCAAGCACTTGATAACTGCTGAGAATAGAGTTTAGCTGTCTTTTCTATACAGCAACTCTTGCCCTAGAGATTCAGCTGGGATTCTCAGCTCACAAATGTATGCTTTCTAAATACCTAGTGCCTGCTGGGGGCACTTCTGTGCCCCCTTGCTTTCTGCTACTTCCTCTTGCACAGTGGTGGCTACCACACAGGTCCTATAGAAGTCATGGCTACCGTATTGGTTTTTTAGAAGTCATGGTTTTTCAGCACCTGTTCCTCATATTTGGAGTTGTGGGGTCACAGATACTGTTTTACCTCCTTCTCATTGATAGTGTCAGCAGGTTTTGTTTTTCAATTCTAGTTGCTTTCTGTCTTTTCTTGTGGGACTCAGGGAGATTCAAGAACTCTGTCACCACTGCCATCTTCTCAGAATTTAAAACATGTAGTTTTGAACTTGTCTGGACAAGTAGTGAATCTCTGGGGATGGAATAAAGCTAAGATTTATACACTTGCCAGAAGTTATGACTAACTGCACAGCTGGTCTGCACATAGGACTGGAAACTGTGAGCTAGGCAGCTGTTTGTCAGGATTGGGATGTTTTTATTCTCAGAACACTTTCTTTCAGGCTGTTAAATCTAAACTCAAGTATATCCATGAAAACACACACACACACACACACACACACACACACCCATGCACTACTCTGAAACTGAGAGAATGCTATATCACCAACTGTGTCTAATTAAACATTTCTGGCAATTTAGTATAATTACAAATGAAACAGCCACTTAACATATAGTAAGATATCATATCTCCTACATCCTTTGTATACCTCGATGTTTTTTTATTGAGGATTTTTCACTTGAATGTGATGCTAACAGCTTCAGCTATTGCGTGTCCTAATTCATTGAATTTTCTACTGAATATGTTCTCTGTTTGCATTTCTTTTTCTTCTTTCCATGTTGCTAATGTAGCCACCTCTTCAGATCCCAAATACAATTATTTTTCAAAATGCCTTTCCTGATAACCACACAATCCCCCCCCCAAAAAAACCCCCACAAAACCAATAACCACATTAGCCTCTTCTTGTAATAATAAATGATCTATCATAGTACTCAGCTAATGTTAATGATTCAATACAAATAAGGATAATGAGATTTCAATCTGTATGTTTTAATATAAGTTTAAACTCTATTATTTTGAATTAAAAATAGAGTCCACCATTTAGAAAGAAAATACTGAGTTGTACAACTTCAAAATATTGAGGGACACGATTTCAATTATAGCTTCAATTGTGATTTGAAGTCTAAAGCTATTCTGTGGTTCAATAGATGGGCTTAGTGAAGATTTTGTCCCCAAACTTTAGGTCGCCAATTTGTCTTATTGACTATGTCCTTTGCCTTACAGAAGCTTTCGAGTTTCATAAGGTCCCATTTATTAATTCTTGATCTGAGAGCATGAGCCACTGGAGTTTTTTTGGTAACCCGATGCCCCCTGCCCTCAGCCAATGACTTTGAGGGCCAGCAGAAAGAATGGAAACAGGCAACCTTGGGAGGTAGGAGGTAGGGTGGACCCTCCAGAATGCACCAGAGACATTGGAGGTAAGAGACTCTCAGGACTCAAAGGGAAGGACCTTAGATGAAATGCCCAACAGTAGAGAGAGGGAACTTATAGAGCCCACCTCCAGCAGGAAGACAGGGCATCAAGTGAGGGAGGGGTTGCCATCCCATAGTCAAAACTCTGGCACGTAATTGTTCCTGTCTGAAAGAACTGCAGGAATGGAAATGGAGAGGAGCCTGAGAAAAAGAAGATCCAGTGACCGGCCCAAATTGAGATCCAGCTCAAGGGGAGGTCCTGAAGCCAAACACTATTACTGAGGCTATGGAGTGCTCACAAAAAGGGACCTATCATGACCACACTCTGGAAGACCCAACAATCAGCTGAAAGAGTCAGATGTAGATATTTGCACCCAACCAATGGACAGAGCTGCTGTCCACTGTGGTTGAATTAGGGAAAAGCTAGAAGAAGCTAAGGAGGAGGAGGAGGACCCTGTAGGAGGACCAACAGTCTCAATTATCCTGGATCCCTGAGACCTCTCAAACACTGGAACACCAACTGGGCAGCATACACCAGCTGATTTGAGGCCCCCAACATATATACAGCAGAGGACTGCTATGTCTGGGTCAGTCAGAGAAGATGTACTTAATCCTCAAGAGACTGGAGGCTCTGGGAGTTTAGAGGTCTGGTTCAGTGGGTGGTGAGTTGTGGGGACATCCTTGTGGAGACAAGGGGTGGGGAGGAGGTATGGGATGTGGAACAGTCACAGGGTGGATAGCAGGAGGCAGGATAAAATCTGAAGTGTAAATAAATAAATAAATGACAACAATAGATGCATTTATTATTGAAGTAGGAATCAGGATCCACATCTTTTGCAAAGGACTACAACATGTGCTACTAAATACTTGTTACTATTACTGTAATCATTTCCTCCCAGTTTCTATGTTATCATGCTGGGAACAAATCGAACAAGAATAATTACATATAAGTAATTTGCCCCTAAGCTTGAGGTTGAGAAGTTAAAGCCAAGTTTAACTAATTAGAACTCTCTTGCAGAGATATAAAATCAGGTGGCACTTATTTACTTAAGTAACGATAGCCTCAGAAGTATGTAAGCATGTTTTCATAATGTAGAACTACAATGAAGAAAGTCTACCTTTTTCCATGATCTAGAATTGGCAGAGATAAGCTATGAGAGCAGACTCTCTGACTCTGTTCTGCTTACTTTTTATTTCTTAGTCCTTGGGACTTATAAAACTCTCTTAGATGAAGAAATGCTCCTTCTCCTCTGACCTCATCTAACTTAGTGAGTTTTGTTATTTGTAATTAGCATAGAATTTGTTAAAGCACTAATAATTAGCTACTGAATAAACATGTGGTCACTTCTTGGGTATCTATATTTTTGTGACTTTCAATTGATGACCTCTGTAGCCACAGGGATAAGAGAAGAATGTGCATGCTGATAAATATCACTTGACTGTGTTGTATATGATCTACTTAGCCAAAAATTTAGCATGTTCCAGATGCACCATCTTTCTAGTGTAAGCCAGATAAATCTAGCAGTAACTCTGGAGCTCAGCTGAAACACTAATATTAATATAATTGAGAATACTTATGGTCCATCTCTCAATAATTATTGCAGCTCTATTATGTTTTCTTGGCCTATCATTACTTATAAGTGAGGTATTATGACTTAGATACATGGGTGTCTCAGAAGAAATTGGGACTAAATATCAAATTCTTATCTCTGCCTCTGGCAATAGAAACTAGCTGAGGCAAGAGATAACCCAAAATATAGCTTCCAGGAAGTCTTTTTCTCTTGCTGTTTTTATAGAAGCTCCCTGTGGATGTTTTGTCAAGCAAAAAATCACTGATACAAAATTTGAGGCTAGCTGTGCAGTTACATCTATGCTCTAAAACGTTAAAAGGCTAATTTTTATACACAATGCCTGGAACCTTATACATCTTAGGCAAAGAGAAGGCAATCTGTAAGCCAAATCATGCTTTATTAATCTAAGGAAAAATTTTCCCTAATGGATCACTGTAAGTGGAATCAGAGTGAGAAATAAAGACAATATTAGTGTCTTTAAAGGTTATAGTTCCTAAGGCAAGTGAGAGCAGACCAATGGAATGGCAGATAATAATTCTTTCTATATTTGAAAGAGTGAGAAAAAAGATACCAAGAAAACAGGTAGTTTTGATGCAATTTGTACCTACCTCTTTGTTCTGATCCAAATCAATTCACAAATTCCCAGACCCAATTCAATACTTTCAACTTGAATTGCTTGATCACATAAAAGTGTCTTTCTTGATTCCCTTGCATGTCTGTGTTACTATGACATCAATAGCCAATGGAATAAGGAAAAACTCAGGTTTAAAGCTCACTAACTGACAAGTTTCAAACATGTCATCACTGTTAGAATTAGGGCTTAAAGATCACAGCATTCTGTTTCAGAATAACCGAGTTACATGACTGAAATTCTCATATTGATGCAATCCTGATTCTCTAAGATCTATTGTTTATATATTAAAATATATAAAATATTAAATGTCATTAAACTAGCATGCCAGTTGTTTTAAATTCTTTTTATTTTTACATTGTATACATTTTATACATTGTGCATTTTTCTAGTTCTACTTATAGTTCTATTTTGAGTTATTGCTGTTTTCAATTTTTATCCCTAATTGCTATTACCATGGCTCTCAACACCATAGAAACAATGATAATTACACAATAAAGAACAAACTGGAATTTTTACCAGAACAGAGCAGCTTAAAATAGGACAGAAAAGCCTCAGGTGGAAGGCCTATATTTAAGTAAATCCATCCACCTTTTCTCCTGGAAACAAGATTTTTCTGTGAACATTCTGTTGGTCTGTGAATTTCTCCACTATAACATGATTGGTACAACATTGCTTTTAGCATACTGTGGGAGCATTTGGCAACTTTGCTATACTGAAATGTCACCTATCCTACAAGACTTTCACATTTGAATCTGGAAATATTGAAGCTGAAATAACACTGTCCCCTACTCCTCAAATCAAATGTTTTTATTGACTTTTTCAGATAGGCCAAAGTCAGCATTTTACCATAATTTCTTATGGATTTTTCTCTATTCATTGAAATAAAGCTATTAACTCTTGGCTTGAGCTTTAGCGTTTCCTTTGACTTGGTGAAAATAGTATTATATTTTTGCTTCTTTGTTGCTCTTCTGATTCTTTTTTTGCCAGTTACTAATTTTTAAGTCTGTTTAAGTACTTCAAAACTCCTACTGATTTAGGTCACTCCTCTTAGGGGAAGTTGAGAATTATCATGGTATGTGTAGGATTTGAAACATTTATTTTTAGGAAGCCTTGTTTCAGTGTGAGGTCAGGGACAGCATCATAACCATTATGTTTAGCACACTGTATGAAATATTGTAAAATAAAAGCTGTTTCTCTAGCTTACCATGTTGTTAACCATTTGACTTAAAGATGAACTCTTCTGGAGTTTGTGACTTGTTAATATAGGACATTTATACAAGAAAGAACTCTGGAAAAACCTATTTCTCAAATGATATAATGAAAAAGTATAATGCTTCATATATAATAGTTTTATTAGTCATTTAAATTGAAGCCCAAGTCAGAGAGATTATTGTAATTTTTAAATCATCAATAGTTAATAATTTACCTATTCATTTGAATTCCATTTAGAAAATTTCTTCATTTCTTTCTCTCTTCTTTCATCCCTGTTCTTCATTCTTTTCTTTCTACACCAGAAGTAGGTTAGCAATTTGTTAAACTGGTCGTATTCTCATATTCCATCTGAGCTATCTATAATTCAGATTTCAAAGTACTGGAAGCTTCCAAAACACTTGGTTCTTGTAGGTCCTCAAGAAACAGAGCCAGTATATAGTGTTCAGCTCCCCCCCCCACTCTGTGTGTGTGTGTGTGTGTGTGTGTGCATGCGTGTGCAAGTGAGTGCACGAGCTTGCATGCTCATGTGGGTGTGTGCATACAGGTACTCAAGTAGTGTTGAGCATTTACATATGTATAGAGGCAGAGGTAAATGTAAGGTGTCTTTTCTACAGTTTTTATCTTATTTTCCATGAAAGGATTTCTCATTATACCTGGAACTCACAAATTTGCTAGACTAGCTGGATATGATGACACAGAAATCTCCTTGTCTCTGTCTATTCAGCACTGGGATTACTGGGATTACACCATCAAGCCCAAAATTTTACTTGGGTGCTAGGGATAAACTCAGATTCTCATGCTTGCTTAACCAAATGAAGCCTTTCCCCATCTCAACAAATGATTCCTTTATACCTACCAAATTCTTACTGGCCTTGGAAATAATAATCACTCAAGGTTATAACATTACTATAGTGTTGCCAGTGCCCGGGACATCTCTCTGCTCCTGGGGGTTAGGGGTTAGTTGACACAGAGTCAACAACAGACACCAGGAGCATGTGAGAAATGCTACAAAAAAACTGAGCACTTCTACAAGCTGCTTTAATACCCTCTACCTGCACCCCCATTGGTCCAAAGGAACTATGTCTTGTAAAAAGCAGTTCCTGATTGGCTGGTAGTTTTTGCACTAGCAATCCTTGTTTTCTCAGGCAGGCCTCAATTAGGTCCCCTGAGGGAGATCCTTTTACAGCTGCATGACCCTTGGCTTTTACACAGAGGCAGCCTTGCTGTTCCTGCTATATATCCACCCTTTTGTTTTCAGATTTTGACATCCTGGTGGGAGCCAGGGTGCCATTGCCTCAACATTGTTGACCTCATGACTCCACTTCAGAGGATTCCCAGTATACTGAACTGTGCCTGTCTTAGGTTGTGCTGTCTTCCAGGATCTTACTTATCATTGACTACCAGTCCTAAAAGAGATATCACTTTGAAGACATGTCACACAAGGGAGAGCCGAGGAACAGCCTATGTGGTGGTCTCATGAATCTTTGTCATCCATACTTTTATCACTTCCTTGGAGGGGGGGGCTGCAATGGAGATTTTCAGGAACCATCAGCACCTGGAGGGTCACCTTATTAATAGAATGCTTCCTGGAGATCTACTGTGTGAGACACTTAAGCAAAATAATTATTAGTATGACAAATCCTCCTGTCATGGCATAAGTGGCTATCCAAAAGGGGCCAAAGAGGTTCTTAATATTGTCCCATTAAAGAGACAGCCACCCCTTAGGAGAATAAAGGGGGCATAAATTAAGATAATTAGAGCAGCCACATGAACCCCAATTGTTCATAATGGCATCATATCATAATCTAATGGGATCCCTGTTAACATAGGGAGTAATATTGGAAGTATCATGTGAGGTAAACCTCCACATACCAAGTGTGAGGTTAGATGACAATATCTGGTATTCCCCAGCGAATTTTACACTTCTCTATCACACAGCCCCATCTGCTTTGATATGATTGAGGAGGTATACATGACAAAATGTGGCCACAGCTTTTGCTACAAGTGTATTCATCAGAGTTCAGAGGACAATAATAGATGTCCCAAGTGTAATTATGTTGTGGGCAATATTGACCATGTCTATCCTAATTTCTTGGTGAAAGAGCTCATTCTCAAACAGAAGCAAAGGTCTGAGGAACAGAGGTTCGAATTGGGCCACTCAATGAGTAGCACCAATGGGCATAGGTGGCAAAATTTTCAAGGTTTTCTAGGAATTAAATAAGATAACCTTGATTTGGCCAATGTCAAACTCATTTTGGAATTAAGAGTGCAGGCTGGCAGTGATCCTAAGGGATAGGAAGTCCAATAAAAGTGGGCATTTGAGGAACCTTGGAAAGAAAGGCGGGGATGGATGTGATATGCTTGGGGGACCCTTTGGGGATTTTTAATCAGTAAGGGAAGTGTAAAGTTCCATGCCTAACATGGTGCCATATGTTAGACTACCATGAAAAACCCCTGTGGTCATATTGTGTAGTTGAATACAAGGGCCATTGGAGGAGACATTGGTGGTAAAGAAGAGAATTTCCTCCATGGGCCAGGTGCCTTCTAATAATCCTGTAGTAATGACTAAGTCCATGAAGGACAAAATCAAATTCACACTGGAAGAGAAAAGAACAGGGTATGACAGGGAATTAACTGCCACAGGCAAGAGAATGGGGTGCAGGGGCACCAAAGCCCAGAGCTCATCAGCCCTCCCAGGCTGAAGAAAAATTAATAAGCACAGTATGTACATTATGTTTCCATATCCTTGTCTTCTTCTTGCTCCTTCACCTCCCATTGGTCCATAGCCAGTATTCATGTCAAAAGTTACACTAAGGTTATATTTCAAGTTAATCCTAACCTGATTTTCATTTAAGTCATAATGTTTGGACCTCCAGTTAAGAAACACAGTGAGGTTGAACACCGGCTTAAGGAGATTATACTAATCATAATAAGTCTGGAGGTGCATGCTCCATTGTTTCAGTACTTGTTCAAAATAAGGGGACTTTAGGCCAGAATCATTGGTAGCTTTTCTGATTAGTGCCAAGTCTGCCTGAGGAGTTGGAATACAGGGCCTAGTTACTGCATCAGGTCTAAGATTGACAGGGCAAGCCTCATGATGTATGTGAGAAGAATGAGGCCTGAGGGGAAGAGCAGTCCAGCACAAGGAACAGGCATCACAGGAAGGACCACAGCAGGAGTGACAGCTTGAAGGCAAAGTACCACTAAATCATGCCATTCTGGTGGTACCTCCCATGGTGCCAGAGCAGACAGGCTAGTGAGTGAGGGATTTTGGACAGCAGTGCTAGAGGATGGCTTGGATCCAGAGGGCTAGAGGGCTGGAGCAGAAATGCCCTCAACATCATTGCTAAAATCAGCCTGTTTGCCCAGAGAAAAGTGGTTACAGGGTCAGTAATGGGAAGGTAAATATTAGCCTGATCTGGGCAGTGTTTGTTATGGGCAGCCACCAGTTCCTTTGAGGAAGAATTCTTAAGACTGGTGATTAGGCAAATGGATGGAACTAAAAAATACCATCCTGAGTGAGGTAACCCAACCACAAAAGAACACACATTGTATGTACTCACTCATAAGTCGATATTAACCCCAAAGCACGGAATACCCAAGATATAATTCACAGACCATATAAAACTCAAGAATAATGAAGACCAAAGTGTGAATACTTGGTTCTTTCTTAAAAGAGGGAACAAAATACCTATAGAAGGAGATACAGAGACAAAGTGTGGAGCAGAGACTGAAGGAAAGGCCATCCAGAGACTGCCTCACATGGGGATCCATTCCATATACAGTCACCAAACCCAGACACTATTATGGATGCCAACAAGTGCTTGCTGACAGGAGCCTGATATAGCTGTTTCCTGAGAGGCTCTGCCAGTGCCTGACAGAGGTAGATGCTCTTAGCCAATGATTGGACTGAGGAAAGCGTCCCCAATGGAGGAGCTAGAGAAATGATCCAAGAACTGAAGTGGTTTGCAGCCCCATAGGAGGAACAACAATATGAATCAACCATTACTCCCAGAGCTCTCAGGGACTAAACCACCAACCAAAGAGTACACATGGAGGGACCCATTGCTCCAGCTGCTTATGTAGCAGAGGATGGCCTTGTGGGAGGAGAGACCCTTTATCCTTTGAAGGCTCAATGCCCCAGTGTAGGGAAATACCAAGATAGGAAGCAGGCATAGGTGGGTTGGTGAGCAGGGGGAGGTGGGATAAGATAGGGGGTTCTCAGAGGGGAACCAGGAAAGGGAATAACATTTGAAATGTAAATAAAGAAAATATCTAATAAAAAATAAAGACTGGTGATGAGGGCAAGGAAGATGGGGATAAAGAACAAGGGAGGGGTATTCCCAGACAGTATCTCATGCTACAGGCAAGGAAGAGATTGTGCATGCAGAGGTCAGGGTTTACATGTTTTCTGGGGATATCCAGGGGGCCAATATAGCAGTTTGTCCCCAAAATTAGTCCAGGTCATGAGTCTTAACCTTGAGACCATGAGTAACCAGAAGGGTTTTCAGAGCCCTGATCTGGGATTCCTTGATGGTAGAGGGAAGGGAACCCATAATGATGAGCACAAAGAAAAGAAACGACAAACATATATGGAAAATATTGCAGAAGAGACAACAAAAGTCATGGTGTATTAAGCAGGGGACTCTCTCAGGTGTAGCACAAAGGCCTTATGTCTGGATGGTGTAACCAGGAAGGAAAAGGTGTTCTACAGCCAATCCCTGGTCCCACTCCCTGGGAAACCAGGCCCTATGTCAGGTACCAGGATGAATCCAGACCTAAAGTGGAAATGAGCAGACAAAGGCAAAGACAGAAAAGATGGCCACTGCACACTTAGTGCAGCTGGCTCACCCAAAGACAAAGAACAAAAATGGTCACTGTGGCTTGCAGCTCAGAGACAAAGAAAAACAAAAGATGGCCACTGCATGTTCCCTGCATGCTTGCTTCACGCTTGTGTCACCCTCGCTGCAAGCTCACTCTCAAACCGACCCAAGACCAAAAGTGAGACTACTGGATGGACAGACAGAAAATACAAAAAAGACAGAGATGAGGTTCATGCGTTCACTTTCCCAGACCCTCAACATAAAACAATACGGGGCCAACTCACCGAAGAAGCAACTGAAGGGGACATAACAGCAGACCCGGGAGGAGATAAAGAACAGATCAGGTCGAACCACGAGTACAATCCTTGCAGCAATAGGCAAAAATGAGCCCTCAGGAAAAGAGGCTCACAAGTAGCCACAAAACAAGGATGATGAAGTAATCCATTGACCATACTGGGTGCCAGATGTTTCCTGTGCCCTGGACAGCTCTCTGACCTACCATACCTGCCCTTGGGGCTTGGGAATTAGTTGGCATAGAGTTAATGACATAGACTCCGGGAGCAGGTGAGAAAGCTCATCTCATTAGGGAGCAAGCTCATCTAAGCACTTCTGCAAGCTGTTTCAATATCCTCCACAATGCCCCCATTGGTCCCAAGAAAGCACCTCTTCTAATAATCAGTGATTGGCTGGCATTGCTTACACTAGCAATCTTTGCTCTCTCAGGCAGACCTCAACTAGGTCCTCCTGCAGGAGATGCTTTTACAGCTGCATGGCCCTCAGCATTTTGCATAGAGGCAGCCCTTAATATTTTCACTGCATTATTATAGATATAATATTGATAAAGTGCTTTCTATAAATAAATTAAAATAAGAGCCATGCAGTCTTCCATTCAAAACTTTGAACTTCATGCACAAAATCTGGATTCAAAACTATCAATCAAATGGATTAAAACCCATAAGGCTGATTTGTAACTCAGGGTCCCATAAGAACACATGTCATGTAACTACAGGGGCCTACTGTGAGCTGGAGTCCTTGAAAGATGATCAATACCATCACATGGAAATCAAGGTTTTCATACTTTAATCTTTGGAAAAAGTACCACATAAAAGCCATTCAGCCATGAAAATAAATATCTCTTTTTATTGTAAAATTGGTCATCATGGTCAATGATATGGTGAAATCTTAAGCAGAGTTTTTAAGCAATAACTCAGAATTTGACCTCATCAACATTCTTAAGCCAATAAAAGAAGATATTGTCTCAACTACACAAACAATCCTTTGCAGTTTTTCATGGTTTCTTGGTTACACTTTCTGGTGTGTACAGTTGAGCCCATGTTCCTTCACCAGACTGACATTTTCTTCTATTTTACTTCTTTACCTGATGTTAAATTAAGGAACTAGGAGGCATCTTTAGTTTTTGCACCATTTAGGATAAATGGTGGGGTGGATTAAATTCAGGAAATATATTATCCTTTCCTTTATGTTTTAAAAGTAGCGTATTCATTGTTTTTTTATTTTTCAAACACTTGGTATTGAAAGAGAAAACTCTGCCCAAACATATTTTCTGATAATCTGTGTTTGAATCAGACTATTATTTACTAGCAAAACTCTCTTGGCACCACTACCTTCTAGTCTGTAAGAAGGGAGCTGTCATTTCAGCACTGTAGACTGTGGTATTTAAATTTAGCTCAATATAAGCTCTGCAAGAGATTATCAGACATCTAAACTGACAGATGCAAGAAAACCTTGTGAAGAAGTACTGAGGATGAAAGGCAGGTACCCACAGCAGGATAACAAAGCAGTGGCTTTGGTTTTATAAACACTGCTAGAAAGGACAAGCCCATTAAATCACACAATCATAGATTTATGTTTGCTGCAGAACATAGACTTTCTTCAATAGAGTATGTGCTGATTATTATGGGGAATGCATTGAGACAGACACTGGAGGGTTATAAAATAAAAATCCATGAACATTTTTGTGTTTGCATGGTATGACTGTATTTTTAAAGATAAAGTTATCAGCAAAATTGCTGCACTTGGATTTTCTCTGCCATCTAAAAGTTTACATTCATGCTTAGAATGATTTCTGAATAAAGACATATTTATCTCAATATTTTGAGTGCACTTTGTGCATGAATATATGAATTGAAATGCTGCCATTTCTCCATCATCAGTGATAATGTTTTAGTCCTACATATGTGGGGCACTGGTTATTCGTATTCTGAGCTTAAAAGCATCATATTTAGTAAACATTGCTGAGATATTAACATGTTTGCCTTAATCCTAACAAGAGGAATATCAAATAACTGGTATCTTAGTCAGGGTTTCTATTCCTGCACAAACATCATGACCAAGAAGCAAATTGGGGAGGAAAGGGTTTATTTGGCTTACACTTCCATACTGCTGTTCATCACCAAGGAAGTCAGGACTGGAACTCAAGCAGGTCAGGAAGCAGGAGCTGATGCAGAGGCTATGGAGGGATGTTCCTTACTGGCTTGCTTCCCCCGGCTTCCTCAGCCTGCTCTCTTATAGAACCAAGACTACCAGGCCAGAGATGGTCCCACCCACAAGGGGCCTTTTCCCCTTGATCACTAGTTGAGAAAATGCCTTACAGTTGGATCTCATGGAGGCATTTCCCCAACTGAAGCTCCTTTCTCTGTGATAACTCCAGCTGTGTTAAGTTGACACAAAACTAGCCAGTACAACTGGATTTGTAATTTAAAATTTATTGAAAGCTTAAATAATAGGGTGAAGGGTTTTTAAAACTTTATCTTTTATAACTTTTATTTTATTTTATGTGTGTCAGTGTTTTATGTTCCTAGTATTTCTGGAAGCCAGAAGAGGATATCTGATCCTCTGGAACTGCAGTTACAGATGGTTTTAAGCTACCATGTATGTGCTGGGCACTGTATCTGGGTCCTCTGCAAAAACAGACAGTGTTTTATGCTAAGCTATTTTTCCAGCCCCGAGGTGAGACTTTTGATTACTAAATGATGTTCAAATTACACTTCAACAGAAAATGTTCTGTAGAAATTCTGACTTAGTTTCCTAAATAGTATTTTAATTTATTATAATTAATTTTAAGGAAAGAAAATACTACTAATAATATAACTGTAAACAAAAAAAATGTTTCCTCATCTTTTAACTCCCTAAAGTAGCTTCAAAGATATAATTTATATAACCTGAGATTGAAAATAGATTCAATTTCTTTAAAAAATATGTATTTTATTACTTATGATTATGTATATTTAGGCATCTGTGTAAGTGTAATGTGTGTGTGTTTGTGTGAACACACAGGCACATGTGTGTGGGGAGACTGGAGCAGGAAGTACGTCAGGTCCTCTGCAGCTATAGTCACAGGCAGTTGTGAGGCACTCTATCTACCTGTGTACTGGAAATTAAATGCTGACGATGGAACTGAAGCTACAGATTTTTATGATCTACCATGTGCATTCTTGGAACCAAACCTAGGTGCTTGGAAGAGCATCTAGACTTCTTAATCACTGAGCCATCTCTGTAAACTTGGATGTTTATTCTTTATTCAAGCATGTGTTAATCTCCCAAAACCTGTCATAGAAACAATCTCTGTGTATGTTGCAGAGAATCATGATGAAATGTTTCTCTGCTGTATCTAGCACAACATAAAAATAGTGGCCTTCAGAGTACAAAAGACCAAGTCTCCCTTTATTCTCCTGTAGCTCCATCAAAATGCAGTGTTCCTTATGAAATATGAGACTTCCTGGGTGCTACATATATTTTGAGGTCAATAAGATTTGTAAAATATTACCCAAGTGCTATATCACTTATATTCTAGATGCTGAAAGTCAGCATAAGTTATCTCTCACATTTGTTTAATTAGAGCATACACAAATACATAATGTATCTTATCCTTTCTTTTTATTTCTTTTTTTGTTAGAATTTTATACATTTGTACAATATTACATTTTCACTCTTGATCCTCTCTATCCACCTTTTCCTGTGTCTCCTTCTACCTTGTCAAATTCAGGACTTACAAGTATATTATATTCTTAGCCAGGCAGTGGTGGCACATGCCTCTAATCCCAGCACTTGGGAGGCAGAGGCAGGCAGATTTCTGAGTTTGAGGCCAGCCTGGCCTACAGAGTGAGTTTCAGGATAGCCAGAGCTACACAGAAAAACTCTGTCTCAAAAATCCAACAAAACAAAACAAAACAAAACAACCCCCCCAAAACAAAAGTATATTATATTCTCATGTAATCATCATTACACAATATAACAAATGTATAGAATAAAAATATAATTATTAAAATTATATAATTCTATATTTATTTTAAAATATATAACATAAGTTAATATAATGTATTGTATATTATTAATATATAATGAATATTATATATAAATATATTATATTTGTTTAAACTATATATTGTATATATTATATGCTTTTGAAAGCTAACATGAATTAAATAAATGAAGTAATTAATAAAATATACCAAATATCTCAATGTGAAACTTAAATGATGAAATAGTTGGGGAAAAACAGTCAGTAACGTACAATATACAGGTGTAAGAAAGGACTTTCTAAATAGGACTCTGTGTCTTCATGAATTAAGGCTAAATAACAGTTGATAAATGAAATCTCACAAACTGAAATTAAGTAACCCTTAAGAAACGTAACTTATTTATTATAACCCACATTTACTTATAGTGGTCCAGCAAAATGATCCATGTACTCTTAAGATCAACATGAAAAGTTCTCAAAGAGCTAAAATACCACAGGAGCCCACTCTCTGTCATATGAACAAAGGACTCAACATCCTACTCTACAGTTACTTCCTCAGCTATGTTCACTTCCACATTTTCCCAATGCCCAGGGAATAGAAACAACCTAAATGTCCTCCAGTTGATATATAGACAATGGAGACGTGGCCCAAATACACAATGACATTCTCTGAAACAGAAAAGAATAACAAAATCATGAAATTTGCACATAAGTGGCTGGAACTAGATTATAATGTACTGAGTGAGGTAACTCAGACTCAGCAAGACAAATGCTGGATGTTCTTTCTTATTGGTGTATTCAAGTTTGAATATTATATTTTGAGATAATGACAGAAACCAGGAAAGTAGAAAGGGAATGTTGGGAGAAGGGCTCTAGCTTAGGGGATGTAGGACAGAGGTGGGAAAAGTGAGAAAGAGGGATGAGAGAGAGGGAGGAGGAATAATAAATAGCATTAAAGATATTGGAAAAAGCCACAGTGAAACGCTATTTATGCTTGCTTACAAAAGTATATAATATATATGTACAATATATAGTTTAAGTGAATATAATATAATTATATATAACATTTAATATATATCCATAATATCTAATATATTATATTAACTTATATATTTTATATAAATATAGTTATATAATTTTAATAATGATATTTTCATTTCAAATATTTTATTTTATATTTATATATTTTTATATTTCTTTTACTTTATATTTATATATTTAATTACATATATTTTTATTATATATTGTATTAATATATAGTCTATTATATTCAATATAATATTCATAATATATTATATTCAAGCTATACATTATATATAGTTTGTCTATTATATTATATTAAATACATATACAGACATAAATTTAATAAAGTTATATCACTTGGGGTGATAATGCTCTTTCTAAGAGCCACAGACTACTTCATTTCATCAATTGGTTACACTGTAGCAGGTTTCCTTATGTCCCTTAAAAACATATATATATTTGGTTTATGTTCCACAACTCTGTATTCTTTCTTATGCCTCTGCCTAAATCTTTTTACCTACATAATATCCCTTCCATTTTCATATCACTTGTTTTCTGTTAACCTCCGATTTTAAAACATCTTTTTCCATGCATTGGGCATCAAATTAGGTCAGTTATTAGTTGGCCACTCCCACAAATTCTATGCCACCATTATCCTAACACATCTTGTAGGCAGGACAGATTATAGATCAAAGGTTTTGTGACTGTTAGTGTCTCAGCCTCATGACTGGAAGTCTTGCATGGTTGTAGAAGGTGGATGGTTCAGGCTCCATATCCTCCATTACTAAGAATACTCACTAGGGTCACTCTCATATATTCCTGGGAGTTACCGCTATGCTAGGTTTTCACAGCCTCTAAAATGGCCTCCGATTCTAGACATCTCCTCCCGTGCTCTCTTCCTCTATGATCCACAAACTTTTCCCTCTTGTTTCTATCTCCACCCACCGCCAGCACTTGCAATATCTACCATTTCCCCTTCTAAGGGGGTGATCTTGTGTCCCCCTTAGATCCCTTCTTGTTGTTACTTAGCCTCTCTAGGACTGTGGAATGTAGCATGATTATCATTTACTTAACATCTAATATCCACTTATAAGTGAGCACATATTTGTCTTTCTTGGTCTATGTTACCCCACTCAAGACAATTTTGTTTCTAGTTCCATCCATTTTTCTGCAAATTTCATGATGTCAGTTTTTAATTTATAAGTAATATTCCATTGTCAGTTTTTAATTTATAAGTAATATTCCATTGTGAAAATTCCATTCCAAATTTTCTCTATCCATTCTTTAATTGCAGGATATGTAGGTTGATGACCCATCCAGCAGGTCCAGTTATTCGTGGGTCTCCAGGGAACTGCTCCGAAAACCAAGTGGGGGAGCGAGAGAGAAATGGAGACCAAGCACCGAAAAGACAAGGAGTCAATCTGGATTTCGTCAAGGTCTTATTGTATTCAGCAAAGCTTGCAGTTTTTATACAAAAAGAACAAAGGAGAGATAACCCTTATGCAGAAGGGTGGCGGGCGGTGGGGGGCAGTGGTAATTTTTCTTGGCAGCTACAAGGGGAAGCATGATATCTAAAAGTACATCTTGTGGTTATAACATCTGCTGTTTACGTCAGGTCTGGAACATCTTGTGGTAATTTTCAGAACGGTCCATTGGTGACCTTCGTCTGGACTTAGTCAGCCTGGGGAGGAGGTCCAACTTTATGTCTTAAGACTTGGTAGTCATCTTTTTCACTTGGATTATTATAAAGAATTTAGTTTTGGCTTCCAACAGGTTGATTTAAGTTACTGACTATTATGAATAAAGTCTCAATGAACATAGTTGAGCAAGTGTTCTTGTGGTAGGATGGAACTTTCTTTGGGTATATGCCCAGGAGTGGTAGAACTGGGTCTTTATTTACTTAAAGGTTGATTCCCAATTTTCTGAGAAACCTGATCTTGATTGCATAGTGGTTGTATAAGTGTGCACTCCCACCAGCAATGAAGGACTGTCCCCTTTGCTCCATATTTTCACTAGCAAGAAAATTACCACTTGTGTTTTTTGATCTTAGTCATTCTGATAGATATAAGGTGGAATCTGAAGGTAGTTTTGATTTGCATTACCCTGATTGGTAAGAATGAACATTCTTAAGAGTTTCTCAGACATTTGAGATTCCTCTTGAGAATTCTCTGGTTAGATCTCAACCCCAGTTTAATTGTATTATTTGGACTGTTGATGTCTAGTTTCTTGAGTTACTTATATATTTTGAATATTAACCCTCTATTGGATAAGAGGTTGCTGAAAATCTTTTCCCATCTAAAGGTTGCAATTTTGTCCTATTGTTTGTGCTCTTTGCCTTATAGAAGCTCTTCAATTTCATGAGGTCCTATTTATTAGTTGAGCTATTGGTGTTCTGCTGAGGAAGTTGTCTCCCATGTCAAAGCATTCAAGGTTATTCCCCCACTTTCTCTTGTATCAGGTTTAGTGCATCTGGTTTTATGTTGAGCTCTTTGATCTGCTTGAACTTCAGTTCCATGCTAGATGATAAACCTGGGTCTATTTGCATTCTACTTTATACTGACATTCAGTTAGATCAGCACCATTTATTGAAAATTCTTTTTTCTGATGTATAATTCTGGTTACTTTATCAAAAATCAGTTATATGTTGGTGTGTGTACTTATGTCTGTGTCTTTGACTCAATTCCATTCATCAACCTGGTTTTATGCCAATACCATGCATTTTTTTTTTTACTACGATTGCTCTATAATACTGCTTAAAATCAGGGATGAGGATACCTCTGGATGTTCTTTTATTTCACTGGATATTTTGTTTTCCCATATGGAGTAAATAATTATTCTGTCAATATCTGCAAATCATTTTGTTGGAATTCTGATAGGTATTGAGTTGAATCTGCAGATTCATTTTGGTACACTGCCTGGATGATCATGGACCATAGGCTATGATAGCACAGAGATATAAGATTTAAACAAACTGGTGAAATTATTCCTACTGATATTCTTCTGTACTCATAGGTTGGTGCCTAGCCAATTCATCATCAGAGAAGCTTCCTTTGGAAGCTTGTGGGAGCAAAGGCAGAAACCCATAGCAAACATGGCAGAGAGTGAGTCCAAATTAGGGATCTTCATTGGGTCCCTCCCCTAGTAGCTCATGGAACCCTGAAGATGAGGGGGAGGAAGAACTGTAGGAGTCAGGGAGTTTGGAAACACTAGGAAAATATGGCCCACAGAATCAACTAAGCAGGACTCCTAAGGGCTCACAGAGACCGAAATGGTAATCAGGGAACCTGTATGGGTTTGTGCTAGGTCATCTACATATATTTTATTATTTGTAAGCTTGGTGTTTTTGTGGGACTCCCAACAGTGGGAGTGGATGTATCTTAGACTCTTTTGTCTACTCTTAGGACCCTTTTCTTCCTACTGGGTTGTCTTATCCCCTTGGGGTATTTTACCAAGTCTCATTGTAATTTGATATGCTGTGTGTGTTTCATATTCCAGAGAGACCTGCTCTTTTCTTAAGAGAAAAACAGGAGCAATGGATCTGGAGGAGAGTAGAGGCTGGAGAAGAACTAGGAAGAAAAAAAGGAGGGGATACTGCAGTATGGATGTATTGTATGAGAGAAGAGTAAAAATCCTAAACCACACCAAACTGAGCTAATAAAACCCCTCTCTTTATCCCCTCCCATGGTCCCTTTCTAGTTATCTGGCTTCTTATACATTTATTCCTACAGAGATACAAATATATAAAAAATTAGAAGCTATGATGTATGTGTAAGAGAGAACAGGTTTGTCTTTCTGAACCTGGGTTACCTTAAAAAATGTTTTCTAGTTCAATCCATTTTGTCCAGAAATGTCTATGGTTTCATTTTTTTATGGCTGAGTAAAACTGTGTGTGTGTATACACATATATAGACACACACATACACATACACATACACATACACATACACATACACATACACATACACATACACATACACATACACATACACATCTTGGCTGATTCCAATTCATTGCTACTGTGACTAAAGGAATAACAAACATGGATATTGTCCAGGTTATGTTGTCTACTTGACACACATTTGAATCACCTGGGAAGAAGCAAACTCAATTGAAGTATTGATTCCATTGGTTTGTGGACATTTTATTGCTTATGTTTTATATGTAAGAGCCTAGCCCCACTCTTGATGCTGCCATACTTGGATAGATGATCCTGAGTTATTTGAAAAAGCAAAATGAGCAAGCTGTGGAGAAAGCAAATCTCAAACACTATTAGGTCTCTTGCTTTTAGGTTCTTGCTTTAATTTCTTGCTTTAGCTTCTCTTATTGATGAGCTGTAAGCTTCAATCAAGTTGCTTCTGTCAATGTTTTATTATAGCCAAAGAACAGATGTGCAAGCATCAATGTGTTCGGATGTTCATTCTTTTGAGGATATGCCAAGGAAGTTCCTACTTTTCTGCGAAACCTCCACCATGAAGTTCTTAGAGGTTGCAGTGCTTTAATACCCAACAAGAAGTAAATAAAGGTTCTTCCCATAAATTCTCTAAAGCATTTCCATATATATATATGCCATTTTACTTGTGTGAGATGCAATATTAAGTAGTTCTAATTTGCATTTCTTAATATGCACTAATGTTAAACACTTTTAACATTGTTTCCTAGCCTATTTTATTTCTTCTTTGAAGAACTGTGTGTTCAGTTCCTTTAAAAAATGTGTTCTTTGTTTTCTTATTGTTCCCATTACCAGGTTTCTTTTGTATTATAGATGTTTACCATTCCAGACCATTATCTGGCAAAGTTTTCTCCCATTCTGAATAGTGTCTCTTCACTCCATTGAGTATTTCCTTTGATGTGGAGATCCTTTTTGGTTCCTTGAATTAAACCCTAAGATCTTTTAAAATTTTGCTGAAAACTGTTTTCCTTATTTTCAGAGGAGCCTTATGTGGACAGTTTTTACTTTTCCACATATTTGGAAATATTTTTCTCTAGCATTTTCAGAGTTTTAGCATTTTACATGGAAATTTTTGATCCTTTTGAAGTTTCAATGTTTTTATTGTTTTTTGTTTGTTAGTTATTTGCTTTTTTTGTGGCAATTTTCTCTGTGTAGTCTTGACTGTCTTGGAACTCACTCTGTTAGACCAGGCTGACCTTGAATTCAGAGAGCTACATCTTCCTTTAAAGTGTGTTTTTTTCTGGATCCTTCCTTTGTTCTACTCCACTGCCATAGTGTCTGGGTTTGGTGATTGTATATGGGATGAGTCCCCAAGTGTGACAGTCTCTGGATGGTCATTCCTTCAGTCACTGCTCTGAGCTTTGTCTCTGTAACTCCTTCCATGGGTATTTTTGTGTGTGTGTGTCTGATGTGCTGTTTTGGTTACTATGGCTCTGAGGTACAACTTAAAATCAGATCTCATCACTCCTTGGTATTAGCTTTTCCTCAGGATTACTTTGGATGTCAGTTTTTGTTTGTTTCTCAAATGAATTTTTAGAATTGTTTTTATTCATTGATATGTGCACTTTATATGATTTTAATGGCTATATAGTTGTTTTTGAAGTGTATTCATAAATGGTTTCTGGATGATTTGATCTTAATATTGCATTATTATTATTATTAATGATATCTTTGTGAGAATATATGCCTGCCTAGGACTTTTGCAGTAATTTATGCATATTGATGATCTTCCTCGTGTCTGAGCATGTATTGGTGGTATATTTAGTCCTCACACTTAGTGTACTAAAGACAAAACTTGATTTTGTTTATAGATTCAGAGAACGGGTGATATTTAGAGGCTTCGGGGGGAATCCTCAATTTATGGAATATTAGAATCAGCAGGAGTCTTCTTCTCTGCTCACAACCTGGCAACCTACTTGCCGTGACTCAGTACCAGGCTCGGGCATGACTGTAAATCAGAGTGCTTACACACAATGTCTCCACACTCTCTCTTGGGCTTCTCACAGGGTGGCCTATGGGCTCTTCAAAAAATCCTAGTTACTGGGCATTTCCAAGTTTACAAGTTGGTCAAGAGGACCTACAGGGAACTTGGTGAGAATTTAGAATTAGTGTCTTAGACCTTCAATTGAGAAATACTGCAAATGTGCCAGCATTATCCTTTTCCAGTCAGGAGAGCTAAGAGTTTCAACAAAATTACATTTCATCTTTTAATAGGGAAATTATGTGGCCATAATACTGGAGACTAGTTGGATAATAGGTATGATAGCAGCTATCTTTGTCATATCCAATCTGACATGTTGGGGTACTATTTCTGATAGAGCATGATTTAGGTATATATGTTATTTGCCTCAATTAATTATGGGAATAAGACCAATTTTTCTAACCAGGGAAATATATTACTTCAATGTTGCTTATTAACTGAAATGGGTGGGGAAGAGAGGGCTTCATCAGCACTTGGTGTTCATATCTCAGCACGCTTCTTATTACATTTATTGTATTTGCCTGCGCCCAGACCCCTATTCAGTCCTCAGTTCTCGATTTTGTAATTATAAAAGTAAATAAGCCTTAGGGCCAAATGTTTATTATATGATTTTCTATCGCAAAATTGGTAGCTTGGGTTGTGTAAAATGCCCAATTTACTTGATTAAATAAGCAATCAGTTTAGTCATTTTCTCTCACATTAGTGCATGGATGGCTATATTTACTATTTTAATAAACTGTTTATCAGGGTGTTCTCTTTTTTTTTTTACTAAGAAAATATATTGTGAATAAAAGTGATTGCCATATGCAGGGATCCATCCCATAATCAGCTTCCAAACGCTGACACCATTGCATACACTAGCAAGATTTTGCTGAAAGGACCCAGATATAGCTGTCTCTTGTGAGACTATGCCGGGGCCTAGCAAACACAGAAGTGGATGATCACAGTCAGCTATTGGATGGACCACACGGTCCCCAATGGAGGAGCTAGAGAAATTACCCAAGGAGCTAAAGGGAACTGCAACCCTATAGGTGGAACAACAATATGAACTAACCAGTACCCCGGAGCTCTTGTCTCTAGCTGCATATGTATCAAAAGATGGCCTAGTCAGCCATCACTGCAAAGAGAGGCTCATTGGACTTGCAAACTATATATGCCCCAATATAGGGGAACCCCAGGGCCAAAAAGGGGGAGTGGGTGGGTAGGGGATTGGGGGGTGGGTATGGGGGACTTTTGGGATAGCATTGAAAATGTAAACGAGGAAAATACCTAATAAAAAAATAAATATAAAAAAGTAAAATTCCTCCCCTTGTACTGTTTAATGGGTTGTGGAGATATGAAGAAATATTAAAAATGCATATAATGCCATCTAAACTGTGAACAGTTCTATGAGAGGCAAGTGAGGAGTGACATGTGAAGAGTGACAGGGAAGCAGACAGAAAGGGGTGGGTGTGGACCATATGACATCCAGGAGAGAGCACGTAAACGGAAGTATATGGATGCTGTATGGAAGAAGGGCAGTTTTTGCTAGTACACAGAGCAAAGAAGGTCCTGTAGGACAATATGCGTCTAGCTACTGCCAAAAGTGGAATTATCAAATAGTCTCAAGAGAGAAGCATCATGATTTAACTTACAATTCATAAAGAATTTTTGTTTATAAAACAACCTGAGAGAGGCCAGCGTGATTCCATTAGCACCATCTATTAGCTAAGAAATTTGTGTAAGAAGCAATCATAACTCTCAGGGAAGCTAAAAAATTACCAAGTTCATGGCTGAGTGGTGGGGGTGGCACACGCCTTTAATCCCAGCACTTGGGAGGCAGAGACAGGCAGATTTCTGAGTTCGAGGTCAGCCTGGTCTACAAAGTGAGTTCCAGGACAGCCAGGGCTACACAGAGAAACCCTGTCTCGAAAAAACCTAAAAAAAAAAAAACTAAACAAACAAACAAAAAAAGTACGAAGTTCTAAAATACATACAGAAGTTTAAGGAAACTTAATGGTTTAAGGAAACTGAATGGTGAGGAATGGAGGCAAAATGGAGCCAGGGAGACTCCTTACTTTTTGGCTATTAATTACAAGCAAAATCAGACTGATGAGTCACATCGTGCCCCTGTCAGATGGCTGGTGGCAAGGAGTAGATTAGGGTTGGCCTAAGAATCTGGAGGAAGAATCTGGCATTTAAAATAATACTCTATTCCATCAGCTAACTAAGTGATGCCCAGGCATGAAGGCCAATATGGCTATAGAAAATCATGTGTAAGTGAATAGAAAGTAAAAAGGCAGTGGGGAACTAGGCTCTTAGAAGTTGTATACCATAAGAACAGTTTTCTATCTCATCATGAAAAAGACGTGGAGCATTGGGATTTTGAGGAATAAATACTTAAGATCTTATAAAAACTAATAGGACTTTAAAACATTTAAATTGCTGAAGGGAAAATTAGATCTGGGGATACAGATTGAGAGCTCTAAGGCAGTAACTGTGTACTAGTAGCTTGTGCCAAAATGTCATAATGTTTGTCTTGGAGGCAGGAAGCAGGGTACAATTTCTCTACAATATTTGTAAATGATGTATAAATGATTTGCAGTTTTTTAAAAAAAGAAACAGTTTGACAATTTTAAACCCCTGTTCTCCTGAAGAAAACAGTTTAAGTCACATTTTGTGTTTTATTAAATCAGACCACATTGGAATTAAAAGGAGTAATATGACATGGGGTGACATTACTTAATCTACTTGGCTGTGAACCTTCTTCTCTTACGGAAAGCACTGAACATATAAAAATAAGTATGTCCACTTGTGTCACTCATTTTGCAACACAAATATCATATTTCACATTTACTTCTGCCTCAGAAAGGAAAGAGGAGAGATTATGAGAGACATTGTCATAATCATTGCCTTCTCAGAGGACAATCTAAAGTTGGAATATGAGAAGAGCAAAAGGATCCATAATAAAGCCACAAAATGTGTTTCTACTAGATAGGATGTGACCATAAGGAAACATTAGAATTATTTTACATATAATAGTGATATTAAAATGATTTTTAAGTATCATTTCGAAGCCTCAATTGAGATAGTGATAATGAGTTGCAAGATGTCTCTGAACTGGCATATGAACGTGTGTGTATCTCAGGAGAGGAAAATAATTCATTTTAAATAAGATGGCACATGAATTTTAATTAACTATACTGAAAGTTAGGTCCTTGTTTTGGTATATTATCTGCTGTGTGGAATTTAGATATGAAAACATCTTTTAAATGGCTTTTATGTGGTCATACAAGGCAGATTCCCAGAGGGCATCTTATAGTGAGATAATCAAAGGTAATCATCTCAGCTTAGGTAGGGCACACATGGAGAAATTCAATATTCTAAATTCCAAAGATTAGTTGAACTCACATGATGATAAATATTAATCAAATCCAGGATATCAGCTTGAAATAGAGCCACTTTTTCTCTGACCAGATTCTTCTCCTTGATATGCATCATATATTATGTCAAGTTAGAATGGTGTAGATGTAAACAGGTCAGAGAAAAAGGGGGTATACCATATTACTTTAGATTTTATCATCTGTCTTTAATGAGAACAGTGTGCCTTCTCTGCTACTCAGTAAATGGCTTCATTTATTGACTTGAAAAGCTAGTGTCATTCTCCAAAGCTGTGGATTGTGCTGGCATACACTTAGGGGTCAAATTATAGTGACAGCCTTAATCATATTCTGCATTTAAATTGCACAAGAGTTTTTAAACAAATCTATTGGCCAAATCACTGAATTAAAGTCTGTAAAAAGTGAACCCATGTGTTAATTTCTTTTTTTTTCCCTCCTATAAATCCAACTCACTTGTCATTCAAGCTTTTTGAAGTTGTATTGTATGAGAATCTACAGTCAGCACATGGCTTACTCACCCTAACTAAACATCTAATGACAAACAAAAATAACAATTTCTTTTTTGGCCAACTTGATGAGCTAATGAGTTTAATGGAGTTACTACAGGACTTTGGATAAAGATTTACTTATAGGACCAAGGATAGCATCCTTACTAAAAATTGAATCCTAACATGGGTAACAATTTGCTTTAACCTTGCAGCTCTTTTTACAAAATGAGGGCTGTTTAACAGGTCAGAGATCCATTTTCAGGATGCTGATCTGGTAAGACCTTTCCTCCCTAAGCTGTAGTTTACTACTTCCACAACCTTGGGAAGGCTTTCTGTGAGTTTTGTTAGTTTTAGGAACTTCTTGAGACTTTGGAGGTTTGTTTACTTATGAGTGTCTAGAGCCTTCTTTCTTCCTTCTGTTGGGAATGTTTAAATTTAAGTCCCAAATGCCTGAGACTCAAGAGGTCCCCAGAAACAAACAGGAAGGACTTTAGCTGAAATACCAAACAAAGGGGAGATAGAACCTGTAGAGACCATATCCAGAGTATAGGCACGGCCCCCAGTTGAAAGATGGGGTCACCCACCTCAAAAATATTATACCAGAATTCCTCATATCAAAAGGAAATGCAGGGACAAAGAGTAGAGCAGAAACTGAAGGAAAGACCATCCAGAGACTGCCCCACCTAGGGATCTATCCCATCTGCTGACACTAAACCCAGACACTATTGCTGATGCCAAGTAGTGCTTACTGACAGGAGCCCAGTATAGCTGTCTCCTGAGAGACTCTTCCAGAGCCTGACCAAAACAGATGCAGATGTACACAGCCAGACATTGTACTGAGCATGGGGACCCTAATGGGGAAGTTAGGGCAAGGACTATAGGAGCTGAAGGTGTTTGCAACCTCATAGGACAAACAACAATATCAACAACCAGACCACCCCCAAGCTCCCAGGGACTAAACCAACAACCAAAAAGTACACAAGGTGTACTCATGGCTCCAGCTGGATTTGTAGCAGATGTTTGCCTTACTTGGCGTCAGTGGGAGGGGAGCCCCTTGGTCCTGTGGAGGCTCGATGTCCCAGGATAGGGGAGTGCTAGGTCACTGAGGCAGGAGTGGGTGAGCAGGTAAGGGAGCACCCTCAAAGAGGGAGGGAGAAGGGGAGCCTGGGAAGGGGGATAATGTTTGAAATATAAATCAATAAAATAACCAATATAAAATAAATTTGATGGATGTTGCTACACAATAGGTAGTTTCCATGATCTTTATCTATACTTATTTCTTGTCCAAGAAGATAAAACATGCTGAGCAGATACATCTTCCTTTGCAGGTCACAGGGTGAAAGATGATTGGGAGGAGGCATATTTGGTAAGTGGGGTCCCTTTTCCTGGCTATAACTCATTTGTAGTTTTTTCAATGCAGAGGTGAGATGAAGGATAATATTAATAGCAAGTGTTATAGTTTTATTACTGTAGAGCATATTGTTATAAGAGTATCATTTTGAAACTACACTAATCTCTTTAAGATCTATGAATGAAAGGTCAGGAATGGTGACATTGGGTTGATGTCAAGTTGTTTTTGCGTGTAATTTGGGGTTCTCTACACACATCTAGTTCATTACAGCAAATTACTGGTGTCAATTCTGCATGGCTATTGGATGTTCCTTGTAGAATGGCAGTTTGAACTTGTATTCGGCATTCCTCATCTCTAAAACCAGTGATTGAACACAACTCATTGCTGCCCTTTGTACTCTCAGGGTTATCTTTCTGTTTTTGCTATGTAAACCTCTCTTCTTTTAGGACTTTCATAGTAAGATAAGACCCATAAACTACTTTCTATATGCATAATTGGTTCCCATCTAAATAAAGAACAATCCCAATATTACTCAACTTTTAAAATATACTAATAATAGTTATTAATAATAAATTATTATTATTTATTATTTATTAATAATAAATGAGATGGCATAGCTTTGGGCAATTAACTGTCTACCACAGTTATTTTACTCTACAGTACAGAATCTGCATCTAAAATTCTATTCTTTATTTAACTACACACTAAATTTACTGATTCAAAAATTTTCTATCTTTTTTTAAAGAAATAATCTCATTTCTATAAGAAAGAGATTAGTTGCAATAGTGGTGTTTGTAGACTCAGTTCTGAAGCCATAAACCTCAAGAACCCCCAATGTTATACTTGTGTTGCTTTTGAGGATACATATGATTTACTATTTAATTATGATTTCCTATAAAATTTATTTTGTATGTATTTTCTATATAATTATGACAAACTATATATACATTCCACAAAATACAGAAGTACTTGAATATACAATCAGGATTTTCATATTTTTTCTGGGTTCCTTTGGTTTTAACATGGAAACTGAAAATAAATCTATAAATTCCAAATACTCAAATAGAATAAAGTATTGAGGATTGCTAACTTATCTATATAACTTGTTTCTTGGTTAGATACTGGCATGCTGTTTATATAATTTTTATATGTTCTAGAAAAAATTGACAAAAATATTATATATTCCTTATAAATATTAGAGAAGTAATTGTCTACAAGGAGTAAATTCTATTTTTCATAATCCAGTGATAACTATTATTAAAATTTTATTTATATTTCTTTGATTCATTATGCATATATTTGTATATTTTAAAGTACAAGAGATTTGCTTTATTTATTGTAATGAATTAATCATCTTAACAGGAATAATTCAATGTAACTTAGCCCATTTGTAAGTTGCGAAAGTATCATTTTTGTCTAGTTCCAAAGCATTTCTCTCACTTTAAAATAAGATCCCACATACAACAAGCATTCATTCTCTTCTTTCTTTTTCTTCAAGGTACTTGTCACAAAACTGTGTTCCATCAGTAATGTTAATACTACATACACAATATAAATGTTTGCAGTGTTTTATTTTATTTTATTTTTTATTGGATATTTTCTTTATTTACATTTCTTTTTTTTTTTTTCCCCTAGACAGCGTTTCTCTGTGTAGTCCTGGCTGTCCTGGAACTTACTCTGTAGACCAGGCTTGTCTGGAACTCAGAAATCTGCCTGCCTTTGCCTCCCAAGTTCTGGGATTAAAGGCCTGTGCCACCACTGCTCTGCTATTTACATTTCAAATGTTATTCTCATTCCCAGTTTACCCCCAGAAACTCTCTATCCCATCCTCCATCCCCCTGCTTTTATGAGGGTGTTCCCCATCCATTCGCTCACTCTCCCCTGCCTTTGTGTTCCCCTGAATTGGGGTATCGAGCCTTCACAGGACAAAGGGCTGCTCCTCTCATTGATGCCTGACAAGGCCATCCTCTGCTACATATGCAGCTCAAGCCATGGGTCCCTCCATGTGTACTCTTTTGTTGGTGGTTTAGTCCCTGAGAGCTCTGGGGGTGTTGGGTGGAGAAATAAAGGGGTGGAAGAGACACACATTCTGCTAGAGCTCAGAAGACTGCTGCGGAACCCCATTGGGCCTCACAGGCCACAGAACCTTGCTCCAGGGAGGTGGGGAAGGAGCAGTCTTGGCTCTGATTGGGCACCACAAACCACTGGGTACCATGGGAGGGGAGCTGGGATGGAGGTCAGAGACAACAGGTTCTCACTCTCAGACATCCTAGACACTGCTGTATGTCACAGAAGAGCTGAGAATAGACCCTTGGGCAGACTCTATCCAGGGGTTGAAGGGAAAAAGGTTAGGGGGTGAGCTCTGGCAGGTTACTGCAGGGACAAGAGAGTCTGGCTAGCTCACGCAGCTTGCTGGCTTGGTGAGCTGCTTGGTTTGGCTGGTGGCTGTGCCAGGAGTGCAGGGAGGCTTCCCTGCAGAAGTTTAGATGTGTAGCTCTTTAGAGGGAAACCTGCTCCATTGTTCCAGCACAGCAGATCCTGATGAGCAAAGACTGTCCATGGCTTTAGAGCTTTATTACAGAAGAGAGAGAGACGGGAGAGAGAGAGAGAGAGAGAGAGAGAGAGAGAGAGAGAGAGAGAGAGAGAGAGAGAGAGAGAGGAGACAGAGGTGAGAGTAAGAGGAAAGAGAGAGAGGCAAGAGAGAGAATCAAAAGAGAGCAAGAGAGAGAGGAGGGGGCAAGCAGCTCCCTTTAGAGTGGGCTAGGCTACCTTGCTGTTTGTGGCCTCCCTTTCCCCCAGCCTGGAACCTGCCTGCTCAAGGGTGGAGCTACCGGCTCATTCGTCCTGCCACGCCCACTGCTGGAACCTGCCCTCTGCTGCCTGGAGGCACACACGTGTTCGTCCTGCTACTGGACCCTGAGTTACTTGGCGGGAAATTGGGTTCCCTCCCCCTTCCTTTATAAACTGAGTGTCTGGAAATATTAAATTGAGTCTTGATCAGAGTTTTGTCTTGACTCCATTGTTTCTTCCGCCCCGTCTAGATTCCTCTCTTTGCAGGGAACTGCCATTCTCAGTGAACCGTTCGTGTTGTGGACCGCGGGCGGGCCGCAACAGTTGGCGCCCGAACAGGGACATGAAGAATGGCAGAGGGATGTTAAGAGAAACGACTGCTGTGTGGAGCTCCACAAGAAAGGAAAGAATCTTCGTATCGGAGGAGCATCGGAGCAACGGACAGGTACACATGCTAGCGCTAGCCTAAAAAATTTCAGTTTTGTAGAGTGTTGCTGGGGATGCGGTAGGATACGAACAAGTTTGAAGCAGTGCTGACCCAACACTGGTTCTGCTTGGGGTCAGCAGTTCGTAAATCGGAACTAGATACGGAGACAGGCGGTGTGCCGCAGTTTTTTAGAAAACTGCTTAGGTGGAAGAAAGAAGGGTTCAAAATCATGGATCAGGCGATTGTGTTTAGTTTTCAGGAGTTGCTTAAGGATAAAGGAAATTCATACCGGAGAAGGTATGGGCTAAGCTGAGACAGCGTTAAGCCCGAGCGCTGGTTCACTTAGGTTCAGCAGTGAAGCTTAAGAGGAGCTAGGCACAGGCGGTAGGCCGTGGCTGGAAAAAAGCTACATTGTTAGGTGTGAGAAAGGAAAGGGTTTATTAAAAGGAAATTAAAACAGGCGGATAAAACTGCATCATGAGGGAGGAAATTGTCCCAAATAGCAGGAGTACTCTGCCCCATTTTGTGTCTTGTTTATGTCTGGTGCACCAATCTGTTCTCGTGTTCAATTCATGTATGTTCGTGTCCAGTCTGTATGAATGAATGTTCTATGTTTTATGTTGGATAATAAAAATGGTATAAAAAAACTTTATCTGCAAGGCCGAGAGCTGCCACGTGTTTCAGCCAAAAACCAGACACGTGGCCTAAGGCAGCCCTAGAGGCTGAGTCTCTTAAGATATTTCTAGTTTAGATAATGATTAATGTGGTTCCTATCCTAAATAGTAAAATTTAAGATAAGATATAAAGCAATGCCTCTTTATTAAAGCGTTAAAGCTTGCTTTAATAGGTATTCATAGGTATTAATTGATATCCAAACTTCGTAATATGATAGTAATGCTTCTAATATTGATTTTAACAGTGATAAATTGTTTTAAACATAGGTTTTGCTTTCCCAAAGTTGTAGGTATTATCCTAACCTTGCACAAAAACTTAAAAATTATGGTTAAAACTGCCATTGTTCCATTGACTGCAGCTTGCAGTTTGATTGCAAATTTAAGATTGATGCTCAAATTAAAAAGTATTTTACCTTTGAGTCAATACAGGGCTCTGGGCAGTCCCAGAGCGGCTTGTGGCCTTTTCTTTTGTTTTGCAAACAATGCCTAAAAAAGTTTTTCCCTGTGTTCAAGAAAATTTCTTTTTAACAGTGTTACAGATCTATTCAGATGTTTAAAATAATGCTTAAATTCAAAGATTTTTGCTTCTAGTAAACTGGTAATCACTAGAAAATTTTGCCTCTATGTATGGCTAATATAGCTTTACATTATGTAAGAAAAATGTTTATTGTTTCTGCTTCTTTACAAGAAGCCAAAAGTTTTAATCTTTCAGTATATATTGTTTCCTAAGTGGAAAGTATTTTATTAACTAATGCTTCTCAAGGGAAGTTTACCTTAAATCCTTGCTCTCACCCAAAAGATTCAGAGACAGTATCCTTTTGTTATTTGGTGTTTTGGTTTGCTGCAAAAGGTTTTACAAAAAATAAAGAAAGCTTTTATATTTGTTGTTAATTGGTAATTAAAAATTAGTTGTGCCCAAGACAATTCTTTGGCCAGAAAAAACATTATTGTAAAGTCATTTTTCTCATCCTCCCAGCCGATCGTTTGGCCCACGTGGGCCCAACTAGCTGCTGTGGAGCGGAGTCTTAAGACACACAGTTGCCCCTATTCCAGCACAAATAATCTGGTTGTGTGCTGTAGATGGTGTTTTAAAATGCTGAACAATCAAACCTTAATTTATATATTAATAGTCAATGCTATATCTCTGAGCTCATAATTACTTAAAATTGTTCGTCCCTCAGATACTACTAATTCTCAAATTTACAATTGCTTATACATATTTCTAGCTAATAAATAAATAAATTATGCACGTGTGACTCTTAATAACTTTTCTAGCCTTCTAGTTACAACCGTTCCTTAAGAAAAAATGATTGAAAGTGCAATTAGTCACTGCCCCTTTACAGCCAAATATTTAAAATGTTTTGTCCAAAAAGTTATTAATTCAAAAGGTTAGATATTGTAAAATTTTAAACTTTAACCTCTTAAAAGACAAAAGAGGAAAATTGTATCCCCGTATATACTATTTAGTGCATTTCCATGCACACTATTTAAAACATACCTTTATTTTCAAAATTTGAGATTAAAATGTCAAATTTAATAAATGCTTTTTAGTATCTTAAAAGGGTCTACTTATTGGCTTATAAATTGATCCTAAAACAGCTACCTTATTAGGAAAGGGAAAAACAGGTTCTCTCCACAGAACTCTACAGAAACATATTGGTAATTCGTGTGCTGAGCTGACAGGTAAGTTAACTCAGTGTCCTGATTAAAAGGACTAAAAGATTAAATTCATGTTTTAGATCCATCCTTGCTTGTCATTTTTCCAGTTTGGACTAGCTTCTAGCCTTTTAACTTTATGGCAATAGTACATCAGAGACTGTATATTCAGACTTAGTAAAATTAGTCATTTAATAGAGTCATAATGATTTTTCACTCTTCTTCAGTGTGACCAGCCATTCTAACTCAATCTTAGACTGGTCTAATATTCAGTTCAATTATTAGAGATTCCTATATTCTAAATTACCTAGCAAAGTTAATTCAGAGCATATCCCCCAAGGTCACCAAAGGCTCATCTTGCCTTCACCTTATTTGTCCTAAACTTTTTGCAAACTGACATTAAAGGTCAGTCTGCAGCGGAACGCCACTGGCACCCAGTTACTTCTAATTCTTATGCATTGGTAAAATGGAAGGACGCCCTGACTAATAAATGGAAGGGTCCAGATCCAGTTCTAATCTGGGGAAGAGGCTCGGTTTGTGTTTTTTCACGAGATGAAGATGAAGCACGGTGGCTACCAGAGAGATTAATTCGTCAGGTAGACACAGATTCTGTCTCTCCTCGTAAGTATCATTCTAAAGACTAAAATTCCTCTTGAGCTGGGAGTGGAAGCTCTCAAAAAACACTGTTTCCTCTGAGCCAATTCTCCTACAAGAGGCCGGAGATTAACTTTAGCTTTACAATTTGCATCTAAATAAAGTACCTTGACTTCTCCAAACAGAAAATTTACATTACTACACTCTAATTGTTTAGTATTCTTCCTTCTCTCAAGCAGGTCAATCTACATTCTCCGCCCCGCCCCTAAGAGCAAACAGGTGGTTCTGCTAATCTCCCTTCCAGGGACATCCCAGCATGTGGCTTTTCAGTCTAAGATAAGATTTAGATTTACCAGGAGAGCTAGGGAAGTAGAAATTTCATATATATTTACAAAGATTAGTTCTTATTTTGATAGATATAGGCTTAGTCCCTTAGCTGGCCTCTGGCTTTTCACCCTTGCTGTTACTGCAAGGTGTCCTTAGTTCCTCAGGCTACTGGGAATAACAGGGATGAAGAGGAAAGACTTTCAGCTCCTATTTTAACCAAAATTAATGGTGTTAATACTGACATAATTCTTGTCTAGGCCTTGCTAAATCTGAGGTTGACAAGTCTCACATAAGAGACCTCGCAATAACTCAGAATTGCGATACTGATTCATAATCATATGAATACGGTATGGGTACCGCTTGGCGCAGGAGATTACTGCGGAGGGAAGGTCCAGTTTGACCGTTTCTGAGTTCCCTGTGCGACACACCTGATTTGAAAGAGGTTGGTATCTGACTCCAGCTAAAAACCAAAAATACTTAAGGCTCTGCCTCCCCTCCCCAAAAGATACCAAGAGCCACAGATGTGAGTCGTTACAATGCTCACGGGAGGAATCAGGCTAATGTCCACCCAAGTCAAGGTTAAGGCCCACTCATCTACGGATGAGAAAATCATTTGATCACCTCTGTTAAGCATTGCCTATTTAAACTTAATTAATAGGGGGGAGAGAGATTGGAGACCTTGCTGTCGTAAGGGCAAGCCCTTCACTGCCCCCCACCCAAAAAAAATAATAAAAAAGCCAATTGGCCTTGTACTAAAGAGCTGGTCTTAACCCCTTCTCCCTGTTCCCCAAAATTGCAGAGGATTATCAGTTCAGTGTTATTCTAAAATTGTTTAGCTAAACTCAGCCAGGGTTCCAACGCCCTACTTAAAAGGCAAACAGGTAGCTACCTATTCAGCACTAATTAGCATTATAAAGTCAGAGCCTACAGCCCAGTGCTGGTATTTCAGTCAGTGCTTTTAAGACAGTCTCAGCCAGATACAGTTTACCATTAGAATAGTTAGGGAATCCCACGGAAATAGGTTTTTTTCTTTAGCCCTAGGAACTCAGGCAGAACTATTGAACATAGATAATTTTTCTGCCACAGGCCACCCCCTTTTTTTATTTTTGTTTTGTTATCTAATGGGGGGAAATGTGGCCTCCCTTTCCCCCAGCCTGGAACCTGCCTGCTCAAGGGTGGAGCTACCGGCTCATTCGTCCTGCCACGCCCACTGCTGGAACCTGCCCTCTGCTGCCTGGAGGCACACACGTGTTCGTCCTGCTACTGGACCCTGAGTTACTTGGCGGGAAATTGGGTTCCCTCCCCCTTCCTTTATAAACTGAGTGTCTGGAAATATTAAATTGAGTCTTGATCAGAGTTTTGTCTTGACTCCATTGTTTCTTCCGCCCCGTCTAGATTCCTCTCTTTGCAGGGAACTGCCATTCTCAGTGAACCGTTCGTGTTGTGGACCGCGGGCGGGCCGCAACAGCTGTTGCCAGGTAACTGTGGGAGTAGAGTCTAGCCAGAATACCAGGAGCTTGGGAAATTGCCTACTTGACTGGTAGCCACAGGATTATGGCATTGAGGGCTCATGATGTTAGGAGCCTAAAGTCTGAGGCATGGCTCATGGTTCTGTCCCTTGTAGAACTTTCGACTGGATCTCCAGAGTAAACCTCGCTCAATCAGAACACAGACTGCCTTTCATGGTACAACATGGGGGATCTTGTTGGTTGATATTTTTTCAACCATATGAGTATGTTTCTTCCTATGGGGTTGCAAACTCTTTCAGCTCCTTCAGTCCTTTCTCGAACTCCTCCACTGCACACCCTGTGCTCAGTCCAATGGTTAGCTGCCTCTGTATTTGACAGGCTCTGGCAAGGCCTCTTAGAAGTCAGTTATATCAAGCTCCTGTCAGCAAGCGTTTCTTAGCATCCACAATAGTGTCTGGGTTTGGTAAATGTATATGGGATGGATCCTTAGGTGGGGCAGTATCTGGATAGCCTTTTCTTCAGTCTTTGCTCCACACTTTGTCTCCATATTTCCTCCCATGAGTATTTTGTTCCCCCTTCTAAGAAGAACAAAAGGAACCATCCACACTTTCATCTTTCTTCTTGAGCTTCATGTGGTCTGTAAATTGTATCTTGGGTATTCTGAGCTTTTGGGCTAATATCCACTTATCAGTGGATATTATCACTTATCATGTGTGTTCTTTTGTGATTGGATTATCTCACTCAGGATGATATTTTCTAGTTCCATCCATTTGCCTAAGAATTTCATGAAGTCATTGTTTTTATTAACTGTGTAGTACTCTATTGTGTAAGTGAACCACATTTTATGTATCCATTCCTCTATTGAGGGACATCTGGGTTGTTTCTAGCTCCTGGTTATTATAAATAAGGTTGTTATAAACATAGTGGAGCATGTGTCCTTGTTATATGTTGGAGCATCTTCTGGGTATATGCTCAGGAGTGATATAGCTGGGTCCTCAGGTAATACTATGTTTAATTTTCTGAGGAACCGCCAGACTGATTTCCAGAGTGGTTGTACCAGCTGGCAATTCCACCAACAATGGATAAGTGTTCCTCTTTCTCCATATCTTCACCCTGCCGTCACCTGAGTTTTTGATCTTAGTCATTCTGAGTGGTGAGAGGTGGAATCTCAGGGTTATTTTGATTTACATTTTCCAGATGACTAAGGATGTTGAACATTTCCTTAGGTTGAGAATTCTTTGTTTAGCTCTATACCTCATTTATAATAGGGTTATTTGACTCCTACAATATTTTTGCCTGTGTTTGGTTCGGTTTCTTTCTTTTAGCATAACTGGTGTGTGTGTGTGTGTATGTGTGTGTGTGTGTGTATGTGCATGTATGTGTGTGTGTGTATGTGTGTATTCCATGTAAGTGTATGTTTATATATGTGGGGGCACACACATGTCTATCAGATTAATGTTGATGCCTTCCTTTATCATTTTCATCTTTTTAAATAAATAAATGTTTTTTAAAAATTTTATTTTGTAAATACAACTGTTTTACCTTCATGCCTATTGGATAATACCTGTACCTCTGCAACTATAGTTACAGACATTTACAGATATGTGTGAGCCACTATGCAGTGCTGGGAATCAAAACCATTTCCTCTGAAAGAACAATCAGTGTACATAGCTTCTGGGCCATAACCCCAGGCACTTTACCTTAATTTTTGAAATGTTAGCTCTCACTGCACTGGGAACTCAGTGATTTCACCAGGTTGGCTACTGAGTGAACTCTAGAGTTCTATCTTTGTTTCTTTGAGATAGGGTTTCTTACTGTCCTGTAACTCATAATTTAGGTTGGATAGCTACTGAACCCCAAAGAATCACTAGTCTCCTCTTCCCCAGAACTGGGATTACAAGCATGCATCACCATGTTAGGTTTTTTTATTAATGTTTTGTAGAGACCAAACCCAGGTCCTGATCCATGGCAAGCATTTTCTTGAATTGACTATCTTTCCAGATGAGCTTCTATTCCTCTTAGAGACTAAATGGCATTCACACCAACATTACAGGATGTTTACTCTTCCATTCAATTACTAACCCCATTTTCTCTTAAGGAGAAAACAGAGGGGTACTGAGGAGGGTGTATCTCAGTGGGTAAATGCATTTGCCATGGGAGTTTGAAAATCTGAGTTTGAATGAGAACCCATGTTTAACCATACTTTGCGTGAGTCTCTATAATACCAATGTTCCTATAAGGGGTTGGGTAGTGGAGACAGAAGACTCACTTGAAATTTATGGGCCAGAAAACATGGTTTACTCAGTGGAAAAATAACAAAGAGACCCTCTTTCAAACTATGTGGAAAGTAAGGGTTAAAACCAGATATCTGGGGTTGTCTTTTGACCTTTCAATATATGCCACAGCACTTAAATGACTGCCTTTATACACACATGCACATGTACATGCACACATACACATGCCCCCAGACACACCATGATTTGAGATTATATCACTGTTTTAAAATACATTATTTCAGTGTTACTGATATGGCTCAGTGGTTAAAAGAATTTGATGTGCAAGACTAATGGCCCGAGTTCAATCCCTAGAATTCACAGTGAATGAACGGACAGAGCCAAGTCCCAAGAGTAGTCTTTTGATGTCTACATCCTTATTGTTATACAGGTATACTCAGACTCACATGCAAACACACATAAACATAAAAATGACTACAAATCAGACCTTTTAGATACACATTAATCAATGAAAACTTTCAGTTCATTTATTTTTTTTAATATTTTTATTACATATTTTCATCAATTACATTTCCAATGCTATCCCAAAAGTCCCCCATACCCTCCCCCCTACTCCCCTACCCACCCATTCCCACTTTTTGGCCCTGGCGTTCCCCTGTACTGGGGCATATAAAGTTTGAATGTCCAATGGGCCTCTCTTTCCAGTGATGGCCGACTAGGCCATCTTTTGATACATATGCAACTCTCAAGTTAAATAATTCTGACATATATGCATGTTTGTGTATTAGAAATATTTTTCAGCATCATTTTTGTTCTAGTTACTTTTCTAGACTGTCATGGTCCAGCAGAGAATGTCATCAGTGCAATAAAAGTGATGTTAAACATTGTTGCATTTTACCTTTTCCATGTAATATGTGCTTTCTTGATTATGTATATTTTATATACCAAGCTTATTGTACTGGAATTTTGTAGAAATAATTACTTTGAGTAATGCAAATATCTAATTTAACAATTAGTGTTACAACCTAGGAATCATCCAAATTTTCTGATGTTTAAAAATTATCAGAATGTTAGATAAGAAATAAAATGAATAAAAATAATGAGCAGAAAATAAAACAAGTCTAAGAATCTAGTTAGAAGATTGTGGGATAAAATAAGTTAAAACTTGTACTCCATATGTTAAAAATAACCCAGGATATAATCAGTTTCACTTTAACTCAGCACACCATACTTATGGTAATTATTAATACTAGAAGTAAAATTTGAGTATAACTCCCAGAGAAGCTATGTGAAGACTGAGAAGATATTGGGAGGTAGCAGTAGTGGTGTGATTATTTTGCAATATGAATAATAATCATAGAAAAGAAACCACATCATAATTTCACACACATAAAACACTTTATAATAGGTAGAGAGTAGCAGAGAAAGATTCTGGATCAATAAACAGAAGTAAATGGAATTATTGGAGTAGAAAAACTTGAACATTCTTCTAAAAGTTTCATAAATATGAGCCTATTTAACTAAATTATCATAATCTCTGAAAGACATTTGGCATATGTCTGCTTATTAAATTTCTTTCCTAAATCCAAGGTTCTTTAATTCCAAAATAGGACAAATGAAATGTTTTGTAATATTGTCCCAGCTTACCCTTAACATAGCTCTCATTTGGGCACTGATCACCCTGTAAGCTGCTAGCTAAATGGGTCAGTCCCATTTTATGACATACTTTGGTTTCTTTAGGCATGGAGTTCTGGCAGCCCTTTAAAGAGGCAGTTATGCTGAATGTGTCTTTAGGAATCTGTAAATTTTCCCCAAGTTTTATCTTTTATTCAGCTATATGATTTTTGCCTTGAGCTATTCAGATATTTTTCTCATCATTATATCTTTTTACTTTTGCACAGGCACAAAATTGGCATCGAACAAGCCAAATTTGAATGTATCAAGAACTGAGAGTGATTTTGACAGTGCTAAGGACAATAGTGGTAAGCTCAATTAATATTTTATATCCTGAAATAAACTCTTCTGGGCTCTCATGGGAATTTTTACACCTTATTTTCTCCATTATAATTTAGTTTCATCATTCTCTAATAAAAATGTCCTTGTCACAGTTTAGATAGATCATTTTCTTGATTTACTGAAAACTGATGATGTGTGCACAGTGTTCCTTTCACACAAGAAGTGACAAATTCCTCTTGAATGACAGATATGTCCTGTCTGGCAATGCTTTATGTCTTGATCCTTGTTATGACACGAAGAAGTGTTTACTGAGTTGGTGCCGTGTTGAGTCTTTCTGTTGAACCCATGATTGCATTTTGCCATTTTTATTAATTACTAGATTATCTTTGCCTTTAATATGGATAAACTTGGTGATTGAGTTGTAGGGTGACTACTTAGATGAAAATACGTAGTTCACATACCAAGCAGGGGGACCTTTCAACTATGTCATATACCTTCAATTTGTATGAGACAGAAATTGTATCATATATTTCTCTTATAACCACAATATCTTTAATGAGAACTCATTCATACTCACCTGTTGATAGCAGTTTTTGCTTAGCATTTATATATTTTAAGATGATTCAGATCTTTTAGAGAGATACATTATATAAAGAGCTCACTATTCTATGTGTAACTCATAAAACAGGGCCAGGGATATCCTAAGATATGGTCATTTTAAGGACTGGGCCCTTGGTGAAGATTGTGCTTGTGAGGCTAAAATACCAGAGAAATTAACCTGTCCTGAGGAAGAAATTTAACACACTGGGCAATTTACTCTGTCCTGTTACCCAATCCAAACTTAGACGATAAGCTTTCAATCTTAGTACTCTTTCTTCTCTGTTTCAACCATCTATACCTGGTGACCTCAAGGAAGTCACTTAACTGACAAGTGCCATAACCTCTTCATCAATAAAATAGATTTACAAGATTAAAGATTTAATGAAGCTATCTATGTGAAGTGTAAATGTAGCACATGATATCTGTCAGGCATAATACACATGAGAGCACTAAAATACCTGACTTTAGTGTGTTTATGAGGTTTTGGCTCATTAATCTTCATTACTAGTATACACATTTTCCATCTGAACCACTTTTAAATCTGTGTCAGCTCATATGCACATTGTGGTTCTAGTATATTTTATTTCAAGGTGTTGAGCTTTAGAGAAAACATGAACAAAAAACATGGACACAAACATAAACAAACTCAACTGTTCTAGAGAAATGTTTTTATTTGCTTAATGATCTGATGTCTTCATTGTGTACCAATAGTTTTTAGGCTATGATGATAATGTTATAAGTTTGGGGTAATTTTGCAAGAAATGTTTGTTAGTCAATACACTAAAATAACTGCCTCTGTTGCAATAGCTTTGTATTTATTTTGTTTTATCTGTTTATTTCTCTGAGGCAGAAGAGCAACAGCGTAACCAGGTGAAGCTGCAAGTGTTGGATTGGGATTTTATGTAGAAGAACATCCTTGTTTGTGTAGCTATGTATTCATAAACTGAAGTTATAGGGTTTGAACTTGAACTTGATTGTACATAAATATATTTTACAAACCAAGAAATATGTAACACATCCAGTAAAGTATTAAGTGAAGAGATCTGAATATTAAATAGTTTTTTTTCTTTAATGCAGAGGGGGACTTATAAAATGCTGTATAAAGTTATTAGATAAACCAATTTTTATACCATTTCATAACCCATAAGTCATTCTATGCTTTCCTGGATTTCATACATATTCATTGATTATCTGAGCTAAGAAAATTTTATTTTTATTACTTATTAGTTCAGTTATTATTATCATAAATTGCATGTATAGCCTAAAATATTCAAGAATGTAAGGCATTTAAAATATAGCATGATTTCAAAATGGAGATTAGAAAATATGATGAGTTAAATAATCAGTGCTTTTATTCTGAATATTAAATTTTTACCTAAGGGATCATAGGTAACAAAATCTATGATATCTACATTCCCATGTAAATGATATTTACTAGATAACCTAATAATATATCATAAGAGATGTTTACTTTTGTAGAATTTATCTAATTTGTAAGGTCTTAAAAAGACCTTAAGATGTAAAATAGCCCATATTTTAAGCACATCCACCTCCTATGCGTTACTGCTTCATTGCTTTGCATCTACGTTCACAGTTAACTTCTCACCATTAAACTTTGGGTTTACAACAAGGGCATCAGCATGATTAATTTGTCTCTTACAGTCTCGTGATGAGTCAAAGTTGCATGATGACTCAAAAGTGACAGCTATGCTAAGATATAACACAAGCCTATTCAATTATTGGTTAAATTATATGGCAGGAAATAACTGAACAGCTCTGGTGTTGCTTGGGCTCCCACAGATATCTACAATCATCTGCAGTTGATTAGTCTGAGATGGATTCAACTCAATGATTCATTCCTGCAGACCTTCTCAATAACATTCACACAGAGAGCTGTTCTAAGGATATCAAGAAACACGCATCCAAAAAATATCTTTACTTGCATTGAGTTTTGTATCCTATCGGTTAAATCAAGTCATATGACCAAGCCCATGAATCATCCTGGTAAAACATCAGTCAAAAGTGAGGAATCAGGTAGGTATTTGCATGCATGACTTTAAGATAATAATAATTTACTGAAGTGTAGTTTTATATTTCTTACTAGATTACTATCTGTGGTGTAAATGTTTCTTATTATAGAGTAAAAGAATTAAAATGAAAATAGAAATACCTCTTACAACTTGAATTATATTTGATTTATGTCATAGAATTTATTTTCTCAGTAACTGTCCCCTGTAGACATAAGCCTCTCCTACTGACAAGTGTGTCACAGTATTGTTTGAAAACTTGAGCTTCTCCTCTGTATACCTAAAATACTATATTATATATTTGAAAACCATAGCCAGTATATTTCTTAACAGAAAATTAACTCCATGAAAAGAGTCAAACAACAAATCAAGACCCTCAAATTTTTTGGGGGGGGGGGGCTTTTTTTGTTTTTTTTTTAAATTTTTAATATTTTTATTACATATTTTCCTCAATTACATTTCTAATGCTATCCCAAAAGTCCCCCATAGCGCCCCCCACTTCCCTACCCACCCATTCCCATTCTTTTGGCCCTGGCATTCCCCTATATTGGGGCATATAAAGTTTGCAAGTCCAATGGGCCTCTCTTTCCATTGATGGCCGACTAGGACATCTTTCGATACATATGCACCTAGAGACAAGAGCTCCGGGGTTCTGGTTAGTACATCATGTTGTTTCAACAATAGGGTTGCAGATCCCTTTAGCTCCTTGGGTACTTTCTCTAGCTTCTCCATAGGGAGCCCTGTAATACATCCAATAGCTGACTGTGAACATCCACTCCTGTGTTTGCTAGGCCCCGGCATCGTCTCACAAGAGACAGCTATATTTGGGTCCTTTCAGCAAAATCTTGCTAGTGTATGCAATGGTGTCAGCATTTAGAAGCTGATTTTTGGATGGATCCCTGGATATGGCAGTCTCTAAATGGTCCATCCTTTCATCACAGCTACGAACTTTGTCTCTGTAACTCCTTCCATGGGTGTTTTGTTCCCAATTCTAAGAAGGTGCACAGTGTCCACACTTTGGTCTTCATTCTTCTTGAGTTTCATGCGTTTATCAAATTGTATCTTATATCTTGGGTATCCTAAGTTTTGGGCTAATATCCACTTATCAGTGAATACATATTGTGTGAGTTCTTTTGTGATTGTGTTACTTCACTCAAGATGATGCCCTCCAGGTCCACCCATTTGGCTAGGAATTTCATAAATTCATTCTTTTTAATAGCTGAGTAGTACTGCATTGTGTAAATGTACCATAATTTCTGTATCCATTCCTCTGTTGAGGGACATCTGGGTTCTTTCCAGCTTCTGGCTATTATAAATAGGGCTGCTATGAACATAGTGGAGCATGTGTCCTTTTTACCGGTTAGGACATCTTCAGGATATATGCCCAGGAGAGGTATTGCTGGATCCTCCGGTAGTACTATGTCCAATTTTCTGAGGGACCGCCAGACTGATTTCCAGAGTGGTTGTACAAGCTTGCAATCCCACCAACAATGGAGGAGTGTTCCTCTTTCTCCACATCCTCGCCAGCATCTGCTGTCACCTGAATTTTTGATCTTAGCCATTCTGACTGGTGTGAGGTGGAATCTCAGGGTTGTTTTGATTTGCATTTCCCTGATGATTAAGGATGTTGAACATTTTTTCAGGTGCTTCTCTGCCATTCGGTATTCCTCAGGTGAGAATTCTTTGTTCAGTTCTGAGCCCCATTTTTTAATGGGGTTATTTGACTTTCTGGAGTCCACCTTCTTGAGTTCTTTATATATATTGGATATTAGTCCCTTATCTGATTTAGGATAGGTGAAGATCCTTTCCCAATCTGTTGGTGGTTTTTTTTATCTTATTGATGGTGTCTTTAGCCTTGCAGAAGCTTTGCAGTTTCATGAGGTCCCACTTGTCAATTCTCGATCTTACAGCACAAGCCATTACTGTTCTATTCAGGAATTTTTCCCCTGTGCCCATATCTTCAAGGCTTTTCCACACTTTCTCCTCTATAAGTTTCAGTGTCTCTGGTTTTATGTGAAGGTCCTTGATCCACTTAGACTTGACCTTGGTACAAGGAGATAAGAATGGATCGATTCGTATTCTTCTACATGTTAACAACCAGTTGTGCCAGCACCATTTGTTGAAAATGCTGTCTTTTTTCCACTGGATGGTTTTTGCTTCCTTGTCAAAGATCAAGTGACCGTAGGTGTGTGGGTTCATTTCTGGGTCTTCAATTCTATTCCATTGGTCTATTTGTCTGTCACTATACCAGTACCATGCAGTTTTTATCACAATTGCTGTGTAGTAGAGCTTTAGGTCCGGCATGGTGATTCCACCAGAGGTTCTTTTATCCTTGAGAAGAGTTTTTGCTATCCTAGGTTTTTTGTTATTCCAGATGAATTTGCAGATTGCAATTTCTAATTCGTTGAAGAATTGATTTGGAATTTTGATGGGGATTGCATTGAATCTGTAGATTGCTTTTGGCAAGATAGCCATTTTTACAATGAAGATCCTGCCAATCCATGAGCATGGGAGATCTTTCCATCTTCTGAGATCTTCTATAATTTCTTTCTTTAGAGACTTGAAGTTTTTATTATACAGATCTTTCACTTCCTTAGTTAGAGTCACGCCAAGATATTTTATAGTATTTGTGACTATTGAGAAGGGTGTTGTTTCCCTAATTTCTTTCTCAGCCTGTTTATTCTTTGTGTAGAGAAAGGCCATTGATTTGTTTGAGTTAATTTTATATCCAGCTACTTCACCGAAGCTGTTTATCAGGCTTAGGAGTTCTCTGGTGGAATTTTAAGGGTCACTTATATATACTATCATATCATCTGCAAAAAGTGATATTTTGACTTCATCTTTTCTAATTTGTATCCCTTTGATCTCCTTTTGTTGTCGAATTGCTCTGGCTAGGACTTCAAGTACAATGTTGAATAGGTATGGAGAAAGTGGACAGCCTTGTCTAGTCCCTGATTTTAGAGGGATTGCTTCAAGCTTCTCACCATTTACTTTGATGTTGGCTACTGGTTTGCTGTAGATTGCTTTTATCATGTTTAGGTATGGGCCTTGAATTCCTGATCTTTCCAAGACTTTTATCATGAATGGGTGTTGGATCTTGTCAAATGCTTTTTCCGCATCTAACGAGAAGACCATGTGGTTTTTGTATTTGAGTTTGTTTATATACTGGATTACGTTGATGGATTTCCGTATATTGAACCATCCCTGCATCCCTGGGATGAAACCTACTTGATCAGGATGGATGATTGTTTTGACGTGTTCTTGGATTCGGTTAGCAAGAACTTTATTGAGGATTTTTGCATCAATATTCATAAGTGATATTGGTCTGAAGTTTTCTATCTTTGTTGGGTCTTTTTGTGGTTTAGGTATCAGAGTAATTGTGGCTTCATAGAATGAGTTGGGTAGAGTACCTTCTGTTTCTATTTTGTGGAATAGTTTGTGAAGACCTGGGATTAGATCTTCTTTGAAGGTCTGATAGAACTCTGCACTAAACCCATCTGGTCCTGGGCTTTTTTTAGTTGGGAGACTATTAATGACTGCTTCTATTTCTTTGGGGGATATAGGGCTGTTTAGATCATTAACCTGATCTTGATTCAACTTTGGTACCTGGTATCTGTCTAGGAACTTCTCCATTTCATCCAGGTTCTCCAGTTTTGTTGAGTATAGCCTTTGGTAGAAGGATCTGATGGTGTTTTGGATGTCTTCAGGACCTGTTGTTATGTCTCCATTTCTGATTTTGTTAATTAGGATGCTTTCCCTGTGCCCTCTAGTGAGTCTGGCTAAGGGTTTATCTATCTTGTTGATTTTCTCAAAGAACCAGCTCCTTGATTGGTTGATTCTTTGAATAGTTCTTCTTGTTTCCACTTGGTTGATTTTGCCCCTGAGTTTGATTATTTCCTGCCGTCTACTCCTCTTGGGTGAATTTGCTTCCTTTTGTTCTAGTGCTTTTAGTTATGTTGTCAAGCTGCTAATGTGTGCTCTCTCTAGTTTCCTTTTGGAGGCACTCAGAGCTATGAGTTTTCCTCTTAGAAATGCTTTCATTGCGTCCCATAAGTTTGGGTATGTTGTGGCTTCATTTTCATTGAACTCTAAAAAGTCCTTAATTTCTTTCTTTATTCCTTCCTTGACCAAGGTATCATTGAGAAGAGTGTTGTTCAGTTTCCACGTGAAGGTTGGCTTTCTATTATTTATTTTGTTATTGAAGATCAGCCTTAGTCCATGGTGATCTGATAGGATGCATGGGACAATTTCAATATTTTTGTATCTGTTGAGGCCTGTTTTGTGACCAATTATGTGGTCAATTTTGGAGAAGGTACCATGAGGTGCTGAGAAGAAGGTATATCCTTTTGTTTTAGGATAGAATGTTCTGTAGATATCTGCCAGATCCATTTGATTCATAATTTCTCTTAGTTTCTCTGTGTCCCTGTTTAGTTTCTGTTTCCATGATCTGTCCATTGGTGAAAGTGGTGTGTTGAAGTCTCCCACTATTATTATATGAGGTGCAATGTGTGCTTTGAAGATTTACTAAAGTTTCTTTAATGAATGTGGCTGCCTTTGTGTTTGGAGCATAGATATTCAGGATTGATAGTTCCTCTTGGAGGATTTTACCTTTGATGAGTATGAAGTGTCCCTCCCTGTCTTTTTTAATGACTTTGGGTTGGAAGTCAATCTTATCAGATATTAGAATGGCTACTCCAGCTTGTTTCTTCATACCATTTGCTTGGAAAATTGTTTTCCAGCCTTTCATTCTGAGGTAGTGTCTATCTTTTTCTCTGAAATGAGTTTCCTGTAAGCAGCAAGATGTTGGGTCTTGTTTGTGTAGCCAGTTTGTTAGTCTATGTCTTTTTATCGGGGAGTTGAGTCCATTGATATTAAGAGATATTAAGGAAAAGTAATTGTTGTTTCCTGTTAGTTTTGTTGTTAAAGTTGGCATTCTGTTCTTGTGGCTGTCTTCTTTTAGGTTTGTTGAGGGATTACCTTCTTGTTGTTTCTAGGTCGTGGTTCCTGTCCTTGTATTGGTTTTTTTCTGTTATTATCCTTTGAAGGGCTGGATTCGTGGAGAGATAATGTGTGAATTTGGTTTTGTCATGGAATACTTTGGTTTCTCCATCTATGTTAATTGAGAGTTTGGCTGGGTATAGTAGCCTGGGCTGGAATTTGTGTTCTTTTAGTGTCTGTATAACATCCGTCCAGGATCTTCTGGCTTTCATAGTCTCTGGTGAAAAATCTGGTGTAATTCTGATAGGCTTGTCTTTATATGTTACTTGGCCTTTTTCTCTTACTGCTTTTAGTATTCTATCTTTATTTAGAGCATTTGTTGTTCTGATTATTATGTGTCGGGAGGTATTTCTTTTCTGGTCCAGTCTATTTGGAGTTCTGTAGGCTTCTTGTATGTTCATGGGCATCTCTTTCTTTAGATTTGGGAAGTTTTCTTCTATAATTTTGTTGAAGATGTTTGCTGGTCCTTTGAGTTGAAAGTCTTCATTCTAATCCACTCCTATTATCCGTAGGTTTGGTCTTCTCATTGTGTCCTGTATTTCTTGGATGTTTTGAGTTAGGATCTTTTTGCATTTTACATTTTCCTTGATTGTTGTGCCGATGTTCTCTATGGAATCTTCTGCACCTGAGATTCTCTCTTCCATCTCTTGTATTCTGTTGTTGATGCTGGTATCTATGGTTCCAGATTTCTTTCCTAGGGTTTCTATCTCCAGTATTGCCTCATTTTGGGTTTTCTTTATTGTGTCTACTTCCCTTTTTAGGTCTAGTATGGTTTTGTTCATTTCCATCATCTGTTTGGATGTGTTTTCCTGTTTTTCATTAAGGACTTCTACCTGTTTGATTATGTTATACTGTTTTTCTTTAAGGATTTGTAACTGTTTAGCAGTGTTCTCCTGCAATTCTTTAAGGGATTTTTGTGCTTCCTCTTTACTGTCTTCTACCTGTTTACCAGTGTTCCTTTGTATTTCTTTAAGTGTGTTATTAAAGTCCTTCTTGAAGTCCTCTACCATCATCATGAGATATGCTTTTAGATCCGTGTCTAGCTTTTCCGGTGTGTTGGGGTGCCCTGGACTGGGCGAAGTGGGAGTGCTGGGTTCTGATGATGGTGAGTGGTCTTGGTTTCTGTTAGTAAGATTATTAAGTTTACCTTTCGCCATCTGGTAATCTCTGGGGTTAGTTGTTGTCGTTGTCACTGTTTAAAGATTGGAGCAGAAGCTGTGTTCCACTCACCAGCAGTCTCAAAATCCTGTGGCGGGGGTCGTGGGTAGCTGGCGGTACCCTGGTGCTGGTCCAGCTGGAAGAGGCCTGTGGTCCTACTCAGGCTGGTTTTCTGCTTCCCTAACTAATGCAGTCTCTGGTCCTGCGCGCAATTGGATTTGGAGCAGAAGCAGTGTTCCACTCTCCAGAAGTCTTAAGATCCTGTGGCGGGTGTTGTGGGTAGCTGGCGAGTGTCAGCCGACCCTGCGCCCTAGCTACCTCGGTGCTTTTCTGACCGGAAGAGGCTTGTGGCCCTAAGTAGGCCGGATTTCTGCCTCCCCAACCAAAGCAGTCTCAGGTCCCGCGTGATTGGACTGGAGCAGAAGCTGTGTTCCACTCACCAGCAGTCTCAAAATCCTGTGGCGGGGGTCGTGGGTAGCTGGCGGGTGTCAGCCGACCCTGCGCTCTAGCTACCCCGGTGCTGATCCGGCCGGATGAGGCCTGTGGCCCTACTCGGGCCGGTTTCTGCTTCCCTAACTAATGCAGTCTCAGGTCCCGCGTGCAATTGGATTGGAGCAGAAGCTGTGTTCCACTCACCAGAAGTCTTAAGATCCTGTGGCGGGTGTTGTGGGTAGCTGGCGAGTGTCAGCTGACCCTGCGCCCTAGCAACCCCGGTGCTTTTCTGACTGGAAGAGCGACCCTCAAAATTGTAAAAGTAAATACTTCTAGTGAGAGTTTATGCACACTACACATTGTTAAGTTCAGATTTCTGATGTGATATTCAGATCTGTGAAAACGCAGAGTTTGGACATTTTACATAAATTCTCATATATAGTGAATAACTGTTGGATAGTAACCATTCAAATTATTAATAGATATTATTTTGGTGAAATATTTTAAGTACTGTGCTATTTTATATATAAATCTAATTCAACCTTGACAAATATTCCATTCTATTCATTCCTCATTCATTAGCTAAATTCTGTTTATTTCCTGATGAGATTTATGTGATAAATTTTATTACTTAAAAGAAAAAAGTATAATGTCATAAATCATGGGAAAATACATACTCTCTAAAGGAGAAAAAAACATAGATCGAATGAATTAGATGTCTTCTTAGGTTACAAGTGTGTATCATTCACTTTTCAACAGAAGCTCATTTAAAAATAGCTCTGAAAACATATATACAAGAAACATTATCATGCAGACTGAGCATGTTGTATATGTGCACTATAAAATACTCATTTATTTCAGAGGAGAAGGAAAGACTGGAATAGTTGCAGGCTGTAGAAGAAGTTCTTATAGGAAACACCTGTCCAAAGTCCAAGCAGGATACCTAGATCTCTGTATGAATTTATTTTCACTTCTTTTATTTTTTGAGATCATAATATAATTACATCATTTCTATTTTTTTATTCCCTTCAAACCTTCCCATGTATCCCTACTTGCTCACCTTTAAATTCATACCTTTTTTCATTAATTGTAACATATATAAATATACATATGAAATATACATGGATATCTATGCCTAATGCCTTTAAGAAAAATTTTTTGTAAGTATATGAAACAGAGTTGGAACTTTTATTTTATTTTGATTATAGCAGAATTTTAAAAATTAACTTCTTATTTTGATTTTTCTTTTTTATTTTAATTTATTTTTCCATTCCATATTCCATTTCCCACCCCCATTCCCAATCCATCCTCCGACTGCTCTACATCCCACACCTCTTCCCCACCTGACCCCATCTCCACGTGGATACCCCTACCCCCATCCCACCTGACCTCTAAACTCCCTGGGGCCTCCAGTCTTTTAAGGGTTAGGACATCATCTCTGAATGAACACAGACCCGGCAATCCTCTGTTGTATGTGTTTTGGGAGCCTCTTATCAGCTAGTGTATGCTGTTGGCTTGGTGGTCCATTATTGGAGAGATCTTGGGGGTGAAGATTAATTGAGACTGCTGGTCCTCCTACAGGATCACCCTCCTCCTCAGCTTCTTTCAGCCTTCCCTAATTCAACAACAAGGGTCTATCATGACTGCCTCTGAAAAGCCCAACAAGCTGCTGAAAGAGTCAGATGCAAATATTTGCACCCAACCAATGAACAGAAGCAGCTTTTGAGAGAATCTTAAAGTGACACATCTTTATCTCAAAGAATATATCAACTTTAACCAAGAGAATATAGAGAAAAAAATGCAAGAGAAGGGATATTGATTTGTCAAATCTGCTAAGCTATTATGAACTGGAGTTTTCTTAAGACTCTGCTTACTTATTAAGGACTTTCCAAACTGGATATCCAATTATAAGTCTGTACTTACAAAGATATATAATGTGATAGTTAGATAATGACTCTTGAGTGACTCTATAGTCTTGTAATAAACACTTGTTTCAACCTTTCTCATCACACCTAACATCATTATGATTATTGATAAATGTTCGCCTATTCCATAGCAGAGCATGGCCTTTAGCCAATTCTGAAGCTAAGAATAATAAAAGGAAATACCTAAAATTTATGGATGAGATTTTTTTGCCTGTGCTTCTAGAGATCCTCACTGATGTATTTGATAAAAGCATTGATTTATTACTCTTTTTAGTGTTTTGTGAGTACAAATTAGTGCAATTTATCTACTGAAATGTAAGGTTAGGTCTAACGTGACTGCATGTTTCCAGGTCACAATTGCTTATCATTAGCTTAGGATAAACTATTACTCATTCTGGAGCACAAGCTGTGTTTTCCATCGAGAATATGCAAATGAATTCTGAATATTTATAGAGTTGTTTCTGAACTGCTCTTGATCTGCTCCCCTTTTGACGAGCAACCTTACTCTCTTACTCTGAGCTACTGAAGTCCCACTTGTGCTGCCTAAAATAAAGCCTGATGCTATCTTATTGATGAGAAGGGTCGCCTATGCCTGAGTGAACCTATTTTGTAATAAGAACTATGTTTGGTGTTTCTATTAGCAATTCTGAAGAGGGCCTTATTCTGAGGACATTCTAAATTAAATACAAAAATACAAATAAGAAGATGATTAAAACTAAAATTATCATAGCTTTGGCTTTTTACTCAACAGTTAGCAGACTACTGGAAAATTGCTACAAAAAAAAAAAAATCCAAAACCAAAACCAAAATGAAGTGTTCAGCATTGTCTACACATTGTTTGTAAACTATAGTCCTTACATTCTTAATGTTCCCATATAACAGGAACCATGTTTATATTGATGTTTTAAAAATTTAAGTAAATTCCATCATTTGAGTTGAATTGGTGATTTGGGTATCAAGTAAACTAAACAATTTTGCAAGAGTATCTTAACTAAATGAAGTACTAAGAGACATTTCTCTAATAACATTCTCAATAGGAGAATCATATTCTAATAACATTCTCAATAGGAGAAACATATCATTGGCCTGACTTCACTTAATGACATTTGTAATATTACAGTTCAGAGTCATTGTTGCTGCTACCTCTCAAGGCTTTTATAGCTTTTACACATTGAATACTATAGTGTTAATCCCTTTGGCCAATTAAATGACTTGACTTACAAGACTTATATTTCAGATAAATATGAGACACCAAGTAATTCAACACCAAAATTGGTGTTATTATGAGAATGTTTTCTCATGGTTTTAATATTAGATTCCTTTACTTTCCTACTTAAAGTAACTATTTTGGGTTGTGAGCCTAGGTTTTAACAATTGGGCCATTTCTCCAGCCCTAAAATAGCTTTTTAAATATTCACATAGAATAGAATCACCAAATTAAATCTGGCTATTGAAAATCAATTATTTATATTAAATTTATCTATCCATTGTCCTGTCCCATCTTCTAATATATCTATATCATATAATATCATATCTATCTATCTATCTATCTATCTATCTATCTATCTATCTATCTATGTATCTGTTCAACCTCATTCTCTTTCCTTGAATTGCTCCCCATCTCTACCACCACTTTTTATTCCCAACTTTTTGTGTTATGTTTTATTTTACAATCTACTGAACTGAATACTACCTAGTGGTGTATGGGTAAGGGATATCTTTCTGAGTATGGATAGCCTCTCAGGGCAACATATCTAACATTCACTCTTCCTCCCACAGAAGCCATCAATCTCCAATACCATCTCACTTGGGGGCAGGGCTTCCTGAGCCCTTTTCACATCCATGCTAAGATTTTGGCAGGCTTGTACTTGTACAAGTCTATTATACGTAACGCAGCTGTAGTGCATTCATATGTGCAACATGCTGTCATATATGGCAAGGATCATTTGCCTGCTTCCTCTCTCTCTCATATACTCTTTAATCCTCCTCCCTTCCTAGAAAGATCGCCAAGCCCTCTATAGTAACTCTTTTGATAGCCACTTAACTCTTAAAATTACAATGAATGTTCCTCTCCATGAATTACATCATACTCATCAGAACCACAACCTTTTTCTATGTATTCTACGTTACTTGTGAATATCCAGTTTTTTCTTTTTCTTTTTTTTATGAGATACTTTATTTACATTTCAAATGTTATCCCCTTTCCTAGGTTCCTCTCTGAAAACCACCTATCCCCTTTCCCCACCCCCTGATCACCAACCCACTCCCTCTGGCTTCCTGACCCTGGCATTCCCTTACACTGGGACATAGAATCTTCACAGGATCAAGGGCCTCTCCTCCCATAGATGGCCAACTAGGCCATCCCCTGCTACATATGCAGCTAGAGCCATGAGTCCCACCATGTGTTTTCTGTGGTTGGTGGTTTAGTACCAGAGAGCTCTGGGTGTACTGATTAGTGCATATTGTTGTTCCTCCTATGGGGCTGCAAAACCCTTCAGCTCCTTGGGTCCTTTCTCTAGATCCAGTTGTTTCTATTTAGATTATCATGGAGACTTGGGCAAAATCTCACCTGTTTTATGAGACTGTCTCACTTATGTGGAACACAAAATGCTTCTTAGCAGTGCTAAGTATGTATTGGATACATACTTTAATACTTCGATTGGGTTGATGGCTCATTATTATTATTTATAGATTTGCTCACATCTATATTATTTTGTAAATAAACTTTAAATAATTAGAGAAGATATTGTATTATATTCAATTAAATAGAGAAACCCAACAAAACAAAATGAAATTTTATCAGCCAAAATTATTATTCTCTGCCAACCATTTTGAACTGCACTTCCAGCTTGTAGATATTGAATGATTATTAGTACATCTGTCAAAATACATTATAAACAACTTTCCTAAATCTAAAGGGGAATTTACCATATGAATAATGGCTAAAGGGTGTCTTGTCAGCAAAATGTCTCTGCTATAGGAAGATGGTTTATAAATCACACAGGATGGGAAATGTAACTATTTCTCTTGAATCTTGGCTTTGAAATTTCTTCAAACTTAATGGTGTCAGAGACATTGGGACACATATTAGAGCCAGGCTGCAGTTTCCTCTGTTTGCTGGTCAGCTTTAGACTTCTTATTTTTGGTTACCTAACAACTAGCAACTTTGGCATAAGTGCAGGTGATGTCTTCAAGTTCTTCTCTTTGTTGTGATGTTGAGTGTGGATTAATCATAATCTTTAATGTTAATGTAGGCACATATTAGTGTGAAATGTAGAAAACCTGATAATTGGTAATTAAATAATCACCTATTATCTGGCTCTCTAATAATATAAATTAAATTTATTTTTAAAATATGCTAAGTAAACATCTATGATAATTTGAAAAGAAACAATTTGATGCTCACTTGTTATAATCTAAGAAGTGCAACTGATTTCTCAATAGACACTTTCTTTCACAGCAAATTTACAGGAATAGTCTCCCAGCAAGGAAGTAATAGTCTGGTGTTAAGTAGACATGCTGGTGTACAAGATCTTGGAAACATCTGTTCTCCTGGAGTTTTTAAAATGCAACTCCTGCGATGCATTTTAATGATGTCTTGCTTGTTCTTTTTGGTATTGAGCTGTATTCTTATAAAGAATATGAGTTCTATTAATTTGGTTTTTTTTAAAGATGTGTTAAGCCTGAAAAGTTAAGGGTTGGTAAAGTGTATTTCTCATATTTAAAGATTTTCATTCATAGAGGCATATTTCTTTTGTTGTTTTTGTAAATATTTTGTAATATTTTCTAACATAAAACACTCACTAAATAACACTCGAATATTCGTCATTTTTAGTACCAGAAACCTACACAATTCAAGTTACTTTCTACAATTTTATTGAAGAAAAGGTACATGGACCTTAAGTATATGTGGTCAGAATATCAGGGTTAATGGTAGAGGGTTTTGCAACTTGTTCGAAAATAGATCTGCAATTTGATTTTAGAATGAACTAAATAAATCTCAACATTTAATATTTTGTAAATTAACTTTCTTAAGTTCAGTCTGATACCTAAAATATGTTTATTATGTTAACATGACTATTAAAGGTATTTTAAGTCCCATGAGTATTATGTACAGTTCATAATTAATTTATGATTTTCTGAGAAATATTAGAAACATAGTAGTAAATATAAAATGAGAAGTAATGGAACCACAGATTGACTTATTAGGGATCTATACACATCTTCCATTTGTTCAAGAGAAACTATGATTTTGATAAATCTAGAACAGCAGCCTCCAAACTTGTTCCATGCCCTAATCAAAAGCATCAGCATCATTTGAGAGCATTTTAGCAATTCAAATTCTTGATTCTAACTCCAACTTATCTTCATAAACAAGAAAACAATGGAATGAGATCTACAGTTGATTCCAGCTCATGAAAAAGTGTTAGAACATATCATAATGTCAGGGCTGCCCTGTCCACATGTTGCTATGTCATTTAATAAAGATTTGCCAGTTATGATCAGATAGATGTCTACCAAGTAGACAGTATCCATGGAGCATACACGGTATTAGACAGGGCAGGTGTTGGACCATGTCAACAGCACAGAGCATTTGTGTAGCAGTGTTAGAGCATGAAGGCTTCTGTGAGAGCTTCTTGAGGAATAGAAAACTTAGTTCAGAAAATACAAACCCCTTTTTAAACTGTATTTTATTGAGTTACTTATTTACTTTACTTCCCAGTCACAGAATCCCCTCTCTCCTCTCCTCTCCTCTCCTCCCACTCCCTCCCAGAACCTCCTTCTCCTTTCTGCCTCGGTCCACCCCTCTTCTCCTTATCCTGAGAAATTGGGAGGCTTCCCCTGGAACTCATGCCTGGTTATAGGCCATGGTCATTTTAGGCTCCACATCCCCACTTTCTAGGGGTCTTAGTTAGCATCACCTTCATAGATTCCTGGGAGTTTGCATAGTTCTAGATTTCTAGTTCCTCTCAGAGAAGCCTCCCTCACTCTGTTGTCTCCTCCAGTGTCGTCCCCCCCCCTCTCTGTACTCCCTCCATATCATCCCTCTTATTTCCAGTTCTAACTCCTCTACTCAGTGTCTTTTCTCTGTCCATCTCTGTTGTTTCATCTATTTTCCCTTTCAAATGAGGTTTTTGTGACATCTTGGGTCCTCTTTCTTACTTAGTTTCTGTAGGTCTGTGTTTTGTAGCATGGTTATCCTATAATTTATGACTAATATCCACTTATAAGTGAGTATATAGAGTGTTTGTCTTTCAGGGTCTGCTTTACCACACTCAAGATGAGTTTTTTTTTTACTGAATACACCCCTTTGCCTGTAGATTTCATGATACCATTGTTTTTAGTGCCTGAATAATAGGACATTATATAAATGAACCACATTTTCTTTATTCATGCTTTGGTTGAGGGACATATAGGTTGTTTCCAGTTTCTGGTTATTATGAATAAACCAGCTATAACGTAGTTGAGCAGGTCTCCTGGTGATTTGGCAGAAGTTTTCGTTTTTTTTTTTTTTTTTTTGCCCAAGAGTGGTATAGCTGGGTCTTGAGGTAGATGCATTCCAAATTTTCTGAAAAAAAAAATGTAAAATTGATTTTCAAAGAAGTTGTACAAGTTTGCAGTCCTAGCAGTGATGGAGGATCCTCACCTTATTCCATGTTCTCACCAGCATGAGCTGTCACTTGAGATTTTTATTTTAGCCATTATGACAGTTGTAAGATGGAATCTCAGATGCATTTATGAAGCCATAGTTACCTTGATGCCTAAACCACACAAATATTAAACAGAGAAAGAAAATTTCAGACATATCTTCTTTCTGGCTATTGGTACAAAATTCTCAATAAAATACTCACAAATTGAATCCACAAACACATCAAAAATATCTACCACCATGATCAAGTAGGCTTCATACCAGAGTTACAGGATAGTTCAACATATGATAATCCTTCAATATAATCCACCATATAAACAAATTGAAAGAAAAACAAAACATGATAATCTCATTAAATGCTGACAAAGCCTTTGACAAAATTCAGTCTCTCTAATACTTCATGCTAAAAGTATTAGAGAGAACAGGGATACAAGGCACATACCTAAACACAATAAAGGCAATACACAGCAAGTCAACAGCCAATATCAAGTTAAATGGAGAAAAATTTACAGCAATTCCAGTAAAATCAGAGACAAGGCTGTCCACTATCTGTGAATTTATTCAATTTAGTATTTGAGGATTTTGGTAGAGCAATAAAAAACTAAAGGATATCAAGTGGATACAAATTGGAAAGAAAGAAGTCAAAGTATTACATATATATAATATATGTAATAAATGTGGCCTCCCTTCCCCCCAGCCTGGAACCTGCCTGCTCAAGGGTGGAGCTACCGGCTCATTCGTCCTGCCACGCCCACTGCTGGAACCTGCCCTTGCTGCCTGGAGTCACACACGTGTTCGTCCTGCTACTGGACCCTGAGTTACTTGGCGGGAAATTGGGTTCCCTCCCCCTTCCTTTATAAACTGAGTGTCTGGAAATATTAAATTGAGTCTTGATCAGAGTCTTGTCTTGACTCCATTGTTTCTTCCGCCCCGTCTAGATTCCTCTCTTTGCAGGGAACTGCCATTCTCAGTGAACCGTTCGTGTTGTGGACCGCGGGCTTAGCCTTTTCCTCTTCTAGCCTTTAATGTTCTTTCTTTGTTCTGCACATTTAGTGTTTTGATTATTATGTGGGGGAAAGTTTTTTGGGGAGGGTTTCCAATCTATTTGGTGTTCTGTAAGCTTCTTTCATATTAGTAGGCATCTCTTTCTTTAGATTGGGGAAACTTTCTTCAATGAATTTGTTGAAAATATTTTTTGGACCTTTAAGCTGGAAATGGGACTCTTTTGTTACTATGCTGATCTTTAGCCATCTGTTTTGTTGTTGTTGTTGTTGTTGTTGTTATAGTTTTAGATGCTGATTTCCAAGTTTATCACTATTGGGTGAGTGGTTGTTGAATATTTTTTCTTCTGCTTGATTTCTGTTTTCTCTATATTCTGGCCTGAGTAAACTAGGGTTCTGGTGACAAGTGAGTCTTTATGTCCATTAAAATGTATCCTCTGGGGTTTTGTGGCCTGTGTGGCCTCTTGAGTTTTAGGTGCTAACCTTGCCTTTGGGCTTCCTTGTATCAGCTTGGTCTGGTGTTCGAAAGCCGTCCAGCGGCTCACAAGGATGGTTACACCTGAATGGCGGGCCAGGGCTGAAAGAGAGGGAAACTAGGCGACGAGAGAAAGATGGAACCAAGACAGTGTTCTGATCAAGGTTCAAATTTTTAATGGCGGACACGCTTTATAAAGGAGAGGGGAAAGCCCATTCCGGCCAAATCATCCTTGGAGCCCAGCTGCAGGTGACCACATGTAGGATTGTTAAGATCAGATGTAGACTCCGGAATAGCGGAATAGCGTGGCCGACTCCCAGCAGGTAGCAGCAGCAGCAGTGGCTGAACTATAGAGTGATCTAGGGAGGCAAGCTCCACCCTAGGTAATCTCCTTAGTGACAACAAAGTCAAGGTCTGGCTCAGCCTGCTTCAGGCTTGTGGGAGGCTACAGTCTGGGTTTAATGGTTCTAGAGTGACCTGCAATAGCACAGTCAGAGTTGTGGGCCAAAAAATAGAATCCGGGGACAGGGGACAGTTTACTGATTGTGCTTGGTGGGTTAGTCAGAAAACTAAACTAAGACTAACTCTTCTGAGTGTCTGAGACCAGAACACCAACCAAACCAAACCAAACCAAACCAAACCAAACCAAACCAAACCAAACCAAACCAAACCAAACAAAGAAAGGTTATGGGCAAAGTTTAAGGGTTTGTAGGATGCTTTATTAAGCTAGTCACTTTTATACTCATCCAGAAACTGTTCTTTACTATACAGCCTTTTTCCTTTTCCTCTCCTTTACTATCTACAAATTGTTGAAGTAACCACTTTTAATGGACTGACTGAACAATTTCCCACTGTTCATTATAAATGCTTTCCAAAGATTAAAGGGTGGAGGAAAGAAACTTTACACATCGATACATCTAGTGAGAAGTGAAGTGACAGAACAATTTCTCCTTTTTTTCTTATAAAATTTTTTTTTTCTAGTTGGAATGGTTACAAAGAAAGGAAGCAGGTTGAAATGTGGACTCTGAAAATTACAGTTTCCTCACTACAATTTGAACAGAAGAGTTGATTTTTTGTGTGATAAAACAGAAAATTTATTTTTAAGTCAAGTGTAAACTGATTTTAAGTTTTGTATAAAATCAAATATTTTCTTGGAAATACATTGCTGCTTAGAGAGCAAGCATCAGTCTAGTTTTTATTATCTTATAAATTTCAGAGCATTTAGATTTAGTTTGCTCATATCCTTGAAGATTACTTTTATTCACATTAGAATACCATATGAAACCATATTTAAAATCACATAGGCTATCTTATATATTTAAGATTAATTTTTAACACACTTTAATCAATATGATATGAGATATTAGGAAGCAGCATTTTCTTAGGAGTTTAACATCCAAAATTGTCTTTGTTTGAATGCCATATAAATAGTGACCTTTGGTGGGTAAAAATGTCCTCACTTATATACTTTAGTCTACTTCATTTACCCTTTTTCTTTTGGACGTAGGGGAAAAATCAGCACAGATTTGCTTGAAATTGTTTTATTAGTCATTGCTTATCAAACAACATTTTTCTTTGGTGGGAAAGTCAAATAGCATGTAGGTTGTTAAGTAAAGTAAAATAAAATCCATGGCACTTGATTTAGATGTTAATCTAGTTGGCAGTATTGGACTAGATATCTTTCTTGAGATCTTGAGACCTTGAGCAATATTCTACTCAAGAATTTCCATCTTGATAACAGACTAGAATTCAATGGGGAGCAGCTGATATAATGAAAGCAAAATTTAATGTTACATAGACATGATTGCTAGAGAGCAGAGTAGGAGCTTGGTGGCTTTAGATGTCTTGCACATTATAAACCAACATTCTTCTATCTCTGGCTTCTGTTTATACTGCTTACTATGTGTATTCTAAGTTTGCACCCTTTGGACATGATTTAGATAGATACATCCACAGGTGAAATCCTAGCAAGGTAAAAGGGCACTGGGCAGAGAAGGTCAGGAGGCTGTATTTGAGGCTTGTTCGGTTAAACTAGCCTGTGGCACAATGTTGGAGAAGTTGTTTATATTGACATATAGTTGCATGTTCAACATTGACCATAGAAACAGGATGCTCTAGGCATTTTTAAGCAGCAGGGAGGCCATTCTAACAGTAAGTGGTTAATTGCTCTAATTTCCACTCAGTTTAACTAGTTTTCTAATTCATTGAATCAGGCTGTACCTTAGATAATGTGTACACACACACACACACATTAACCATGGGACCAATGCCATGAATGTGGGCTAGTGATCATTCAAAGTGCTGACATTGTATAAAAACTAGAGGATAAATGATGGATGTATATGGCAAAGGAGTGATAAATCACCTAGAATCAGTGTAATGCCTTGTAGTTAATACCTGAGCACCTTGTCAGCAGCATTTAATACCTTTATATTTCTCTTTAGACTTTCAAATGGTCTATACCCTAACAACTCTGGCTTCATTAGAACAGGGAGAGATTTCTTGTTGAAAATTGTAGGGTGCTCATTATTAAGGAGCCAGGGTCTACCTATGTTACTCAACATTTTCCTTCCAAATTATATAGTCACTGTATATTGACTCTACTTCCTGCATTTTATTTATTAAAAATAATGCTTATGCTTTCAAAGGAGAATTAGAGATCAAATTTCAAAATGATTTACAAAATTTTTCATATAGTACTTTCTTCAGCAGCACATATACTAAAATTGGAACGATACAGAGAAGATTAGCATGGCCCCTGTGCAAGGATGACACACAAATTCATGAAGGGTTCCATATTTTTTACACAATGGAATACTACACAGCTATTAAAAACAGCGAATTTATGAAATTCTTAGACAAATGGATGGATCTGGAGGATATCATCCTAAGTGAGGTAACCCAATCACAAAAAAACACACTTGATATGCCCTTACTGATAAGTGGATATTAGCCCAGAATCTCAGAATCCTCCTTAGAAGGGGGAACAAAATACCCATGGAAGGAGTGACAAAGACAAAGTTTAGAACAGAGACTGAAGGAAAAACCATCCAAAGACTGCCACTTGAGGATCCATCCCATAAACAACCACCAAACTCAGCCACTATGCAGATGCCAAGAGCTTGCTGACCGGAGCCTTATAGAGCTGTCTCCTGAGGGGCTCTGCCAGTACCTGGCAAATACAGAAATGGATGCTCACAATCATCCATTGGATGGAGCACAAAGTCCCCAACAAAGGAGCTAGAGAAAGTACCCAAGGAGCTAAAGGTGTTTGAAGTCCCATAGGAGGAACATCAATATGAACTAACCAGTACCCCTAGAGCTCCTTGGAACTAAACCACCAATCAAAGAAAACACATGGTGGAACTTGTGGCCCTAGCTGTATATGTTGCAGAGGATGGCCTAGTTGGTCATCAACGGGAGGAGAGGCCCTAGGTCCTGTGAAGGTTCTATGCCCCAGTATAGGGGAATTCTAGGACCAGGAATGGGAGTGGGTGTGTTGGGGAGCAGGGGGAAGGGGGAGGGGATGGGGATTTTCAGAGAGAAACTAGGAAAGGGGATAACATTTGAAATGTAAATAAAGAAAATATCTAATAAACAAATTTTCATACATAATACGTTTTAAGTTCTATCAATGTGTGTGTGTGTTGATATGCATGTAGGTACACATATGTGTATGGGTTGTGTGTGTGTGAGTGCACATGCATGTGGAGGCCAGAGAACAACTTCAACTGTTATCCAAAGTCTCTGTCCTTTATTTATTTATTTATTGAAAATAGTTTTTCATACAATATATTTCAATTACAGTTTCCCTCCCCCGCTTTCCAGTTCTTCCTCCCATTCCTTTTTTCCATCTGGGCCACATCCTTTTGGTCTCCCTTTAGGAAATAAACAAGCATCTAAGGTATAATAATAAATTAAAAGAAAAGAGAACAGACAAGAACAGGACAAAACAAACAAACAAAAGAAAAAGAGCCACGGATAGACACAAGAAAAACATTGTCCCAGAGACATACATGTATACTATAAAATTATATGTAAATAAAGATAGGTTAACATCTTTCCTTCCTATTTCTATTTCCCTGTTCTTCTTAAGTTGTATTGTTTTTCTAAGACTACAAAGATATGGAGAGAATGGAAAACTTTGCTTTCTTCAGGATTTTAATGGGAATTCTCTGAATTTCTATCAATTAAAGTTGATGTTTGCACTTCATAGTTTTATATCAATTAGGCACAGACTAAAGTCATCTGAGATGGGGAACCTCAATTAAGAAAATGTAAAGTGTAGACAGGTTTGTCTGGCATTTTCATAATAAGTGATTGATGGGGGAAGGTCCAGGTTTCTATAAGAAAGCAGTCTGAGCAAGCCATATGCAGCAAGCCAGTAAGCAGCACCTCTCTATTGCCTCTGCATTAGCTCCAGTCTCCAGGTTCCTGCCATTTGAGTTCCTGTCCTGACTTATTTTGATGTTGAACAGTACTGTGGAAGAGTAAGTGGAATTAATCCTTTCCTCTTCTAGTTGCTTTGGTAACGGTGTTTTTTCACAGCATAGAAACCCTAATTAAGACAAGGCTGACTATAGACTTAATGTAAATTCCCTTTATTCTCTTGAGATGTGTCACTAATATCTCTAAATTATCTAGGACTTTTATCATGAAGGAGTGTTAAGATTTTGACCAAGGCTTTTTTGGCATCTAATGTGATGATCATGTGGTTTATGTCTGTCAGTCTGTTTATATAGTGTATTACATATATCAGTTTATGTACATCGAACCATCTCTGCATCTCTGGATAAAGCTTATTTGAACATGGTGGATTACCTTTTTGGTGTTTTCTTAGATTAAGTGTGCAAATCCTTCATTGAAAAAATTTTACATTTATGTTTATAATGAAAATAGACTAATTCTCTCTTTCTTAATTTTGATCTTCATGTAGTTTAGGTATCAGGGCAAATGTGGACTTGTAAAAATATCAGACAATTTTCTTTATGTTTCTCTTTTATGGAATAATTTGATTAGTATCTGCATTAATTCTTCTTTGAAAGCCTGGTAACATTTTATGCTAAAGCCATCTGGCCTAGGATTTTCTTGGTTGGGACACTTTTCATTATGACTTCTCCTTCACTAGGCGTCATAGGTTTGTTTAAATAAATATCTGAATATTATTTAACTTTAGTAGGTAGTATATTATCATGAAAAGTATTTCCTGTTTCCTTTAGATTTTCCAATTTTGGTGGAGGAGAGGTTTTTAGAGTCATGTCATTTTGAATTTCTGGAGTTCCTTGGTGTGTCCTATGCCCTCCTTATTATTTCTAAGTTTGTTAATTGGAATGTTCTTTCTCTGCCTTTTAGTTAGTTTGGCTAAGTGCTTGTCAATCTTATTTATTTTCTAAAAAGAAAAAAACAACTCTTTGTTTCATAGATTCTTTCTTTTAATGGTGAAGCACTATTTATTAATATTAATTTTACTGCTGGTATCAATGATATGCAAAGCATGTAAAATACATGGAGAATTTTTCCTATTTGTGTTAAATTTTAATCATTTTATTTATATTTATTTATTTATTTATTTATACACAAGATTTCAACACTCTCCCCCAGTCCACCTTCTGACTGTTCCAAATCCCATACCTCATCCCCACTTCCCTGTCTCCGTTAGAATGTCTCCACCAACCACCACCCACTCAACCAGACCTCTAAACAACCTGAGATCTCCAATCTCTTGAGAGATGCATCCTTTCTTACTGAACACAGACCCTGCAGTCCTCAGCTGTATATGTGTTGGGGGCCTCATGTCAGCTGGTGTATGCTGCTTATTTGGTCTTCCAGTGTCTGAGAGATCTCAGGGTCCAGGTTAATTGAGACTGCTGGTCCTCCTACAGGGTCACCCTGTTCCTCAGCTTCTTCCAGTTTTCCCCTATCCAACCACAGGAGTGAGCAGCTTCTGTCTATTGGTTGGGTGGAAATATCTGCCTCTGATACTTTCAGCTGCTTGTTGGATCTTCCAGAGTGAGGTCATGATTGGTCCCTTTGTTTGAGTGCTCCACAGCCTCAGTAATAGTGTCAGGCCTTGGTACCCTCCCCCACCCCCAGCTCCCTTGAGCAGAATCCCACTTTGGGCCTTTAACTGGACCTTCTTTTCCTCGGTTCCTCTCCATTTCCAACCCTGCAGTCCTTTCAGACAGGAACAAATATGGGTCAAAGTTTTCAAATGATGTCCTGTCGTCCTCCTGGAGGTGGGCTCTGTAAGTTCCCTCTCCCCAGTATAGGGTATTTCATCTAAGGTCCCTCTCTGAGTCCTGAGAGTCTCTCACCTCCCAAATCTCTGGTGCATTCTGGAAGGTCCTCCCAACCTCCTACCTCCCAAGGCTCCCTGTTTCCAATCATTCTGCTGGGCTCAGGCCTAAGCCCTTTTTCCCCACACAATACCAGATCATGTTCCCCACTCCTGCCCATCCTCTTTCCCTCCCAGGTCCCTGTCTCCATTGTGGTTGCTTTCTTCTCCTTCCCAAGTGGGACTGAAGTTTCCTCACTTGGGCCCTTCAGCTAGTTTATCTTTTTTTTAGCTCTGTGGACAGTACCTTGGGTACTTTTTTTTGTAATTTTTTTGGCTAATATCCACTTATTAGTGAGTACATACCATGCATGTACTTTTGGGTCTGAGTTACCTCACTCAGGATGATATTTTCTATTTCTATCCATTTGTCTGCAAAACACAGGATGTTCTCGTTCTTAATAGCCGAGTAGTATTCCATTGTGTAAATGAACCACATTTTCTGTATCCATTTTTCTGTCATGGGACATCTGGGTTGTTTTTAGCTTCTAGCTAATCACAAACTAGGCCTCTATGAACATAGTGGGACATGTGCCCCTGTTGCATGGTGAGGCACCTTTGGGGTATATTCCCAAGAGTGGCATTGCTATGTTTTCAGGTAGATCTATTTTCTGTTCTCTGAGGAAACTCGAGATTGATTTTCAGAGTGATTGTACTAGTTTCCAACTCCACCAGCAATGGAGGAGAGTTCCTCTTTATCTACATCCTCACTAGCATGTGCTGCCACCTGAGGTTTTGATCTTAAGCATTCTGATTGGTGTAAGGTGGAATCTCAGAGTTGTTTTGATTTGCATTTCTCTGATCATGAAAGACTAAACATTTCTTTAGGTGCTTCTCAGCCATTTGAGATTCCTCTGTTGTGAATTCTTGGTTTAGTTCTATATTCCACTTTTGATTTGGTTGTTTGTTTTTTTGGTGATTAACTTCTTGGGCTCTTTATGTATTTTGGACATTTGCCCTTTATCAGATGTGGGGTTAGTGAAAATTTTTTCCCAATCTGTAGGTTGCCAATTTGTCTTATTGACTGTGTTCTTTGCCTTACAGAAGCTTTCCAGTTTCATGAGGTCCCATTTATCAATTCTTGATCTTAGAGCTTGAGCCTTGGAGTTCTGTTTAGGAAATTTCCCCCTGTGCCAATGAGTTCACGTTTTTTTCCCACTTTCTCTTATATTGGATTCAATTTATCTGGTTTTATGTTGAGGTCCTTGATCTACTTGGACTTGAGCTTTGTGCAAGGTTAAAAATATGGATCTATTTTCATTTTTCTACATACAGACAGCCAGTTAGACCAGCACCATTTTTCTGTTTTCTTGCTTTTAGGCCCATGTTTGAATAATTCTTGATGTTTACTCCTTTGTTATTTCTTCTTTCTGTTTTAGATTATTCTGTTATACTGTTAAGTAATAATATAAAATTCTTTCAAATTTTATATTCAGGCCCGTAATTTCATGAATTTGCTCTTGGAAAAAACTTTCATCATGTCCCATTAGTTTGGGTATATTGTGTATAAATCTTACTTCAATTTAAAAATTCTGTAGTTTCTTATTTTTTGTCCTATTTTCACTCAGTAATGAGTTGTTCTGTTTCCATGATTACTTCACTGAGAATGATATTTTATAGTTCCATCCATTTGCTGCAAAACTCACAATATCCTCTTCCTTAGTACTGAATAGTATTCCATTGTGTAAATGAATCACATTTTCTGTATCTATTCTTCAACTCTGGGGAGTCTGGGTTGTTGCCAGCTTCTGTCTATCACAAATAAGGCTGCTATGAACATAGTGGAGCTTTTGCCTCTGTGGCATGGTGGGGCACCTTTTGCATATATACCGAAACAATCCCTGACTTCAAGCTGTACTACAGAGCAATATTGATAAAAAAACAAAAACAAACAAAACAAAACAAAACAAAAAACCCCAAAAAACCAGGATACTATTGATACAGAGATAGACAGGTTGATCAATGGAATAGAATTGAAGACCCAGAAATAAAACTACACACTTATAGACAAAAAAGCCAAAAAGATACCACGGACAAAAGAAAGCATCTTTAATAAGTGGTGCTTGTCTAACTGACAGTCAGTATGTAGAAAAATGAAAATAGATCCAAGTTTGTTACCTTGCACAAAGCTCATCTGTCTCTTTTTATCGGGGAGTAAGACCATTCATGTTAAGAGATACCAGTAACAGTGCTTGCTATTTCCTATCATTTTGCTATTATAGTGTGTGTCTACCCTGCTACTTTTGATTTGCTGGTCTAACATTTATTTCTTCTGTTTTCTTTGGTGTACCTAAGTGTTGGGGCTGGCCTGTGGCTCTCATATCCGGGTTCAAGCCTGGGATGCAGCCTGGAGCTGAAAGAGAAGAGAGAATCTAGGCGGGTCTAGACATAATGGAACCAAGACATGCTAGTCTGCTCAAGGTTCAAATGTTTAATGGCAGATGCACTTTATAAAGGAGGGGGGAGGCCCATTCCCACCATTTCATCCTTGGAGCCCAGCTGCAGGTGACCACCTGTAGTCTTTGGAATAGCTAGGCAGACTCCCAGCAGGTAGCAGTGATAGTGGCTGAACAATAGAGTGATTTAGGGAGGCAGGCTCCACCGTAGGTAATCTCCTCAGTGGCAGCAAAGTGAGGTCTGGTTCAGCCAGATTCAGGTTGGGGGAGAGGTTACAATTTCCTCCCTGTTATTAATATTAAAAAAAAAAAAACCTGGACTGAGGCATATAGTTCTGCCTGATTTCTTTGGGCCTAGTGAAGTGGGATTCCCTAACTTTTCTCATGGTTAACCCTTGTTTGGGTAAGACTGGCTACTGTCCTTTGGTAAACACTTGGCAGACCAGCCCTGAGCTGGTGGCTCCATCTTTTGTAATGCTTAATTAGTTACTGAATAGGTAACTTACTGAATTCCTACTGATTTCCAAGTTTGTTGGCTTCAAGGTCTTACTAGTACATTGGAACACTGGTGAAGGCTAGCTATGTCAGAATTCAATCTTAAAAGGAACTTATAATAAGAAAATACTAACTAAGATCCAAAATTCAGGTGACAGCAGATGCTGGCAAGGATGTGGAGAATGAGGAACACTCCTCCATTGTTGGTGGGATTGCAAGCTTGTACAACCACTCTGGAAATCAGTCTGGCAGTTCCTCAGAAAATTGGACATGGTACTACCGGAGGATCCAGCAATACCTCTCTTGGGCATATATCCAGAAGATGTTCCAACTAGTAAGAAAGAAACATGTTCCACTATGATCATAGCAGCCTTATTTATAATAGCCAGAAGCTGGAAAGAACCCAGATGCCCCTCAACAGAGGAATGGATACAAAAACTGTGGTACATTTACACAATGGAGTACTACTCAGCCATTAAAAAGAATAAATTTACGAAATTCCTAGGCAAATTGTTGGACCTGGAGGGCATTATCCTGAGTGAGGTAACCCAATCACAAAAGAACTCAAATGATATGTACTCACTGATAAGTGGATATTAGCCCAGAAACTTAGAATACCCAAGATGTAAGTTACAATTTGCAAAACACATGAAACTCAAGAATGAAGACCAAAGTGTGGACACTTTGCCCCTTCTTACAATTGGGAACAAAACACCCATGTAAGCAGTTACAGAGACAAAGTTTGGAGCTGAGACAAAAGGATGGATCATCTAGAGACTGCCATATCCAGGGATCCATCCCATAATCAGCCTCCAAAGGATGACACCATTGAATACACTAGCAAGATTTTGCTGAAAGGACCCTGATATAGCTGTCTCTTGTATGACTACACCGGGGCGTAGCAAACACATAAATGGATGCTCACAGTCAGCTATTGGATGGATCACAGGGCCCCCAATGGAGGAGCTAGAGAAAATACCCAAGGAGCTAAAGGGATCTGCAACCCTATAGGTCGAACAACATTATGAACTAACCAGTACCCCGGAGCTCTTGACTCTAGCTGCATATGTATCAAAAGATGGCCTAGTTGGCCATCACTGGAAAGAGAGGCCCACTGGACTTGCAAACTTTATATGCCCCAGTACAGGGGAATGCCAGGGCCAAAAACTGGGAGTGGGTGGGTAGGGGAGTGGGGGGGGGCAGGGTATGGGGGACTTTTGGGATAGCACTGGAAATGTAAATGAGGAAAATACCTAATTAAACAAAAAAAAGATAATACTAAAAGAGAGCACGTGAATCCATACACCAGCCTAACGCGTGGATAGGGTAAGAATATATGGGGTATGAGAACGCCAAATTTCCAGGAGGTGAGTGTCTGTGAAACTCTTTGCCTCATGAGTGCTCCCAGGCCTCTCATCCTGCCAAACAAACTTCACTGGAGTGTGCATAGCATTCTCTCTCTTTCTTATATTTCTGCCTAAGTCTAGAATGTCCCTCCTTGTCATAGCTACAGATCTCAGGAGTGCTCTAAAGATGAGTGGAAACACAACGATTTACTAATAAAATAATGCCAATAATAATAGCAAGTAAGAATATATATTGAACCCAATCCAGGGGATTCAATGCACTTAGGTTATCTTTTGAATCTCTGGCCAATTCATCAATGTTCCAAGTGTCCAAGTGCCTATTGCCAATATCTGAAATTTCTGCCTTTCTAGCCTTAATATATGCTATGTCCTGTCCTATTGTTAAGACTACTACTTCTAAGACATTAACCTTTGCCTCCAATTCTTTACATGGCTCTGTGTTGTATTATTAATAAACCACAGCCTCTTGGTGTGTACCTCTGTATAGATTGATATGATTCTGAGATGTGGGTGTCCATTTTAGACTGTCTGGCCCTCATAGCAAACCTTATTCCCAAATCAGACCAAAAGCCACAATATGTACTAGAATGCTTCTTGAATGAAGATTAATAACTGCCACCAGCGCTGTTGGAGGCAAGGGTGCACACCTGTTGCAGTCAGGCTGAAGGGCGTTGACTGACCTGCTTGAAAAACAAAGTCAAGACAGTGAAAGGCAACAGTACCAAAGCTTCTTTGGGGAAGTCCAGGTACTCCATTCAATTGCAAATTAGCAATGATCAAGCTTAGACTTAGAGCTCCCAGTGTGGGGGAGGTGACCTTGAGAATCACAGAAAGGCTGCAATCTTTCTAGGAGAGGAGGCTGTGCTCCAATTTAACTTTGTTAGGTAAATAAGAATATTTTGCTATCTTCCCTGGGATTCTTAAATACTGGAATTATTACTAGACCAGTCTAAGATTGAATTAGAATAACTGGTCACATGAGGGAAAGAGAAGGATCACTATAACTCTTTTATATGACCAATCTTTCTAAGTCAGATTATACAGTCTCTGATGTTCTTTTTATCATAAGGTTTAAAAGCTTGAAGCAAGGCAGCTTCACTTGTCCAAACTAGAAAATGGCAAGCAAGGATGGGTCGAAAACATGTACCCAATTTAGCTTCCTTGTCACTAAAGTCAGGGCACAGAGTGAACTCACCTGTCAGATTGTCACACGAATTAGCCATCATGCTTCTCCAGCGTTCTCTGGAGAGAACCTATGCTTTTCCCTTTCCTAATAAGGTAGCTGTTCAGGATCAAACCATATGCCAATAAGTAGATCCTTTTAAGATACTATAAGGCACTTATTAAGTTCTTTGACATCCAAATTTCAAAATTCCAAAATAAAAGTATGATTTAAATAATGTGCACAGGAACATTATATGCACGGGGATGTAATTTCCCCCTTCTTTGTCTTTTAAGAAGCTAAAGTTTTAAAGTTCCACAAAACCTTGTCCTTGAGAATTAATAATTTGTTGACAAAACACCTCAAATACTTGACTGTTATAGTCAGTATTAATGTAACATGGGCAGTGACTAATTGCACTTTCAATTGTTTCTCTTGAAGAGCAGCTGTAACTAGAAAGCTTGAAAAGTTATTAATAGTCACATGTGTATAATTTATTTATTTAATAAATCAGAAATAAGAGCATTTATTTGCAGCAATTTATTAAGTATAAATCCTCAAGAATTAACACTATTATGTGGAAACAAGTAGTAACTAAGGACACTAAGAGCAAAAAAAAAATTATTTTTACAATTTAACATGCACATTTTCCAAGAATACCAAAATATTATCTTAAACCACAACTGTTTTGAATATATAAAGATTGAGATTATATATCCAAGCCATCTTATATGTAGGACCTATATACTGTCTGAGATATAAATCCAGCATATTTACTTTGAGTGTATATGCATAAGCAATTGCAAATTTGAGAATTAATAACATCCAAGGGACGAACAATCTTAAGCAATTGTGAGCTCTAAGATATAATATTGACAATTAATATACAAATTAAGGTTTGATTGTTCAGCATTTTAAAACACCATCCACAGCACACAACTTAATTATCTGTGCTGAAACAGGAGGAAACTCAAAAAAAGAAACGTGTGATCTAATTCACATCTACTTATTTCCCATAGAGAGGTTGTTTTTAAACACAGTAACTGGGATGCATGTATGCATGAATTTATAGAAGACACAGAAGCATGTATAAAAACCATTTTTTTAACTTATCTTTGGGATATTGATTGTCAATTATATTTAAAATGATGGTATGCAATAGATCAATTATTAATATTATGTAATAACCAATTTAATTGCTGTTTTGAACAAGGAACAGACACTTTGTCAGGTTCTTAAGACACAATTTTTTTATAGGTTTTCCAAAATACACGAATATATCTTACAATTCTTTATTAGCATGACAGTAGTTTTAATAGGATGCTGAAACTGTGCTTTGAGGTGAAGGCGGCAATTTTTAACCATGATTTTTAAGTTTTTTACGCAACCTTAGAATAATATCTGCAGCCTTGGGAAAGCAATACCCAATCTCAAAGTAATATATCACCTTAGACTCAACATTAAAACTTCACTACCACATTGCAAGATTTGGCTGCCAATTTATACCTATGAGTGCATGACAGTGCAAGCTTTAATGCTTCATTAAAGAAACATTGCTTTAAATCTTATCTTAATCCTACTTTCTAGGATAAGAATCACATTAAATATTATCTCAACTAGAAGTATCCTTAGAGGCCCAGCCTCTTGGCCTGCCTTATGCCACGTGTTGGAAAGGCTCCAAACCTGAGTTACCAGGTTAAAGCTAACTTACTAGTAACCAGTGTTACACCTATTTGATCATACCCAATAACTTATAAGCTAGTACTCTACGATGAAGACACACAGAGCATATCACATCTCTAAAAACCAAATGAAGCGGCTACACAAGTCTTATAAATTTAGACCAATCAAATAAATTTAATTTTTCTAGCTATAATTATAAAATAAAAAGCACTTTGTCATTAGCTAAATCACAATTGCAGAGAATTTTCTTAGGAAAAAAACCATCTATCAGCTTTTTCGCCCCAAAACCATGAGGCTGCAGACTCCCTTTCTTAAAAACAGTTTTTCCAGCAGGGGCCCTCCTGCTGTGCCTGATCCTGGCTAAAGAGTGTGGCCATTCTCTTGCTGAACTGGCAGATAAAGTTTTAGCCACTTTTATTTTCCAACATGAAACATAGAACATTCAGTCATTCTGATGACTAGATACGAACACACATGAATTGAACACGTGAACAGACTGGTACACCAGACATTAGACGTTAGACAACACAAAGGGAACAGAGAACTTCTGCTGTAAGGGCTAAAGAGAAAAAGGCAGGGCGCCCCCAAGATTTCTCTCTGCCTCTGGGAGAATTTCAAAATCCATTTTCCTCCCGCCTGATGCAGTTTCCAACTGTGGCCAATCGACCTGATTATTTAATCCAAACCCTTTTATTTCTCTCGCCTAAAAAGTAGCTTCTGGAAGCTGCGCCGACTGCCTGTTATGTTCCTAGATCCTGATATCACTGCTGAACCTGAGCGGATCAAGTGTGGGTTATCGCTGTTCCAGCTCAGACTGTACCACACCTTAGCAACTTTTTGCCCGTTGCTTCTCCGTGTTCCGGTATGAATTTTCTATTTCTTTCCTGTCTGGGGCGCTCCATACCAGCAGTGTTTCTTCCAACATCTTCTGCCATTCCCAGGTCTCGCATTGGTTTGCCAAATTGTTGGGGCCAGCCTGCGGCTCTCATATCCGGGTTCCAGCCTGGGAGGCAGCCTGGAGCTGAAAGAGAAGAGAGAATCTAGGCAAGTCGAGAAATAATGGAACCAAGACATGCTAGTCTGCTCAAGGTTCAAATGTTTAATGGCAGATGCGCTTTATAAAGGAGGGGGGAGGCCCATTCCCACCATTTCATCCTTGGAGCCCAGCTGCAGGTGACCATGTGCAGTCTTTGGAATAGCTAGGCAGACTCCGAGCAGATAGCAGTGATAGTGGCTGAACAATAGAGTGATTTAGGGAGGCAGGCTCCACCCTAGGTAATCTCCTCAGTGGCAGCAAAGTGAGGTCTGGTTCAGCCAGATTCAGGTTGGGAGGGGGGAGGTTACACCTAAGACCTCCTGTGGTGGTTTGAATATGCTAGGTTAATGGAGTGAATCTATTAGGAGGTCTGACCTTGTTGGAGTAGGTGTAGCATTGTTGAAGGAAGTGTGTCACTGTGGGGGTGTAATTTAAGACCCTTGTCTTAGCTGCATGGAAGCTAGTCTTCTCCTGTTTGGCTTCAGAAGAAGATGTAGAACTCAGCTCCTCCAGTGACATGTCTACTTAGATGCTTCCATGTTCTTTTCTTGATAATAATGGACTGAATCTCTGAGCCTGTAATCCAGCTCCAATTCAATGTTGTCCTTATAAGAAATGCCTTGGCCATGATGTCTCTTCACAGCAATGGAATCTAAGATCTCCAATCTGAAGCTTTCCCTCCAGCAGTTTCTATATGACTATTTGTCAATGCATGTGTTCTAATTTTGGTTGGAATATTTTATTTTCTCCAACTGTGGTAATTGAAAGTTTGCTGGGTATAGTAGTCTGGTTTGGCATCCATGTCTCTTTGAGTTTATAAAATATCTGTCTATGCCCTTCTGGCTTTTACACTCTCCATTGAGTATTCAGGAAGTACTCTAATAGGACTGTCTTTGTATGTTATTTTGGCATTTTCCCTTGTAGATTTTACTATTCTCTCTTTCTTTGTTTCATTTATTGTTTTGATTATTATGTGCTGAGATAATTGTCTCTTCTGGCCCAGTCTATTCGCTGTCCTATATGCATCTTGTAATTCAATAGGTACCCCTTCTTTAGATTAGAAAATGAGCCTTGACTCTGAAATTCTTGTTCAAGTTCCTAAATTTTTCATTTCAAGTTTTTACACAGTTTTTATTTTCTTTATTGATTTTATTTCCACTGACACGTCTTGAACTCTTTTCTTTATGTCATTCCATGGTTACATGATTTTATTTTTTCTGTGTGCTTTCATAAGTTTTATTAATGGATTTATTAATATTCTATTTAATGACATATGCATAACAGCTATTTGTATTCTTTGCCTTATACTTCAGCTATGTTGCAATATAATATTCCACACCTACTGTGGTGGAGTGCTGAGCTCTAATAGAGATATATTGTTCTGGCTGTTATTGATTGGGTTGTTATACTTGTGTCTAAACATATGGGTTTGGAATAATTGTGATTCTAGGTGCTGATATTTGGTACTGTCTTTGTTGGGTGTTTGTTCCACCCCTTGCTTTTCATTGCTCTTTCTGGTTCTTACAACTGCTCCTTCCAAGAAAGTGAATATAACAACAACAAAAATAAATAAATGTAAACAATACATAAAAAAAACTCATAGTGGAAGCTGTTGTGTGTCAAGGTTTTCCCCTCACATCTTTCCTTGAAATGTTCACTGAGTTTGGTTTGCATTGCAATGGTCTGGTTTGAGGATTTTGGCCTTTAATACACCATCAATAGTTAATCCTTACTGGGACTCCTCTTGTTTATTCTGTTGTTGCATTGGATCTGGAGGACAGAGAGAGATGAGGTATATTTTGGGGTGATCAAAGGTCCTAGATCAAAGTCTTGAATCTGGGTCTGTGTGGCAGCTGAGTTGGTCAGCTCATGAGCTCTCCTCCATATTCCTACACCACCAGGGTGAGCTCTTCAGTACTGCCCCAGCTAGCTTACACTCTCTGGGCTGCCTCACCCTTGTCCTCACCAGCATCTCTATTTGGCTCATCAACATCCATGCCACTAGAGCCAGCTTTACTGTACTGTTCAGTCAAGGTGGAGGGACCACTCTCCCTAATGTTACAGCTGGTGGGGGTCTATAATAGCTCCCCTGCTGTTATACCCCCAGGGCTGGCTTACTTGTGTCTTCACTAGCAGCTCTATTATTGTGCTACCTCTGCAAAGTAAGCTCTTGCAAGTGCTGCAGATGGTGATGGCTGGGACCAAGTTTATTGATGTCATGACCTTGAAACCAGCTCTCCTAACTACTGCCTGTGGCAAGGGTGAGAGGTTTGGAGGGTGTTGCCTCCATGCCACCTCAAGCAGCTGAGTGGCATACCTAGCTTATTAAATGTGGCTTTGGGGACCAAAATCAAGCTCTTATGCTTGCAAATCAGGCACTACCTGAAGTTATATTTAATAATAACCCCTTCTTAGTTCTTTTTGTCTTCTAGTAATTTAATATATCTGGGTTTTGGTTTTTACTCTTCCCATAAACTGTTTACATCCAATGATCTACAAAGTTCTGAGACAAATCCTGAAAGTTAAGGATAACTAGAGGACTCTCTTTCTTCTTCCTTCTTTTTTCTTCAGAAACTGAAGTCATGACATGGAGCTACCATACTGCTTTTTAAAACATCTAGCAGAGTCAATGGGGTGAGCAGACCATTGCAACAGTCTTGATATACACTGCAATTTATCTTCTGATGTTCCTCAAATTCTTCCATGCAATGTTTTTGCAGGCAGCAGTCTTTGAAACGAGTGGCATTTTTCTAATTTTAAATAAGGTCAATCAGTTGAGTAAGTATTGATGAACAAGCATTTACTAAAACCATGTCTCAGGGAATGCCAATCTGTATTGAACATGTGTCATGCCTAAGAGATTTCTTAATTAACCTGCTGCCACTGTCAATGAGAGTTCAATGTTGTTTCAAGAAAGACCCACAGCATAAGTACATGGAATTTTCTTATGTTCACTCTTTGTATTGGTGTTCCAAGAACACAGTATATTTTGATATTTTATTTGGCTTATCAAAAACTGTATAATTGATGAAGAGCATCTAAATGTCTGGCTTGAATTCTGTGAAATGCTACTACCTATTGTGTTTTAATACTTTGCTACTAATATGCTGAAATATTAGAAAATCCAAGGCAAAATGTTGGTGGATGACCTGGTTTTGTTGCTTTATACCATGCTGTAAATATTCCTGCAGATTTTATTCTGGAACACCAACCTTATACATATTTTACTTTGTATCAAATTTGTTTTTGTTTATCTGAAAAATAACTATAAGATATAATACTTTTTATTTAAAATACCATATTTATTATAAATGGGTTCTTTCTTCATATGACAGCATTAAAAATTAAAGGATAACAAAGTCAGAAAGTTCTTAAAATACTACATACAGGGCTTGCTAAGGTTTACAGATATACTACCCAGAGCAAGATATGGAACATTTCTTAGATTCATGAGGTTTCTTTATGTTTGAGCTAACTTCTTAAGGTAGTTTTTAAGAAACCATTCTGATTCTGAATTTTAATTAGTTCTGAAAACTAATTTTACAGGATTTTAAAATCAATTCAATCTGAAGATAAAATAGAAGTTTTCTCTTCCAGGTTCTTGTAAAAATGGGGTGAAGAAGAGCATCGATAATTTTCCACCATTCAACAACAATTTTAAGTTCCATATAGCAGTAAGATTAATGACAACGTCATGGTTTTTGTATTATTTGTTCTTTACAAGTATGTTCCTACTTGTAAAATACACAGTCACTTATAACACACTTATAGTTATAACTGTGCCTGCAACTTTGCTGTACATTTTAAATGCCATTCCATTCATTATACAAATTGCCTCACCCAAGGTCATGAGCATTAAAGAATAAGTTTGTATTACATTAATTTTCTATTGGTGGGTAATATGCTACCACAAATTGAACAGATTAAATCAACAAATTTATTCCTAACCATTTCCATGTAGTAGGAAACTGAGAGAAAAAAAATAACCAAAAACTGCTGATCAGATTTCTCCAGATTGAAAGTTAATTGGCCTGAGAATTTTGCTAATTATAATGTCTCTGACTTTTAAAAGAACTTAAGTCAGACTGTTGCAGATAATCATCCTTTGGAATAACTCAAATCAACACAGGAATATTATGACACCTGCATAGTCTCCTCAATAATATCCTACAACATTGCTGCAGGGATAGCATCTCACCCAAATGTATCATTCAAGTCACAGGGTAGAAATTACATGAGAAGTGTATGCTACTGGCCCAAAATTTTGAAGGCACTTTCCCCATCATGTGTCAAAAGCCTCAGTTTAGATTATAAAACATGAACTAAACAACTGTCCCACACTTTCATATTGACTGCATTGTACATTTGCCTGAAGAGGAATAATTAATTATGGGAATAAAAGACTATTTTAGCTAGCTGAAGCTGTTGATTATTGAGGGCTTATTATGCTTCATTATTCAATTAAAACGTTGGGCAATTCATGAACTAAAAGTTTGGTTCCAGTTTATAGTCACAAAGGCTTCAACTTGCAGAAGTAATGTAAGTTTGGATCACATAAGTGAGAATGAAGCAATGAACCACGTTCTTTAGGACCTCATATATTTATGCTGTTATATACTGTATTACATACCTTAATGCAAATTTGAACTAGATTTTAGGGGTATATAGACTTAAGCAATCATAGTATCAGATTTACACTATCAAACAAATCAACAACTAAAGCAGATGATTTAACCTGGCAAAGAATCAAATCTTTGGTTTGAACTGTAGTATTCTTGATTGTATAGCTAAATTATATCAGTTAAATTTTTACCATGCCTTGGAATATTGCTATTGAGTAATACTTTGGAAGCAAAGAGTTACATTTATAATCACTGTCCATGCCTATATGGAAGTGTGTGTTGTATCATGTTAGGAATACACTCATTGCTTATGCAGGATGTTTTCACTTCTGGACTTTTAGAAGTGATTTCTTTGCAGTTTTCAAAACAGAAAAGCCAATCTCACCCAAACACATCATAACCATTTTACTTCTCTGCTTGTTTAGAAATCTTAGTGTTGTATTTGTAACCCACTGATAAAATGTGTCTGACTTTATGATTAATGAATTTCTTTTGAGAGAGGACTCACCTTCTTTTAATGTGTCTTATCTTTGTAAGCTGCCTTAAAGTCTCTTTGAAACCAGGCAGAGTATGAATAAGCAAATGCATGAATAAAATTTAGGCAGGCAGTTTTACAAGAAACACTGATGAATTTGCTGATAGGCCGGGAGCTCTGAAATATGATTTCTTGATGTTCAGCTATCAGTCTTCCTAAGCCAAAGGGAACTGAAACCCTCAATCATTAACTTGGCTTTTGCTGTTGTCAATAGATCCCTCTGGCATTGCTTTATAATGCATCTGATCTGAGCCTACTGATATAGATTCTACTCTACTATCTACTATCTTTAACGTGAAAAGCAATTGAATGCAGAGAAGGTAAAATGAGAATTTTGAGAAATTAAGGTCCTTCAAAAATGACTTCCGAAGCTGTGTCAGCTCAATGCAGATGAGTGTCGGCTGCCAAAGATTCAAAATGTGGTGCATCAGCAGAGCAATGATTGTGACGATAAAAGCAGTGGACCTCACATGCTCACATAATGGTAAACACCCTTTTAGATGTCTGAAAAATGATGCTTTACTTCTCTGCTATGAATATAATCATTTTTTTTGAAACGTGGTGCTATTTGAAAAAGTTCCCAGCAACAGCTACAAAAACTGATGAATGTAACTTAGCAAAGCAAGTAAATGAAAACATGTAAACCTATTAAAATTCCAGGAAGAAAAAAAAGTCAGTATAGGAGCCAGGTATTTAATAAACAAATTTTTAAAACTAATAGAATAGGCTTTATATTGTGTGAAATTGCAAGAAAAGGTAAAGGTGCTAGAAAGCAAGGAGGATAGCAGTAAAATCGATGGGAGTGGCTAGTGATAGACCTGTGAAATGCAGAAGGAGGAATGAAGCAAGACTGTAAAAAGGCAATAATCTAGATGAACAAGACTTGCTGAGAGTTGCCAATCACACACTGATTTTATGTATGCTGTGATAAGATGGAGTTAGTGAAACAGGATGATGAATTGAGACAGTAATAAGACGTTTATTGTTAGTGTTTTATTGTGCAAAATCAAGGGAAGAAACCTATTAAACTAAGAATTTCAAATTTATATAGATTTAAAAAAATTCATGGGCTATAAGGAAGAAACCGTACAACTCATTCAATCATGTTTATGACTCTGATGATTTTAGGTACTGTTTATATTTCAAGAAATACCTGTAATATTTTTGTCTGGATGCATTAATAAATTGACACAACTTTAGTCGATTTAGACAGAAATTTTTTTCTTATGTCAAACACTCACAATTCCTACTTGCTACATTTATCTAAAATCAAAAGGTTGGCTTCTTTGATAATAGTCATGATCATAGATGTTAGCACTTTTCTGCAATATGACCATATGCAATCCTAACCATCAGCCAAGATTGTACAAATCTATGCATTCTTGGACTTTACTTAATGTGGATCTCTGTCTCTTTCTTATATACATATTATGACACTTACAAGTACCCATAAAGTAACTGTATTCAACCTGTGATCTGTGGGCTACATGTATCCTAAGATAGCTCAGAATGTAATGCAACGCACATGAGAAATAAAACAAAAAGTGGAGTGCAGATATAAAAATTAAAGCTCATCCCGGGTGGGATACTTCCTCCAGCAAGACTTCATGTCTTTAAGGTTCCAAAATATCCTTCTTTATCACTACTAACTAGGGAGCAAGTGTTTAAATACATGGACAAGTACAGGGAATTTCTCATCAATCCAAAACCCTTCACCTCTCTTCCAGTCTGTAAATAGGAGATAGGCCTACCTGGAAATTAACTTGCCTAAGTCTTCTTAGACACCATTTGTCTACATGGAGAAGAGCACCTTGTATTTTTCCCCATGAGATATCTCATGGGCCTGGGAGAATCTCAGGAATGAAAAGTTGTCTGGATCCAGATCCCTGCATGATCTTCACCTAACCTCTGCATCTGTACTAAGATATTCTAGGAGAGGGATTTTCTTCCCACTTTGTCCTCACCAAATTTCCCCATATTAAAGCAAGCAAGGCCAGGCCATTAATTGAAAGTTTGTGTTTACACATAAACTATGTTTTCAAAATTAATTTAATTAACTAAGTAACTTCTAATATGCTTTCTAGAAGCATCATTCTTTTATGCTAAAATGACCAAAAACATGTTTTATAACCATAAGAGTTTTGCAAGCACTTTTGCCATTTAGAAAAAAGGACCAGAGCATCATAGATATATTGTATTTAAATTTTTAAAATAACATTGCAGATATTTAGAGGTTATTTATATTGCATAAGAGCAGCCTTATAATTTTTCCCATACTGGACAAAATAAATGGAAACACTTATCGTACCTACCCAGAATTTTTGACATATTGCCATAATTTTGACTTGAATAGAAATTTCATAGAAGTAATTACCATCTCCAATTTTAAGACCCATGACTATTAGACCAATTAATTAACAGTTTTATGATTAGTAATGTTCTTAGTTAAGAGAAGAATGCTGAGTAACTTAAAGTTGAAAAATCAATATATTTTGAGCAAAACTATCTGCCAAGTAAGACTTGAAAATACTGGTGATCTGCCTCATCACAGTGTTTTAGAACAGATTTTAGCATCAAAATAGAAATTACAAATTTGTTATCAAGATTCATTTTTATAAATAACTAGTTCCTTTTAATGTTTCCATATGTTTTGAAAAATTACAGACTTTAAAAATAATCATAATCTGTCTTGATAGAGTATTTATGCTTCTGTTAAAGACAAGTGTATTTAACATTATTTCAGTGTCATCTCCAGAGATAGACCATAATCAGTTTGGAATACAATGTTCTTTTATTAGAACAAATGATAATGTAAGGCTATACTCATTATCTTTACAGATTATTTTTTAAGCTAGTGAGGGTGAATACATTACAATACGGTAACTAATTATAAGGTGGTCATAAACAGAAGATGTGGTCATTGTCAAGCAGAACAAAGATTCAAGTGAAATGTACCTCTGATACATGAAATTTGAGGGTTTGTTTTTAAATATTTTGATAACATTATTTAGTCTGTTTGGTATATGTGGTTAACATGCTAACTGAGTTAGGTGCAGGCAGCTGCACTGCAGAGCAGGTAGAAACATGCCAAAGTGGACAAGATGAAGATACCTTAAAATGAGAATTGCTGATAGTGTAGTACTATGGACAATATCGAATTGATCCTAATATAAGTTAAAGTGCAATTATACTTTATTTCAGATGATAATAAAAGATCACATTCAACTCTTCTCCATTTCCTAAGCTCATTGATATAATATGGTAGAAATGGAATACTATTTTGTCCAACTTGGGAAAATGCATTCATTGGAAATTTAAAAGTTGAGTTACAAAATATTCTCATTCCTAAACATTAAGGAAGGATGACTGTTACTTCTTCTCATTCTCTTCCAGACTATTTTGGTCCTAGTATGTCATAAAAAAGATTTAAAGGCCATGGATCTTAGAAATAAGAAAGTAGACTTACATGTACCATCTATAAGAGCATGTGCAGAGTAAATCCTAGGAAATCTGTAACAACTCAAGTTACTTTAGCTACTCTTTTATCTACTATAAACATACACAGCATGAATGTATAGTACCAAGTGTAATAATATCAGAGCACATTAAACATCTAGGCAATGATTCAACAAAGCCTAGCTGTTACTTATTCAAGGATAAGAAAGTACCTTTAATTGTGTACCTTTTGGTAACCCCACCAGCCTCCAATAGGTAGTTCCAATATAGTGACCAAACAGATGTTCTGGCGAAATTAAATGGGACAGTAAATTTTAAAAAAAGGTTTTGTTTGTTTTGTTTTGTTTTTTAAAGACCAACATAAATCTGAGTAAAAGAATAGTACTTTCAAAAAAATGGTTCTGGAACATTATGAATTATATAAACACAGATCATGAAAAATGATAATTCTCTTTAAATATTGAGTTTGACCTTTAATCATCTCATTTAAAAACTGTTAATAAAATAAAATGCACAGATACTATAAAATGTATGAGTCTTTCTGTGTGTATGAATATATGTGTGTACTCATGTATGTGCACATGTAATATAAGTAGATAGTATTCAATATATATGCCATATATACACATACACATACACTTATACATATACATATGGCACAAATATATGCTTAGAGCTTGATATAATAAAAAAAAATACAATAGAAAGTACTGGTAACTTCTACCCAGTCCTTTCTGCTGGGGCAGATGCATAGTTGGTCTGCTCCTGCGAAGATACCATATCCAGATCCATCCTAGAGGACCTGCTGCACTCAGTACAGTTGAATTACAGGGAAGGAAATGGAAAGGAGCCTGAGGAAAAGAAGGTCCAGTGACAGGCCGAAAGTGGGATCCAGCTCAAGGGGAGGTCCCAAGGCCTGACACTGTTGCTGAGGCTGTGGAGCGCTCACAGGAAGGAACCTAGCATGGCCATACTCAGGAGAACCCAGCAAGCGGCTGAGTCAGATGCAGATAGTTGAGCCCAATAAATGGACAAAAGCAGCTGACTCCTGTTGTTGAATTAGGGAAAGACTAAATGTAGCTGAGGAAGAGGGCAACCCTGTAGGAGGACTAGCAGTCTCAATTAATCTGTCGCCCTAGATCTCTCAAACACTGGACCACCAAACCAGCAGCATACACCAGCTGATATGAAGCCACCGGCACACATACAACAGAGGATTGCCGGGTCTGTGTTTATTCAGAGAAGATGCACCTAACCCTAAAGAGACTGGAGTCCCCAGGTAGTTTAGAGGTCAGGTGGCATGAGGGGTAGGGACATGCATGTGGAGAGAGAGGGGTGGGGAGGAGGTATGGGATGTGGAGCAGTAGGAGGATGGATGGGGTCAGGAGTAAAATATGGAGTGTAAAATAAATAAATAAATTTTAAAAAAAGAAAAAGAAAGTACTGGTAAATATATTGAACAAAACATTCATAAAGGATAATATATTAACGGCAAATAATCACATCAACATATATTTATTAATCATCACTACTCATAAACATTCCAACTATATGGAGATATGCTTTTTGCATCAAATACAATGACTGAAAGTAAAATTGACAGAGTATCAATCAACATCAGTTTCATATAATTGCTCAACAGGAAGGATTTTATCTACTTTAGAAATCACCTTGACACATTTTTATAAAATTAAAAACACACACAAGAAGTTGAGATAGCAATATCATTTTTAGAAATATACCCCAAAGGAATGAAATCTGTTGCCATAAAACTAGTTGTAAAGTTAATATGTACCATAAAAACTGAAATCACCAAAATATCCATTTACTGATGAATGTAATGATTGAATAAATAACTTTTATATTCACATATAATACAACTCAGACATAAAATATAATATAGATATGTACTAAAAGAGGTTTTAAGCAAAACCAGTTATGTATTTTATGAAACTTTAACATAAAACCTATGCTTACAGAAGTTAGATTAATTATTGTTTGGAAGTGAAATGACAGTTGTTATTGGAGAGTACAGTAAGCGTCTTAGAGTTTTACTGCTGTGAAGAGACACCGTGATAACCAAGGCAACTCTTACAAGGACAATGTTTAATTGTGGCTGGCTTACATGTTCAGAGGTTCAGTCCATTATCATCAATGCGAGAACATGGCAGTATCCAGGCAGGCATGGTACAGGAGGAGCTGAGAGTTCTGCTTCTTCATCTGAAGGCTGCTAGGAGAAGACTGGACTCTAAGCAGCGAGGATGAGGGTCTTAGACCAACGCTCATGCCCACAGTGACACACTACTATGACAAGGTCATACCTCCTAATAATGTCACTCCTTGCGGGAAGCATATTCAAGCATCCACAGGAAGGATATGCTTTAAGTGACAAAAATATGTCTGACATAGTACTATAAATCAACTAACTGTATATACAAGACAGGTTCATTGATTCTGTATAAATTTTATGTCACTAAAGTTAGAATTAATATTTTAGATAGAGTTTTGCATCATGGGGAAATATTTGTGGTGTGTGTTCCCCATAAAATTTTTGATTGTTTTTAAACTGTAAGGAGAATATTAGGAAAATATAAAACAGTGTAGTATCTAAAAAAAAAATAGAAAATATACATATCAAGAAAGAAAATATTTTAAATAATGCTTAGTCCAATTGTAAAGAAATTAAAGTTATGAGATGACACTTTTGCTGAAATGCTTAGCCGACATCAAAATGTTTGATAATGATGGTGATCAGACCTAAAAAATTTTCTTTATTACCTACGTTTGGACAACATTTTGACAAAATCTATGAAAAGAATTGCATCTTTGATTTTAGAAGTCCTACATCCAGGATTGCTGTTATTAATAAACCAACATTTGCCTGAATTGACTTTTATGCCTCAATATGTATTGCAGTTTTGTGTGCCATTACAAAATAATGGAAACAGTGTGCAAATGCAGAGTAAGCTACAGAATGTTTAGCCTCACCTATGCTATGAACTACCACAGAATTGTAGAAACAACAGCTCTATGTGAGCCAATGAGAAGACACTCCTGGGTACAAAGGCAACCAGCAAGGTGAAGGACCGTATTACTCTACCAGTCCATGGATATACAAATGACAGAATATGGAGAGGCTGATTTATTTAAATAAAGCAAAATATTGCCTTTAAAATCGTGGCTTGTGGGGGGTAAATGATAAAGGGAATTTTCTCAAGCATTTTGAGATTGGAGACCACCCCCATGTTTTAGAGTAATTTATATTTTCAACTGTAATTTTTTCAAGACAGTAATTGATGCTCATTCTTTAGATGTATGTGCATGCATATTAGAGCAATCAAATACAAATAAATGTATCATTAGCCTACACAGAATCCATTACACAATACAGAACAACATTCTACCCACAGGCACCCTGGTGTAGAGCTGCGTTTAGAGTCCAGGATTTTCCATGTTTAATACCTGATGTGATCTGTAATGACTTCTAGTTAACAAGGTCATTTTTAACTATGGTAGGTAGTTTGGATAGCTGATGTCTTCTGTATGCATAAGGCATTCAAATTACCTTAGAGAAGAGCTTTGGGTACTGCGAGACAAGGCAGAGAACCCTGCTAATGCCTGACTTTTTAGAGTGATATCCTAATTTTAGGAGTTCCACTTTCAAAAGCAATTAGCGGTAATGAAAATCTGCAAAATAATTGAGTACTCTTTCCACTTAGTATTTGAAGTGATGGGTTTAGTCTATGAAAGTTCCAGTAATGAAAAGAAGGGGAATACATGTGAAGGAATTAAACAATACCAGTGAGACCTATTTTTTGTGTCTTAATTATTTCTGTGACTAAAAGTTATACCTTAAATTCATAGATAAATTATAAGGCAGGGTGACAAAAAAACAATAAAAGTGACAAAATTTCTGAGACTCACTCTTGTCACAAGGTTTAATTATTCCAAGGTGTATTTCACTAACTATAAATCATAATAGAGACTCTTTTCAACTTGTAGTTACTACATTGTAAAGGCAGTGGGAAGTAAAGGCAAATTATACATTTTTAAAAGAAATTAAAATTGTCATTTTAATCATTTCCATTTTTCAATATGAAAAAGTTATTATTACAAAAGTATAATATTTAATATTTCCTTGGAGTTTACTTTAAAAAGACTATAGATACAGCAACAAACAAAATTATAAATTGGGAATTAACGTGCGTATATATGGAGAAGACAAGTTGTGTACGACATGACAGACGTAAATTAAACAGTCAGGGAAAAACACTGGATGCACAATACTAGAATTAAAACAATGACTGGAAGCAAGTAGATAAGTGGAGGTCAGAGAAGGTAAAGAGATAATTGTTTCCCAGAGAACCAGAGGTTGCAAAGTGTCAGTAAATTACTCTTGTCAACTGTTTCGAGCGCCTCTGACTCCAGGATGTCATTACTTCTTATTGTTGTTGTTCCACTGTAAAATTTTGTTCACTCTTGAGCTCAAGGACTTCCCCAGGTGGAATGCTTCCTCCTGATCTTGGATTGGAGGGCTGCCTCTATCTGATCTCCAGCCTTTTGCTTCTGCATTTATTTTACGTGGTTTTTTTTGTTGTTGTTGTTGTCATTGTTATTGGGTTTTTGTTTTGTTTTGTTTTTGTGGCTTTTCTTCTGCAGTACAAAATAAAACATTCCTAGAAAGGATATTTTGGATTTTGATAGAAAAAGGATGGATGTTTTATTGCCCATGATCTTCTAAGGTCAGTAGAAGTCCTGCTTTCCAGGACTTAGGCCCACCTACACTGCCAGGCTCCAGGATCAAGACACAAAGGTTAACTTCACATCCCAGGGAATTTGCTCCAGGAGCCCAGCACCTATGGACTCATGCAAGTAGGAACCCCTGGCTTCCCTGGCTTAAGGCCACCAATGCTAGTGTGGAACTTCCTGTACCCTTTCCTTGGAGGAATACAGAGATTTTAGCTCTGTTAAGATTTATTCATTTTAGGAACTTTTTATCATAGCAATAGAAATCAAACATTAGTCTGGCTTAGGAGCTTGGTGCTATTCCTAGTAGAGACTGAAGTTGGGAGAGGCCATTGAAGGGCTGGAAGGGTAAAGGTTCACTTTTTAGCAGGATTAAAAAAAAAAAAAGACATCAGGGTTAGGTATCAGTGTAATGCTGGCTCTTTTTTTAAAGAGGTATTTTTTCTTATTTTATTTTATGGAATTATTTGACAAACATTGGTTTCTCCTCTCCCTAAAGGTCTGGTAGAGGCTTGCAGTGTGTCCATGTGAGGCTCAGTTTGCTGTGTTTGTTTTTAGAGATTTCTTAAGATGTTCTTGTTGCTTATGAAGAATCTCTTTAAGTTATTTTTTGTTTCACTATGGTATGTCACACACATTAAGAAATTCATTTATTTTGTTTAGTTTCCAATTTGATAGAACAATATTTTAGGAGGATATTCTTATAACCAACCCTCTGGAATTCATTGGTGTCTGTTGTATTATCTCTTTATTCATTTCTAATTTTATTAATTCAGGTATTCTCTACTTTTCTTCGTTAACTGGATCAAATAGTTGTCTTCTTAATTGTTCAAAGAATCAATTACTTGCTTTATTTATTAGAATTTTCTTTATTTACACTTCAAATATTATTCCCTTTCCTGGTTTCCCCTCTGAAAACCCCCTATTCCATCCAATCTCACCCTGCTCACCAACACACCCACTTCTGCTCCCTTGTCCTGCCATTCCCCTACACTGGGGCATCCAGCCTTCTCAGTCCCAAGGGTCTTTCCTTCCATTGATGTCTAACAAGGCCATCCTCTCATACATATATAGCTGGAGCCATGGGTCTCTCCATGTGTACTCTCTGCTTGGTGGTTTACTCCATGGGAGTTCTGAGGGTACTGGTTTGTTGTGGATAGCCCTAAGGCTAATTATATTTGATGTTAATTCCATTCTCCTGTGAGTGGTTGTGAACAAGGAATGAGTCAGCACTCAGGTGATTTCCTGTAAACCTGCTTCCCACCTTAATTTGTAAAATAAAGGAGAGGTGATGATTGGGTAGATAAAAGGGAGGGTGGAGCAGGAAGGTGAGGGTGAGAGAAGAAGGAGAAAATGGAAGAGGGAGAGGACATAGAGGAGGAGGAGGAAGAAGGAGAAAAGTGGGGCAAAGCAATAGGCCTGGAGAAACTGCAAGTTCTAAGTGGTCTCCTAAGCTGTGGAAGATGGTAATGTAGCAGTAGATCTGCCCAATGTAGGCACACAGCATGTAATCATATTAACTGTGTTGTGTTTTCATTGCTGGGGCATATTTGGATGGAGATTTACCCAAACACTGGTTGTTTCATATTGTTGTTCCTCCTATGGGTCTGTAAGCTCCTTCAGCTCCTGCTGTCCTTTCTCTAGCTCCTTCATTGTTGACCCTGAGCTCAGTCCAATGGTTGGCTGTGCGTATCCACTTCTGTATTTGTCAGGCACTGGCAGAGCCTCTCAGGTGACAACTATATCAGGCTCCTCTCAGCAAGCACTTGTTGGCACCCACAACAGTGTCTGGATTTGGTGGCTGTATATGGAATGGATCCCCAGCTGGGGCAGTCTCTGGATGGTCTTTCCTTCAGACTCTGATCCAGAATTTATCTCTGTATCTTGTCCCATGGGAATTTTGTTCCCACTTCTAAGAAGGACTGAAATATCCATACTTTGGTCTTCCTTCTTTTCTTGAGCTTCATTTGGTCTGTGAATTGTATCTTGGATATTCTTAGCTACTGGGCTAATATCCACTTATCAGTGAGTGTGTACCATGGATAATATTTTCTAGTTCCATCCATTTGCCTAAGAATTTCATGAATTCATTGTTTTTAATAGCTGATTAGTATTCCACTGTGTAAATGTGTCACATTTTCTGTATCCCTTCCTCTATTAAAAGGGCATCTGGGTTGTTTCCAGCTTCTGGCTAATATAAATATGACTTCTGTGAACATACTGAGCATGAGTCCTTATTACATGTTGGAGCAACTTCTGGGTATATTCCCAGGAATGGTATAGCTGGGTCTTCCAGTAGTACTATGTCCAATTTTCTGAGGAACCACCAAACTTATTTCCAGAGTGGTTGTACCAACTTGCAATCCCACCAGCAGTGGAGGAGCATTCCTCTTTCTCTACATCCTTGCCAGCTTACTATCAACTGAGTTTTTGACCTTAGCCATTCTGACTGGTGTGAGGTAAAATCTCAGGGTTGTTTTGATTTGCATTTCCCTGATGACTATGGATGTTGAACATTTCTTTAGGCGTTTCCCAGACAGTTGGTAATCCACAGTTGAGAATTCTTTGTTTAGCCCTGAACCCCATTTTTTAATAGGATTATATGGTTCCTTGGAGTCTAACTTCCTCAGTTCTTTGTATATATTAGCCCTCTGTCACATGGAAGGTTGGCAAAGATCTTTTCCAAATTTGTTGTTTGCCATTTTGTTCTATTGACAGTGTCCTTTGCCTGACGGAAGCTTTGTAGTTTGATGAGGTCCCATTTGTCAATTCTTGATCTTAGAGCATAGTCTATTGGTCCAAATCCAAGAACACATCAAAACAATCATTCACCATAATTAAATAGGCTTTATCCCAGGAATGCAGGGATGGTTCAATATATAAAAATACATCACTGCAATACACCACATAATCAAACTCAAAAAGAAAATAATCACATGATCATTTCACTAGATTCTGAAAAAGCATTGGACAAAATTCAACATCCCTTCATGTTAAAAGTCTTGGAAAGATGAGAAATTCATGGCCCACACCTAAACATAGAAAAATCAACATACAGCAAAGTAGTAGCCAGCATCAAACTAAATGAAAGAAACTTGAAGCAATCCCACTAAAATCAGGGACTACACAAGGCTGCCCTCTCTCTCTCTCTCTCTGTCTATTCAATATGGTACTTGAAGTTTTAGCTAAAGCAATTAGACAACAAAAGGAGGTCAACGGGATACAAATTGGAAAGGAAGAAGCCAAACTATCACTATTTGCAGATGATATGATAGTATATATAAGTGACCCCAAAAATTCCACCAGAGAACTACTACAACCAATAAACAATTTCAGCAATGTGACCGGATATAAAATTAACTCAAACAAATCAGTAGCCTTCCTATACTCAAAGGATATGCAGGCTGAGAAAGAATTTAGGGAAATGACACCCTTCATACTAGTCATGAACAATATAAAGTATCTTGGTGTGACTCTAATCAAACAAATGAAAAATCTATATGAAACGAACTTCAAGTCTCTGAAGAAAGAAATCAAAGAAGACCTCAGAAGATGGAAAGATCTCCCATGCTCATGGATTGGCAGGATAATTATAGTGAAAATGCCCATCTTGCAAAAGTCATATAAAGATTCAATGTAATTGCCACCAAAATTCCAACTCAATTCTTCATAGAGTTAGAAATGGCAATTCTCAAATCATCTGGAATAACAAAAACAAAACAAAACAAACAAAAAAAAACCCAACAAAACAACAACAACAACAAAAAACCCACTAACCAACCAAACCAACAAACAAAAAAGGCTAGCAAAACTATTTTCAGCAATAAAAGAACTTCTGGAGGAATCAGAATCCTGGACCTCAAGCTGTACTACAGAGCAATAGTGATGAAAACTGCATGGTATTGGTACAGTGACAGGCAGGTAGATCAATGGAATAGAATCGAAGATCCAGAAATGAACCCACACACCTATGTTCACTTGATCTTTAACAAAGGAGCTAAAACCATCCAGTGGAAAAAAAAGACAGCATTTTCAACAAATGGTGCTGGTTCAACTGTTGGCCAGCATGCAGACGAATTCAAATTGATCCATTCTAATCTTCTTGTACAAAACTCAAGTCCAAGAGGATCAAGGACCTCCACATAATACCAGAAAGTGATAGAAAAAGAAGTTGGGAAGAGCCTCAAGCACATGGGCACAGGGGAAAAATCCTTTGCTTTTAATTGATTCTTTGTATTATACTTTTTTCCTTGTTTATATTTTATCAGTGACTACTGGTATCATCTCTACTTCTCAAGTGTCTCTAATGTAAATGTTACTTTTCTTTCCTCAGCTGAAATGATGAGGTGAGAGCTGCACACAAGCTTTACAATACGTGATTTAGGCTGATCCCAGAGAATTTCTATCTAACTCAAACTGGCCTTTCTCTGCTTCTCACTGGATTGCTCTCCTTGGAAAATCTGCTCCTGAACTGGACTGCACTCAACTGAACTGCTCTGAACTGTAGTGAATTCAATTGACTTTAATTGAACTGTGTTGAACTGAATTGAACTCTCTTACCTTCACTGCTTTTTAAGTAGCCTCTCTTTTCTATCTGTTCTCCTGAGAGTTGGGTGTATCCTATCTCTTATTCTTTCTATTAAATATGTGATTCTCACTTTGTCCCTCAATTGTTGGGATTAAAGTTGGTGCATGTCTACATTTCAGTCAGATTATGTATTTGTACATGATCCCTTGACAGAGAAGGCATGTTACTGCATTAAAATTTCTCTATGATATCCTATCTGTAAATCCTCTTTTGGAGATGTTGCTTGTTCTTGTTTTTGTTTTCAAGACCTTCAGGTTCATTACTACATCATTAATTTGAGACCTTTTAATTTTTTCTTAGGTAGAACTATACACTTTCTTCTTAGTGGTACCTTCATTGTGTCCCACAGATTTCCAAAAAATGTATTTTCATTTTCAAGTCCAGAATTTTAAGTTTCCTTCTTTATTTCTTTATTGGCTCAATTGTCATTCATTTTAGTCTCTATGAATTTGTGTGTTTTTCTGAAGTTTATATTACAGTTGATAGCTAACTTCATTTCAATGGGATGAGATACAATAGTGGATGCTGTATTTTCCTATACAGTGTGTGTGTGTGTCCTATGTATGCATGTAAACATGTATTCTTGTAAAGGCTAGAGGTCAATGTCTTATGCCTTACTTACTCACACCCCACTTCATCTTTTGAGACAAGGGCTTTCACTGAAACTCTAATCTCTCTACTTGAGCTAAACCAGCTGGCCAGTGACCCCTGATTATCCTATTATTATCTGCCTCTTTAGTGCTAGGATTATAAGTGAGCATTAGTTTGCCTTGAAACCAAAGCCAGTCTGGCTTTTATGTAGGTTCATAGGATCAAACACAGGTTCTCATGCTTGTGGGGAAAACATTTTATCAACTAGCTATCTCCCCATCATACAAGGCCATATCCTTTCTTAAAGCTACCAAAGAAAAACTTTCTCCTTGCCCTTTTTTAGCTTCTCATGGCTACCTGCATGCATTTGCTTGAAGTTTCATCCTCTATATCAAAAGTTCACAACCTAAATTCTGGCTTCAGAATTCTATTTCCTTTTCCTGACTTGGATCACTTTCAATACTTTGATCTACCTACATAGTAGACAATAATTAAGACCTTTAATTTTATTACATCTGTGGTGTTCTTTTTTGCCATTTCACATCATGGGTTCCCTAGGTAAGGTTACTACAGTTATACAAAAGTTGTTATTTCTGGTACCTTTGGCTCAATGATGATTAAACGGTTGGGGAGATATGGATGCCCAGTAGGAGACAAAAAATTGCAAGGTTCTTCTATACCTTTTTCTACCTAGCTGCAGGTCACTAAGTAAGAGTGCCTCTGAAAGGGAATGCAAGAAACTTTGAAATGCTGCCATGTGCAGCCCCCTGTGATGCAGAGATCCAGAGGAGGTTCAGTGCCCCTTTTCCTCAGAAGGGAGTCTGTCTCTCTGCAGGAAATCTTTTTGAAGATGCCACAGCTATAGGTTGCTGAGTGTGGGGACTTCTCAAAGAAAATGCTGCTCTTTGCATTTTCTCTCAATGAAGAGTTTAAGTTCAAAATAATCTTCTATTTGTTATTGTAGTTTTTCTCTGTCTATTAATTGGATATTGCCATGCTTCTACCAAAAGTTTAGTACAGACTGAGGATGCTAATGCAGAATCGAATCGACTTATCAACCTTAAGAACTCACTTGTGCAATTATCAAGTAACACAATGGAGGTATTATGAACCCACTCCATTTTAGTAGGCTCTGGTTTTTGAAGACATCAAAAAACTTTTGAGAGCATCAAATCACAATCTTCAAAGTATAATTGGTAAACTGAGCCACCATTATTTTACTTAAAATATAAAGGCATTGTTTGTACATGTGACTAAGACAGCTAGCATGAAGAATTAATACTTTTTCAAAATTTATTTTATTTTACATGAATAATTTAGGATTTGTGGTGATGTTATTAAGAATGGCCCCTACAGGCTCACATATTTGAATGCTTAGTCATCAGAGAGTGGCATTATTTGGGAAGGATTAGGAGTTGTGTCCTTATTAGTAGAAGGGTGTCATTGGCTTTGAGGTTTCAGAAGCCCATGTGAGGTCAAGTTTCTGTCTTGCTGGCTAAAGATTAGGATGTAACTCTTAGCTAGTGTTCCATTGCCTAACTTTATGAAGGACTCCAGAACCACCACACTTGCTGGGAAATGAACCCACAGCTGACTTGGTTACAATCCAGAGCAGATACCCACCCAACAAAGAGGTGCCACTTACCTACGCACACACACACACACACACACACACACACACACACACACACACACACAATTTCCAGTGTCATAAATCCAGAAGACTGGATACAAATGCAAGAACACAACTATAAACAACCAAGATAGTATACCTCCTCCAGAACGCAGTGATGGCATTGTAAAAACCCCTGAGGAAATCAATTTAATTGACATTCAAGACAAAGACTTCAGAAAATCAATTATGAATATGTTCAAGGACTTTAAGGAGGATACAAACACACGCACACACACACGCACACACACACACACACACACACACACACATGTGCATTTAACTGGAAATTCTTACAGTTGAATAAAATAATGAAAACAATTCAAGACATGAAAGTAAAACAAAAGTACAAAAAAAGAAAAAAGAAAGAAAAGAAAAGAAAAAAGGAATAGGTAAAGACAATCCAAATTGCAATAAGACTGGAAATGGGAAATTAGGATGTCAAACAAATGCCTCAGAGCATTACTCAGCCCTTTTCTGAGAAACTTCTTGTAGTAGATGATAATTAATACAGGTATCCATAACTGGAAAAGATGTAGACTGTAGGAGACCTTGGAGGACTCAGCCTACATGTAATAGCTTTGTAAAGCCCATCTAATAAACATTCAGAGAAGCATATGAAAGATGAGGTAAACATACTGGAAAAGCCAGAGGTTATGAAGCCAGAATCTTTCACACCCAACAAGATTGACTGATACATATATGATCTCATGGAGACTGTACAATAGTCAGCAAGCACAAGACCAGCACAGGTTCAAATCAGAAAGAAGAGGATGTGGACAAAACATCTCATCTCCTACCAAAGAAGCTACTTGCAATTGATACCTGTTGGAAAAAAAAAAAGAATTTTTCTTTAATGAAGTATAACTGAGTATATTGATCATATTTCATGGCAGGTTCTATGACCAAGGGTAGTTTGTCAATAATAGAACATACTGTGTGTGTGTGTGTGTGTGTGTGTGTGTGTGTGTGTGTGAATGCATGCTTTTTGTTTTAATACTTTATGCCTTAATGTCTTTCATATGTTTTGATTTTCATTGTGAAATTTTTGAAGATAGAGAAGAAGTATGAAGATGGATGGGTATGGGGCTCTGGGAAGAGTTTGGGGAAGGGGAAAGTATGGTCAAAATATATGAAAATTTAAAGAAAAAAAGAGTAGAAAATAGCAGAAACTTTTATTATCGAGATTATATTTTAATTACATCTCTCTCTTCCTTTTCCTTCCTCAAAGCCCTCCCATCCATGTAGCTTTCTCCCACTCTTCTTCAAATTCAAAATCTTATTTTTGTCAACTGTTATTACATGCATATATATTTATATGCATACATATATAAGTGTATATATGTATACACACATATATACATATATACATATATATTTATCTATGTCCATATACCTATATCTCCTTAATTTAAAAGAAGTGACACATATAGACAGATGAGAGAAATTGACTCAGTTTTCAGAGGTGTATAAGTTGTGAAGTCATAGGTTAAAATGGAATAGATAGCTGAAAAGGTGGTCAATAGTCTTAACCTTCTTGAACTTTTGATATATAAGTTATTGCTTCTCACATTGGTTCCACGATGTTATTGGAATGGGACTTCAGTGAACTGAATGAATAAATAAGAAAACTACCTTTTTATATAGATCCTAGTTCAGTTGAGAATTACATACCAGACTAAAACCTAACAAATAAATCATCCCAGTTGCAGTAAATTTTAAGATAATCTCAGATAATTACGGTTCTCATACATATGGGAAAAGTAAAGATGAAATATCCCCTGTAGAAATGCAACAAAAGTTCTTCACTGAAGAAGAAGATTGTCAGATACATGAGGAGAAAAGGAATTCTAACAGAAAATCAGAAGAAATCTCATGTCAAATAAAAAACTAAAAATTAAACATCTCTAAATATTTGGACTTAGAAAATGATATTTTGAATTAACATGCTTGTTTTATTTTGAGATTTTGACAATATGGGCAAAGAAACAGCTAGCATATAAATGATACTACTGATTCATGAAAAAGCCAGTTATTAATTTTATTGTTGAAAATTACATTTCTGTACTTTTCATTAAAATATTACTAAATGCACCTACATTTAAAGGAAAAACACTTTTCATCAGAATATATAAGGTAAAAATGCAAAGTGGACAATAGCTTGGGCTTATTTGCACACTGAATTTATAAAGATCTCCCAGGAGCCAATGCAGAGATGATTAAGTAGACTCTGAGCAGAACACTTGGGCATGGTTTCTTACAACATGCCATCCAACTACCCAATCAACACTACTGAAAATGCTCAACTTTATATTTATGGGATTGCAAATAACCACTTCAAGGGAATGCAATCACCATGTACTTTGACTAACAAATATTAAATATTAAAGCAAAGCGTGGACAACAAGAAATTGGTAAAATTGTAACATAAAACAAGACTGCCATTAAGAATGTATAGATTTTCAAAATATTTAAAACTACTATAGTCGGCAGTAATCTAGCAATACTAATGCAAACTTGTGGATTCTGTATGCCTCACTGTCCTATTTTTGCATCTACAGCTAACAATGACATGTATATATGCACACCAGTAAACATCACAGAATGCTTATGACCATATAATATATAAAGTACAGATATAGGAAATAGCATAAATGTCTATGAGCAATAAAACAGACAAATGAAATGATATGCTGTTATGGGGTACCTGAAGATAAACATTTCTAAGATGTCTAGATTAAACCCACAGTCATATTATTTGTTATCATCAGTGGGGCTGTTCTGAGCAGCATGGTGAGAAACAGTCTTAATCTACAGTTTGTCCAAATTTTAAAAGGGAAGGACTGCAACTGTGACATATACAGAAAAAAATAAATCTCTGGAAGCCTGCAACAAGCAAGAGAGCATCGGTTACAGAAGCAGAGAGACAGTAGTTAAATGGTCAGGTCACACTCACAATCTTTAGGTCGGGTTCACATTGTATATGGATTTATGCAGATATCAGTCCATCTTAGAAATTTGTCACTGGTCTAATCTATCAGAGACTAGTTTTACCCACAATAATTTTAGCGCTTAAACACTTGTATCAGATAGCCTAATTATAGTTTCCTAGTCCTCTAAAATGCTACTTAGTGTTCATTATTAGAACACTGTTCAGATAAAAAAAATAGCATCTTGTGTACAACAACATAAATAATTTTGCAAATAGGCAATGCTTTTTAAAATTATTTTTGTCTTTCATTGAAAATGGATTTTTTCATATACTATACTCTGAATACTGCTTCCCTCCCTCCACTCCTTCTAGTTCCTTTCCACCTGCCCTCCAATCTGATTTCTACCCTTTTTTTTCTCTCTCATTAGAAACAAACAGGCTTCTAAGGGACAATATACAACAACAAACACATTGAAATAGGAAAACAAAAAACAAAAAACAAAAACAAAAACAAACCAAGCAGACAGAAGGAAAAGAGCCCAAGAAAAAGCACAAGAAAGAGGTGCAGATAACAGAGCAACTCATCTGCACCCTCCAGAATCCCATAAAATATGAAACCAGAAACAATGATATATACATTAAGAATATCTAGTATAAAAATAAAATAAAATAATAAAAGTTTAAAAATAGTAAAGAAAGAAAGAATAAAAGAAGGAAAAGAATAAAGGAGAGAAGAAAAACAAAAGGAAAGGAAGGAGAAAAGGAAAAAAGAATAAATTAAAGAAGGAAAGGAAGGAAAGGAAGGAAGGAAGGAAGAGGGAAAGAGCAAGTCTTGGTGTAGAATTATGACACAAGGAATCTTTGAAGCAGCCCTAGAGTTCATGATCTGTTGGCTACCTACTGCTGGGTATGCAGCCCACTCCTTAGAGTAGTTTGTTTCCTCAATGGTAATTTCTTGGAGAAAACTAAACTTCCATTTCAAGTGGTTATCATTTAAAGATAACTTCTGAGTTAGTAATGAGGCATTTGCCCTGTTGCATGATGCCTTAGTTTCTATAAGTTCTTATATACATTGGCCCTATTGGTTTGAGAACACCTTGATTCCTTCCAATAGCTCTGGCTCTTACACTTTTTAAATTAAATTAAGGTTAATTTTTTGTTTATTCCCTTTATATCCCACTCACTGCCCCCTTCCTGGTCACTCTCCTAAAATCCTCCCCCCACCCCCAATCCTGGTCACCTCTCCTACAGTCCCATCCCTCCCTCCGTTCCTCCTCAGAGGAGGTATGTGGGGTGGTGGGCTGTGCACAGGCAGCCTGATCCCCTGTTGAGCAAAGGTCTGGAACCCTGGGGCCCCGGTGGGCAGTGATTTCCACTTGCATAGGACAGAAGGAGTTTGACCACACCTCCTGGACACCTGGCTCCTGTCACATAGCTACAGCCTCCCACAGCCCTCCTACAAAGAGATATGCAGTATCAATCACATAGTAGCTGCACCAAGCCTTCCCACATGCAAATAAGGTTTCCCGAAACTCTCAGTCCAAGCCAATGATGAGTACCTGCCTTCAAACCCCAATCATCCCCAAAGCTGTATATAAATCCTATCCAGTGAATAAAAGGTGTGCAAGAACTACTCTGATCCTTCTGTTCAAAGAGCTGTAACACTTGGGGAGAGATCTGCTCTACCCAAGCACCCTGCTGCACTCCTCACTGGCTAGTTGACCTGACTCAGTGCAGGGCAGCAAGGAATAAACTGAGGTGAGACTGAGGTGGAGCCAACCACCACAGTGGAAGTGGGGAAGCAACTTTCCCTCCCTGCCTGCACTCACTTCCTTTCCCCAGAACCCCTGCACCAGACCTGACCAGAGATCTCAAGCCTCTGGTACTCAGGCCCACAGAGGTGAGGGCATCCCTGGGTATCCACCACCCTGGCACTTCAAGTCTCTATGAGGTTAGGTAGCTGCTCTCTCACTGAGGCCAGATAAAGGCAGCCCAGCTAGTAGAATGTAACCCACATACAGGCAAAAGTTTTTGATACAGCCCCTGTTCCAGTTCTTTGAGACCCACATAAAGACCAAGTTGCACACCTGCTACTTATGTGTGGGGAGTCCTAAGCCCAACTCACGATTGTTCTTTGGTTAGTGGCTCAGACTCTGAGAGCCCCAAGGTTCCAGATTAGTTGATTCTGTTGGTGTTCCTGTAGAGTTCCTATCAAGTGGTAGCTCATACTAGTGAAAATATGGAGGAAGAGGAACATTTGTTCATTGCTGGTAGGAATGCAAACTTGTACAACCACTTGGCACAGCTATACCACTCCGGGCATATACTCAAAAGATGTTCTAACATCCCACAAAGACCTTTGCTCAACTATGATCATAGCAGCTTTATTTGTAATAGCCAGAAATGGGAAATAAACTAGATCTCCCTGAACTGAAGAATGGATAAAGAAAATGTGGTAAATCTACACAGTCCAGCTATTAAAAACAAAGACATCATGAATTTTGCAGACAGATGGATGGAATTTGAGAATATAATCTTGAGTGATATAACCTAGTCCCAAAAAGAACAGGCATGGTATAGATTCACTTACAAGTGGATATTAGCCATAAGATACAGAATGCCCATGCTACACTTCACAGACCCAAAGAATCTAAACAAGAAGGAAGGCACAAGCAAGGATGCTTGAATCTCACTTAGATGGCGGTGGTGGTGGTGGGGGATAAAATAGCCATATGAAGCAGATGGAGGGAGAGAACTGAGAGAGGGAGGGGATGGGTAGAGGAATGGGGGGTGTCAGGATCAGGTATGGGGAAGCACAGGAGAGATAGCCAGATGCCCATTAGGATGGATGGAAATCTGCAATTGACAGGGGCATCTCCAAGATGTGACAGAGACTTGGAATAAAGGAGGTGCCCAAGACTGATTGGGGCTGACCTTAGTTGTGACTCACTACATTGGGGATATGGAACTTGAAGATTCAACCTCCTATAGCTAGGCAGGAACCCCTGTGGAACAGTAGATCTACACACAACTTTCAACACCAAATTTATCCTGTCTACAAGAAATGTAGGCACAGGACATGGAGCAGACTGAGGGAATGGCCAACTAACAACAGGCCCAAATTGAGACCTATCCCATTGGCAAGCTCCAATCCCTGACACTTTCAATGATACTCTGTTATGCTTGCAGACAGGAGCATGTTGCCCTCTGAGAAGTTCTACCCAGCTGACTCAGATAGATACAAACACCAACAGCCAAACAGTGGATGGAGCCTGGGGACTCTTAGGGAAGAATAGGAGGAAGGCTTTTACACTCTTTCAGCCTTGGGGAACACAGGATTACCTAAGCCCTGAGGGCAAGGACCAAAGACACCAACATAATAAAGTTTACGGCAAGCCCATAGCCAAGATTGACTTAAATGGAGAAAACAGAAAGAATTTCCACTAAAATCAGGAACAATTCAATATTGTCCACTCTCTATTCACCTGCTTAATTTATGACTTGAAGTTTTAGCAGAGCAATAAGACAACTGAACAATATCAAAGGGCTACAAACAGGAAAGAAAAATGTCCAAGTGTCTTCATTTGCAGATTATATGACAATACACAAGTGACAATAATAGTTGTAATGGGAAACCCAATAGCTGATAAACACAGTCAGCAATGGGCAACATTAACTAAAGGAGGTCTGACAGAGACTAATATATACTGTACAATTCTACATCAAAAAAGTGAAAACTGCACAATAGTATTTCTAGTTGCACTCTTAGGAAGTACAGACACAAGGAAAGTACAGCTGTAATAAAGTTACTTCTAGAGGAAAGAGGAAAGCACTTAGGTGTCCTCCCGTGTTTGCTTTGCTTTTTTGCATTTATTTATTTAGTCATTTATTATTCATTTTACATCCCACTCATAGCCCCCTCAATGCCCCCCCACACACACACAACTAACCCCTTCCCCTTCTGCTTTGAGAATTGGGATTCCTCCCTGGGTTCCAACCCACCTTGGCACATCAAGTAACTACAGGACTAGGAGAATCCTCTCCCCTGCAGCCAGACAAGGCAGTCCAGTTAGGAAGACAGAATCCACAAGCAGGCAACAGAGTCAAGAACAGCTCTTGGTCCAGTTGTTGGGGAACCTGCTTGAAAACCAAGCTGCATATCTGCTACAAATGTGCAGGGGCCTAGGTCCAGGCCATGTACCCTCTTTGGTTGGTGATTCAGTCTCTGAGCCACCAAGGGTCCAAGTAGCCCAGACTATTAATCCCAGAACTTTGGAAGCAAAGGCAGGCAGATCTGAATTTGAGGCCAGCCTGGTCTACACAGTAAGTTATAGGACAGCCAAAGCTGCACAGAGAAACCCTGTCTGAAAACTAACCCCCAAAGTATTTGCTTTTCAAACTTTTGTTTGTTCTACATATGTCTCACTAATGTTTATATATAGGATATTTCATTATAAAACTGTTTTTAACAATAGTTAAACTTCTTAATGAAAATAAGCTTGAGATTAATTTTTGACTATATTTGTGTATTTATTGTGGTTGTTGCTTCATTAAACATTGTATTTTTAGGTCAGGTGTGGCTATATATGGCATTATACTGACTACTATAAAAGAATAAGAAAATAAGCATAGAAGGATGACTATAATCTTAATAACATTTACTAATAAAAGACAGAACTATAAATATTTCTTTTTATGTGTAACCATGTTCAATTTTATAAAGTTTTATTTATTTTATGTATATGAGTTCTTTGCCCATATGTATATATGTGCTCAATTTGTGCTCAGTACCTCAGAGGGTAAGAAGTGTTTGCCAGATCTTCTGAGTTACAACAGTTATCAGCCACCAAACATTGCTAGTAGCTGAACCCAGGTACTGTAAAGGTAACTAGGGGTTTTAACCACTGAGAATCAATCTCTCCATTTATGTGTAACTGTACTCAAATTTGAAGTTGTTTTTCATGAATGGCTGGCTATCACTGTGTGTCCTTTGGACGAGAGAACGAAGGAATATAGGATTTGATTTTTAAAGTCTATTTCTTTTTTAATCAAATATTAATGCACACAGTTCTATATTTTACTGATTTTGAGTGTATTTCATGAATATAATAGATTTACTATAATGAGATCTGCACAGAATGGGTTATCTGTGCAGAAAGGTCAGCTGTGTGTGATTACGGCCATTGTTGAATTCAAGAGCACAAATAAATGAATAATATGCAAAAACTTTAGGTTAATGGGTGTTTTAAATGTATCATTCCTCATAAATTATAAATGTCATAGGTGTAAACCCATATCACAGTCTGAGAGTATTTGAGAGTATTTTGTTTAATATGTTTTCTCAATATTGTCTGATCACGTTTTTCATCTTGTTCTATCTTTCATTTGCCTGATTTGAATCCAGGTCTAAATATGGCTTCTTCAAGAAGCAGAAACCCTGAAAGTCTTATAAATGTTGTGTTGAAGTTACAGACAAATTGTACTACTCTTTAAAATTCGTCTGAAATGCTGATTTTTTTTTTTTTTGCAAACAAGATGAATTATACATCTTTATCTTTTGGCATACGTGCTTCAGCCCTAATTGCATTTGTATGTGTGGACACTGACTGAGACGTCCAGAAGCATAGTCCTCTGGGCACCTCCATTCGGAGGGGCTTTGTTCTGTTCTCTCTTAAGTCTATGAAGTGTCTGCCATGTGCCTGTGCAGCAGAATTACTCCCCCATTGAATCGTTGTCATGAGTCAAATCATGTCACTCTGCACATCTATGCAGTGTGTCCTCACAAATGGTCTTATTACAGTTGATCATCTTTTTCTACCAGAAATAAATGGATAGAATGACATCATGGTTGTTTAAAACTGCTATAATCATTGAATGTAGCATTGTCAAATTTTGAAAGAAGAGGACACACAATAAATTTTGTATTTATTTAAAATTTGGGGGTAAAAGGAGATGAACTAAAATCTTACATTTGATTTAGTTGTTTGTTTAGTTTTTGAGAAAAGACCTCAATCTTTTGGATAGGCTGGACTGAGATTGGCTATGTAGCCCAGGTTAGTGGCAAATTCAATGCAATCTTCTTTGCTTAGCTTCTCAAATTCTGGAATTAAAGCTGTGAGCTACCCCCAGCTTTAGTTGAGGGCTTTATGTCCCTGAAAGTTAGTATTTGATCCATAATTATTTTTAATTTTGGCATGAATCTTTTCTATCCAAAACCTGGAAACCATTGATTTACAAACTTCAAAGAATATTATAAATCAGCAAAGGGTCACTTTACAAGGGCTGGCTAAGGAAGAACTGATCCAGAATATATTCATGAACACCAAAAAGTTTAAAAACAAGTTTATAATTTATAGTTGCCCTGAGGCAGCAATAACTAATCCGCTGAGAATTTGCCCATTTCATGCGTCTATTTTGCTTGTTTTACTACCTTGCTTTTCATAAAAAACTCATTTATTTCAGCAACTGTCATTTCTTCTGGCATTTATGTGATCTCTGAGCTATGTGAGAAAATACACATATTTCTGCTTTACAATTTTTTTATTGAAAAATGATTTCTTTAAAAAATTTATATCACTTTTGTTTCATAGGAGAATCATTTTCATTCTTCTTTCCTGCCCCCATCAGTCACTTCAGAAAATGAGCATTATAGTTTATTTAGTTTAGCATCTGCTTTAAATCTTTTCCAATCATGGATTGAATGACACTTTATTATTAAATATAAAGGGGACAACCAGAAGCTTGGAAAACACAGGTCACAGCAAAAATTATTCAACGAGAAGAATCCAGTAAATTATATTTAAATGCTATTCCCCTCATTCATAGTCCTCATGATTCATGGCTAGAACCTAGTCAGCTCTAATGTTGTCCCAAGGAGTCAGTTGAGTGGTGTGAACAAATGATTATTCTCAGACATCTGGTGGTAGTGTAATGTTAAGCAGAGTAAACAAAATCAGAGCAAAGGCCCTATTTCCCAGTAAAATCATTATTGAATGAAGCGTTAGACAATGTGTGCAAATGGGTGGTAGTGGACATCTCTTTATTTCCAGAGCACATTTCAACAATAGCTTCTCAATGTCAAGTGTCAGGATCCCCCTTACATACGCTTACATATGCTTCATGAGATGTGTGCAAGAAATAAACACAGAACTAACAAGCAAACAACCTGTAGCAGTTCCCCTATTAGAAACTCTTAGAAGTGGTTGTTTGGAACAATCATGGAAAAAATGTGCCTGTGGAGCAAGGGAGGGATTGAAACATCCATGACAGTACATTCTCCTTCCTACTTAAACACCATCATGAACAATGTGAAACTGAGTCCCTGATTAGGGACCTGACAGAGTGTGACTTGTCAAGAAAACCAAAGATTGCTGCTGAAAATACAACCTTTAGATCTATGGGTAGATATTCGAATTGTGCCTCAAGAGTGGCTAAACAATGAAGCAATCTATATTGACAGGAAACTAGATCTGTTCAAAGCAGTGATTTTCATCTCTCATGACTATCCCGTCTTGGACTTAGTAGGCTTCATGACAGTATTTTGATTCCAGGTGTGCTTCTTAAGCACTCTTTCAGATCAGGCATCGTCATCTGGGTTGGAAGGCTTTTATTCTCCAACAGGCTAATAGAACAGTGTGTTCTAGACAACAACAAAATCCCAAGCTTACATTTGTATTCAACTGTGGGCATGACATTAGAGGTTTTATCTTTAGGTAGTGAAGTGAATACATCAGTAGCTGAATATATAAACACTATGAACATTCTAGAACTATATGCTATAAGGCCTAGACAGTTTAAAATGTATTATTGAATAGTGTGGTATTACAGCAAAGTTGTAAAGAAAATAGAGTTACCAACACACCATCGCTTATTAATCATACCTTAGTAATTAACCATACCTTATTAATCATAATCAATATGACACATTTGTCTCAAATAATTAATGAACATTTGTATATCACTATAAGTTACTTTTCTATGATTCCATCCAGTGTATCATATTACATTTTGACATCATGTCCCTGAGGTTTCACTTGAGTTGTACTATTTCTCAGATTTTCTCCAGTTTTGCTAACCTTGAGAGTTTGATGAGGGCTGCACAGATATTTTGTGGATCATCTCACAGTTCAACTTTGTCTAAAAGATTTTCTTTTTATCATAGTTATTCTTGAGCTGTGGATTTGGGGACAGGGGATCAGAGAGGTTAAGTATTCTTCTCATTATATCACAGCACAGATTCAGATCATCACCATGATTTATGACTGCTGTTACTGACCACTCTGTCAGGCTGAGGTAGTACATTTCAGGCCTATCCACTGTAGCACAGCTCCCCCTATTTTTCCATTCTTTGGAAAATAACATTTTGTAGTATAAACTTAAGACAGGAAGAACTTTCATCTATCTTTATAATAATAGTGCACTTACCTAAACTGTAACCCCATCCTTTTTAAGGGATAATTATCTATTTTCATTTTATAGAAAACTCAATTAGTTAATTGATGTGCATATGCATATAGTTATAGGTATATATCTTATACTTTGCCTTCCCATCTGCTGGTCTTTTAGATTTGCTTGATTTAAAAAATGCATTTAAGGTCTAGCCTTGACTCTCATGGCTTTGTGTATCAATTGTTTTGTCAATAAGTAACATTCAATTACACTAAACTAAATGTGTTAATTTATTAACTAAAGGTTATGTTGGTTATATTTTGGTTCTGATGATTATAAATAAAGGTATTGTAAATACTTATGGACATATGTGTGTGTGTATGTTTGTGTATGTATGTATGTATATATGTAGATATGTAACTTTAGCTTTCTTGGGCAAATACCATGCTTGAAGTGTTTTTGTTGAATCCTATAGTGGAATTGAGATACTTTTATAAGCTTTTGAAATATTGACTTTCAAAGTATCACTTTTTATATTCTTATTGGCGATGAATGAGTTCTCTTTTCTCTGAAATCATGATAGAAATGTCCATGCTCTTATTGCATTTTGGTCATTGTAACAGGTATGTTGTTTGTAGTTAGTGATGAGGAACACTATGTATAATTGTCATGTCTATTATTAGAACTTCTGTTACTGTGATCTGCATCCCACTCCATCAGTTGATGTTTGTTTTTCTTGGTCAGTGCCAACCTGGACTGATTAGTATTGTCTTAAAGTAGCCTTCAAAGTAATGTTCAGTTACTGTGAAGAGTGTAAATTCTCTTCTGCTCTCCTTCAAACAAGGTGGTCCCCAGCATACATAATGTTATTCAGCATATGACTTTTAAAATACATTTATTTTTTATTTATGAGTGTGTCTGTGTGGGTGTTTATATGTCCAGTGAGGCCAGAAGTGAATGTTATATCTCCTGGATCTAGACTTAGAGACATTTGTAAATTGCAAGACTTGGGATTTGGGAACTAAACTCTAGCCCTATATATGAGTTCAAGTGTTCTTAGCTGCTGAATCATTTCTCCAGTTTCTATATGGCTATGTTTAAAGTCTATAACGATGTGAAGGCAATATGTATTTAGTGGAAACTATACTTTGAATTTCAAATTTCAATCTATTTTTAGTGGTACTTTCTGCACTTTCCATTCTAGACAGTGGCAGTGAGCTTTAGGTCCCATTATAGCCTATGATAAGGAAACAAAATAACTAATCTACCAGAAAACTGATTCTAAACTGTGATGTTAAGTAGGCTATATATAGTAGATATAATTTAAATTATTGTATTTTGAAGTTTTGATTAATTTAGTATAGCAGAGTTTCATATTAAAGAGAAAAGCATCTGTGTCCCTTTTACTCTGCATCTTCTCGCATTTTATATACACTTTAGATTGGGTTCCCAGCTACAAAATAGATTTCTGGACATTTGATTCAGATGGAATTGAAGACCCTACAGATCTATTTGAAAGGCACTAAAGTCTGAAAAATATTGAGTGTTTCAAAACATAAATATATATAATCTCTTCATTTGTTTAGATATATGAATTCTTATATCAGCATTTTGTTGTTTCCAAGGATATGATACATAATTTGTTAGATATGTGCTCAATATTTCATTTTATTGATCCTATTATAAATAATACTATTCTCAAAGATTTGTGATGCTATGGAGAAAAGCAAGCAAGTTTTATATATTAATCATACACCCTTTACACCTTGCTCTTCTAACTTAGTAGCTCTATTAGTTCTTTAGTTAATTCTTTGGAATTTGCTATTTGACAATAATACCATCAATAATAAAGGTAGAATATGTATAATTTTATTTCATTAAATAGCCTTATGGTAATAGCTAAGACCACCAGTATATGTTGAGTATGAGTGAAAAAAGAAGTTACCCTTGCTTTTTATTTTACCATCAGAAAGAAAACATGGTTTTTGTATCATGAAAATGAAGTTATCTCAGAATATTCTGCTATATTCTTCTTTTTTATTTTTTTGCATTATAATTAATATTTATTTTTAATTAAAAAACCTATTTTTCCTCTCATACAATTATCCCAACCACTACCTCCTCTTAGTCCCCTCCACCTCCTCCCTCCTCTCATCTTCTCTCTCCCCAGATCCAATGCTCCTCTATTTTCCTTCAAGAAAATAGAAAAGCTCTCAGTGATATCAACCACTGTATAACAAGATGCAAACTAGGAATAAACCACCATATCTAGACTGTATGAAGCAACCCCATAGGAGTAAAAGTGTCCCAAGAGTAGCCTAGACAGTCAGAGACATCCCCACTCCCACTGTTAGGAGTCCCTCAAAAAGAAATGAAGCTAAAGAATCAGCATGAATGCAGAAAGAGGACCTAGCACAGACCCATATAGTCTGTGTGATTGCTTCTTATGTCTCTATGAGCACTCCTGAGCCCGATTTAGCTCATTCTGCTGGCCATATTTTCCTTGACCCTTTTTCTCTTACAGTCCTTCCTTCCTGTCTTCTGTAGGGTTCTCTGGGACCAAGGGAAAGGACCCAATGGAGATATCTAATTTGAGCTCTCTCTGTCTAATGTTTGGCTTTGAGTCTCTGTATCCACTCCTGTCTTTTCTTATGCAGATGTTTTTAGCTTTGTTCTTTTTATTCCACAGAAAATACTAGGTTGAGGTTTGAGGTTTCCTAACTCTAATATTTTTTTTTCTGCAATTTTCACCTTTGTTTCCTTCTGATTGCTCTACACATATATTTGATTCTTTATATTTTTTTAATGCTATACATTGGTGCTCTGTGGCTAAAACTCAGGGCTCCATGTATAGCAGGCCAGAGCAACACCACTTAATTATATATATCCCAGTACCCATTTTTCCTGTTAATGCAAGTGCCTAATGTTGTCAACTCTTACTAAATACTTTACATTTCCTCTTACAAATTACATTTCATTACATTTCATATATGTATATATATATATGTATATATGCACACATATATATGTATGTATATATACACACTTATAAGTATTTTGTATAAATTTTTATAAGTATTAGAGATGACTTGAAGCTTTATCAAGCAACCTTGATGTTATTTTTCTATCGTTCCTTCTTCTCCTTCTTAGTTGGACCCCCTCCCCCATCTTTTATTCTATCTTATACTTCTTATCACTTGTATTTTGCTATTCCATTTTCCTTATGCTACCTCTACCATGGTACCTTTGTACGTTCCCAGTTACTATGGCTACTCCATGTAATATACTCCCATCTGAGAAACTGGAGCTAGAACTGCAGATTAGAGGGAATATACAGTATTTGCCTTTTGGATTGGGTTACCACACTCAATGTAGTTATCTATTTACCTGAAAATCTAACTATTTCATCTTTATTTACAGATGAAGAGAATCCCATTGTGAATAACATTCTAAATCTTATCCTTATACATACATATATGTGTAGCCACTGTGCCTCATCAAGGAAGCTTCTCCTACAGCAAATGGAGATAATCACAGACAACCATGACTATAAACAATGCATATAAACAAATTATGAGGAGCCCAGACCAAATAGATACATGTGCATCCCAGCTCCTGCACCTATGGCTAGGGGGGTACATCAGAGAGGAAGGGATAGAAACATTGTAAGAGCCAAATACCAGGATGTTTACTGTAAAAGAGTATCTTCTAGATATGGCTACATAAAAATGACCAGAACAATGGCAATATTATTGTACATTTTAACATGAAGAGGGGAATTTTCATGAGATTCCACTCCTAGATAAAGAACAAAAGGCAGCTAATGGCTTCTGGGACAAGAAAAATTGGCCACTACCAGAGATGAGTCTTCTTAATGGTTGCCCAATACTGAGTGATCAACCCTGAAAGCATATACACACAAAGAACAGAAACTGACTCAGCAGGTTGTATTTAAGTATACTGGTGCATAAGCAAACATACATACAGTATGTTTGTAACAGTATGTTTGTAACAGTAACCATCAAAGAAAAAGAGGTCAACAGCTTAAGAGATGATCAAGAGAGCAAAGCTTAGACACACTAGAGAGATAGAGAAAGTGATGCAATTTAATTTTAAGTAAAATATTCAAGCAATTCCATCTGAAATCTTAATTTTTATCATTTTTAAAAATCCTTATATGTTAAAATTTTGAGTAGTAATTTTCCTCCTTATTTATCAAGGTTAGGTTCCACCTTAGTAATAGCAGAAAGAAAACATAGGTAATAAGTTTCACATTTCATGTAGAAATCTGCTTTGATGTCAAATTTAAATTTTCTGTGTGGATTTTCTTTGTCTTCTGTACCCATACTTTATAGAGTTTTTAGGTTGAGTCTTTCATTTCATTATTGATTCAAGTGTGCTAATAGTGATTTGTTCAATTTAAATAATGACTGACTTAAACCTTCAGATAACTGACATCTCTGTCACCTTGTGTAGAAATTTCTGTCACTTCAGCTCTCTATTGATTAACATTTAAAATTATATTTGATATCTTCCTTGTTCTTGATAAAATGAGCAATTTTAAAATTTGAAACCTGGACATAATACTGTCTCAAGAGAATCTTGATCTTCCTTTAATGCCTGTTTTTATAGCTAGATTTTTCTGCCTGTCCTTTTTAGAGGAAAGAAGTGTAATGTTATTACGTTCAAGGGAAAACAGAGATGTTTTGCCCATTTGAATTTTATCAAGACCCAAGGAGATAGGTCACCACTCTTTCTCCGTAAGGCGAGAGTTTTGGCTTTCTATCTGGCCTCTGCCTGCATCATGAAGATGGGGATTAGATTATTACTATGTGGGTAAAATGAGAGTCATGTTTTTCTATTTCATTCTGACAGACCACAATATTATGCAAATTCTTAAGTGTTGTTGTAGGAAGCCAGCCCGTGACCTATATGAACCAGGTATTTCTGGAAGGCAGACTGGGGCTGAAAGAGAGAGAGACTAGATGGCGACAAAAAAAATAATGAGGCCAAAACAAGTTTTCTCTGATCAAGGTTCGAGAGTTTACTAAGAGAATGTGCTTATAAAGGGTGGGGGGGAGGCCCATCCTCCGCCGATCCATTCTTGGTGCCTGGGGCCAGCCTGTAGGATAGGATGTGTCTCCAGAATGTCTCAACGGTCTCTCAGCAGGTAGCAGAGTCTCAGAGAAGAGCAGCAGTAGTTGACATTAACAATATAGCCATCTAAGTCAGAAGGCTACACCCCAGGTGATCTCATATTCAGTGGCAGCAAAGTCTGAATCAGCCTGCTTCAAGGCTGAGGGAGGCTACAATTTCACCCCTGATTAAATAATAAAAATAGCTAGACTGAGACATAAAATTTATTTATGCTCCATAGTCCTGCCTGGGAGTTATGGTGGCTGGCGGCTGCACCTGGCTTGGGGACTCAGATTTTCCCAAGCCATTCTTATCTGTCAAGGAGCATACATGCAGCTTGTTTGTGTTTATTTTACACAAACATAGCTCTGTGGTGTATTATTAACAAACCACGGCCTCTTAGCATGTACCTCTGTCTTAGATTGATATAGCTCCAAAATCTGGTTGCCCATTGTCTTAGTCAGGGTTTCTATTCCTGCACAAACATCATGACCAAGAAGCAAGTTGGGAGGAAAGGGTTTATTCGGCTTACACTTCCATACTGCTGTTCATCACCAAGGAAGTCAGGACTGGAACTCAAGCAGGTCAGAAAGCAGGAGCCGATGCAGAGGCCATGGAGGGATGTTCTTTACTGGCTTGCCTCCCTTGGCTTGCTCAGCCTACTCTCTTATAGAAACCAAGACTACCAGCCCAGGGATGGTCCCACCCACAAGGGGCCTTTCCCCCTTGATCACTAATTGAGAAAATGCCTTACAGTTGGATCTCATGGAGGCATTTCCTCAACTGAAGCTCCTTTCTCTGTGATAACTCCAGCTGTGTCAAGTTGACACAAAAATAGCCAGTACAATTGACCCCTTTTCAACTTGACACACAAACACATCACTAGTAAGCCTCAACCCTTACATTCTTATTCATCCTCAAGATCTAAATAACTTTAAAAGTCCCACAGTCTTTACATATTCTTAAAATTTCAATCTCTTTAAAATATCCATCTCTTTTAAAATCCAAAGTCTTTTTACAATTAAAAGTCTCTTAACTGTGGGCTCCACTAATACAGTTTCTTTCTTCAAGAGAGAAAATATCAGGGCACAGTCACAATCAAAGCAAAAATCAATCTCCAACTGTCCAACGTCTGGGATCCAACTCACGATCTTCTGGGCTCCTCCAAGGGCTTGGGTCACTTCTCCAGCCATGTCCTTTGTAGCACACACGTCGTCCTCTGGGCTCCAGATGCCTGTACTCCACTGCTGCTGCTGCTCTTGGTGGTCATCTCGTGGTACTGGCATCTCCAAAACACTGCGTGACCCCTTCAGTCCTGGGCCTTCAATTACAACTGGGGCTGCACCTTCACCAATGGCCTTCCATGGCCTCTCACAGTGCCAAGCCTGAGCTGCTGTGTGACCCCTTCATGCCTTCAAAACCAGTACCACCTGGGTGACCCTTACACATTACCAAGTCCCACTGCAGAAGGAGTACAACCTTGCCTATCTCTGGAACACAGCCTCTTTGTGCTTTCAGAAAACACTTCCCAGAAGATGTCACCTCAATGATGCTGGTCTCTTCTTAATCACCGCTAATTTCTTAGCTCCAGCTAACCAGCATCAGTAGTCCCAGTAATGCAAAGTTTTTGCTTTAGTAGTTCTGGTATCTTGTTAATCACAGCTGATTCTTCAGCCCCAGCTAACCAGAACTACAGAATCTTCACAATCAAAACAGCAATGGCCCTGAAAAAAGTCTTTAATTTTCCCTCTGAAATTTCACAAGCCAGGCCTCCATCTTCTGCACTGTTCTTAACATTATCTTCCAAGCTCCTATACAACATCTGACAGAGTTCTTAACAATGAATGGATCTTCAAGCCCAAAGTTCCAAAGTCCTTCCACAGTCCTCCTCAAAACATGGTCAGGTTGTCACAGGAATACCCCACTATGCTGGTACCAATTTGTCTTAGTCAGGGTTTCTATTCCTGCACAAACATCATGACCAAGAAGCAAGTTGGGGAGGAAAGGGTTTATTCGGCTTACACTTCCATACTGCTGTTCATCACCAAGGAAGTCAGGACTGGAACTCAAGCAGGTCAGAAAGCAGGAGCCGATGCAGAGGCCATGGAGGGATGTTCTTTACTGGCTTGCCTCCCTTGGCTTGCTCAGCCTACTCTCTTATAGAAACCAAGGCTACCAGCCCAGGGATGGTCCCACCCACAAGGGGCCTTTCCCCCTTGATCACTAATTGAGAAAATGCCTTACAGTTGGATCTCATGGAGGCATTTTCTCAACTGAAGCTCCTTTCTCTGTGATAACTCCAGCTGTGTCAAGTTGACACGAAAATAGCCAGTACACCCATCATTGGCTGACCGGCCCTCGTAGCATACCTTATTCCCAAATCAGACCAAAGCCACAATATATACTTAATATGCTTCTTCATATTGATGAATTTCTCTCACCCACACTTGCTGAAGGCGAGGCTGCACACTTGCTGAAGGCGAGGCTGCACACTTGCTGAAATCAGGCTGTAAGGAGAGACTGACCTGCTTGAAAAACAAAGTTGAGATAGTTGAAAAACTACAGGATAAATGCTTCTTTGGGGAAGTCCAGGTACTTTATTCAGTTTCAAATTAGCAAAGATCAAGCTCAGACTCTGACCTCCTGGTGTGGAGGAGGTGACTCTGAGAATTAGCAGATAAGCTGAAAATTCTCTGAGAGTGGAGGCTGTGCTCCAAATTAACTTTTTCAGCTAAAAAGGATTTTTAGCCATCAAGGAGGTCAGAATCATACTTACTAGAAGATTCAGGATCTGTTTCCACTTGACAAACCAGTCTTTCAGGCAGCCATCGTGCTCTGTCTTTTTTGTGTGAAAAAACACAGACAGAACCTCTTCCCCAGATTAAAACGGGATCTGGACCATTCCACGTATTAGTTAATGGGTCCCACCATTTAACCATGGCATAAGAACTGGAAGTAACTGGATGCCAGTGTTGATCCACTGCAGACTGACCTCAAACATCATTTTGCAAAAAATTTAAAATGAACAAGACAAAAGCAAGATGTGCTTTTGGTGACTTTGTGGGGTATAACTGCCCCTGTTTTGTCTTTAAAAGACAATTTTTCAAAGTGTGATGAGCATGTTCAACAATTCCCTGTCCCCTGAGGTTATAAGGAATTAAAGTTTTATGTTTGATACCAAATTCCTTACAAAATGAAGTAAAATTGTTGCCAGTATAGCAAAACAATGATTAATTACATTTCTAGAGGCTCTCCAGTATGTAGAGAAGCAAAAAGAAATCCTGAACAAGTGTCAATAAAAACATGTATAAATTTTAATTTTCCAAATTCTGCATAATGAGTTACATTTGTTTGCAGCAATTGGTTAAGTATACGTCCTCAAGAATTAACAAAATTATGTGGAAACAGGTAGGAACTGAGGACACTAAGAACAATTTTTTTTTATAATTTGACATGCACATTCTCTAAAATTACCAAAATATTATCTTAAGGCATTACTGTTTTGATTATATAAAGTATGAGATTATATGGCCAATTATTCTTATGTAAGGCCTGTAATCTGCCTGAGATATAAATCCAGCATGGCATTGCCTTAAGAGGTCTTGTACACACAATCTAGAACAAATTTTTAAATGTCCAAAAACAGTCTTCTTAAAAGAACATCATTTTTTCTTATGAGTTGTATATGCATAAACAATTGCAAATTTGAGAATTTATACGATCTGAGGGATGAAAAATTTTAAGCAATTGTAAGCTCTGAGATATATGTTGATAAATATACAAATTAAAGTTTAATTATTCAACATTTTAAAACACCATCTACAGCACACAATTTAATTATCTGTGCTGAAGCAGAAGGAAACTCAAAAGAATAAGTGTGTGATCCAATTCACATAGACTTTTCTCCTATAGAAGGGCTGTTTTTAAACACAGTATATGGGATGCATGAATGCATGCATTTATAGAAGGTACAAAAGCATGCATAAAAACAATTTTTAACTAGTGATTATTAATTTTATTTAAAATGATGGTATGCAATAGGCCAAATATCAATATTCTGCAACAACCAATTTAATTGCCATTTGGAACAAGGAACAGACACTTTGTCAGGTTTTTAAGACACAATTTTTTGTTATAGGTTTTCTAAAATATATGAATTTATCTTAAAATTCTTTATTAGCACCACAGCAGCCTTAATAGGATGTTAAAACTTTACTTTGAGGTGAAGAAAGATGATTTTACACTAATGTTTTCTCTTGCCAAAGAATTGCTGTGGGCACATTTAGTAACCATAACTAAAATAAGCAGCTGATACTTAATTACCATTGACTATAATTGATAACAATAATAAAAGCTTCCTTTATTTTCTGGAAACCTTTTGTTTTTTACTAGTTAATTTGTATCTCCCAAGATAACATCCAACAAAGGTTTAAGTCACTTTAAGACCTTAAGGTGAGGTCTTAACCAATTAACATCTCCTGGAAGCTTTTAAAAATAAAATTTTGAAGCAAATCAATTTTTTGTTCTTAGATTTTCTGTACTACAATTTTCTAGTATAACTAAAACCCTAAATATTAAAAATATATTGCCTCTGAATCTTATGGAGCAACAACTACTCCCCAGAACTTTAAAGCTCATTGTGTGAGAGCAAAGATTTGAAGAAAAATTCTCTTGAGAGGCATTAGCTAATAAAATACTTTCCACCTAGGCAACAATATACACTGAAAGATTCAAACTCATAGCTTCTTGTATTGAAGCAGAGACAATAAAATTTTTTCTTACATAATGTAAAGCTTTATTAGCCATACCTAGAGGCAAAATTTTCCAGTGATCACCAGTTCACTAGAAGCACACCCTTTACAATTATCAGGACACAAGGAAAAAAACAAACTTTCAAATCTATAATAACTGTACATGAAGTAAGCAAGCCAGATTGTAGTGCCTTTATAAGTTCTACAGTCTGATTGACCTTTTATAAATTTTGAATTTGAACTTTATTTAGAACAACATCTGGATAGATCTGCAACAGTATTCTTTTAGCTAAAGAGAAATTCCCCTGAAGGCAGACAAGAACTTCCCTAGGCACTGTTTGCAAAACAAAAGAAAGCCATATAAGCCTTGCAGAGGCTGCTCTGAGCTTTGTTCCTCTTGCCATGAAGACAGATTTTAGAATTTTTAAGTTTCTTTTGCAATATTAAACTATAAATACAACTTTGGGAAAGCAATACCCAATTTTAAAACAATTTATCTTCTTTATAATCAATATTAGATCACTACCATGTTACAAAGTTTGGCTGCCAATTTATACCTATGAATGCACGAAAGAGAAATTTTAATGCTTCATTAAAGAGACATTGTTTTAAATCTTATCTTTATAATTCTACTTTCTAGAATAAGAATCATATAAAATATTATCTCAACTAGAAATATCCTTAGAGGCCTAGTTTTTTGGCCTTCTTTATGCCACGTGTTTGAAAGACTCTAAACCTGAGTTACCAATTTAAAGCTATCTTGCCACCAATGTTACACCCTTTTAATCATACCCAATAACTTATAAGCCAATATTTTATGATGAAGACACACAGAGCATATTACACCTTTAAGACCAGTAAAAACCAAATTAAGTGGCTACAAGAATCTTATAAAATTAGACCAATCAAAGAATTTTAATTTTTCTAGCTATATTTATAAGATAAAAAGCACTTTACCATTTGCTAAACACAATAATCACAATTGCAGAGAATTTTCTAGGAAAAAACTATCAGTTTATTTGCCTTAGAACTAAGAGGTTGCAGACTCCTTTTCTGTAAAAGCAGTTTTTCAGCAGTGGCTCCCCTGCTGTGCTTGATTCTTGGCTAAACTGTGGGCCACTCTTGGGCTTTGCTGAACCAGCAGATAAAGTCTTAGCCATTTTTATTTTCCAACATGGAACACAGAACATTCAGCCATTCAGATAATGAAACAAAACACACATGAATTGACACGTGAATGGATTGGTGCACCAGACATTAGACAACACAAAAAGGGCAGAGAACTTCTGCTGCATGGGCCAGAGAGAATAAAACGGGGTGACCCCCAATTTCTCTCTGTCTCTGGGAGAGTTTCAAAATCCATTTTCCTCTATTTATTTCATTTTATTATTTTAAACCCTATTCCTCTTGCCTGATGCAGTTCTTGACTGCAGACAACCACCTGTTTTATTATTTTAAACCCTATTCCTCTTGCCTGATGCTGTCCTTGACTGTGGACAATTGCCTGTTTTGAAGTTTCTAATCCCTCGCTGCCAAACTCTAAGTGGAATCAGTGCATGGTCAGCAATGTTCCAACTTAGCCCGTATCCTATCGCACCTCCAGAAACACTTTAAAAAATGAAGTTTAAAACCAGCGCTCGCATAAATACATGTTGCTCACTGTGCCCAATATGACCTTCTTATTCTTTCCTTCTTGTGGAGCTCCGCACAAGACAGTGGTCCCTCAGTGTTTTCCCGCCGTTTCCAGGTCCTTGGTTCAGGCACCAATTTGTGCCCGCGGCATACATGAACCAGGTATTTCTGTAGTTGACATAACAATATAGCCATCTAAGTCAGAAGGCTACACCCCAGGTGATCTCATATTCAATGGCAGCAAAGTCTGAATCAGCCTGCTTCAAGGCTGATGGAGGCTACACTTAAGTAGTGATATAGAAAGTGGAATTTGTAAATGGTACTATTATGTTGACAAAAAAATAATACTTGCTATTTTAAATAGTGTTACTATTGCTTGGATGAAAGCAACTTCAAATGAATGTTTATTTGGCTTACATATTCTAGAATCACAGTCTACTGGGAGAAGTCAATAAATAAACTCAAATAAGGCAACGCCCTGGAGGCAAAGCTTTTGACCCAAAATTTATCCTATCTACAGGCAATGCAGCAGGAAATGGAAAAGACACTCAGGAAATGACAAACCAATAACAGGCCCAAATTGATACCAGTCCCATGGACAAGCACCAATTCTTATCACTATTAATGACACTCTGCTATGACTACAGACAGAAATCTAGCACAGCTATTCTCTGAGAGGTGCTACACAGCAGTTCACTCAGACAGAAACCAGAGCAAAGCAGTGGTTGTGTCTTGCGGACACCTATGAAAGAATAGAGGGAAGGATTGCAGGCTGAAGGGGATAGTGACTCTTCCTGAAGGGAAGAGTCAACTAACCTGGACCCTTTAGTTTCTCAGAGACTGAACCACCAACCAAGAAGCATATATGGGCTGGACCTAGGCCTCCTGACACGTATGTAGCATATTCACAGCTTGGTCTTCATGTGGGTCCGGAACAACTGGAGCACAAGCTACCCCAAAAGCTGTTGACTGACTGTGGAATATGTTCTTTTAGCTGGGCTGCCTTGTCTGGCCTTAGTGAGAGATGATGTGCCTAGCAGAGACATGATGCACTAGAATGGCAGGATATCCAGGGAATCCCCTAAACCCCTCAGAGAAGAAGGAAAGGGGGTGGAAGGATTTTGGGAGGGGTAACATGAGGGTGGCAGTGAACAGGGTTTAAAATGAATGAAAAGAAATCACTTTGCTGGGCAGTGGTGGAGCATGCCTTTAATCCCAGCACTTGGAAGGTAGAGAGGCAGGTGAATTTCTGAGTTTGAGGCCAGCCTGATGTACAGAGTGAGTTCCAAGACAGGTAGGGCTATACGGGGAAACCCTGTCTTGAAAAACAAAAACAAACAAACAAACAAACAATCAATCAATCACTGTGCCTGTGCAGCACATCACAGGTTTGGCCCTCAGGGCAGTGCTTTGTCTTTGCTGCCTATTACTATAACCAAGATTCTCCTCCTTGGGCAATTCAGTGCTACCACCTTGCCTCTATTACTTTAGGGCACAATTAAATCTATTGCACTTAATTAATCCAACTGTGCAGCAATGTCTCAATGCCAACGGCTGGTAGAAGGAAAAGGATGGCCACAAAGTTCTTAGCCTGTGCAGGTACCACTCTCATCATTTTCCTATCAAAGGTTTAGTGAAAGGCATGTCTTCTAGGCCTTCTCATTTAGGAGGATTACATTTTACACAGCATGTCCATTCTACTTCTGAAATTTCCTTGAGCCTTAAAATTCCTTCATCAACATTAAGTCAAGAGATACCAAGTATCTTCAACACCATTTTGGTAGGCCATTTTTGACAAATGTTTCAGCCACTCACACTTTTGACAACATTTTACTGTAAGAGCTTCAATGTTAAACCCAGATTATTTGTTCAGGGAGCTCTTGAACCAAATGCATTAGGCTCTTATGTAGTGTAGCTTGTCCCTAAGTGGACTACGTTTTCTATCTCTCCTCCAGGAAACTGCTTAGCCTTAAGTCTAATTATAGGTATAAAGGCTACTATTGATGGGTCCTGAGGGACAGCAGTATTGTCTTGATTCCCATCTCCTTCAGAGAAAGTCACTGCTAAACCAGCAGTAAATGAAGGATTAATTTTCTCAGTCAAAAATTAAAAAGGAAGTATTTCATGGCGGGAGTGGGAGTACATCCTCTCCTGAGTGTGGAAAGACTACTTCATTAGGTGAGACAAATCCTTGAAAATCTGAAGGTGCTTAGTTCTTGGATTTAATAGGGACCTCCCATACATCTCCATTTCAATGTACAGTATCCCATTCTTGGCCAATTAATTCCCCCCATTTTAAACTGCTGACACCCTCTGAAACTGGGACTTGAATTTTCACTCTAATTCAGCTGACACTATAATGTGGTCTTCCACAGCTTGAGTTCTGTGAATGATGGAAAGGAGATTCTCTTCCAGGACATACTTAGAAACTTAGAGACCTTTGATACACACCTGGAGCTGATCAATGTTCTCTCTGAGTTAGTTGTTTTCCTTCACTATATTCAGACATGCTAGAAGTTGGTTAATGTTATCATGGAGTCATTCTTTTCATAGTCAATCCCTAGATACTAGAAGCAACCAACCAGCGCCTTCATTTTTATTATTTTCCCACAAATTCTTTGTTAAAAAACTTTGAATACAGTCACCAAATCTGTTTCCTCTCACCATTGGTAAATCATAATGAGCAAATGCATTTATCTCCTTAAGTTTGTAGAATATTTTCACACCATGGACTGTCAGTACTTTCTGAGCTTCCATGAGAGAATTCAGTAAGTGGAGAGGCTTCAGTAACTGAAGGTTAGAACATTAGAAAGCCTATTCCAGATATTTAAAAATCCATCCTGTTACTTCTGTTGCTCAGAACCATTACTGGCACCAAAGTCTATATTACTCAGCTGGATATCTCAGCTGGTTGTCAGTACGTGCTGGGATCCTGATGATGTAGGCTCCAATGAAGGGAAAGACTTGCCAGCGAGTGGGAGAGTAATCAGGCCAAAGGCAAACTTCCTCTTTCATATCCTAGAAGCATGTGTGGTCCCCATTAAACATTAAATGTGTATCTTTCCACCTTAAATGATTTAGAGTTAAGTATGTGTCTTCCAACTTTAAATTATTTAATGAAGAAATTACTTTCCTTACACACGAACCTTGCCATTTGGTTAATTTAAGTTGGAGTCAAGTTAGGAACAAGGAAGAGCCATTCCACAACCTTATTGCTGAATACATCACACACTTGGATCATAGAATACAAAAAGATTCCTTTATGGGTAAAATTTATCAATAACACACACACACACTTCCATGTATTCATTAAAATATCTCAAGGACTTAAGATTTTATAAGAGAAAATATAGCTAACATAATATTTGCTGTGTAAAGAGAGTTACAATAAATGGAGAAAATAAGCTTGATTATTAGACTTTAAAATAATTTGTAGTGTCCTTAGAATCTTACATAATATTCTGAGGTAAGACCTTAAATTCAATACTTCTAGTAAATGTCAATGTGATACCAATACTAATGATTTTTAGAGCCAGCCTTTAAGTTGAATAGCAAGAATAGGGATGCTGTGGAAGAAGCAAATAAAAGAAAGAGTTGTGATATAAGGTAAAATATATAGGCAGTTCACTTGTGGCCACTATTCTACCATTCTTTTTGCTATATTTGGTTCGATCTTTGATAGAGTTCTGTGTCCCTTTTGATAGTCTAATTGCATCATTAGGCAGAGGGAGCTGAACATAGGGGAAGAAGCATGGCAGTTTATCCCATGAAACATTTTTTTTATTACGTATTTTCCTCAATTACATTTCCAATGCTATCCCAAAAGTCCCCCATACTCCCCCCCCCCACTTCCCTACCCACCCATTCCCATTCCCCTGGCCCTGGCGTTCCCCTGTACTGGGGCATATAAAGTTTGCAAGTCCAATGGGCCTCTCTTTCCAGTGATGGCCGACTAGGCCATCTTTCGATACATATGCAGCTAGAGACATGAAACATTTTAAAGGACACAATGTTAGTTTCTTCAACTCAGTGTTCCCAGGTTGTTCCCAGTCCTGGCACTTCTCTAGTGCGTTTATCTACTGTGATGCTTTCTTTCGTCCATCATTGCATATTTGAGGAAAACTCATATGGTCCTAGAGAAAGCATTTAATTTATCAAATCTTGTGACTTTTTAGTGATATGTGTCTAGTCTTGTGAAGGCATTTGCCTTTGGAGAGTAGGATTGCTTATCTCTACTGGTGCATGAATATTTGATGGTGGCTAGCTTTCCTAATCTCCATAAGCAATTTCATAGACCACCTCCTTTATAAATGGCAGGTACAATATCTTTTCTCCTTATGTTCTATATACACACCTCATGAGAGATTAGAAAACATTGTTATTTTTACTTTCTTCTATTAATAATTGGTGGAAGTTAATGTTTTATAACCTCTTACACTTCATACATATAATATAGACTTAGCAACCCAATTTAAAAAAAGATACAGCCATTTATTTGTGAAAAATTATACATGCTCTTGTAATTTATTCCAAGTGTTCCCAGAATGTAGTTACATGAAGTAAAAATTTCCATCACTCATCTTCACATCTCTCTCTCTCTCTGTATTTCTCTCTCTCTCTCTCTCTCTCTCTCTCTCTCTCTCTCTCTCTCTCTCTGTGTGTGTGTGTGTGTGTGTGTGTGGCTTGTGTGTGTGGTGTTTTGCCTCATGTGGACGATGTGTAAAGGTGCACATGTGAGGTTGTGCAAATGGCAGTCAGAGGTTGGCATAGGGCTTCTTTTTACATCATTGTGCACCTTATTATTTGAGTCCTGGTCTTTCCTCAAAGCTCACTGATTTAGTTTGGCTGACTGCTTAATGATATTCAGAAAACTCCTGTCTTTACCTACCCAGCACCAGGATTATATGCGCTCACCTACTGCATTGTACTTGTTCTTAAATCTTTCTATGTGTGGTGGGCATCCAAGTTCAGGATTCATACGTCTGTAACAATCACTTGACTGGCTGGACCATATTGTCAGACCACATGCTGCTCTTTTGTTTCCAGCATTTCTTACAAAGCTCCACAGGGACACAGATGATTTCTAGGGATTGTGCAAGTACTTATTCTGTCAGCATGCCTAGTTATAGCACTGTGTCAGGAATCCTCCAGCTACACAAAAATTATACTGCTTACTTCTTCTGCTTTATGAAAATCTTAGTTACTGACCTGTGACAAAGCTTCAGCAAAACCTCAACAGTAAATGTTAACTTGTAAAGCAAGCACTCAGGTTCCTGTTGCATTTACATAAGGTGTTTTATGTGCTTCAAAGAGGCTCTCTCTTCATCCTGTGAGAGATGCCTTTGCTTGCATGGTGAGAATTGGGTAATTGTTTATGTGTGTAATTTCACTGAGCCTTTTAAGAAAGTATTTCTCATTATTTTTAATTTTGCCATATCCAAGAACATTATTATACAGTATTTCACTGGAAGTAGTTGAGCCTCTTCCAAGCCTCCTAGCCAGGACTTTATATCAAAACAGATAAAAGAGGAAATGAAAGGTGAGTTTTTTTTTTTTTTTTTTTTTTTTTTTTTTACCATGCATGACTTATTGAATTTAGAGGATGTTGCCGTAGCCGTAGGCAGCCTTTATGAACATGATGAGCATAGAATGCCTACATAAATGTGAAGATGTTAAATACCCCTTTTGTAAATTGTCACTGTGTAATATTATCTTAAATAACTTAACTTGTTCTAAACTTTATACTTCTCCAATTCATTGATTATTATCCATGTTCCTATAAGGAAAGTAATTATCAAATCATTTTTACTTGAAAGTTAGTTACTTAGTTAGAAAAAAATATAAAATACTAAAAAAGAATGTCATAGCATCCTAAGGAGTTGTCTTTAAGAAACAGGGGATTCTCCCTAAAGATTCCTAATTTTCATATTTTAAACCAATTAGCTAATTTTTTAAATAACTATTCACTTTTCTGGCTGAATATGGTCTTTATGTATCTTGTCTTATTTTTCTGCCTGCATAATTGCCTGCTTATTCTCTTCAAACATTTCATCCCTTTCAGTTTTCATTGAGTTGTGAAGTATAGATTTTTAAAAAAATGAATTATTTTCTAATCTCTTAGGTTTCCTAGAAAAGGAACCTGAGGTAAGATCTATGCACTCATTTTACTTAAAGTGCAAATGAGTGTCTGAATTGGAATCTATAGGTTCAAGTGACCAGCCTTCTGTTTGACTATAGCTTGATTGTCTACAATCTTACAAGTCTCTATCATCAGAGGCACCAGGAAGACTCCAGTTTGGAAAGTTAGTGCTGTGCAGGGCAAACACTGTGGCAACAGGCTGTTGTCTGAAGGTCTGGAAAGCACAAGGTTGTGAGAAAATTTAAGTCTTTTTTTCAGACAACAAATCAGTCTCCTTTCTCTACATTCCCTCAAAGTTCTCCCTTTTCTTTGCATTCACCCCAACTTCTGGTTTCACCTTGTGTTTTATATCATGGAGTAACCAAAGCAGCAGGTGGGGTGGTGTCATTTCCTATTTGTATCTGGAGGCCTTTCATCTATTAGCCTAAATTCTTTGACATATCTTATTTTCCTCTTACAAGAACTTCTTCTTCTTCTTCTTCTTCTTCTTCTTCTTCTTCTTCTTCTTCTTCTTCTTCTTCTTCTTCTTCTTCTTCTTCTTCTTCTTCTTCTTCTTCTTCTTCTTCTTCTTCTTCTTCTTCTTCTTCTTTTTCTTCTTCTTCTTCTTCTTCTTCTTCTTTTTTTTTTTTTTTTTTTTTTTTTTTTTGCAAAATTTAGACAATTCCTAGCAGGGTCAAACGAACACTTGTACCATCTGCTATCTTTCCAGGTACATTTGAAATGGTGCAGATTAAAACCCACCCTAGCAAACCCACACCAGGTAACAGAAAGGTTTTTAAAATATGAAGTCTGGACAGCATTTCAAATGCATACCTTTTTGCAAAATTACTTTTATTTCACTCAAAAGTTGAAATGAATATATTATAGAAAATTAAAGACAAAGAATACTTACCTCCTTTTCTCTTTTATTTAACCTCTTCCTCACATGTTTTGAACTCAAACGTTTTTGGCTTTATTTAAATCTGATCTTAAGACTAAAGAAAATGTATTGGTAGTTATTCAAAGAGTAGACTGGAAAATGTGTTGATATTAGGACCAGTGGTTCTTCCGGTGTTTGAACTTCAAGAACACTAAATGTACAAAGCACATGATCTTCAGTGCTTTTGTGATATTGTCTCCAGGCAGTTAGGTTAGCTCTGCCTGCACTTCCTCCTTTGTCACCTGCACAGTCCCCTTGGCATAATATAATGACAGTGCTGCTGATAGAGGTGGCAGTCACTGCACACTCAATGTTCCACCTCAGCAGACTGCCCAGACCTTTTCCTCTTGCTGAGCAGGCCCCTTTCAGCATCGAAGGAAGGAGGTGCATGTCGCTCTCTGTTGAGCAAGCTCTATTTCAAGTCTTGTGGGGAAAACTTCACAGCAGGCAAGTGAAGCAGTTTTATTGCCTCTATTTTCAGAATCTCTTTTTAAATTGCAATAATATACCCATGAAGCATATAAGGAAAGACAATCTTTGTAGAATAAAATGGAGCTTTTATCCTTTATACCAAAAGTACAGGTGAAGGAGGTACTTTGTTCGAAAGGCTCATTTTCTAATTCTAAATTCTATACTGCAAGTAAAGTTGCACTCTTCGGGAATAAAACGGAAGTGCTTGCATAAAATAACTCGATAAATATCAGACTCATTCATGTCCACAGTCCTCTATGATTCATCAGTTTTTGCAACCAGGTGATAAATTTTTTTATTTCCCCAAATATATTTTAAAGATATTAGAGAAAGAAATGATTCTCTTTGTAAGCAATAAAAAGTTTTAATTGTAAATTCACTATGTCCTACTCACTGTTTCTCAAACTTAGTAAGGAATCTGGAAAAAGGAAGTTTTATTATTTTCTTTAGTTTTTTTTTTTTTTTTTGGTGAGAGTGAAGCTAGAATTTCAATTTGGAATAATATATGTATATTTAAAATTTTCTGAATATTCATGAGTGAAATAACCAACATAGTACCTATCTCAAGGTATTTAAGAATTAACATGTTATATTAAAATTAACTCATTTTATACATAAGGAAATATTCCAAATGTAGCTTAGAGAAGATTCTTGAAAATGGTCTTATATATATATACATTCTCTGACTAATGTAGACAAGGGAACCAGGTTACAACTTTATTGGCCTTCTCTTTAAACTGGCTAATAAAATAATGTTCACACTTTTTTGATTGTGACACAGAAAATTTTGCTATGTTTGCAAGGCTCTGTAGGTGAGAAGGAAGGTCTGTTTTTAATATCATGTCAGTGCTATGTGCTTTGACTAGAAGGACTTCAACTTTAGTGTATAAGTTTCATGTATGGGAAAGTTCAAGCAAAATTATTTTCTGTTTAAGTAATTGCATCTTTATTTGGAATAATAGCATCATCTCAATATTGAAAGAGTATAATTATTTATATAGTATCGTAACTGAATTTTCTTTAGAAGTTGTAATGTTTAGGAAAAAGGGACAGAAAAATAATATTTTAATTACGTTTTATCAGACAAAATAAGAGAGTTTTTTTAATGAATTATATTTTTGAAAGTTAAGCAGAATCTCCTAAGAAATAATTCAATTTTCCTAGTAAATGTTTTAAGCTTTCAAAAAATAGATGGGGAGATGAATCTTCAGCTAAGTGAAATGGTCATCACAAGTCTTGTTTGATTAAAATGAGCACAAAGTAAATATCACAAACATTTAAACAAATAGCCAAAACTAATGTAAAAGAACACATATGCACATTCATGCTTGCATTGCTTTTAAGGTAAAATGCTTGGCTATTTCATTTGCCAGATAGTAATTGCAAGCATAATGGGAGTTTTGGTAAGCCGTACATAACCTAACAGCCTGCAGTAGATTGATAAGCCTCATTCATCTCAATGACCATGACTAAACTGAATCAACTTAAGACAATTTTTCATCCTGGTATGGTAGTGGAACATGGCTAAAACCCCATTTCTTGGGCTACTGAGAATGGAGGGTTTTGGGTTCTGGGCCAACTTGGGCAAAATAGGTAATACAATCTTTATATGCACAATTAATTCTTAATCAAAAGGCCCCATTGAACTTCTTCAAACTTTTCTGTTAAGGAAGAGGCATATGATAGTAGTTGGAAAATTATATACAACATCCTCTTCAATGAGAATTTTGGAATCTTTAAAAATGCAGTTATGTAGAGAATGATTGATATAATCCCATCACTCGGGAGGCAGAGGCAGAGGCAGAGGCAGAGGCAGGAGGATTTCTGAGTTTGAGGCCAGCCTGGTATTCAAAGTGAGTTCCGGGACAGCCAGGGCTATACAGAGAAACCCTGTCTCCCCTCCCCCCCGACCCCCCCCCAATGCAGTTATGTTATATCAATATGTATTTTGTTATAATCCCAGGTGTGGGATATAGGCTGTTTCTATTTGTCCACAGCCATTAAATATAATTGTCTCTAGCTCTATGAAAGGCCGATAGTTTAATTTTGGGCAATCTAGAGAGAATAAGAACCGGAGCCGCAAGAGGGCCACAAGGCTCTCTGATGAAGAAGTGGGTGACTGATGCTTCCCTCTGATGCTCTGGTAGCTGTTATTGTAGTTCTCAATTGATTGTGAGCAAAGAGATGAAAAGAAGTTGCTGATATACTGACTATGAATATTGGATTCGCCCAAAGAACACGATGATGACCCGATGATGACCCTCACCAGCAGAGTCTAAAGAGATTTATGAACCCTCTTCCCTCTAATCTTCTTTTTCTGCTATTTAGTGTTAGAGGGTTGGAAGAGATTAGGGTGGAATAGGGTTGTAAGGGAAACAGACATAAAAACCCAATAAAATAGACCAAAAAGAAATTACACCGACAACTCCCATATTTTTTTAAAATAGAAAAATCTTATTATTTAGATTTAATTCTAATTCCAGCTTACTACAGAAATATTTTTTCTACCAAGAGCTGATATGTATTGAGTAATGTCTGAATCTTCCTATTTATAAACTTCACTGTTTAGGAAATTTACTCAAAGAAATTTTAGATGTTGGAAGGTTATTTTTAATTTTCAAAAGACAGCCTTGTTTCTGCTTGCCAACATTTTTCTTCAGTCATCCTAGGTGATAAGATTTGCTTTTTATTACTACTAGATGGTATTAAAACTTAGCTATTTTTATATATTTATAACTAATCAATAATGAAGTTTTAATTGATCTGGGAGGTGAGCAGAGGAATTGAAAGAAGCTAAACACTGGTTTCCCTCTATAGAAATCAGTATCTGTTAAGGTGTAACTGATTTTCTTGTAGAACAGATTCTATAATCCCAATCAGAGTAAGGATTGTTATTCTCAGTTCATGAGATCCCCCAAAGAGATCACCAGGGACTGCAACTCCAATGCAGGCACATGGGAGTCTTTATTCACGTTTGAGTCTGGGTCACAAATCTTCCTTGTGCAACATGATAGGAGAGAAGCTCCAAGTTCTAGGGAAATGGTGTTTATAAAGGAAAAAACTGCAAGTGGGGATTTCTAAGCCTTGGCTTTACATGATTGGTAAGAGGGTAAAGAAATGTTGGCCTTTAAGCTGATTGGTTTGTAGCATTTAGTCAAACCATAAGGAGAGATCACACATCTAAAAAGAGCATCTTGAACTGGGAATGCTTCATGTTTACTTAGCTTTCCCTATTATTATCTGCTGGATATAGCTCTTATGTCTATGTTGCAACTACTAAAAATATGTCCTAGGAATCCTGGAACTCAAGGGTGAGGTCCAAGTCACTCTGGTGACAAAAGCATAAAATGGAGTTCAAAAAGACAAAGTGGAGTTTGTTCTGCTACTTTAGCCCTTTCCAGATTGGAAATGGGTTCTCCCATTCCAGTGCCTGAGTTGGTTCTATTGGCAGGCATACAGAGAATGATTGAAAAGGAAGGAGAAAATATGATGCCTTGTTTTTCTTTATTTTAAATAATGATTAAGAGTTCTTAGAATGTGGATTGACATTGGTGTAACCTCATCATCTGTAGAACAGACAGTTCCATATCTAAGGTAGCTTCCAGTCCTTGTTAGGGAAAAAAGTTTTTTGATATGCAAAATAAGGACAGCACCTATTCCTTTTTTTTTTCAGTATCTAATCTCAGCTATGTGAACTCAAGAGTGATTTATATACATATCATCATTTCTTTTAATAAAACATTAGAGATCATTCTATACCCCAATCCTTTCTGGAGATTGTGTGCCAGGAGTTCTGACACACCTAAGATCAAAAGTGAGACCACTGCTGCCAAAATACTGGGCCCAAGTGGGACCTATTCAGAACCCACAGGACCCAGGAACTGCAGAGCAGCCATGGACACGATCCTTCAGGTTTCCATCTGCGCCAGGAGCTGATCCTGTGCCAGAACTATTTACACCCCAATTCTGTCTGGAGAGAGCAGGTCTCCAAGAAGTACTGACACCTCTAATATCACAGGTATCCCAGGAGTGCTGACACACATAAGATCACAGCTAACAGCACCCCAATACTGTCCAGAGAGAGCTTGTCTCCCAAGAGTGCTGACAGAACTAAGACCATAGGCTCACAGGATCACAGGAAGAGCAAGCTCCAGTTAGAGACAGCAAAACCAGCTAACACCAGAGCTAACCAGAATGTGAGAGGCAGTGCAAGAACCTTACCAACAGAAACCAAGGCTACTTGGCATCATCAGAACCCTGTTCTCCCACCACAGCAAATCTTGGATATCCCAATACTCCTGAAAAGCAAGTCTCTGATTTAAAATCACAATTCATAATGATGATAGAGGACTTTAAGAAGGACATAAGTAACTTACTTAAAGAAATACAGGAGAGCACAGGTAAACGGGTAGTAGCCTTAAAAGAGGAAACACATAAGACCCTTAAAGAAATACAGGAAAACACAACCAAACAGGTGAAGGAATTGAGCAAAATCATCCAGGATCTAAAAGTGAAAATAGAAACAATAAAGAAATCACAAAGGGAGACAACCCTGTTGCTAGAAAACCTAGGAAAGAGATCAAGAGTCATATATGCAAGCATCATTAACAGAATACAAAAAATAGAAGAGAGAATCTCAGGTGCAGAAGATTCCATAGGAAACATTGTCACAAAAGTCAAAGAAAATGCAAAATGCAAATAGCTCCTAACCAAAAACATCCAGGAAATCCAGGACACAATGCAAAGATCAAACCTAAGGATAATAGGCAGGAGTGAAATTCTCAACTCAAAGGGCCAGTAAATACCGTCTACAAATTTAAAGAAAACTTCTCTATCTAACCTAAAAAAAAAGTGATAACCATAAGCATATGAGAAGCCTACAGAAACCCAAATATGTTGGACCTGAGAATTAATTCCTCCCACCACACAACAACCAAAGCAACAAATACACAAAACAAATAAAGATTACTAAAAGCAGTAAGGGAAAGAGGTCAAGTAACATATAAAGGCAGACCCATCAGTATTATACCAGACTTCTCAACAAGAGATTCTAAGAGATACTGGGCAGATGTCATACAGACCCTAAGAGAAGATAAATGCCAACCCAGGCTACTATACCTAGCAAAACTCAATTATCATAGATGGCAAAACCAAGATATTCTATGACAAAACCAAATCTAAATAATATCTTTCCACAAATCCAGCCCTACAAAAGATAATAGGTGAAAAATGCCAGTCTTATATGAGTTACTTGAACCCAGGCAGTTACTCCATCCACTTTAACCATTCTTGATGTTGTGCTTAACAACATCAAGAATGGCCTTTTCCACTTTGCTTCCAGGTTTTCAGCATGATGCTTCTTAACAGTCTCCAACTTGGTACTCATGTGGAACCTCTGAGGTACCTACCTTATACAGAGCACTAAGTTTAGGTGGGCCACACTTCCTGGTTGTTGATCCGGAAAGCTTACAATCTAGCCATAAGATTCTTGTCAGCCTGAAAAGTCACTCTTGGGGGGCTCAAGGGAGTGGAGGTTCCATAAAGGATATCAAAAGGGGTCAGGTTAAAATGGTAGGGGGTTCCAGAAGATGTTCCAACCAGTAAGAAGGACACATGCTCCACTATGTTCATAACAGCCTTATTTATAATAGCCAGAAGCTGGAAAGAACCCAGATGCCCCTCAACAGAGGAATGGATACAGAAAATGTGGTACATTTACACAATGGAGTACTACTCAGCTATTAAAAGGAATGAATTTATGAAATTCCTAGGCAAATGGATGGATCTGGAGGGCATCATTCTGAGTGAGGTAACATATTCACAAAGGAACTCACACAATATGTACTCACTGATAAGTGGATATTAGCCCCAAAACTTAGGATACCCAAGATATAAGATACAATTTGTTAAACGCATGAAACTCAAGAAGAACGAAGACCAAAGTGTGGACACTATGCCCCTTCTTGGAATTGGGAACAAAACACCCATGGAAAGAGTTACAGAGATAAAGTTTGGAGCTGTGAAGAAAGGATGGACCATCTAAAGACTGCCATATCCAGGGATTCATCCCATAATCAGCTTCCAAACGCTGACACCATTGCATACACTAGCAAGATTTTTGCTGAAAGGACCCAGATATAGCTGTCTCTTGTGAGACAATGCCGGGGCCTAGCAAACACAGAAGTGGATGCTCACAGTCAGCTATTGGATGGATCACAGGGCCCCCAATGGAGGAGCTAGAGAAAGTACCCAAGGAGCTAAAGGGAACTGCAACCCCATAGGTGGATCATTATTATGAACTAACCAGTACCCCAGAGCTCTTGTCTCTAGCTGCATTTGTATCAAAAGATGGCCTAGTAGGCCATCACTGGAAAGAGAGGCCCATTGGACTTGCCAACTTTATATGCCCCAGTACAGGGGAATGCCAGGGCCAAGGGGTGGGGGTGGGTGAGTGGGGGACTGGGGGGGGGAGTGTATTGGGGACTTTTTGGATAGCATTGGAAATGTAATTGAGGAAATTACCTAATTAAAAAAAATTGTAGGGGGTGTTCAAGGCTTAGAACAGGGTTGGAACAGGGCCAGAGGAAGGAGCACCATCCAGTCAGCACCAGTCTCCAAGGACAATTTAGTTAAGGTCTTTTTTAGGGTTCTGTTCATTGTCTGTACCTGCCACCAACATCTCTGCCAATCCCTGACTTACATTAGAAACAAAAGCAGGACTGTTATCCAATCTAATTACCTTGGGAACTCTGAATCTCTGGAAAATTTCCTCTAGTATTTTCTTGGCTACCACTGTAGCTGTTTCCTGCTTAGTGGGGAAAGCCTCAACTCCTCCAGAGTAAATGTCCACAAACACTAGAAGGTATTTGTAATCATATTTTCCTTACTTAACTTCTGTAAACTTGACCTACCAATATACTCCAGGCCATTCTCCCCTAGGTCTTTTACCCTGTTTACTCTTAGCTGTATAAGCATTCACTTGCTGGCATTACTGACACTGTTCTACTATATTTCTGGCTAAAATCCTGAGGTCTATTACACATACCTTAGATCCTTTGACTACTTGAATGACCTTTCACCTAAATGAGTCCATTTATGCAAGTAAGTCCAAGTAAGTCTTTTGCTTGCTTTCTGGGGAGTACAGTCCTCCCTTCTGGTGTGCTCCATTGTCCTTCATTTCCTAAGTAATAGTTGGCAGGGTGTCTAGCAATCTGAGTCCCTTCAATATATTTTAAGTGAGACCATCCCTTAGTCCAGTCCCAATCCTCAGCGGGTGTCTCTTGCAGGCCCATAATCAGTATAGGCTCCTGAATAGCCACTTTTCGAGCCACTTGATTTGTCTGGTTATTGCTTTGGGCCATTCTCTTCCCTTCTGATGACCTGGACAATGAATAATACTCACAGTTGCCAGCTTCATCAGGGTATCCAAGAGATCTAAGATTTCCTGATTGTTTTTTCTTTTCTGTCTGATGTGAGCAGTCATCTCTCTTCGTATATAGCTCTGTGGACATGTGCTGTGACAAAGATATACCTGCTATCCATGTAGATGTTAAGGCTTTGATGAGGACAATTAGCTCTGCTTTCTTCATGGAGAAAACTGCTCCTGTCTGTAAACCAGGTAGCTTAGGCTCCTGGCAGGGGTCAGTTGGAGAGGTCTTTTCATTCAGTGAAGAAGTATTCTTGACTTTGGGGTGCCAAGGACAGGCAGAAAAAGACATTTTTCAAATCTAAGACCATGTACCAAATACTGGACGGTGGCAAAGAACTCAACAGAGCATAATGGTGATGCACAGTAGGATGGACATAAGCCACTCAGTGGTTTAGCTCTTGTAAATGCTGGACTGGGCAGTGATCATTAGTGCCCAGCTTCTTATCTGGCAGGAGTGATGTGGTCCAGGATGAACTGCACTTATACAACACCAAGCTGGAGGAGCCTGGAAATGTGTGGCTTAATTCCTTATGTCTCTCAAGACATAGGGTATTGTCTGAGAGACACTGGGGTAACCTGTGCCTTGAGTGCTTTTACCACCATGGGTGTGTGTGTGTGTGTGTGTGTGTGTGTGTGTGTGTGTGTGTGTGACATTTTTGCTTTGCCCATCCCTGCTACTTCCACCCAGGCTAATAGGAATGTTTCCAACCACCAAGTCAAATCTTGGTTCTGAGTAAAGGTAGTTTCAAATAATTTATACTCATCACCTAGTCTGGTACTCAGAACATCTATGGGCTCTCCTTTGGGGCCAGTTACTTGTGGTCTGTCAGGCAGGAAGTGTATCTGGGCCCCCATCTTATAAGTATGACCCCAATAGAGGGTAGGGAGAATCTGGGATGACCATAAATGAATGGGATACCTGGCCCATCCTTAGGTTCACAGTTCTTTAGGTAGTCCATGAACACATTTCAGTGCCAGTGGTTCCTTGGACCCACAATTTTTACTTAGAAATGGGGCCATCGGCCTGAAGGAAGATCAAGTGTTGAGCCCCTTTGTCCACTAAGAATTGAGTGGGTTTCCCCTCCACTTTCAGAGTTACCCTGGGCTTGGGGAGGGAGTCTGAACCCTATCTCCCCTAATCACTGTCTTCACCCAAGGCTAACACCTTCGCCATATGGAGACACTTTTCCCAAGGCTTGGGATTTCCCATCCTCTACTTCCATTTGTTGGGGTATTCTCAAGCCCAGTGGCCCCTCTCCCTGCAATATTCACACTGGTCCTTTTCAAGGGGTTTTCTGTCTCTCTTTGGTTGGAGTCTCTCTTCTCTGTTTTCCCTAATGACTGTCATCAAGATTCTCTGTAAATTTCTTTCCTGTTGCTTTTCTTTTTTCCTTTTTTCATCTCTCTTTCATCTTCTTCCTTTCTCTTTCTCTGCACCTTATCCTCCTCTGTCTCCCTGTTATGGTAGAACTTTCTTAGCAACCTGCACTAAATTCCTCAGTGACTTATCCTGTTGTCTCTCTAGCCTCTGAAGCTTTTTCCTGATGTCTCTACTAACCTGGTCTATAAACACCATAGTCACAGTAGCTTTGTGCTCCTCACTGCTGGGGTCATAAGGTATGTATTGGGAGAATACCTTCATATCCTGCTCTAGAAAGGCAGCAGATGGACTCATCTGATCCCTGTCTAACCTCATGTTAACTTGATCAAATTTGTGGGCTGCTGGGCAGTTGCCTAGAGACCTGTCAACAAACCTTCATGTGCTCCTTACCTTCTGCCATACTAAAGTCCCAGTTAGATCTGGTCAGGAGAAACCCCCTGTTGATGACAGCCTGGTCAAATGATGATGTCTCCCTCACCACCACCACCACCCACTCCCCAGTGTCTGAGGGGACATTCTTTCTGGCTTCCTGCATTATCCTCTCTCACTCTTCACTCATGAAGAGCACTCTCATGAGTTACTGGGTATCATCCCAGGTGGGCTGATGAATAAATAAAACAGTCTCAAAGAGACTAATCAGACCCTTGGGGTTACCTGAAAAGGGGACGGGGGTCATGGTGTTGGGCCAGTTGTACAAGTCAGATGAAGAGAAGGGCCAATATTACATGCCCTGACTGCCATCCTAATCTATGGGCCAATCTAACAGGCTTGGAGGGGAATGGCCACTGTTGTATCCGGTGAAGTGGCCCTTTTGCTCCGTGTCTCCATGGTCAGCCCTAGTTCCAAGGGTCCCACCCCACTCCTACCCCCTGCTGGGACCAGATGAAGGGGGTAAAAGGACATTGGATGAGGGCTTAAGGGAGATCCTTGAGGATGGGCCATAGGATCTAGGGCCATGGTAGTGGGGTAAGAGGATAGAGGACCCATCAGTAACAGAACCACTGTGTCATGGACCTGGAGGATGTTCTTTACAGACACTTTGGTCTCTATGGGATTCTTATCCTTCATGGCCAGGACCTTGGAGAGTCTCAGAGCCAAAAAGGCTTTTATCCAAGAGGTGGGTCCTCCACTAGATCCTTCCAGGTTACCATATAGGGCATTTGATCTGATGTCCAAGGGTTCCTGGCCTAAAGACTCTTTCTTCTACTTCTTTAATCATCGCAAGTTGAAGGTCCCTACAGGTGTCCACCCTACTCCAAAGGTGGGACATTCAGAGGAGCAGAGAGGAACTAACTTGCCCCTTCTTCACTACTACTTTCAGGTTTTCTCCTCTTTCCCTAACTTCCCTCCAGTGGTTAACGAGGATGCTTAATGGGGTAGACTCAGTCTGTCCCATGTCCAAAAATATCTTGAGTCCATGTCTAAGAACACAGAACAAAATAACCAACACTAACAAACACAGAGAAAGACAATCAACACACAGACAGTTTGCCCCTACCACAGGTGCAGAAACCAGATTATACAGACAGTTCACCCCTGACAGGGTTGCAGAAACCAGGTTATAGCAAGACTTGGTCGGCTCCCACTGATACTGTGTCTTGCAATTTCCCAAAGGAGCAAAGTCCTTCGGACTCCCTGGGGCAGTGTGTGTGTGTGTGTGTGGGGGGGGTGGTGGTGGTGGTTGTGGCGGTGAAGGGTCCTCCAGACTCCCCATCATCACAGCAGGCACATCTGCCCACTGCAACTAACCAGCCCAGACCACCCACTGCAACTTACCAGACCAGACCAGACCAGACCAGACCAGACCAGACCAGACCAGACCAGACCTTGCTCAGGAGCCAAAAGTGAAAGCAAAAGACAGAGAGATAAACACAAGCAAACACAAGTAGGCGCCTGTTGCCTCTGATCAGTCTAGTCTGTGATCTCTCTGTTGTCTTCTCGAATCCCATGCAAAGCCCCCAAATGTAAGAGCCCAACCCTTGGTTAGTGGTATTTACTTCAAGATGCCCAAGGGTGAGACACCTGAGTGAGACACTGAGATGCAGATTGATGTGAAAGCAAGTGGTTTAGCCAGTACTACAAAACATGAAAAAATAAAATAAAATCTAATCCAAAAGTAGTCAATAGAAAGAAATAAAGATGAGGATAGAAATTAATAAGTTGAAATTTTAAAAATTCATAAAAAGAATCAATGAATTTAAAAGAAGTTCAGATAGAAAGAAAGAAGTCTTTAAAAAAGGTAAAACTAAGAGTAAAGAAATTCCAAAGAATAATAGTGTAGTTGTCATTTATTAGAGGACTTAGCTAAGTCATGAGATACAAGATCATTATCCAAAAATCAACTGTTTATCTATATTTCAATAAAAGCTAGTAGTATTTTTTTAAAAAATTACTATAATCACATAGACTGTTGTTATTTATAGTCACATGTATGCAAACAAAATTTCAGGAAATAACATATGTGTGTGTGTGTGTGTGTGTGTATAATCTCTCCTATAGGTATGTCCATTAACAATGCCTCAGTTCTGTCTACAGACACACCCACATGCACTCACACACACATAAACATACACACATAGATAATCTCAAGAAGAATAAATAAATAGAACTAATAAATATGAAAGCTTACTTCAGGGTTGATAGTAAAATTTGTTCTTCTACAGTGTTCTACAGATATAATTAAATGCTTAAAACAAATTTTTCTAGTTTTTCTTATTGGAAACTAACAAGCTGTTTTAAGAATTTTGCATGACATACAATTGAGAGCAATGTCCATGATAGGAAAGCAATTTGAGACTGCTACCCTTCATCTCCTTTGAAGAATTGAAGGAAGATTCGATTTCCTTAACGCAGTTCATTAAAACTACTGCCCTTTCTCAGTCAAATTTGTCTTGATTGTCATGGTCAGCCACTGATTGACTGACTTTCCTATTTGCTTCAGCAGTTAATCTAGCGAGGAAGTGGTTGGGTACTATGCATACTAAATGATAGCTTTTTATTGATAATATCATAACTATACTATTGTCTTATTATTATATTATTATTTAGACCTGTGAGAAAAAAAGGAAAGAAAAGAAAAATTGACCACAATTTTGTGTTTGAAGCAATCAATCAGTAGTTAGACTAATCTATTTCAATATGACCATTTGATTTACGTCTCTGTTTTCCCAAGAGTTGAAGTGGAACTGGAATGCACTATGGGTATTCAGGACTTATGCCATGGTCAAACAGTTTTCTTTCTTTTTTTAGCAGGAATGTTTATTCGATTAAATTTTTATTTCATTACATTTCTGATCTCTACCTAAAAATCAGTCTCTATCAGCCACAATTATTAACTACCAACTACAGTAATATAGAGTATTATTTTTATAGCTATCTGGATCCAAAAAAGCCTAGAACGTAATTATAATTATTTTGGTATTTCCAATTCTGCTTCTGTTTCTAACTTGGACATTTCTTCTCTATGTCAATTTCCAGACCTGTTTCTTTACTTCTCATGGATGTTAGTAACATAATCTTCACAATTGTTTTCTAATGTTTGTGTTGTAAGAATTTTAAACCCACCACCTCAATGATGGTGAGCTACACAGCAGACAAATATAAAACCTGTTATGTGATACAAAGGGCAATTAAGACTAAATGGGTCTGCCTTGCTCTCAGGTGTCTAACCCATACGCTAAAGCCTCTCCTTTAGCATCTGCTTCTGTGGGGCTGCCTATTATTTTCGTTCAGTGGTAAAAGGAGATCAAGGTACAAAGATAGAATGACTGTTTGACGTGTTTGAAAATGGTGCAGAGAACTCCAGGCCTGTTTCCTTAGACATATCTTAGTTACACATGTCCTTAATTCTAAAAGAAGTGGGGAAATATGGTACCCCAAATCAGAGCATCTGTGTCATAATATTAAAAACAACTAATTTGTCTTTCCTAAAATATATTCATTTTCCTGTAGCTCTAATTACTTTAAAGCCACGGCCATGGACGCAAACACAAAGCTTAACTCATGTTTGTCATGCAGAGCCTAGGAAAGGCTTTCAGATCTGTGATTTCTGGATGTTCCCATTTGCTTTCTTCCATGGTTGTTTTGTATTTTTCTTCTATGTCACTTAGAAACTACTGTTCTGTACAAGATAAATATTTCTTACACAATTATTTCTTGTTTCACAAAACAATTTCACATTTTAAAAATCAAATAACTGTTAAGGCCTATATGGTGCTTCCTAAGTATAAATTTTCTAGTTTTAGCAGTGAGATTTTAACATTCAAGAATTGGTCATTAACATTCTCCTAATTGGATCCTCATTATATGAGTCCTATTTATATGGGTCTCCATTTCCTAGGGACTAAAATTAAAACCCCATTAGAGCATTCAATGCCTCTAATAATAAAATCTATGACCTCCCACAGCTCTTCTCTTCGTTTTGCCCCTCAAGTTTCTACATATAGGCTGCTATTTCCAATCCTTGAATAAAACATGCAATTTAAGGTTTAGATTCTTCCCTCCCTCTGCCAAAAATATCCTTTTCCCTCACTCCCCTTTTATTTTCTTTCTCTGGTTTCTTGATGTAACTATCCTCTAAGGTACAACTCAAATGTCACATCCTTTGGAAATTTCTCCTTCATAATACACCTAAACTCAATTAGTCAAGTACTTTTACCCTTTCTGCTTCCACAAGAGATTTTTATAGGATTTATTTCCCAGCATTCATTAGTAGGCATGTGCATTATAGTTATTTGGATATGTCTCTTTCTTTTGAACCAGAATAGACTCTGAGCTCCTTGATAAGCAGCTATAGCGTCTTTTCTCTTTGTAATTCCAGTGTGTGCACACGAATTCATACCCATGGGACTGAATTTTAGTAGACAAAACCCTGCTTATCAATGTTCTATAGAAAAACAAAACAAAGTCTTTATGTGTTTTTTTTTTTGATTCTTAGGAAATTTAAATTAGAGACAATTCTCAAGGGGCTAGAGAGATGGTTCAGCAGTTAAGTATGCACATTAGTGTCACAAAAGACCTGGGTTTAGTTTTTGGCATTCCTCGAGGTTTACAACAACCTCTATCTCCATCTCTAGGGGATACAATGCTTTGTAGTGATTTGCACATTAACACAATATGTGCACAAAGGTAAACATATACATCTATTCTAAAAAAAAAAAAAAGAATAATCTTGAAAAATATGTAATCTTCAAGAAATATCCAGAACACTTTATAAACAAATAAAAGACTATAAGATGAAGATGAAAAAATTCATTTATATTCAATGCATTCATCAGCACAACACTGATAGCTGTCATAAATGGAGATGCTTATCTATTAAACTGATGTAACATCCCTCAATAAAATTTAAAAACAAGACAGGATGTGTGTGTACTAAAGCATATAAGAGGAATACATGTAAAGAACATATTTTTAAATGTATGAAGAAGAAAGAAAATTTTATCAGAAAATATATAGAAAGATATGGTTTGTCATTAGATGAGTTATATATGGAAAATAGGGAAGGCAGCTTATCAGTGACTTAAAAGCAATTTATAAGCTATTGTGGATAATAGAACCAGAGGTTCTATATCATAGAAAATTTGCCATTTGCTTTTCACAAACCCACTCATCCTTTACACAAGACACCAACTTAGCTAGTCCCTGCCTTAGTCAAAGACTACATCTCAGGTCCAAGTGTCAGCTGTTCAGAACATGAGACATTCTACTGCTGAGATGTGCTGTCTCATGCTTGCAGTGTGTGTCTTGAAGAGACATTTGTTTTCTGAGGGTCAGAAAATGATTCTTAAACTTACCTTCTGCCTTAATCACTCTCCTTGGCATTGTAGCTTTTTACCATTGCTGCAGCCTTACCTAGAACTTAATCTGTTCTTTGCAAATATGATACCCTTGACAATGACTGAAGTCCTGGAGAGTGGGCACTGGATCCCCTTTTATGTTAATAACTATGCAGCATATTTCTGTAGGAATCTTGCTCTGTCAAACCTGATTTTGTGTCTATCTGTGCTTGTGTTATAAGTGATTGTTTCAAAGCCAGTTGACTTGGCAACATAAGAAAAGCAAAATTTCTTTGCTCATTGAACATTGAATTGACTGGTTCTCCCTGCCAATTTCTTAATGGATTAATTCCATAACCCATCTCTCTCTCCCTCCCTCTCCCTCTTCCTCCCTCTCCCCCCGTCTCTCTTCTCTTTCTCTCTGGTTGTTTTTCAGTGCAGAGAATCTTAGCCAATTTGGTCTTACTTACCATTGTGATTTCTGTAGGCATTGATTGAAGCCCTGTCCTCAAGGTTACATAAATTATCTTTTACATCTTTCTAGGACAGTGACCTATGTTTTTTGTGAGCTCACTACCACCTGACCTTTTGTGATCCTCAACGCATTGCATGCTTAGATGTTCTCCAGCTCTACTGTTTCCCTGCAGTAGCAAACTTGCTCAAGTTTTCTGTCAGTTGTCATGTATTGTTAAAGTTGCTTTTTCCTTTGCATTTCTTCTTCACAAATTCAAGTAATGCTTAGTGCTTAAATCATATACACAAGGAAAAAGAGCCCCAACCCAAATCATGGCCAAATCAATTGAGCAAGCAATTAACCAAAGCAAGTTTTGTTTGTTTGTTTTTAATTCATGGATTTGGGCTCTCCTGAGTGGAGTGGTAGGGTTCAGGAGATTAGCATTGGCTAAGGGTGAAATAGGGCGTTTATAGTTCAGGATTAGGGGGTTCACAAATATGAAATTTTGCAGGCAAATAGTCAGGCTTATTGAAGCAGAATATAAGCAGAGCAAGTAAATCCCTAAACAAAGGTTGATTGTAAGGTGGTGATAGCATGGTAGTCATAACAAAGGAGTCAGAACAAGTTATAATAACCTTTTGAAACAAAAGCACAGTTCTCATTTCCTGAAACAGTACCATTTTGTAGTTAAGGCTACTAGTGGGACAATGCTCAATCCTTGAGAACAAGAGATTTAATCATAAACATGAGTGAACATAGTTTGTCTTTACTATATGGTAAATTCCAAGTGTAAGATGGGGGCAGGCTGGTTTCTCAGTAGACAACTTTGAAAAAGAAAATGCCACAATTTGAGAGTAGCTTATGGAATTTTGCAAGGGGAATTTCAATTCAAATCTGAAAGTTTATTTTGTTCCCTTAACTATACCATCCACCCCCTCTAAGTCCAACATTATCTTTCTATAAAATAAAGATGATATTATCTTTGTTTTGATTTGAGAATTTATAAAACAAGTCAAAGGTTTATAATACTTGGCATGTATCAAGGATTTCATAAACATTTATGAAAAATCTCTAGATATTAACTAAATAAATAATGAAGAGAAACTGAATCATTAGACTGGAAAAAAATAATTCAATGGAATTGTTGCCTAGAGAATATAAACTTAATAATGAGATTAATCTGATTTCTTTTCTTTTTTTTTGTTTGTTTGTTTTTGTTTTTTGAGACCAGGTTTCTCTGTATAGCCCTGGCTATCCTGGAACTCACTTTTTAGACCAGGCGGACCTCGAACTCAGAAATCTGCCTGACTCTGCCTCCTGAGTACTGGGATTAAAGGTGTGTGCCACCACGCCCAGCTGAGATTAATCTGATTTCTTAAACCCCAGGTAGGTACCTTGCTTAATACTTGAGGAATGAAGAGGTATTATCAACAACTATTGCATGAATTGATTGTTCCTATTAGCAAGATATAAGAAACATAGCTATATTACTAAATGTGGAGGAGAATGTTTCAGAAGTAGAAAATATTCTAATGGCCACCAATAAAAGAGCATCAATCATACAAGCCCCACCCCCATCTGTCTTATTTGTGTAAGTTTCTGTGCTGCTATTACTATTCTCAGTGTGGATGCCTAGCTTAAGGGCTAATAATCTAAAAGCCCAGGTAAAATGAAGAAAGCTAACATGCTAATAATACCTGCAGGTAAGTAGGATCTAGAACGTTCCTAATAAGAAGGTAACACATCAGTCTACATTGGTATTACTATTGTATGACTACAGGGGGACATAGCTCTATATGGAATCTTCTACCCCAAAAGTTCTCTTTTCTGCCCCCTGCACCTGGACTCACAGTCTTCACTCCATGGAAAGACTGCTGAACTCATTGATTTGATTAAAGGACAATCCAGTTTTATGCCTCAGTCTCCTGAATTCTGGGAAACACTTTATCTCTCTCCCTTACTCATCTCCTTCCCCCCTTCTCTTTATTTAGACCCATCCTCTCTGATGCATAGCTTGGCTACTCGATCTTCAGGCTTATTAGCGACTTAACAGCTAAACTCCAGTCCTAATCTGAAACCTTGGATTTTGCAGTCTTTGCCTACTTAAGCAGTGCAAGTCTCAGTGTGGGGCTTTATTGGTGTACCATGTACATTCAGCTTGGGACCTTTCCCTCGTCTGCCTCTAGCTCTCTCATCCTTCTTTTTTTCTTTCTCTCTCTACTTCTTAGTTTCTTTCTTTCTTTCTTTCTTTCTTTCTTTCTTTCTTTCTTTCTTTCTTTCTTTCTTTCTTTCTTTCTTTCTTTCTGCCTGTCTGTCTGTCTGTCTATAGTAGATACAGATTATCTACTCACCTCTAAAACAGAAGCCCTTTGCCACATACTACACAAGCATTTCCAACATCTACATACCAAAGTAAGGTCCCAATTCAATCTACAGTGACCCTAGAAGAATACCTTCCAATTAAATCCTGAGGGACTCTAGGTCTCAGACTTCAACCTTTGATCCCTGGGAGTTCTTCTAACTTCTTGCCTTTAAACTTTGCCTACTGGACCACTGGAATTGGGGACACCTGTTGCATTTCCCTTATCTTCCATTTTCTGCCACTTTGTAGTTCTCAGTGAGGACTCTCAGAAATAAGTCTCATCCTTACATTGCCCAAAATGTATGGGGTCCAAGATCTCCATTTGTGCATCTCTTTGGTCTATCTTAAAACAAACCTGAATATGTTAGTTCACTGTTGACTGGAGTCTGAGCCTGAAACAAGTTACACAATACTTTTGACCTTTAAAGTCTTAAGGACTCAGTTTCACGACACAGAATGGCTGAAAGTCTGAAACTCCTTACCTTCAAGTTTCTTTTCTATCTCCCCTCCAGCACTACCCTTTATTCCTTCATTTCTACATAATAAGTTTTATCAACTCAGACTTCCCTAAACTCTGTCTCAGATGCTAATCTCACTGATGCATGTCCTCTTCCACGAAGTACAACTACTTCTGACAAATTGTCCTGTGCTGTTTAAGTTCACTGAGAAGCTGGCTCTAGAGATAGGATTTGGCCCTCCCATTCCAGCCTCAAGCATGTTTTTCTGAGATTGTCCTCCAAACCCCTGTCCTGTGTCAGGATGTCCCCCTGGCTCTGTGAGAAGGTAAAAGAGAACAAGAGAGTCTAAGAAGTGAAGACATTGTGCCCTTAAGAACTACTAATTGGTGAACAATCTCTGACATAAATGAATTGGACTGGCAATACACTGTAGAGAGATTAGAGAAGAAGCTTAAACTGAGAAGAAATACACCTTGAGGCCTTTAGAAGCATCTTTATCTCCTTATCCTTCCTTTGTCTCTTCTGCACCTATAAGAGAGATCTCAAGTTGTAACCTCAGGCTTTTCTACCTGTGCCCTAGATCGTGACTAATGACTGAAAGGCTAATTTATCTACAACTCTTAGCCCGATGCTCTAAGCTTGGGTTTGCTTCCTGACTAGCTCTTAACTTACATATAGTATTTAAACTGTTTTATATCTGCCAGATGATTAGTTACCTAGCCTCAGTTTCATGCACTTGACTTCCTCAGAGTTCAGGGTGAATATCCTGCTTCTGACTGTCTCTCAGAATTCCAGTCTCTCTAACAGAACACCCATCTTCTACTTCTTGTCTTTTGCTAATAGGCCATCAGTTTTATTATTGGCAGATGATGCTTCTAGATGGTGCACAAGAAATTATCCAACAACGTGTTATCATTCTAGATGCTGTAAGAGTCACCTGTGGACTCAGTTTCCTTGAGCAGAATCAATGAAATATTTTTCCTTTGTTTCTTTATTTTGCTGACTTGCCCTACCTGCCTAGACAATAGGTACCTTCTCTTCCTGTACCTATGCTGACCTAAGAGGTGTCTTTTTTATAGAAAATGATATTCTACATTTTATCTGTGAGATATGTGGATCCTACAGGCACTTATACCTCTATGGCATATTGGCTCACTTCACTATGAAACTGAGCTCAACCAAAATGGAGACATCTATAAAACACATCTGTTTCACTGAGCTCTCATGTAACTACTACACTTATTAAAAAAAATATTAAATTAAGGAGGTAACATCTAACTTTCAAGATGTTGATTTTGTAGTTTTAATGTGTGTGTGTGTGTGTGTGTGTGTGTGTGTATGTGTGTGAATTTTGACATAATTTATATGATACAGTTACTGGTTTCTAAGGAGGATTTTGATCTTGCTTTGATCCAGGATTTCCTCACTGCAAAGTTTTGGAATGGTAATGCATGTCCTGTAATATTGGACGTATGTGATTTGCCTTTCTATTTTGATTTTATAATTTGATAATAATTAAGTTGCAGGAATCACAGAAGAGATTTTGGACTTTTAACATTGTTGAGACTGTTATAGATTATGGGATTTTTGAAGTTTGACTAAATGCATTTTGCATTATGCTATGGATAGGTATGGTCCCTACAGACTCATGTGTTTGAATAAGCCTATGGGGGCGGGCTTGGAGTGGATTGTGTTGTTTGAAGATGTATGGCCCAGGGGGTGGCACTATTAGGAGGTGAGGCCTTTTGGAGTAGGTACAATCTTGTTGAAGGAACTCTGTCACTGTGGGGGTAGATTTCAGGTCTTCCTTGCTGAGTAGGAGACAGTCTTCTCCTGTTTGCCTCTAGAACAAGATGTAGAAGTCCTAGTTCCTCCAGTGACATGCCTGCTTGGATGCTGTCATGCTTCCTGCCTTTATGACAATGGACTGAACCTCTGAACCTACAGGAGCATGTTGTTCTTGAGAGGCTTCACACAACAGGTGACTCAGACAGATACAGACAGACACCCACAGCAAACAGTGGCTGCAGCTTGGGACTTTACAGAAGAATAGGAAAGATTGTGTGTCCTGAAGGGGATAGGAACTCCACAGAAAGACCAACAGAGTCACCTAATATTTACCCTTGGAGCTCTCAGAGTATGAACCACTAACATTCATTGGCTGGAACTAGGCCTCCCCACTCATAAGAAGTTTGATCTTCATGTGTGTCCTGAACAACTGGAACAGGGGCTATCCCAAAGCTGCTGCCTGTGCATGAGCTATGTTCTAGCCAGGCTGCCTTGTCTGGCCTCAATAGGAGAGGAAGTACCTTACCTTGCAGAGACTTGAAGTACCAGGGTGTGTGTGGGGGATACCAGGGGAAACCCCACCTTCCCAGAGGAGAAGGGGAGAAGGGATGGGGGAGGACTATGGGAGGGAATGTCTAGAAGAAGGACAGTGATCAGGATGTAAAATAAACAAGTAAAAAAAATTAATAGAAATTTATATATATGTACACACACACACACACACACACACACACGGATTTATTTTTACCACTACAGCTGCTTTAAAAACAAACATGAATAAATGGGTTTTTCAAGATCTTTACTTTAGTCAGTCTTCCTTGTAAAAAAAAAATAAATAAAATTATTCCAAACTAGTACCCATCTCTTAGAACACAGGGCTTTTGTCTTATCTTCTTAAACACCCACAATCTTTATAACCTAGGCTGTGCTGGCCTAAAATGTCACAGTGAAACTTGTTAGCTTTTAATACTTCTTCACAAAAGAGAAGGCCATCTCAACCATTTTTAATTTTTTTTTTAAAAAAAGTATTTTAAAAGGATAACGAAAGAGATATCTATGTGAGTTATAAAAAGTACTTATACATCTGAATAAAGATTTCTTAGTGCAGCTGCTTCTGGGTCACCACACCCCTGTCAGTAATTCCTCACATTCTCTGTAAGTATGCCCCGAGAACTCACTGCCTCTGTAGGTTTAACCTGATTAAACTTGTGTTAGGATTTGGGGCCTTACGAGAAAGGTATAGACGTTGCTTAGTCTCCCCCTCTTTGAAGGAGAAAATTCTCACAGCAGGGAGTAAATTCATTTAATAGTTTTACTCTGTCTCATGATATTAAAAAGTTAGAAACAATGTAATAAGAATTTGAAGATGGAAATTGTTTTAGTAAATAAAAATGTATATACAAAGGCTATTATAAATAGATGATTCCAGAATGGAAAAGAAATTAGATACCTTATTCAGGTTATAATGGTCTAAGTTATTTAAGGCATCTAAAGGACACATCATAGTGATGGTGTGTATGGTACTAAAGTTTCTAAGGTCAAATATCAACAACATCAAGAACTGTCTAAAATGTATGTGTTTTAGTCAGGGTTTCTATTCCTGCACAAACATCATGACCAAGAAGCAAGTTGGGGAGGAAAGGGTTTATTCAGCTTACAATTCCATACTGCTGTTTATCACCAAGGAAGTCAGGACTGGAACTCAAACAGGTCAGGAAGCAAGAGCTGATGCAGAGGCCATGGAGGGATGTTCTTTACTGGCTTGCTTCCCCTGGCTTGCTCAGCCTGCTCTCTTATAGAACCAAGACTACCAGCCCAGAGATGGTCCCACCCACAAGGGACCTTTCCCCCTTGATCACTAATTGAGAAAATGCCTTACAGTTGTATCTCATGGAGGCATTTCCTCAACTGAAGCTCCTTTCTCTGTGATAACTCCAGCTGTGTCAAGTTGACACAAAACTAGCCAGTACAGTATATCTAATAAAAGTTTACTTAAAAGTATTTTGTTACTGAAACATTATGCAGTAGTTTAATATTGTAATAAATATTTAATTTCACTTCCCAGATAAAAGATAAAAAACTTTTATATTTGTAATAAGTCTTTAAAGCACTACAACCAGGCATATGTCTACCCTCGAAGCTATTTTGCCTACTTCCCTATCAATAACCCAGAGATATAATTCGCCATGTTCTGCCAGGGCGACTCTTACTCCGATTGGCCAGCCATCATGGCCATGTTTTCATGATTCACCTACCCCCTGGCATTGTCTCTGTTTTCTTCCTTCTCTCTTCCTTGTGTGGTCCTACCTCAGACCCCAAGCCCAGAACTGAATCTGCCTTCCTCTCTTCTGCTCAGAGGAGAAATCTGAAGGAATCTTTATTCAACCAATAGTTATAAATTAAGAAGCAAGGTCACATAGTATCACTGGGGGTTTGTGCTGCTCTCCTTGTTCCTGAAACAACCAGATCTTGAGGGCCAGTATTAGCGTTATAATACATAGTAAAAGACCAAACATCAACAGTTTAATGACCCAACTAGTGTAACTAATCTGGGTGTTTACTGACTGAACTTGGAGGCTAGTGTAATGTAGTCAGAAGGATTAAAGAGAAAATGTTCCCTGTCCCCAGTGCCCTCCAAGATCAATGAGGTCTCATTGTACTGCAGGCCATCTTTAGATACAATCTGAAATTGTGGAAAGGCACTGCTCTCTTGATCATGCAGGCCATGGAGACCCCATTTAATTATAACTGCCACCCAGTCTACAAGGAGGAGGGTCATTGCAGAGGAGAGAATTTTTTCAGTTCTTCCAAGGTAATCCACAATTAGGTCAAGCAAGAGCTTGACTTATCCTTTCATAAATGGACAACTGGTAAAAGTGTCCTGATCTTCCTCAGAAGCCCAAGTGACTTTTGAGGACTCGTCTTCAATTGGCCTTGAAAGTAGAAAAGGAAAATATTAATTTTGGCTACCTCCCTGGTCTTATACACTCAGCAGAAAAGTATAACCAAGATTGAAATAATCAGTACATTTCTATAACAGAGAATACAGTTACAAGATATTCTACTTAAACATATAAAATACTATTTGGACAATTCTTTCTCATTAATGAAAATTTTCCTGATATATATCTTACCCTGATAGTAGACAAAACCATGGCTTATGTCATGTCTACAGTGTCTGTCCACAATTGACAGAAAAACAGACATATCTGCTTAAATTTTGAGACCAAATCTAAATTGGTACTTACCAACTGTGCAACACTAGATCTTTCTGGGTGACACTTCTCACATTTCTAGTGGGCTCTACTGCACCCTAACCAGTCATGTTCACTGATTAAAGGAGGCTCACAGATACTCTATCATTAAGCCAGAGGTTTGGGAAATTATTCATGATACCCAAGTGATATCTTTGAGATGTTGCTAGGAAATCCTATAAAAGGACCCTATAGGATTCTATTTCTCTTTTAAATTGTCAATTAGATGCTGACTTTAACTTATTTGTTTTTACAAAGTTTGCAGATGTTTTTTTCCTCATTCAGGAATCTAATGTATCAAACAAATGAATGTAATTGGTGCCTGTAGAACTTTGGTACATGGTATAGGCAGGTGTATGGTTATAGTTTACCTCATAAACCAAACCTATGTTAATCATGATATTCCATTTTCCTCATTAACTTTGTGTCTTAATGTTCCCCACGAGACTGTAGTAGAGAAAACCCAATGCAAATTTTCATCTTATGATGGACAATGCCGTAAGTTCTTGTAGGAAGACAATGGCCTTAAATCTTGTAATAGACAATAGTAAAGACAATAGAAAATGTTAGCCCTCAGTTGCCTGTAGGAACCATGCTTAGTGAATCAAACTATGGGCATTTTAACTTCTGGTTTTCATCCCTTGGCTGCTTCAGTTTTAATGGTTCTGCCAGCCTTTACAGAGCAGGCATGTACACCAGAAGCATGGGGTTTGCTTTAAATGTAGATATCAAGTCCCACTCCAGACCTCAAGATCTTCAAGTACTTTGTATGCACATTAAATTTTGAGAATTATTGATCCAAGTGATTTCTTTACTCAAGTGGTTATGTTAGCTCATGCCAACAGATACTTTTAAGTATTAAGGAAAATGAGATCTGCCTCTTTAGATTTGAATATTAAATATGAGCAAAGTACTGGCATCTTTTTTCTTTCTTTCAAAAATGTAACATCAAATTAAAACCAATAATAAATATTTAAGAAAGTTAACACATTGTTATCTAACTTTATTATGCAATACACTGTAAAAATAAATTTCATTGTTTAGATGTTACAAGGATTTTGTAGCAAGGTTTCCCAACTTTTCCTCCTGCTGAATCAATATTGGTAGATAACATTTTCATCAATAAAAAGTAATACTTGATGTGGATAAAATGCATTTATCACTTCCTTAGAGGAAAATTGCTTTATTCCAACATTCCTTTTCCCTTTCACTGAAGAATTAGTGTATAGAGATGCTACTGAATTCAGTTTGATCTGTGCCTCCATGAGAACTGAAAAGAGAAACAGAATTTGAGTTCTTGGATTGTTCCACCAAGCAGTACCCCTTATTAAACTGGATTACATGTAGCTTTTGAAAGAGAAATAAACATTATTTATCATTTCTTGGGCTAGGATTTTCTCTTCCTTCCTTCCCTGTGGATCCTCTGCTCTTTCTTTCCTTGCCCCTCCTCTCAGAAACTTTTCTCTAGTACAGTATAGAAAACGGGGAGGTGGAGAGTGTGAATATGCCTCACTTCTGTAACATACCATGGATATTATATTTTTAAAGAGCTAATGCAGCCTAATGAAAGAGTCATATTAATTTAGATCTTGTTTAAACTTTTGTAAGAAATGCTCTAAAATTTTCAGTGTCAAAGATTTAAGGATTTTGAAATTATGCCTCACCAATGGTAACATTTGATCTGTAATCTAGAGCTGAAGGGAAATCTTCATATCCAAATGCCACTACCTGCTCCTCCTCCTCCTCTTCATCCTCCTCCTTCTTTCTTCTTTCTGGTAATGCTCAGATGACATGGTGTTTCCCTAATATTTAGAAATATTGACTGTGCCTGTAACCTTATTAGCATTTGTAATTCTAAGCTGGATCCCAGCCATCTGTCCTCACCATAGTCTTCTATTTTATTTTGTTTTTCTGTCTACACTCTCTACTACATATTTGATAATTTTTGACAAATAAATCCTTTAAATGCATATCCATAGTCTGATAATCTGTAGATATTAAAAGGGGTTATATCTTCTCCTGAAGAAAATAATATTCTCTGGATGATTACTGAACCCCATTATTATACTGCATTTTTAAGTATATTTGATATAATAAACAAATTAAGTTTTCAAAAGTTTACAATTATTTTACAAAATTACTGTATTTCATAAGATTTCCTTTTATGATAGTGACTATCCTGCTTTTTTTCTCTCCTGGCTCTGATGCACAGAAATAATTTGCTTATCCTTGGAAACACACCTTTGTTTTCTCTTTTACAAGAGTAATGATTTGGTATGAAGAACTTAAGTGTTATTTTCATTAACACTGAAAATACTGGAATCTATCATATAAGTCCGGTTTATGACTTTTCTCTAACACCTTGTTTCTTCCATATAATGATTTTTCTCATAGTTTCTTCCCTTTAATTATTTTAACAGAAGAATATATTATTTTTACATTTTATTCAAAGTTCAGAACACAGAGTTCAGTTTATCTTTGCAACCTCATGTACCTGTAATTCTTTTTAAATACACTAATTAGCAGTGAATTTCAATTAGATTAAAAAACTATCAATTGTGATATTTGTTTCCTATCTGAAATAATAGGTATGATGTTTTAATACCTAGACAATAATTTGCAACTTTTTAAATAGAATTTCTCACTAAATAAACAAATTTCTATGGTGCATGTATATCTTTTAAATATTTAGGGACAGAAGATCATTCCCTTGAAGGATGTGCTTTGAATGGAGAGCTGCTTGACCTCCCTCTCTACAGAGTGCAAACTTGGCCAATCCAATCCAGTGGACCATGCTTGGCTACAATCTTTTAGGTCTAGTTATCATGGAATAATGCTTTGGAAAACATGATCTAGTGACACACTCTAGAATGTCATGTTGTATTCCTTCTACTATGCCTTTAGTATCTCAGAACCAACTGATTGGTTCAACTGTATTCATTTGTGAGTTTTAATAACAGAGACATTGTTCTCCACTCAAATACACATGTACTTGATTAGTAATATTAACCAAGAAGTTTGTCTTTCCCAAAAGTTATTATGCTCATATATTAAAACAAACAAACAAACAAACAAACCATCCAGAATATTCCAACATAGTCAGATAAATGAGAACATATGGAAATACATTTGTTCTGTGTTTCCTGACCAGACTGTATGACCCAACACATTAACTGTAAAATGAAACATTGAACTATATCAGGAACCCAGAACTAAAGTTCACATAAAATTGTATGTCAAGTGGCTCTACATTTTAGGTTTTAAAAATTATCTTCACTATAAATATAATAGTTAAGGAAATTTAATAATTTAATATCAATACCTCTCACAGAAAAATAATTGTATGAGCCAAGAAGATAAAAAGCTTGTACAGCTATCATGAAACCAATAGATCGTGCAGTGTTGACATCAAAGTTTTTTTTTTTTTTTTCATTTTGCTGTATGGTAATGCATAGTAATTCTACCAAGATACAAAAAAAAAAAAAAAAAAAAAAAAGGGTAAACAAAGAATGTGGTATTATAACAGGATGGATCTCCATTAGTCATTAGAAATCTTACTTGACAAAAGGAATTTCACGCTTTTTTTGCCTTTTTAAAATTACATATTTACTTTATTTACATTTCAAATGTTGCCGCTTTGCTGGCTTCCCTTCTGAGAACCCATTATCCCCACTCCCCTCTCCCTGCTCAGCAACGCACCCACGCCCACATCCTGGCCCTGGCACCCCGGCATTCCCCTACACTGGGGCATAGAGGCTTTACAGGACCAAGGGCCTCTCCTCCCATTGATGACCAACAAAGTCATTATCTACTATATATGCAGCTGGAGCCATGAGTTGCACCATGTGTAGTCTTTGGTTGTTGATTTAATCCCTGGGAGCTCTGAAGGTACAGGTTTCTTCATATTATTGTTCCTCCTTTAGGGCTGCAAACCCCTTCAGTTCCTTGGGTCCTATCTTTAGCTCCTTCATTGGTGACCTTGTGCTCAGTCCATTAGTTGGCTGAAAACATCCACCTCTGTATTTGTCAGGCACTGGTGGAGCCTTTCTGGAGACAGCTATAATAGGCTTCTGTCAGCAAGCTCTTGTTGGTATCCAAAAAAGTGTCTGGGTTTGGTGATTGTATATGGGATGGATCCCCAGGAGAGGCAGTCATGGATGGTCATTCCTTCCATCTCTGCTCCACATTTTGTCTCTGTAACTCCTTCTTTGGGTGTTTTGTTTCCCCTTCTAAGAAGGACCAAAGGTCTTCATTTTTCTTGAGTTTCATGTGGTTTATATATTGTATTTTGGGAATTATGAGATTTGGGGCTAATCCACTTATCAGTGAGTGCATAGCATGTGTGTACTTTTGCAATTGGGTTATCTCACTCAGGATGCTATTTTCTAGTTCCATCCATTGCCTAAGAATTTCATAAATTCATTGTTTTTAATAGCTGAGTAGTACTCCATTGTATAAATGTACCATATTTTCTGTATCCATTCCTCTGTTGAGGGAAATCTGGGTTCTTTCCAATTTCTGGCTATTATAAATAAGGCTGCTATGAACCTAGTAGAGCATCTGTCCTTATTACAAGTTAGAGCATCTTCTGGGTATGTGCCCAGGAGTCATATAGCTGGGTCATTAGGTAGTAATATGTCAAATTTTCTGAGGAACTGCCAAACTGATTTCCAGAGTGGTTGTACCAGCTTACAATCCCACCAGCAATGGAAGAGTGTTCCTCTTTCTCCACATCCTCACCAGTATCTGCTGTCAACTCAGTTTTTTATTTTAGCCATTTTTACTGGTGTAAGGTACCCAATCTCTTGGTTGCCATTTTGTCTTATTGAGTGTCCTTTGCCTTACAGAAGCTTTGCCATTTTATTAGGTCCCATTTGTCAATTCTTGATCTTAGAGCATAGGCTATTGGTGTTCTGTTCAGGAAATTCTCCCCTGTGCTGATATGATCGAGGCTTTTCCCCACTTTCTCCTCTATAAGTTTCAGTGTATCTGGTTTTATGTGGAGGTCCTTGATCCACTTTGATTTTAGCTTTGTACAAGGATATAAGAATGGATGGATTTACATTCTTCTACGTGCTAATTGCCAATTAAGCCAGCACCATTTATTGAAAATGCTGTCTTTTTTACATTGGATGGTTTTAGTTCCTTTGTCAAAATCAAGTGACCATATGTGTGTGGGTTCATTTCTGGGTCTTCAGTTCTATTCCATTGATCTACCTGTCTGTCGCTGTACCAGTACCATGCAGTTTTTATCAAAATTGCTCTGTAGTACAGCTTGAAGTCAGGCATGGTAATTCCAGAGGTTCTTTTATTGTTGAAAATAGTTTTTGGTATTCTAGGTTTTTTGTTATTCCAGATGAATTTGCAAATTGCTCTTTCTAATTCTGTGAAGAATTGAGTTGGAATTTTGGTGGGGATTGCATTGAATCTGTAGATTGCTTTTGGCAAGATAACTATTTTTACTATATTGGTCCTGCCAATACATGAGCATGGGAGATCTTTCCATCTTCTGAGATGTTCTTTGATTTCTTTTTTCAGAGACTTGAAGTTCTTGCCATATAGATCTTTCACTTGCTTTGTTAGAGTCACACCAAGGTATTTTATATTATTTGTGACTATTGTGAAGGGTGTTGTTTCCCTAATTTCTTTCTCAGCCTGTTATCCTTTGTGTAGAGAAAGGCCACTGATTTAATTTTGTTTGAGTTAATTTTATATCCAGCTACTTTGCTGAAGCTGTTTATCAGGTTTAGGAGTTCTCTGGTGGAATTTTTGGTGTCACTTAAGTATACATCCTATCAGCTGCAAATAGTAATATTTTTTTCTTCTTCCTTCCCAATTTGCATCCCTTTGAGCTCCTTTTGTTGTCAAATTGCTCAGGCTATGACTTCAAATACTATATTGAATATGTATGGAGAGAGTGGGCAGCATTGTCTACCATACCAAAACTTATGGGACACAATGAAAGCAGTCCTTAGAGGAAAACTCATAGCTGAGTACCTCCAAAAAGAAACTGGAGAGAGCATACACTAGCAGCTTGACAACACATCTGAAAGTGATAGAACAAAAAGTTGCAAATTCACCCAAGAGGAGTAGATGGCAGGAAATAATCAAACTCATGTCTGAAATCAACCAAGTGTGAAGAAAAAGTACTATACAAAGAATCAACCAAACCAGAGCTGGTTATTTGAGATAATCAACAAAATTGGTAAACCCTTAGTGATATTAGCTTGAGGGCACAGAGACAGTATATTAATTAACAAAATCAGAAATGAAAAGGGTCATAACAACAGAATCTGAGAAAAATCCAAGAAAATCATCAGATTCTACTACAAAAGGCTATACTCAACAAAATTGGAAAATCTGGATGAAATGGACACTTTTTCTAAACAGATATGAGGTACTGAAGTTAAATCAGGATCAGATTAACGATCTAAACAGTCCCATTTCCCCTAAAAAAAATAGAATAGTCATTAATAGTCTCCCAACCAAAAATGTCCAGGACCAGATGGGTTTAGCACAGAGTTATATCAGGCCTTCAAAGAAGACCTAATGCCAATATTTCTCAAACTATTCCACAAAATAGAAGCAGAAAGTACTCTACCCAATTCATTCTATGAAGCCACAATTACTCTGATACCTAAACCACACAAAGGTCCAAAAAAGAAAGAAAACTTCAGACCAATTAACCTTATGAATTTCGATGCAAAAATACTCAATAAAATTCTTGCAAACCTAATCCAAGATTACATCAAAATGATCACCATTCATGATCAAGTAGGCTTCATCCCAGGGATGCAGGGGTGGTTCAGTATACAGAAATTCACTAACGTAATCCACTATATAAACAAACTCAAAGAAAAACCATATGAACATCTCATTAGATGCTGAGAAAGTATTTGACAAAATCCAACACCCCTTCATGATAAAAGTCTTGGAAAGATCAGGAATTAAAGGTCCATTCCTAAACATAGTAAACACAATATATAGCAAACTAGAAGCCAACATCAAGCTAAATGGAGAGAAATTTGAAGCAATTCCACTAAAATCAGGAACTTCACTCTTAAGAGTAGCATTTTTAAAAGTCCTGGAGATTCTTTTTTTCATTATTGTTAAAGATTTATTTATTTTATATATGTGAGTACACTGTAGCTGTCTTCAGACACACAGGCAGAGGACATCAGATATCATTGCAGATGGTTGTGAGCCACCATGTGTTTGCTGGGAATTGAATTAAGGACCTCTGGAAGAGCAGTCAGTGCTCTCAACCTCTGAGCCACCTTTCCAGCCCCATCCTAAATAAACTAAATCCATAATTTAGTTTATAACTAAATCCATAATTTGTGAAATCTTACTGCATTATATTTTGTTTTTTATAGATGTATGTTTTTTAAGTAATGGAACATAGTTTAAGATAAAATACAAATTAAACATATTTCTTAGTAAAAATAAATATCTTATTTCTTTAGCTCAGTGAGTCATTTTATGTTTCCTGAGATATTTATCCTCACTGGCAGACAATTGTTTGGTCAGAATCAGGCAATTAATATTATGTAGTACTAGAGGAGAGTTGATTGCCATTGCTGTGATCTGTAGAGATGTATAATACGAGATTTGTGAGACACTTTCTGTCCTGATCCTTGGCCTTCTTTATCTATAACAGTTCTTCTGACTTTTCTTTTGTTTTTCAAAATTATGGTAACTTTGAAGGATATCAATATTTTGTAAAAGGTCCCATCTTGGAAAGTTTAATGGCTCTAGTTTATCAGGTCCAGATGACGTACATCTTATAGCATTACTACAGAAGTTCTGTTATGAGGTTATGGTGTCACAAATGCACCGTATTTCAATCCTCCTCAGTTTTGCTCAGATGGTTAGGGCAGTCTGTGACTTGTTAGAATTTTCTTTCTGCAGTTTAAAAACATATTTTCAAACTTTGTTTCTAAGCCTCACTAAACTTTACCTATTAGGTTTGGCATTAATTTGTGAACCTTTCTTCAAATACACATGGAATATAGCTAAATATTTGTTTAAAGAGCTTTGGAAAAAGTCAAGTTCTGGCTTCCAAGTCTATTTGCTCAAAGTTTTGCTTCTTCTTAGGTTGCACAGTGGTGTAAGCAATGGCATACACACATTCAGATATATAATATGGGTACCATGAACAGCAAAGCTTAAGTTCATTAATGAGATGAATTCCAGAGAAATAAGACCTTAGGAGGGGAGACAGAGCAAGGAATCCAGGTCTGCAATAAACAATTCATGAGCAAAGAGTGAAAAGAGTGAAAATAAATTGGGAGAAACTACTGAAAATTCATGAGCTCTCATGATAACAAGAAGTCACAGGTTGTCCTGAAAAAGGAAGTCAGAACATATTGGGCAGGGACTGAGGAATAGAGCAGTGTCCTATGGAACGTTTGGCAGTGAAAACAGACAAGAGGTAGATCTTGGTGACTCTGATATGGAAATGTCTGGTACAAATGATGATAGCTAGGATTCATTTATCTGGAAGCTTATACTTTTTTTTTTCTCTCGCATAAAGAGAGGTATAATTGACCCTATGAGAGTGTCAGTAACTCCTCTTTTCTCTTCATTTTAATCATGTTTCTTATAGCTTTAGGGCAAACATAAGGCAAGGGCTTTGCCACAGTGAGAAGAGTTTAGCATCCTACTTTCTTTTCCTATAAGATTCTCTAGTTATATAATACAGAATTTAGCTATCACTGAAGAAAGGGAAACAAACATGTCCATATCCCTAGTGCTTATATGCACAGAATATAAGGATGCAAAGTGTTATTTTAAGACTCAAAATTAGATGGTTTATGACTTTTCTCAACAACTTGTATTTTAAGAAGTGAAATCAGAATCTCATCTTCAGTATCTCTGGCTATAGTTTGAATAAGGACAGAATACAAGTTCCCAAAGATTTTGATATACAAATCTGTGCAAATTTCTAATGATGCCTAGAGGAGAGAGATGGTGCTAAATATGAAATGATGGCAGATTTAGGGAAGTGGAGACTTTAGAGGTATAGGCAAGGCCATGTCTGTTTATCACATTGCTAATGGAAAAAATGTCCCTAAACAACTTTAAAGTTAAATTTTCTATTTTTTAGTGAGTTAGAGATAGAGTATGAAAGGTACTAAGAAAGGGCAATTATCAGAAGAAGATATAATTACCATGAACATATGTAGATAGAGAAAAATCACACCATTTAGACTATAGACTTTTTCTGTGGGAAATAATTATATGGATATATTGATAACATATAACCTATAAATATATTCATGTGTTTATTTAACTTGTTATGTAAATGCTTTATGATTTTCTACACAACCTTCACAGAAGTGTTTTATTATAAGAAGTTATTTAACTATGACATATGAGCAGTACTCAGAACGTTACATAAATCATGGCAATATAATTTATACAAATGACTATTTTAAGTAGCCTCATTTAGAGCTTTAATCATCTGATAATCTAATATTCCTCAAACAATTTCATAAAATAGCAACAGAAGGAACACTACCTAATTCATTCTATGAAGCCACAATTACTCTGATGCCTAAACCATACAAGGAACCAACAAAAAAGAGAACTTCAGACCAAGTTTACTTGTGAATATTGATGCAGAAATACTTCTACTAAAAGTAATGTACAGATTCAACACAATTCTTCAAAGATATGGAAAAAGTAATTCTCAAATTCATCTGTAAAAACTAAAAACCCAGAATAGCAAAAACAATACTTAACAAAAAAAGAAATTCTGGGGAATCATCATCTCTGACCTCAAACTACACTGCACAGCAACAGTGATAAAAACCACATGGTATTGGAACAGAGACAGAAAGTTGATCAATGAAATAGAATTGAAAACCCAGAAATGAAACCACATACTTAAGACACTTGATCTTTGGAAAAGAAGCCAAAAATATACGATAGAAAGAATGAAAGCATTGTCAATAAATGGTGCTGATCTAACTGGAAGTCTGTATATAGAAAAATCAAAACAGATCCATATTTTCACCTTGAATAAAGCTCAAGTCCAAGTGAATCAAGGACTTCAACATAAAACTAGATACACTAAGGTGGGAAAGAGCCTCAAACTCATTGACAAAGGAATGGGGTGGAATTTCCTAAACAGAACTCCAATGGCTCATGCCCTAAGATCAAGAATTGATCAATAGGACCTCATGAAACTGAAAAGCTTCTGTAAGGCAATGGTCATAGTCAATAGGACAAACTGGCAACCTACATATTGGGAAAAATCTTCACTAATCCCACATCCAATGGAGGGCTAATATCCAAAATATATAACGAACTCAACAAGCTAATCACCAAAAACCAAACAATCCAATCAAACAATGGTGTGTAGAACTAAAAAGAGAATTCACAACAGAGGAATCTCGAATGGCTGAGAAGCACTTAAATGTTCAAATTCCTTAGTGATCAGGGAAATGCAAATCAAAAGGATGCTGAGATTCCACCTTACACCAATCAAAATGGCTAAGATAAAAATCTCTGGTGACAGCACGTGTTGGAAAGGATGTGGAGAAAGAGGAACACTCCTCCATTGTTGGAAGAATTGCAAACTGGGACAACCACTCTGGAAATCTACCTGGAGGATCCTCAGAAAATTGGAAATAAATTTACCTGAAGACCCAGCTATACCACTCTTGGGCATACACCCAAAAGATGCCCCACCATGCCACAGGGGCCCATGTTCCACTATGTTCATAGTGGACTTATTTGTGATAGCCAGAAGCTGGCAACAACCCAAATGTCTCACAACAGAATTCATACAGAAAATGTGGTTCATTTACACAATGGAATACCATTCAGCTATTAAGAATGAGGACATCAGGAGTTTTGCAGAAAAATGGATGGAACTAGAAAGTATCTCCATCCTGAGTGAGGTAACTCAAACCCAAAAGGACATGAATAGGTATGTACTCACTAATAAGTGGATATTAGCCAAAAAAGTATCCAGAATACTCAGGGTACAATCCACAGAACTCAAAAAGATTAACAAGCTGAAGGGTCAAGTGAGGATGCCTCATTCCCTCTTGTGAAGGAGAAGAAAGCAATCATGGGGGCCAGGGCAGAGTGAGGGAGAGACCTTGGTGGGAAAGGGGGCAGGGAGGGAAAAAGGGGAACATGATCAGGTACTGGGAGTGGGGGCAGAAATAGGAGTGACGCTTGAGGGTTAGCGGAATGAATGGAAATATGCCAGCTCTGGAAATAAGGGGTAGGGACACCCTCTAGAAAGTACAAGAGATCTGGGAGGTGAGAGCCTCTCAGAACTCAAAGGGAAGGACTTTGGATGAAAGGCCCAATGGTGGGGAGAGGGAACTTGTAGAGTCCACCTCCAGTAGAAAGACAAGGCTTTAAGAGAGAGATGGAGTTAAACTCTGAACCAGAATTGTTTCTGTCTAAAGGAACTGCAGGAACAAAAATGGGGAAAAGACTGAGGGAAAGAAGGTTCAATGACAGGCCCAAATTGGGATCCAGCTCAGGGGAAGGCTCCAAGGCTTGGCACTATTACTGACGCTACAGTGTACTTACAGACATGGGCTTAGCATGGCTGCCCTCTGAGAGGCCCAACAAGCAGCTGAAAGAGTCAGTTGAGACCTTTTTAACTTCCAAAATCTGTTAAGCTGACTTTTTCCTTTATTTTAGAAGCATGAGTAAGGAGACTGAAATTTGGAATCCAGTTTTGTCAGGGTGTTTCCCTATTCAATATTTAACTTAGTATATTTCTTATAATGGTGTGTTGGAAGAAGACAAGTGTTAAGAAAAGTCATGCAAATTAGCCTTCTAGATGGAGCAACATTGTCTTGTCCAATATTTTCCTTAACGATTTTTATTGTCTCATAATGAATCTTCTTCTTTTAGCCTCTTCATTGTTCCAAGTATAATTGATCAATCCTTATGTTTTCTCAAATGGGCAATTTCATTGAATTGAGAGAGGAAAAATGGAAAAAGCCTTTAGCACTCCTTCCAAGAGCTGAGACAATTGTTTTGGCAATCATTGTTAAAATAATTAACTCTGTGAACATGATTTTACCCAGAGCAATTCTTTTGTAAGATAGCAGCTAGAACCATTTTGTTCTGTTTTGATTCTGCCACTGTGTGCCAGGTTCACTCAATTTAATCCTATGTATTTAAAATATAATTTCAACATATGATCAGTGCAAAATTATTAATAAAATATGAATTTGTTGGATAGTTTTTGTCAACTTGATACAAACCCAGACATACTTAGGGGGAAAAAAAATCACAATTGAGGAAATGCCTTGATAAGATTATATATATATCATATATATGTATTATATATGATATATATATTATATATATGATAAATATATATAAATACATACTTTAAATGCATAGGAATAAATTGAGTGAACCTGGCACACATGAGCACAATCAAATTACATATTACATATATATTACATTAATCCTTTATATATATATATATGTTTAGTTTTTACTTAAAATTTTATTTAAATTTATAATTTTTGTATAGATTTATTTAGATGTTAAGGAAAATATAAAATTTTATTTAAAAATAAAAATGTATATATTTAATATATATACTTAAAGTGTTAATGGTCTTTATTATTCTTTTACACACACACACACACACACACACAAAATCACACACACACACACACAGAATCACACACAGAGTCACACATTATACATTTGTAAATGTAAACTGAGTTGATTTATTATTGTGTGTGTGTGTGTGTGTGTGTGTATGTGTGTGAGTGCATGTTTAGAATTGTCCACCTAGGAACGGAAGTGTACATTTAAGGGTTCTTTGGAAATTCAGTTGCATTATGTGGTGTTTTGCTGGGGCAAATGTGAAGGAGCTGAAGCAGACACAGGTAAAGGTTAAGGCAGACTCACTGAAGCAGACTCAGGTGAAATCTTATTCTGCTAAAGTAAGCACGTGCAAGGACATGTGATGAAGGAGTCTTCACTAATGAAGCCTGTATACTGGTCTGCCTTCCATTTTGTAGTCCCTCTCCACAGAGAGAAACACACCAAAATCTTCTGGTGGTACACTGTGGCCTTTTGCAGTTTCTTGCAGTTTCCTTGGACTCAGGGCCTATTGGCAGAGTAATGTCACCTGAGACAGACTCATGTGCAAGACCCTTGGAGGACACGTGATGTTTGGAGAGCGTATAAATAGGAGTCAACTGACAGTGACTGAACTTTGCTTGCTGGTAGAGCTAGCTGGGTTTCTGGTCTCAAATCTTTACTGATAATCTGTGCTTCGCTGATCCACAGCTGAGAATGATTCCTGGTGTTTCTGTTGGTCCTGGTCCATCCTTCTGACTTGTGCAGAGGCTGAGGCTTTCTCTGATTCATGTTTGCTATCCCAATTCTACCCAACTGAAGTGCTGGTATATCATTGAAGTGCTTGCAAGTAGATTGAACTGCTGCTGCTGACCTGTAAACTGACCTGCTGATTTCTTGATGAGGAAGATGGGATTTGCTCTGAAGAACCACTTCTAAACAGGTCCACTTCCCTTGAATCCTTTGGTTTTCACTACCTATGGCACGTGGTGAGCTAGAAGGGAGATTAAAGTGTTTACGAACAATCATTAAAAAGTAGGCTTTGAAAAATTAAAGTTACAGGGAGTGGACATGGGCCTTGACCCTAGTGAAGACCAATTCTAACTCTCTGTGTAGCCATTTATTGCCTGATACTTTCTAGAGGTGAAGCCTTGTGAGACCTCTCCCATCCATGTCGCCATGCCTATTGATGTTACAAGATTGCTGTTTCTGTTTTGGCAGCTATATTTTTTTATTTCCTGTTATGGGTAACTTTTTTGCTGTTATATAAAAAGATGCTATCACACAGCAGGATGCCCTGGTCATTTAGCTCTTACAATCTTTCTGCCCCCTCTTTTAGGATGCCCCCTCATTCTTCTGTGTAGGGACTACATTATAAATGTACCTGTTGGGACTGGTTTTCTGCATTTTGATCGTGGTATCTTTCCGCAATGGTCCCTGGGTATTGCAAAAGGAGCTTATTTGGTGGGAGATGAGAGCCACATCAGGCATGAAATCCTTTCTATTGAGTGGGTCTGGATTCAAATGAGAACGCCTTTAATGGTTACCCTCAGGATAGAAGAGGCACTATTGAACCTTCTGCAATATGTTGCTGTCCTAGCTACTGTTGTGCTGTATAAGGTGTAACTCTTGTTGCACCTCAGTATTTCTAGATATTGCTTTTCTCCCTGTGGCAACTTACATAGCTAGTTCCAGCATTATAAATATTTCTTTAGGAAAGTGAGAATGAAGGTGTGCTATTAGAAAGTGAGGAGGTGGGGAGGATCTGAGAGGAGACAAAGGGAAGGAGACTGTGATCATGATATATTGCATGAAAACATATTTTCAATAAAATGATTAGTTCCTTGAAAATGTCTATTGATATATTTTGACCATATTCAGACCCTCCCCCTTAATACTTCTTGCAATCATATACCCAGAGGCAGTCTTTGAAATGTGAAAGAATTGATAGGCTTAAGAGCCATAAAAACCAAATTAGTTCAAGATGCTTGATATGGGGCTGCTCATCTTGGCATTATACTTCTTGTTTCCCAAGAAATTTTTTACATATCATCAATGAGATTTTCTTCAATGCTCTATGCTAAGAATTAACTAACTCACAGATTAAAGTTAGACTCATTAACCACTCACTGAGCAGTCACGTATACACATTTATTTATTAGATGGGACTTCATAAGCAACTTGAATTATTTACTGGAATTTCAAGAGATTTTGTTATAATCAATTATCTCACCAATCATAGGGAAATCTCCCAACTTTTCTATGCTGTTTTGTTTTTGTTGGAGGTGGATAGGTAGTGAATATAGCTTGACATTGTAGTAAATACACATTGGAAAGGGAGCTTGTGATTCATATCAATCACATGTGAACATGTGATAAAAAGGCACAACATTCTTTCTAATATGGTATGATCAGATGTAAAGGCAGAGTACTGGAATCACCACACAAGCACACAGACTGCTTCCCTCTATGTTCTGTATGCCAGTCCTCAGCACCTGCCACATACTGAGACTGTCTTTGATGTTGAGAATTGTTGACTAGTTAATTTAAAGTCTTTTTTAGAATAGCTAAAGGGAATATGTCATATTATTTAAAGAAAGATTTTATATAGCCTTATTTACATACATGTATGTCAATATATATACATATACACATATATTTATATATTTTCCTGGTGGCATTGCATTCTAGATATAGTAATTTAATTGATATTCTTTAAAAATATTTTTGATAAAATATTTTCTTTTAAGTATTCAGTAATTAGAATAAAACTGTTTCAATTTGGCTGATAGTATGACATTTGATGATTCAATTGTACTTACCAACTTTAAACATATTTCTAGGTAAGTAAGCTATTTGAGGAGTCTCTTATATTTCTGCTTCCTTAGATACTAGGCAAGACATGATACTAAATTCCAATTGATAGAAGGCAGAAAATTTACTATTTTGGTCTCCTGTTCCAAATAAATGTTTTATTTGATATTAATGCCCAGTTAGTTATTATAACAAACTCAAGAATTAGTAATTTACTAATTACAGTATTATAATTAGAGAATTTTCCTAACCTAAACTTCAGTGTATAAAATCCATCACCAAGAATACTCCAAGATAAAACAAAACTTGTTGAAATTGCTTTTAAGTAAAATACTGATGTGTAGTAGCTATAAAGCCCAGATATTGTTTTACTAATTTTAAATGAAGTGGAACATGACGAGCTTGCAAGAACTGTCCTTAAAGGCAGTAAAATAGTTACCTGTGTTCAAGCAAGTATGTGTATGTGAAATGAGGTGTTGAATGTTTTCCACTAAAAGCTATACCTAAGAGGAGTAATAAAGATGCGAACATCGAAAAGGAAGCAATAAGGAAAGCAAAGCATATCAGACAGCTCATTACAGACACAGGTCAGGAAATTGCAAAACGGCATTTGTAAGCAGCAGTGAAGTAAATTTCCCATAGCAACGTTGGCTCAGACATAACCAAATCATGCACACATCTATTTCTACTGCAAAGATAGACCTGATATAAAGATGTTTCTAATGTGAAGAGCTTGGGCATCCTATCAAGAAAGAATTGCTTGTACTTTGGGTAGACAGAGGGAATGCCACTAAGTGAATATTTTTCTGAGAAGGTTGTGTGACATGAGTTGGTTCATTGATATGAAATAGATGAGAAAAAGCTCTGTAGATAAAGCTAATTTTAATAATAATGCTTCCTCATAAACTATATTTACTCTTTCTATCTGCCTCACTGCTTCTAGGTAGAACACGATTAATGACTTCTTCTGTGTGAATTGTCTTGCATAGATCTGAGGCTTTAACAACGGATGAAACAGAATTCTACATAGTGGGGGTGGGGGATGGGGGGAATCTGTAGGAAGTCCCAGAGACCTGGGATGAGGAGGCTTCCAGGAGTCAATGCAGGTGAGCTTAGCCTAGATACCTAACAGTGGGACATGGAATCTGAAAAGGTCACTTCCTGTAGCTGGGCCTTCCCCAGTGGAAGGGTGTGGACAAAAACCCACTCATAAAACTTTCAACCCAAAATTTGTCCTGTCTAAGAGAAATGCAGGGACAGAGAAAGAAGAGAGACAGAAGGAATAGCCAACTAATAACCAGGCCAACTTGAGACCCATTGCACCAATTCCTGACACTATTAATAATATTCTGTTATGCTTACAGGCAGGAGCCTAGCATAACCATCCTCTGAGAGGCTCTACCCAGCTCCTGACTAACACAGATACATATACCAACAACCAAACATTGGACAGAGATTGCAGCACATGGAAGAGTTGGGGGAAGGATTGAAGGTCCTGACAGGGATAGAGTCCCCCGTGTGTACGAACAACAGAATCAGGTAACCTGGACTTCTGGGAACTTTCAAAGATCTAGCTACCAACCAAGGAGCATACACTGGCTGGACCAAGGCTCCTGACATATGTGTAGCAGACAGGCACTTCAGTCCCCATGTGGGTTCCCCAACAACTGGAGCAGAGGCTCTCCCCTAAAGAGGTAGCCTGACTGTGGTGTCCATTTCCCAACAGGGCTGCCTTGTCTGGCCTCAGTGGGAGAGGATGTGTCTAATCCTTTAGAGAATTGATGTACCAGGGTGGGAGGATATGGGGGTGGGCATGCTCTCAGAGGAGAAGAGGAGAGGGAGTATTTGGGATGTAAATAAGTAAATGAATAAGAAGAAAATTCAAAGAACTATTTTGTAAATATTAGGAGGTGTGGCCTTATTGGAGGAGGTGCTTCACTTGGGTTGGCCTCTGTGGTTTCAAAAGTCCATGGTATTCCAAGTTAGCTCTCTCTGCCTTGTGCTTACAGCTAATGCTATCAATTCTCAGCCACTGTACCAATGCTATGCCTCCTATCTTCTGCTATGCTCCCTGCAATGATGATCACAGACTCTAAACTGAACCTGTGTGCAATCCCCCAAGACAATAGAGTGTGATAGTCTATTCTAAATTCCTAGTTTACCTTTGTTGCATTTCTCCACCTTTGGCTAGTTCACCACTATTTTAGAGATATCATTTAACCTTTAATAGTAACACTGCTGGAAGTTTCCATTCACCCGGTTTTGTTGGAAAACAAAACAACATCAAAACTCCAATTAATTAGGTGATCAAATCTTCTTATTTACTGTGAAAGATTATCTAGGTTTTAGAGATAGCTCAGTCAATAAGATGCTTGTCATGTATAAGCCTGAAGACCCAAGTTTGATTCCCAGAATCATATTAAAAAACCAAATGTAGTGGTGGGTGTTTATAGTTCCTATGCTACTGAGGCAGAGACAGGAGGATGCCTGGGGCTCCCTGACCATAAGGCCTACATAAATTGATGAGCTGCATGTCCCACTCAGAGAACTCTCTAAAAGTTATAAGGTGAATAGCTTCTAAGGAAGAGCACATGAGGTTTGCCTCTGCCCACCTCCATGTGCACCTGAACAAGTACATATTTATATGTGTATACAGAGATGACTACATTAGTCAGACTTTGCAGTGCATGCCTGCTACTGTAGCACTCAGAGGGCTCAAGAAGGATAGCTAATCCTAAAACCAACCAACCAAACAAACAAACAGGAAGAAAAAACAATACAGAAAAACAGTGTATGTGTGTGTACACACATGCCTGCCATGTCACCAGGAGACAAATGCAGGTATTGGCCCTCCTCTTTCACTTCCTTTGATGCAGGGTTCGTTTTTCATTTGACTACACAGGCAACTTGGTCCATGAGCTCCTGAGGTTTTTTTTACCTCCAATCTGTCTCTAGGAGATTGGGGTTGCAGGTGCTCATGCTCCTCATCCTGTCTTTATATAGATTCTAGGAACTCAAATTCAGGACCTCATGCTTTCATTTCCATTACGTTTACCTAGAGAACCATCTCCATGGCCCAGTTAATGTATCTTTTAAAAAATTAACATTTAATGGTCTGTTCTGCAGAACAGATTGTACTACAAGCAGATTTATGCCTCAGAAAGAGAAAACTGTATTTGGTGAGGCCTTGCTAACATACAGAGTAGAAAAATCTGGTTTTGTTTCATTTTCTTTTCTACTTTCTATTTTTCTTGGGTCTCGGGGGGGGGGGAACCTTCTCCTTAGAACCAAATGGGGGGAGAGAAAAGACAGACACCAAGTGTGAGGAATGAACCGGTCTGAATAACATCAAGGTGTCGCTGTATTAGCAAGGCTCAAGGCTTAAATGCACAAGCAAAAGGGGAAGTACTTCTCAGCGGGAGGGATGAGGCAGCGGAAATTTTTCTTTTGGTGACTACAGGGGGGGGGGGTGGCGGGGGGAGGGGGGGAAGCAGGAACTTGGTGTGGTGGTATCAGGGTACATCTTGACATCTTGAGGTCAGGACATCCGGCGCTGACTTAGGGCTGGAACAATTTGTGGTTGTTCTCAGAGCGGTGCGCTGGTAGCCCGCTTTTGACCCCCTTTTCTTCTCTGGTGAGAGGCCCAATTCAGAGATCAGGACAATTTTGTTGTCTTAATGGCTCCCAGCACTCACTCTTTCTTTCTTTCTTTCTTTCTTTCTTTCTTTCTTTCTTTCTTTCTTTCTTTCTTTCTTTCTTTCTTTCTTTCTTGAAAATAAGGGGTAAAAGCCATAATCCAGAGTGGAAATGGCTAACAGTATGTCGATCTCCAGTAGGTCATTATGGCAGACAAGATTCCATAGGCACAGAAAGCAGGCTAAGATCTGACCAATCATTAAATTCAAATGCTGATTATTTATTTATGCTAAATGTTGTTTTGGCTTCTGTTTGTCAAACAGTGTTGCAGCTGTTCTAAGAGGAGATTTACAGCGAGGAAACAATGGGAAACTCTGTATTGGAAAACGTGGGTAGATCATACAGAAGAATATTTTAGCAACCAGTCAGGTAGAATATCATGTCCAGTCACTTTGACTGTGCTAAGCTTAAACCCAGGAGGCAAGCAAGACTTCATCACCCCTGTCTTAGTCAGTAATCCCATAGCACTCCCAGATGCTTGTGAAGCAGAAAGATACAATTTTACTATTCTGTTTCTCCAAATTGTGTTTCCTGCAGAAGCAAGACAAATGAAGGGCATGTTTCCTTACCCACCTCATGCTGCTCAGAGCACCAGTTTGTGAATTTTTAAGTGGAATTGGAAATTGCGTTTATTTCCCTGATTTTTATTTGCAAGTTTCATGGCCCAAACCTGTGTGGCTTCTGATGAAAAGTGACAGCTAGAAGTTGCAGCCAGTTTAAGAGTGACATACTGTGTTATACTCAGCACATCTCCAGCTTAAAGAATTAGAGAACACTAATATGTAAGCTTCAGAGGGAAGAAATCCATCTATCATTATTTTTTCTACAACTATGCAAAACAAAGGCAAACCTGCATCCCCTGACTTCAACACATTTCAAAATAAATAGACTAAGAGGGTTAAGGAGCCACTATCCACCCTCTTGTCCTCTCCTGAATACTCCACTTTCAGTTTGCCAGTCTACCATGAAAATAAAATGAAAAGAAAGAACATGCATACAAGTTAAAAAGAATTAGAACAATTCTCATCAAAAGAATATCTGATTTGTGTTTTCATCTGTAAAAAGCAAATTGACTTTGAATTTAATTTCTTCACAGAGATCTTCAGAGGCATCATTTAAGTTACTTGAAATCAAATACTGCTGACCAGCTCATTTCACAGGCCAGTTTGATTACATCTGACTCCTAAATCTATATTCAGATATGTCATCTTCATTATATGTGAAAGAAAAGGAGATTCATTTTTCTCTGTTCTTTGTTGTACTTTAAATTGGGTTTTGGGGGGGGGATATTATGTTCCTTTGTAAATAAAAGTGTGCAGAATGAAATCTCTTTGTTCTTGCATTGGAACATAAGAAAAATATGAATTGGTCCTATTTAGTTAAAACACATTTTATAGAGATTCTTATGCTGCTCTGCAACAATTCTCTAAGACAATCATTTGCATAAAGGTGGTGTTTAGGAAAGGTAATCCTGGAAAATGAACTGATAGCGGAGGAAAGTAAAGGTCAGAAATAAAACTAACAGAAGACTGAGTGGCTGAGTTGGCCTTTATTGAGGGTAACTATCGCTCTCCCGCAGTGACATCACTGATCACTTATATATTTATGTAATTATATATATCACAATATTTTATATATACATCTACATATCAGAAAATTCCATCTTGGAAGTAGAGTTGAGGACAATGTCCTAAAGGTCTTCTATTTGATGCATCGATAACACTGGAAGTGTTAACTACTCTGGGCTTCCTAGGTGCACAGGTTTGTAAATTTATCAAATTGATGCCTAGTTTTATGTACACGAGTGTTAGAAGCATATATACCTGAGGTGTATAGAATGAGGTGAGCATTATCCATCCCTACAAGGCATCTTTACTCTGCAGGAGTCTTTTCTGCTTAAGATGAGCTGTAGATGAGGATAATATGACCCTACTCGTCACAGAGTACAGAGAAACTCCATACAGCAGTGTGGACCTATGGCCTACATCTGAACCTGAATATATAAAGCAACGTCTAGGAATGGGTCCTGTTTTAGACTAGTAGAGCTAAGATCAATCATCAATGTAGCAGTGGATGAACTGGCCCACCTACTAAATTCACAATAGTGTGTTATATTTTCAAATAAAAGCTGTTGTAATATAGCTGTACTCATTTTTAGTACAATACTTCTAAATGCATTGTCTCTGTCTGTTTTTCTTCCTCCTTCCTTTTCCAGCATTTGCTATTAGTAGCACTGGACTAAATGGCTGCTTTCTTTTTCATTACAAATCAACTTTCAAGCTAACAATTAGGTCCAGTTCTGTTGCAGTAAATCTCCAACCCAAATAAGCCCCACCAATGAAAACACCACTCAATTAATATGAATACCATTTTCCCCATATAAGAGACCCCTTATAACTCGAAGTTTCTCCGGGCCAGGTGCTTCTGTTCTACTTTCCTTCCTCCTCCTCCTCCTCTGTCATCCTCTCTCTCTTTCTCTCCCAAAATCTTCAGCTTTACCTTCCCCTCTTTCTCTGCCCAATCACCAGCTCTAGCCTTTATTTATAAATTAAGGTGGAAAGAAAGTTTACAGGAAATCACCTGAGTGCTGACTCATTCCTTGTTCCACAACCCCTCACAGGAGAACTGAATTAACATCAAATACAATTAGCCCCAGGGCTATCCACAACAAAGTTCTTATGTTTCATCCTTAACATTCATTTACAAAAAATAACAACAATGACAACAGACAAGCAAAAAAGACACACACACACACACACACACACACACACACACACACACACACAAACCCTTTATGTTCTGACATCATTCTTGCTTATTTATTTGGATGAATGGAGACTTTAACTAACAGCACATTGTTCATTTTGTTACCTGTGTGTAGGAATCTGAATAGTCCCATAAGAATACAGTGATGTTAAATACATTACCTTTAATATATAGCAGTTCAACAGCATATTAAGTGCTATGTAGACAATTCTATTCCATTCTCCTAATAAATGAAAGTTTCCATTTCTATTTATCTATCTATCTATCTATCTATCTATCTATCTATCTATCTATCTATCTATCTATCCATCCATCTATCTATCTATCTATCTATCTATCTATCTATCTATCTATCTATCTATCTCTATTTATCTCTTTTTTTTACACTCAAGATTTTATACCCCTTCCAGTCTATCCTTTGACTGTTCCACATCCTGTCCTTCTTCCCTGCTCCCCTGTCTCCACAAGGATATCCTCACCTCCCCACCCCACCAGACCTCCATAATCCCTGGAGCCTCCAGTCTCTTGAGGGTTAAGTGCATCTTCTCTGACTGAACCCAGACCCAGCAGTCCTCTGCTCTATATGGGTTGGGAGTCTCATATCAGCTGGTATATGCTACCTCGTTGGTGGTCCAGTGTCTTAAGAGATTTCAGGGGTCCCGGGTAATTGGGACTGCTGGTACTTCTACAGGGTCGCCTTCCCCCTCAGCTTCTTCAACTTATTCCGTAATTCGAGCACAGGAGTCAGCAGCTCCTTTCTGTCCATTGGTTGGCTGCAAATATCTGCATCTGACTGTTTCAGGTGCTTGTTGGGTCTTTTGGAGGGCAGTCATAATCAAAAAGGTCCCTTTTTGTGAGCACTCCATAGCCTCAGTAATAGTGTCAGGGCTTCCCCTTGAGCTGGAACCCACTTTGGGCCTGTCACTAGACCTTTTCCTCAAACTCTTCTCCATCTCCATTTCTGCAGTTCTTTCAGACAGGAAAAATTATGAATCAGAGGTTTGACTGTGGGATGGCAACCCCATTCATCTCTTGATGTCCTGTCTTCCTGTTGGAGGTGGGCTCTACAAGTTCCCTCTCCAAACTGTTGGGCATTTCATCTAAGGTCCCTCCCTTTGATTCCTGAGAGTCTCTTACCTGCCAGGTCTCTGGTACATACTGGTGGTCCCCCCATCCTCCTACTTCTCGAGGTTGCCTGGTTTCATTCTTTCTGCTGCCCCTCAGGGCACCCAATACCAGAACATGTTCCTGTTTCTCCCCACCCTGTCTCCTTTCACTTTCTGGTCCTTCCCTCTCTCTCCCCTTGTGGTTGCTTTCTTCTTCCTCCCAAATGAGACTGAGACATCCTCACTTGGACTTTTTTTATTTTTTTATTTTTTTAGTTCATATTCTGTACTTTTTCTTTTTTCTTTTCTTTTCTTTCCTTTTTTTTTTTTTTTTTTTTTTTTGCTGATATCCACTTATTAGTGAATACATACCATGCATGTCCCTTTGGGTCTGAGTTACCTCACTCAGGATGATATTTTCTAGTTCCATCCATTTGCCTGCAAAACTCAGGATGTCCTCGTTCTTAATAGCTGAGTAGTACTCCATTGTGTAAATGAACCACATTTTCTGTATCCATTCTTCTGTTGTGGGACATCACAACAGAATTATTAGATTCTTAGGATTATTTAGAGTTTCTGGCTATTACAAATAAGGCCACTATGGACATAGTGGAACACCTGCCCCTGTGGCATGGTGGGAAAACTTTTGGGTATATTCCCAAGAGTGGTATTGCTGGGTCTTCAGGTAAATCTATTTCCAATTTTCTGAGGAACCTCCAAATTGATTTCCAAAGTGATTGTATCAGTTTGGAATCCAACCAGCAATGGAGAAATGTTCCTCTTTCTCCACATCCTCTCCAACATCTGCTGTCACCTGAGGTTTTGCTCTTATCCATTCTGATTGGTGTAAGGTGGAATCTCAGGGTCATTTTGACTTACAGTTCTCTGACCACTAAGGACTTTCAACATTTCTTTAGGTGCTTCTTAGCCATTTGAGATTCCTCAGTTGTGAATTTTTGGTTTAGTTCTCTACCACAGTTTTTGATTTGGTTGTTTGGTTTTTTGGTGGTAAGCTTCTTGAGTTCTACATGTATTTTCAATATTAGCCCTCTATCATATGTGGGGTTAGTGAAGATTTTTTCCCCAATCTGTAGGTTGTTAATTTGTCTTATTGGCTATGTCCTTTGCCTTACAGAAGCTTTCCAGTTTCATGAGATCTCATTTATCAATTCTTGATCTTAGAGCATGAGGCATTGGAGTTTTGTTTAGGAAATTTTCCCCTGTGCCAATGAATTAAAAGTTCTTTCCCACGTTCTATTCCATTTCTTTACCTAGTCATATTTCTTTTCTTTTCAATTTTTTTCATGTCTCTTAACTACACTTAAGATATGACCTCAACTTTTATTCATGTACAAAGACATAAACAACCAAAAACAGTTTAATCTCAAAGCAAGCAAACTTATTACCACTTCTACTGAAACTCAAAACCCCTAATTTCTCCTCTTGATACCATTAAGAGTTGTTCATGGTTTTATGAAAGACCAGCTCTCTGCTAATCCTCCTTGCCTTCTTTTCTTTTAATCCTTTTCAGTTTCTTTTCTTCTTATACCAACAATTTTTTTCTGTCATGATAGTCACATTTTACAGAAAAAAACCCCATATTTTAAAATTTATATTTACAAAGATTTGTTTTTAATTTTTAATCGTGTGTGTGTATGTTTGTGTTTATATGTGAGTTTGTACATGTGAGAGTAAGAGGCAAGAAGAGGTAATTGGATAGCTTGGAGTTGGAGTCACAGGCATTTCTAAATGTGACCTGGATATTAAGAATCACATTTGCATCGGTCTGAAGAGCAGCAAGTACTCTTAACCACTGAGCCACCTTTGCAGCATGACGCTCTTCATTTTAATTTAAAACCCAGCCTTGCGTGTAAAGTTCCTTTCTGGCCTATGACCCTGTTTCCATTCTTTCACAGGATAAATGCAACCTAGTGCTAGCAACTATTTTCATCTCCCATTTGCTTTAAACATTCTCTTGGTCAAAATCGTGTCCTTACTACTTTATTTACATTGCACTATTAAATTCACAGTAGTTTCCCAGTTTATTAGAATTGTACAAATGCAAACCATTTTTTATTTCCTCAGATGATGGAATGCAATGAGAGCCATACCCAAGCTGTGCAAATACAGGGTATGGGCTCTGAACATATACCCTTTATTGCCCTCTTCTAACAAGGTCTAAAACTGGAAACTTCTAGCCTCCATACAATGTAAACTTCAAGGATGATTGCTTCAAGCTGACCTCTCTAGGCTTCTGAATGAATTCTTCTGGTTGGCCTCACATTAACTCACAATATGTTGTAATCCTCTGGTTCCTTCTCATTCTCTGGTGCTTTATGTCTTTAACTATGTCTAGCTTGTTCTCTTTGCCACCTGTGTCTGTAAAACTGCCCTGGTAGAACTGCAATATACATATGTCACCACCCACCATCTTTCTCTACATTGATGTTCTTAAGTAGGCTGTTTTTCCTGTGCTGTCATTTCGAGAGTTGGGTGTATCCAATCTCTCACTCATTCTGTCAAATCTTTCTTTGATTCATCAATCTGTCTAGTACTCAATTAGACATTCCTTTCAAATGTGGCTGTTTCCTTCTATAAACTAACCTTTCCTTCATTTTATGGGTTAAACGTGTGTACTAAGGGTGTGTCTATATTCCAGACAGATTATAGTGTAATCTTAGGTGTGTCTGAATTCCAGCAGGATAATATAGACCTAGAAGGTCCTTGAATGTGATACCTTATTGACAAGGAAGACATATTGCTGGATTAAAATTCTTCTACACACAAAAGAATTTAGCCACCTGTGGTTAAATTCTTACATTCTTGTTTTACAAAATACTACATTTTCCATATTTTTCTTAACTTTTGGGGTATTTCCTTTTATTCAAACTTTAAAAAATGGAGTGACCCAGAACTCTGGGTTTGAAGTTCTATTTTATTGCTTCTTTGAAAAGTCTTTTATATCAAGGCAGAAAACTGATTTGTTTGAACTAGAATGAATTAGATGATGAGTTCAAAACATTTGTTTTCAAGTCTAACTTTCCCCTGATCTCCAAATTCATAATCCAACATGTCACCTGAATGATGAGTGGCCATCCTCATTTAAATATATCTAAAGTAGAATGTTTTGATTTACTCCACAGCATGACTTTCCATCAATCTTTTTCATCACAGCCAACCACCATTATTCTCTCACTCTCATTCAAATGTCAAAGAGCCTGTGTTCACTGTTAATGCCTCCCTATATTTCCTATATTCAACATCACACATATATACCCCCCACAGCATAAAACTATATCATATCTACTAATATGCTAAACTCTACTGATCAACTTATATGCATTACATCATCATCAACTTTGTCTAAAATAGTCTCAGTACTTGTTAGTAATACCACAGAAACCTTGAAAATAAATAAATGAACTTTATCAGGATAAAATTTCTTTATGTTAGCATCCAAGTTAATTTTCTGAAAGTAGATTAAATAACATTACCCCAAGCTAAAACCCTTCGTCTAGTTTTTATTTGAACACATAGGAAGTCTGGATGCTTACCATGGTCTGCACACCATTGTGTTGGTAATCTGGCCTAGTCTCTGTCAGGCTCTGGAAACAGACTCCCAGCTACATCCCTTTAGTCTAGCTATGTCAATTTCCTGTTTCCTCCTCAGGCATTAGGATTTGCCATCTTTTTTTTTTTTTTTTTTTTTTTTCTGCTTGGCATGTTCTTATCATTCTTTTGTTTTCTCCATCCTGTCATTTGTGAGTCAGAGTAAGTGACAAGAAATATGGAAACTTTTACATGTTACTTTACAAAAATATATTGTTACTTCATATGAGAAAGAGATGTGGTATTTCATACCATACTATAATGTGGGATAATGAGAGAACTCTCTGGAATCTGTTTTATCTTGGCAACATTATATGAGTTTCAGAGGTCAAACTCAGACCACCCAGACTGAATCATTGGTCAGCAAGAGTTTTGACACTCTGAACCATCTCTCTCCCTCACATCCTGTTTTTATTATTCTGATATATTTTCTTTGTAGAACTTTTCAATGGAAAGTGCTCCTTTTATAAGCCTGTTCTTAAATATCTTCCCTACTATCCTCAAATCACTTTTTTTTTAATAATTTAAAGTTTACAAGAGTAAGGTATATGTATTTTAGGCACCCTTATATATTTTGGTAAAACATTAGTAAGGTAAAATTTAAGAATTTTTATGAAATATAAGAAGACAAGAAGAAAATTTATAGGTAGCTCTTATATGACTTTTGTTTAAATAGATATATAGTCATACTTTCAAATCAGATATTTCTTTTTCATTTTATTTTATTTTTTTTAAAAATGACATCTCGAGGAAGGATCAGTCTTAAAACACAGTAACACTTTTTGGGAAAAGAGAGCAACCAAAAGGAGTATCAGGGTGCCTTGCCAGAGGAGTCTCTGGACACCCGCAAGGACCCACACAGGACTCCCCACGGGATCCTAAGACCTCTGGTAAGTGGAACACAGTGTCTGCTCCAATCCAATCGCGCGGAACCTGAGACTAAATTAACTAGGGAAGCAGGCAACCCGGCCTGAGGTGGGGCACGAGTCCCTTCTGGTCCACTCGAGCACCAGGGTGCCTTGCCAGTGGAGTCTCTGGACACCCTCAAGGACCCACACAGGATTCCCCACGGGATCCTAAGACTTCAGGTGATTGGAATACAACTTCTGCCAGGAGGCAGGTTCGAACACCAGATATCTGGGCACCTTCCCTGCAAGAATAGAACTTGCCTGCAGAGAATACTCTGACCACTGAAACTAAGGAGAGAGCCAGCCTCCCAGGTCTGCTGATAGAGGCTAACAGAGTCTCCTGAGGAACACACTCTATTCAGAGACAATTATAACAGCTAGTTTCAGAGATTACCAGATGGCGAAAGGCAAACGTAAGAATCCTACTAACAGAAATCAAGACCACTCACCATCATCAGAACTCAGCACTTCCACCCCACCTAGTCCTGGGCACCCCAACACAGCCGAAAATCTAGACACAGATTTAAAAGCATATCTCATGATGATGGTAGAGGACATCAAGAAGGACTTTCATAACTCACTTAAAGAAATACAGGAGAGCACTGCTAAAGAGTTACAGGTCCTTAAAGAAAAACAGGAAAACACAACCAAACTGGTAGAAGTCCTTAAAGAAAAACAGGAAAACACAACCAAACTGGTAGAAGTCCTTAAAGAAAAACAGGAAAACACAACCAAACAGGTAGAAGTCCTTAAAGAAAAACAGGAAAACACATCCAAACAGGTGATGGAAATGAACAAAACCATACTAGACCTAAAAAGGGAAGTAGACACAATAAAGAAAACCCAAAGTGAGGCAACGCTGGAGATAGAAACCCTAGGAAAGTAATCTGGAACCATAGATGCGAGCATCAGCAACAGAATACAAGAGATGGAAGAGAGAATCTCAGGTACAGAAGATTCCATAGAGATCATCGGCACAACAATCAAAGAAAATACAAAATGCAAAAGGATCCTAACTCAAAACATCCAGGAAATACAGGACAGAATGAGAAGACCAAGCCTACGGATAATAGGAGTTGATGAGAATGAAGATTTTCAACTTATAGGGCCCGCAAATATCTTCAACAAAATAATAGAAGAAAACTTCCCAATCCTAAAGAAAGAGATGCCCATGAACATACAAGAAGCCTACAGAACTCCAAATAGACTGGACCAGAAAAGAAATTCCTACCGACACATAATAATCAGAACAACAAATGCACTAAATAAAGATAGAATACTAAAAGCAGTAAGGGAGAATGGTCAAGTAACATATAAAGGCAGGCCTATCAGAATTACACCAGACTTTTCACCAGAGACTATGAAAGCCAGAAGAGCCTGGACAGATGTTATACAGACACTAAGAGAACACAAATGCCAGCCCAGGTTACTATACCCGGCCAAACTCTCAATTACCATAGATGGAGAAACCAAAGTATTCCATGACAAAACCAAATTCACACATTATCTTTCCATGAATCCAGCTCTTCAACGGATAATAACAGAAAAAAAAAATACAAGGATGGAAATCACACCCTAGAAAAAGCAAGAAAGTAATCCCTCAACGAACCTAAAAGAAGACTGCCACAAGAACAGAATGCCAACTCTAACAACAAAAATAAAAGGAAGCAACAATTACTTTTCCTTAATATCTCTTAATATCAATGGACTCAATTCCCCAATAAAAAGACATAGACTAACAGACTGGCTACACAAACAGGACCCAACATTCTGCTGCTTACAGGAAACCCATCTCAGGGAAAAAGACAGACACTACCTCAGAGTGAAAGGCTGGAAAACAATTTTCCAAGCAAATGGTCAGAAGAAACAAGCAGGAGTAGCCATTCTGATATCGAATAAAGTCGACTTCCAACCCAAAGTTATCAAAAAAGACAAGGAGGGACACTTCATACTCATCAAAGGTAAAATCCTCCAAGAGGAACTCTCAATTCTGAATATCTATGCCCCAAATGCAAGGGCAGCCACATTCATTAAAGACACGTTAGTAAATCTCAAAGCACACATTGCACCTCACACAATAATAGTGGGAGACTTCAACACACCACTTTCATCAATGGACAGATCATGGAAACAGAAACTAAACAGGGACACAGTGAAACTAACAGAAGTTATGAAACAAATGGAGTTAACAGATATCTACAGAATATTTTATTCTAAAACAAAAGGATATACCTTCTTCTCAGCACCTCACGGGACCTTCTCCAAAATTGACCATATAATTGGTCACAAAACAGGCCTCAACAGATACAAAAATATTGAAATTGTCCCATGCATCCTATCAGACCACCATGGACTAAGGCTGATCTTCAATAACAACATAAATAATAGAAATCCAACAGTCACGTGGAAACTGAATAACACTCTTCTCAATGATACCTTGGTCAAGGATGGAATAAAGAAAGAAATTAAAGACTTTTTACAGTTTAATGAAAATGAAGCCACAACTTACCCAAACCTATGGGACACAATGAAAGCATTTCTAAGAGGGAAACTCATAGCTCTGAGTGCCTCCAAAAAGAAACTAGAGAGAGCATACACTAGCAGCTTTACAACACATCTAAAACCTCTAGAAAAAAAAGGAAGCAAATTCACCCAAGAGGAGTAGACGGCAGGAAATAATCAAACTCAGGGGTGAAATCAACCAAGTGGAAACAAGAAGAACTATTCAAAGAATTAACCAAACGAGGAGTTGGTTCTTTGAGAAAATCAACAAGATAGATAAACCCTTAGCTAGACTCACTAGATGGCACAGGGACAACATCCTAATTAACAAAATCAGAAATGAAAAGGGAGACATAACAACAGATCCTGAAGAAATCCAAAACACCATCAGATCATTCTACAAAAGGTTATACTCAACAAAACTGGAAAACATGGACGAAATGGACAAATTTCTGGACAGATACCAGAAACCAAAATTAAATCAGGATCAAGTTAACGAGCTAAGCAGTCCCATATCCCCTAAAGAAATAGAAGCAGTCATTAATAGTCTCCCAGCCAAAAAAAGCCCAGGACCAGATGGGTTTAGTGCAGAGTTCTACCAGACCTTTAAAGAAGATCTAATTCCAGTTCTGCACAAACTATTCCACAAAATAGAAGTAGAAGGTACTCTACCTAACTCATTCTATGAAGCCACAATTACTCTGAAACCTAAACCACAGAAAGATCCAACAAAAATAGAGAACTTCAGACCAATGTCCCTTATGAATATTGATGCAAAAATACTCAATAAAATTCTCGCTAACCGAATCCAAGAACACATTAAAGTAATAATCCTTCCTGACCAAGTAGGTTTTATTCCAGGGATGCAGGGATGGTTTAATATATGGAAATCCATCAACGTAATCCATTATATAAACAAATTCAAAGACAAAAACCACATGATCATCTCATTAGATGCAGAAAAAGCATTCGACAAGATCCAACACCCATTCATGATAAAAGTCTTAGAAAGGTCAGGAATTCAAGGCCCATACCTAAACATGATAAAAGCAATCTACAGCAAACCAGTAGCCAACATCAAAATAAATGGTGAGAAGCTTGAAGCAATCCCACTAAAATCAGGGACTAGACAAGGCTGTCCACTCTCCCCATACCTATTCAACATTGTACTTGAAGTCCTAGCCAGAGCAATTCGACAACAAAAGGAGATCAAGGGGTTACAAATTGGAAAAGATGAAGTCAAAATATCACTTTTTGCAGATGATATGATATTATATATAAGTGACCCTAAAAGTTCCACCAGAGAACTCCTAAACCTGATAAACAGCTTCGGTGAAGTAGCTGGATATAAAATTAACTCAAACAAGTCAATGGCCTTTCTCTACACAAAGAATAAACAGGCTGAGAAAGAAATTAGGGAAACAACATCCTTCTCAATAGTCACAAATAATATAAAATATCTTGGCGTGACTCTAACTAAGGAAGTAAAAGATCTCTATGATAAGAACTTCAAGTCTCTGAAGAAAGAAATTAAAGAAGATCTCAGAAGATGGAAAGATCTCCCATGCTCATGGATTGGCAGGATCAACATTGTAATAATGGCTATTTTGCCAAAAGCAATCTACAGATTCAATACAATCCCCATCAAAATTCCAACTCAATTCTTCAACGAATTAGAAAGAGCAATCTGAAACTTCATCTGGAATAATGAAAAACCTAGGATAGCAAAAACTCTTCTCAAGGATAAAAGAACCTCTGGTGGAATCACCATGCCTGATCTAAAGCTTTACTACAGAGCAATTGTGATAAAAACTGCATGGTACTGGTATAGTGACAGACAAGTAGACCAATGGAATAGAATTGAAGACCCAGAAATGAACCCACACAGCTACGGTCACTTCATCTTCGACAAGGGAGCTTTTCCTAGTTTCTTTAGAGGATTTTTTTGTTAACATTCTCCTGATAGCCACGTGCCTTCTGTGAAATCAGGTTTGTTCTATTTCTCCTAGCCAAGAGTCTCCATCCTTGTAATTTGGAGTAGGGAAGTAGGGGGGAGAGTATGGGGGACTTTTGGGATAGCATTGGAAATGTAATTGACGAAAAGATGTAATAAAAATAAAATAAAATAAAATAAAATAAAATAAAATAAAAATACCTGTATACTGTCAAAAAAAAAAAAAGATAGCAACCAAAAATTAAGTGCAAGCTATTGTTCTCAAGTGTAAAATACATTAAAGAATGGATATAGCAATTTCAAGGATTTCTAGCAATTTCTAGGATTTTGATGTCCTACATTCTCCTAAAGGCAATATTATTTTTATTAATGAATTTAGTACTTATATAAGAACATATTACCCCTCTTGGGTAATAGATTTTAATGGTACATACCTTTATATTGTCTTATATTCTTAACATGAACTTCCAGAAAATGTTTAATTCTAATAAGTAAAGAAAATATTGGCAGTTCTCACCTCACAATACCTATGTATCACCATGATATTTTGACTAAATTTCTTTGCTACCACTAATGGACAAACTGAATGTTTTTAAAAAATGAGATATTGTGGTCAGTTAAAACACACCCTCCTACTCTAGTTCTACTGTAGTGTTAATGTAACCACTTAGAGGAATAATCAAGAAAATGTAGGCAATTTGGTTTAGTCTCAATTGTTGAAGGAACAATGTAATGCATGAATATTGAAGAAGTCAAGGACAAGGAGAGGGATGAAAAGTAATGAGACATATATTCAGAAATATTTGGAAAGGAAAATTTCAAACGATCAAAGGATAGTGACACTGAAATATTGCAGCTAGAAAGTACAGTAGCATGGTTGTACTTTACATGACTCAGTGGTAAATGGCTTCCCTAGCATGCAGGAGGCCCTGAGCTTGACTCTCCGAAGTAGATACATGCAAACACACAGGCAATAACATGTCACCATTTTTCTAAAACAAGTTGCAGTATGTGAAGGTAATACACCACGTTAAACATCCTCATTTCAAAGCTTTCTTTAAACATAGAGTATCCTGCCTGATGGTGGATGCTCTCCCTGGAACACATAAATAAATATGTGGCCATCTGTCTCAAGCATACTTCAGTCTCCAACAGAGACAACAGCACAGAGTAAAGTGGCAATCTGGAAAACATTTTCTGAAAAATAGTTGATACATTTGTGATTTCAAAATTTGTTTAATTTTTAACATTTCTTTACCTGAATATTGATTTCAGAACTATTATCAGAAAATTATTTTAAGGTGGGGATAAAAATATTGCTATAGTAGATATCCTCTATAACTACTTGATGTTAAATCTTCAGAATAAGGGAGAAAAAATATTGTTGATACCCCACAAAAGAAAATTGAATAAGCTTGCCTTAATGAGTGTACATATGACATGAAGTGATGAAAAAATGCATCATTTATAGAACAGCTTCCCAACCAACAGTTTTCTGAAAATGGTATTTATTCTTCCTCTTACAGAGTGTTTTTACCCTTTTGCAATCAGGCTCCTTTGTTTATTTAATTATATTAATTATATTAATTGTTTATTTAATTATATTATTGCCTTATCTATTTAAACTAGGATATGATGCAGAAACACGAGGCACACACCACACATGCACATAAGCATTGCTCTTGTTTGGTGCTTTTGAATCTGACTGTGAAATTCTCAAATCAACTAAAAAAGTATACAATAATATTCTTCCTGGTTAAATGAGTATATGTGTGCTGTATATGTACACTGTGTTGTAGAAGCACCAAACAAGCTCTACAAGTTTGGTTAAAGCAAACGGTATGCTCTAATGAAAAGCTGGAAGAAGCTGAAGAGGAGGGTGACCTGGATGGAGTATCAGTAGTCCAAATTAACCAGGACCCAGGTTCTCTCGGACATTGGACCACCAACCAGGCAGCATACACCAGTTGATATGAGGCCTCCAACCCATATACAGCAGAGGATATCTGGGTCTGGGTCTATTCAGAGAAGATACACCTAACCCTCAAGAGACTGGAGGTCCCAGGGAGTTTAGAGGTCCTGTTGGGTGGGTGGTAGGGGTGGGGACATCCTCGTGGAGACAAGGGGATGAGGAGAAGGTATGGGATGTGGAACAGTTGGAGTGTGGACTGGGAGGGGAAAAATCTGAAGTGTAATAAATAAATAAATAAATAAATAAATAAATAAATAAATAAATAAATAAATAAAAGATCAAATTAAAAAAAGAAAGAAAAATGAACACTTTCCTAGCAAAAAGTCTGACAGATGAAATCACAAAGACCTAAAATTTGAAATAAAAACGTTTATTTTAGCCGGGCATGGTGGTGCACGCCTTTAATCCCAGCACTAGGGAGGCAGAGGCAGGCGGATTTTTGAGTTCGAGGCCAGCCTGGTCTACAAAGTGAGTTCCAGGACAGCCAGGGCTATACAGAGAAAACCCGTCTCAAAAAACAAAACAAAACAAAAAACAAACAAAAAACAAACAAACAAACAAACAAACAAACAAACTTGGATTTTACCTTACTGTTCTTATCAGTCAGTAACTACAGTTGCCATTTCTCCTACTCTATGTATATCCAAAGAAACATAATGCTGTTGGCATAACCCTGGTCTATGTTAACATTTCTTGCTTTTTCATTTCATGCTGATCTAAAAATAGTTATTACTAAATTTTCTTTGGATTGCCAGTTGAACAATTTTAAATTTCTTTCATTCCTGGCTTTCTGAGAGAACATGTTTAATGTTAAACTGCTAACACATATACATGAGTCTATCTTTATGATTCATCCATATGTATGTGTGTATGTATATATATATATATATACACACACATACATATATATTTTATATGTGACTATATTTTATATGTGAATATATGTATATTATATATATTTTATATGTGTATATTATATATATATGTATATTATATATATTTTATATGTGAATATATGTATATTATGATATACATAAATATTTTATATATGACTGTACCTAATACATATACCCACTTCATATTCATTTCACTATGCTAATGTTTATTATTTTACTTTCCTAAAATTTTTACCTATATTGTTGCTTATAGTGTTTGGTACTGATGTTTATGATTCAAATATTGATTCACTTACCATGACAATTTTATTGACTCAGTTCCTATCACTGTTAATAATTTACAGATAAAGAAAATACTGGAAAACCAAAAGCTTAAATAACTTTCTCCAGGCTGCAAAGATATCAGCTAAAAGACTTAGAATCCAATTCCAGGCATATTATCTGCATGTTTAAGCTTCTCTACAGTGACTCTATCAGATAGGATACGTAGACAGTCTTATGGACAGGACTTAAAGTGGTGAGGGAGAAGGGTCATAGAATTTTCTAATTAGAAGACTTTTGAAATCACAAATAAAAGGTAGTGTCATGGAGATGCAGGAACCGGAAGATCTTAATCATTAGTGCATGTTGACTAATGATATGGTGCCACCTTGTCCTAACTTTGATGATGCAATAATAATGACAAATCAAATAATTGGCAATGTTCTATCAGGAGGAAAAGGGGTAAAACTTGACTTCCCTTGGCTTTCAGAATTGTTAAAGGTTCCACCTAGTGTTCTCTATGAATATAAGGTTGTCTCCCTTTCCAAGGGCTCCACTGCTCCAAATTTGGTTACATTGAAAATAACATCAAAAAATAGTCTTTGTGTGCCAAGTTTGTGGTGAGCTGAACTGAAAGATATGCATGAACAATAAAAGACATGACATTTGCAGTGTTCACTATTAATATGCAGTAGGTGCTTTGGAATGCAAGAACCTAGAACAAATGTGTCAAACACTACTGGCTTGATCTCCTTTACTTTGCATTTTAAAGTGAAAGAACCCACATTGTAGACTCAATTATATGTATTGAACTGTGACAAATAATACATTAACTACTAAGCCTTGATCAAACATTTGGTTGCATGGTGTCATTCTTGTCATGATCCTTAGTTATTCTGAAAACTCATCTCAGGTTCGGAATGTGACAAACTCCGCCACCAGGGCTTCTCCCACCAATGCAAATAGATAATGCTTCTGAAAGAACTTAGCTCATCATTTTAGCTTCACTGTAATTATTTAGATATATTGAGAATTAAGTTTTTCACAAACTTATTTATCTATGATATTTTTTTAGTTCTTAAGCATTTATAAGTAACTTTCATTTTTTATAAGCTAGAGACAATGGATTTTCTTTAAGCATTATATATTCTAACCCCCAAATTTCTTTAAAAGTAATTTCAATATTATATTGTAGGATATCATAGATGTAGTAATTAACAAATATATAATGGATTGAGAGTATATTATATTCAAATATATCAAAACAGTATATATTTTAAAATTATGGATTAAAACAGTATTCATGAAACTGAAACAATATGTACACAAAGTAAAGTTTACCAAAGTCTGCAATTCTGATTGCACTACTTCATACTTTAGGATCTTAGTGAGTTACCTGATCTCACCATGCATCAGTTTCATTACATTCAAAGTAAATATACTGATAGCAACTGCTTCATAAAGTTTTTAAAGTTATATTAGTTAATGCTTGTAAAAAATGTAGAGTAGCAGTTCTAAGAAGGGGCAAAGTGTCCACATTTTGGTCTTCATTCTTCTTGAGTTTCATGTGTTTTGCAGATTGTATCTTGTAGCTTGGGTATTCTAAGTTTCTGGGTTAATATCCTCTTATCAATGAGTACATATCATGTGAGTTCTTTTGTGATTGGGTTACCTCACTCGGGATGATGCCCTCCAGGCCCATCCATTTGCCTAGGAATTTCATAAATTCATTCTTTTTAATAGCTGAGTAGTACTCGATTGTGTAAATGTACCACCTTTTCTGTATCCATTCCTATGTTGAGGGACATCTGGGTTCTTTCCAGCTTCTGGCTATTATAAATAAGGCTGCTATGAACATAGTGGAGCATGTGTCCTTCTTACCAGTTGGAACATCTTCTGGATATATGCCCAGGAGAGGTATTGCTGGATCCAAATGCTGACACCACTGCATACACTAGCAAGATTTTGCTGAAAGGACTCATATATAGCTGTCTCTTGTGAGGCTATGCCAGGGCCTAGCAAACACAGAAGTGGATGCTCACAGTCAGCTATTGAATGGATCACAGGACCCCCAATGGAGGAGCTAGAGAAAGTACCCAAGGAGCTAAAGGGGTCTGCAACTCTATAGGTGGAACAACAATATGAACTAACCAGTACCCCCCCAGAGCTCGTGTTTCTAGCTGCATATGTTTCAGAAGATGGGCTAGTCGGCCATCATTGGAAAGAGAGGCCCATTGGTCTTGCAAACTTTATATGCCTCAGTGCAGGGGAATGCCAGAGTCAAGAAGTGGAAGTAGGGGGAGGGAGTAGAGTGGGGTGGGGAGGATACGGGGGGACTTTTGGGATAGCATTGGAAATGTAAATGAAGAAAATACCTAATTAAAAAAAACACCAAATGTCTTACCATAATAAAATTCTCCTTGTTGATACAAAAAAAAAAAAATGTAGAATAGCATTTGACATGAATGTTTCTCACAGCTCTTGTTTTTATGTTATTATGGAATACAGAGTAGAGGGCAGTGTGCTTTGCTGAAAATAGCTACTGGGGAATGTAGAAATAGTGAATATTTTTAAAAATTAACTATGAAAACATATATTCATTTATTTCTGCCCCACTCTCTCAGAGAAGAGAATGAGGGACTGGGGAGGGGTTCTGGAATGGGGACAGTGAAGGACCAGTATCTGGGTAAAATAATTAATTAATTAATTAATTAATTAAAAAATTAAAAAAGGGAAAATCATATGATGCTCTATCACAAGTAGTTTCTGGGTTCTGTGGACAGTGGTTGTAATGACAACCTAAATCGTCATTATGGAGAAAGATTGAATGAGTCATGTCAAGAGAGACCGACTCAGGACATTCTTTTCTAAAGCTACTATTGATTATCCTAGAGTATAGAGTACTAATAAGCTCACTGGAACCTAGCTCTCTTTGTGATGTATGGGAAGTAAATAGAGAGATGAGGGATACGTACAATTTGGCCCAACATGACAGAGGAAAATCAGATAATCAGTCAAGGATACAGGTGAATGTTAACAGGAAATAAAAGAAATCAGAGAGACAGGTACTTGGGAATAATAAGTTCAGTTTAGAACAACTGAAAGAAAGAAAAATATCCATGATATATACTGCCTAAAAAGAGTATCAAAATTATAAAACAGACTCTGAATCACCAAGAAAGATTAGTTACCAATTATAAATAGAAATACCCGTCTTATGAAGTATTACTAAGAACATGTGAGGAAGCAACAAGCCACAAACATCAACAGCAAACTGTCAGTGTTCTTAAGTTAAAACTGTTTAAATCTGACAGACCTACTTCAAAACCTATTTGTTTCAATAATATTATTCACCATTATTTTATAATTTATAGAAATACTCAAAATAAAACACTTGGAAAATTCTTACAAATCTAACACCTGGATTATGTCTTGCTGTCTGCAGGTGTCTCTTCAGTAATGCAATGAAAACATGAGTTAGGGGGACGGAGAGATGGCTCACTGTGTCAGAGTTTGCTTTGCAAGCCTTACAGTCACCACGTACAGGGCAAAGTCTGTGTTCATATGTGCATTTGCAAACCCCAACTGCATGTGCAGAAACATATACTTTCCAAAATTCAGTTAGATGCTATTGACCACAGGAAAATTGTAACATCTAAGTTCCTCTTTCTATTGGATATTTGCTGCAGCCTAGACATATTTTCTGTGACACTCTGGGCTTTTTTGCTCTTTCTCTAATGTCCACATCTCTCTTTGCCATGTAGCTAGGTGTGGACCTCCATGGGAAACGACATGGCCTTCTTCCTGTTTCTAGTCCTCTTGTCTGGAAGCTGCTGAGATTCATAGCTTGCCTGCCTTTTTGTTTTCTTTTAAACTCTAATAAAATTGGCCTTGGGGTTATAAATAAATAAATAGAAAAGAAATATTTGAATTCTAGATAAAAATGTATTAATAATGATGCTTAGTAAACATCTCTAAAAGTACGTGGTAAATATTGTTAAAAGTATTCATGGGCTGCAGAGATAGCACAGAAGTGCAGAGTGCTTCCTGCTCAGTAATGGAAATGGGAGTTCAACACTTCTATCCACATATCTGGCTTGGAATCTGGCAAAGGCCTGCAATTCCAGTTCCAAGGGACTGAATAAAATCTACTCTTCAGACACACAAAAGCTTATGGACACATACATACATACACACACACACACACACACACACACACACACATACTAAAGCATACACACATGCTGAAATGAAATAAATTTTTAAAAGTATTTTTTATCTGAAAATATTTTCCTACAATAAAATTTGATCATGTGTTCTCATTTTTGGAAGAAAAACTGTTTGTCCTTACGCCTGTCAGGAAGCTGCTTTCAGTCTTCACAGGCACCAAATTACAAGGATGGAGACTCTTGGCTAGGAAAAATAGAACAAACCTGATTTCACAGACGGCACGTGGCTGTCAGCAGAATGTTAACAAAAAATCCTCTAAAGAAACTAGGAAAAGCTCCCTTGTCGAAGATCAAGTGACCGTAGCTGTGTGGGTTCATTTCTGGGTCTTCAATTCTATTCCATTGGTCTACTTGTCTGTCACTGTACCAGTACCATGCAGTTTTTATCACAATTGCTCTGTAGTAAAGCTTTAGGTCAGGCATGGTGATTCCACCAGAGGTTCTTTTATCCTTGAGAAGAGTTTTTGCTATCCTAGGTTTTTTGTTATTCCAGATGAATTTGCAGATTGCTCTTTCTAATTCGTTGAAGAATTGGGTTGGAATTTTGATGGGGATTGCATTGAATCTGTAGATTGCTTTTGGCAAGATAGCCATCTTTACAATGTTGATCCTGCCAATCCATGAGCATGGGAGATCTTTCCATCTTCTGAGATCTTCTTTAATTTCTTTCTTCAGAGACTTGAAGTTTTTATCATACAGATCTTTCACTTCCTTAGTTAGATTCACACCAAGATATTTTATATTATTTGTGACTATTGAGAAGGGTATTGTTTCCCTAATTTCTTTCTCAGCCTGTTTATTCTTTGTGTAGAGAAAGGCCATTGAAAAGAAACTAGGAAAAAAATACAGAATTCAACAAATAATAAAGTCAGACACTTTCATTTCTTTTCCTTTTTAAATGATTATTTTGTTTATTTACATTTCAAATGTCCCCAAGAAGGAGGTCTCCCCTCTACAAACACACCATTCTATCCCCACTTCCATTTGTCTCTATGAGGGTACTCTTTCACCCATCTATCCACCCACTACCACCTTACACTCTAGCATCCCCCTACACTAGGGCATCAAGATTCCACAGAACCAAGGGTCTTCACTCCCTTTGATGGCAGATAAGGCATTCCTCTGCTATATATATAGCTGGAGCCATCGATCCCTCCACATAAACTCTTTGGTTGGTGGTTTAGTGCCTGGTAGCTTTCTGGGGAGGCACCTTACACCAGTTAAAATGGGTAAAATAAAAAATCTCAGGCTATAGCAGATGCTGGCCAGGATGAGGAGGAGGAGGAACACTCTTCCATTGCTGGTGGGATTGCAAGCTGTTAAAACCACTGTCTTAGTCAGGGTTTCTATTCCTGGACAAATATTATGACCAAGAAGCAAGTTGGGGAGGAAAGGGCTTATTTGGCTTACAGTTCCATATTGCTGTTCATCACCAAAGGAAGTCAGGGCTGGAACTCAAGCAGGTCAGGAAGCAGGAGCTGATACAGAGGCCATGGAGGGATATTCTTTACTGGCTTGCTTCCCCTGGCTTGCTCAGCCTGCTCTTTTATAGAATCCAAGACTACCAGTCCAGAGATGGTCCCACCCACAAGGGGCCTTTCCCCCTTAATCACTAATTGAGAAAATGCCCAACAGCTGAATCTCATGGAGTCATTTCCCCAACTGAAGCTCCTTTCTTGGCGATAACTCCAGCCTGTGTCAAGTTGACACATAAAACCAGCCAGTACAATTGACCCCTTGTCAACTTGACACACAAACACATTACTATTAAGCCTCAACCCCTAGTTTCTTATTCATCCCCAAGATCTAAATAACTTTAAAAGTCCCACAGTCTTTACATATTAAAAGTTCAATCCCTTTAAAATGTCCAATATCTTTTAAAATTCAAAGTCTCTTAACTGTGGGCTCCACTAAAATACTTTCTTCCTTCAAGAGGAAAAAAGTATCAGGGCATGGTCAGAGTCAAAAGCAAAATCAAACTGTCTAATGTCTGGGAGCCAACTCACAATCTTCTGGGCTCTTTCAAGGGCTTGCCTCACTTCTCCAGTCCTGTCCTTTGTAGCACACAGCTTGTCTTCTAGGCTGCAGATGCCTGTACTTCACTGCTGCTGCTGTTATTAGTGGTCATCTCATGGTACTGGCATCTCCAAAATGCTGCTATCTTCCATTCCACTGTAACTAGGCTTCACCAATAGCCTCTCATAGGCTCTCTTCATGGTGCCAAGCCTCAACTCCTTTGCATGACCCCTTCAGTCCTGGGCCATCAATTGCAACTGAGGCTGCACCTTCACCAATGGCCTGTCACAGTGCAGAGCCTCAGCTGCTCTGTGTAACCCCTTCATGCCTTCAAAACCAGTAACATCTGGGTGACTCTTACAAATTACCAAGTCCCACTGTAGCACGAGGTACAACCTCGGTTATCTCTCAAACACAGCCTCTGTGCTCTCAAAAAACACTTCCCAGAAGATATCACCTCAATGATGCTGGTCTCTTCTTAATCACCGCTAATTTCTTAGCTCCAGCTAACCAGCATCAATAGTCCCAGTAATGCAAAATTTTTGCGTTAGTAGTTCTGGTATCTTGTTAATCACAGCTGATTCTTCAGCCCCAGCTAACCAGAACCACAGAATCTTCACAATCGAAAATAGCAATGTCCCTGAAAATAGTCTTTAATCTTCCCTCTGAAATTTCACAGGCCACGCCTCCATTTTCTGCACTGGTCTCAGCATTATCCTACAAGCTCCTACACAACATCTGGCAGAGCTCTTAACACCAAATGGATCTTCTACCCCAAAGTTCCAAAGTTCTTCCACAGTCCTCCCCAAAACACGGTCAGGTTGTGACAGGAATACCCCCCTATGCTGGTACCAATTTGTCTTAGTCAGGGTTTCTATTCCTGGACAAAACATCATGACCAAGAAGCAAGTTGGGGAGGAAAGGGTTTATTCGGCTTACACTTCCATACTGCTGTTCATCACCAAGAAAGTCAGGACTGGAACTCAAGCAGGTCAGGAAGCAGGAGCTGATGTAGAAACCATGGAGAGATGTTCTTTACTGGCTTGCTCAGCCTGCTCTCTTATAGAATCTAAGCCTACCAGCCCAGAGATGGTACAACTCACAAGGGGCCCTCCCTCGCCTTGATCACTAATTGAGAAAAATGCCTCACAGTTGGATCTCATGGAGGCATTTCCTTAACTGAAGTTCCTTTCTCGGTGATAACTCTAGCCTGTGTCAAGTTGACACATAAAACCAGCTGGTACAACCACTTCTTAAAGCAATCTGGTGATTCCTCAGAAAACTGGATAAAAAATTTCTACCTGAAAATCCAGCTATACTACTACTGGGCATATAATCAAAAGATGCTCCAACATATAACAAGAACACATGCTCCACTATGTTCATAGCAGCCTTATTCATAATAGCCAGAAGCTGGAAACAACCCAGATATCCCTCAATGTCCCGAGCTATCATTCTCGCCGGCAAGAACACACTCGGACAACTGGATTCTTCTGCAGCAAAAGCTTTATTGTTTCTTCAAGAGGGAAGACCCAGACCCCGGAAAAAGGCATTGCTTATATAGCCCTCAGCCATGGCGTTTAGGCACCTGATGTGGCGTGTCAGCTCCTGATTTGTTGCTCGCCCATCACCCCATAACTACGCCCCAAGATGGACAGTGACTAGGCATGAGTTCACTCTCGCACTTGCGCACAGGCTTGTTTACTAGTTAGGCACAGCGGAGGCCAGCATCATCTTATAATGGTGACTGCTTGCGGCATGGATCTCCACATCTCCCCCTTTTTATTTTATTAAAATGAGGCTGGACTAGGTCTGTGCAATTATGTCCATCTGCTGTGGCTCCTGTCTTAAGTCGTTCCTCCAATGTCACAGCCTTTCCTGTCATAGGGTAACCCTATTGCCACCGGGCTCCGTGTCTTAGGTTGATCTGTGCATGAGGAAAGTTGCCCATCCCTGGATACCACAGTGCTATGTGACAGTAATTACTAAATGGCCTAGGGCGAACTCTACAAAAGTAGCCAGCCACCAATATCAACTAATTCTTGAGCATAGATAGCCAGATTTCGGGGGAGGCCCCTTGCTCAATGGCAGCAAGTGCTTGATCTATCACAACCTTGCCACGTGTTTGCTGGGTTCTGAGCTTGTAAACAAACCAAAGCATGAACACAAGTCCACAGCAGGTGGCAACACCAAATAAACCTACCCCCACCTATTCCTTAAAATAAGAAAATGCAGATGAAATCCAGGAGGAGAGGCCCTCTGTCAATGACAGGTCCACTCACGTTGAGTTGATCTTTAAAACTGCCACCCTCAGGGCCTCAAGAGTCTCATCGAATCCCTCGGACCAATTTCCTGCAAGATACAAGGAAAACTGTCTAGACAGATCAGCTGCATGAGTAAAATTTTCATATTGGACACTGGTAATACACAGAGCGCCCAATTTTCTTTCACAACCCAACTGGGCCATCTGGTATAGGACGCCTATCTGTTCCTCTGCCAGGTCAAGGCGCTGATTCAAAATCATCAGCCCTCCCTTTAACTTGGTAATAGCAGAAGTTTGAACAGTGATGGCATCAGTCAGATCTGCTGAAAGCTGATTTAATTTTGTGCCTGATTGAACCTTACTAGGCATAGCGTACCCTACAGCTGTAGCAGCAGCTGCACTGGCTGAAATTGCTATGATTACGGCAGCAGTAATGCCAAAATCTCTTTTTTGTCGAAACAGGGATAAGGTGGAGGGTGTTTCCACCGGAACAGGGATCCAATGTGGGATCCGTGCCACCACGGCACGGGTGTCCTTTGTTACATCCCAACATTGAGAAATCCAACAAGAATCATTGGAACAGACTTCAAATGAATCATTTGAAAAAATAAACAAGAAAGGGAGGGGGGTAAACACAGACTGGGGTAGGTGGATAATTAATCTGGTTTACCAAAGTTTTATTGAACCCAGTGATCTCTACACTGGTATTAGTATATCCATAAGAGTCCAGGGAGGCAGCATGTATTTCCCATTACTGAGCAAATCTTGAGATGCCAGTAAAAGAAGCCTTTCCAACTGCTCCTCCCTGGGTAAAGATCAAAGGATTGAGTTCTGTACAACTGCCATTGACTCCACAAAGCACCAACTTGTGAAAGGGATGCATTCTAAAGTCCTGTATGAAAAGTCCCTTTTTCATAACAAATTCCTTCTCTGGGTCAGCCATCATGTTGGGAGAAAAAGAAAAGGTTTTACTCTGATCTGCCCAACGAGTGATGGAGGATTGACAATCAGGCCAAGGCAGGATCAGCTCTTCATCTTCCAAGCTACAATGAGGGGCTATTTTTGGTTGGTGGGGACATACTTTGTCTGAAAAGTTAGGTGGTAGAAATGTACCATTAACCCAAATTGCCTCCTGCCAGAAGGTCCGATTTGTAAAGGTTATATCTGCGTTGGAAGTATCTTGGGTAGTGCTCACCCAAACTTCTCGGTGCTCATTAAACATCCCCAAAGCTTGAGCTGTGAGGTTAATACATTTTCCCAGTCCATTAATTTGGAAACATAAAGAACCCTGTTCTAATAAGGAGCGATTTTCTCCTAATGGTGCTCAGGTGGACTCATAGGGTAGATATGGTAAATCTAATGTTTTATTAGTAGTAAAGAATTTTGGAAAAACTATAGCATAATGGCGAACTGGCATTGGTTTAGGGAAAGCCGAGAGAATGGCCCATCTCTGTTCGCCCATCATACTAGGAACCTGAGACAAGTTCAGCACTGTCAGGATCAGGAGCAGTTCTCGGGAGGTCAGCATCTTCCACACCATCCTTGATTCCTATCTTGCGGGTGAGTTGTTCCGGCAGCCAAAATGGGTTGTCTTCACTGTGGAAAAACACAAACAGCTCCCCTGGATCTTATCAAAATAGGATCCGGGCCTTTCCACAGACCAGATAAGACATTCTTCTATTTCACCATTTCTTTTGGTCTATCAGGGTCTGAGCTATGTCGATCGGCTGCAGAGCGACCTTGCTCATCAAGATTCAAAAAATTAAGTGTAAAGAGTGCCATAGATACAGCTACTTTTGGCACTGAGGGCAGAGTGTCATCAACTCCCCCCTATTGTTTTATAAATTAAGACTTGAGTGTACGATGGGCACGTTCCACAATGCCTTGTCCTTGAGGATTATAAGGAAGGCCAATCAGGTGAGTGACATCCATTTGATGACAAAATTGTTGAAATTTAGTAGAGGTATATGCTGTCCCATTATCAGTTTTAAGAATTGTGGGCTTGCCCCAAGCACTCCATGCTTCTAAACAGTGCTGTATAACATGAGAGGCTTTCTCACCTGTTAAAGGTGTAGCAAACATAACACCAGCCAGGTGTCAATGGAAACATGTAAAAATTGATTTCTTCCAAAGGAGAAAATATGAGTGACATCCATTTCCCAGACCTGTAATGGCCTGATGCCTCAGGGGTTTACCCCTACATGAGGAGTAGGCAGAAATTGATAACAGTTTTGACATTGGGTGACAATGTTACGAGCTTCCTTCCTGGTTAAAGTGAAACAGCGGCGTAATGTTTCAGCCGTCACGTGGAAGCGTTTATGAAACTCCCTTGCAGCCTCTGCCTGCGAGGACAGAGCAGCAGCCATGATTCTAGTGGCTTTGTCTGCCAAGTCATTTCCATGAGACATGGGGCCAGGAAGGCCAGAATGAGCCCTAACATGAGTAATATACACAAGATGTCTTCTATGTAACAGGGCTGACTGAATTTGCTGAAAAATGTGAGCAAGCTTGCTAGAGGGTCTAATTAAGCCAGCAACTTCAAGTGTATTAACTGCATTAACCACATATAAGGAATCAGATACAATATTGAGCGGTCCCGGAAAAGTTTCAAGGACCTCTAGCACTACCAAACACTCTTCAACCTGGGGTGATGTCTCCTTATATTGTTTAGATGTTACTTGGCCATTTACTACATATGCACCTATGCCAGATTTGGATCCATCTGTATACACTACTACCTCATCCAGAAGTGGGTGTTTGGCTGTTATTACTGGAAACACTATGGCTTGGCTTAAGGCAAACTGTAAAATTGGATGTTTTGGATAATGATTATCAATTTGTCCTGAATAGGAGGCAACCAAGACTGCCTAATCGTTAGTTGTTGCTGCCATGGTTTGAACTTGAGCAGAAGTATAAGGTACAATTAGCATATAAGGTTCTTTCCCAAAATGAGTAATGGCTGCTTTTATCCCCCGAAGTGCAAGTTGAGCAACTGCATTAGGATATCACTCAATGATTTTTGTAGGGGAAGCATTAGGATGGACCCACAGTAAGGGTCCATTTTGCCACAAGACTGCTGTTGGTAACTGTGCAGTTTTTAATATGCACAATTCAAATGGCTCTGACTCATCAATGCGTTGTAATTGAGCATCCTGTAAGGCCGTTTCTATCGTTTGTAAAGCTTGACATGCAGCTGGGGTAAGTACTCTGTGGGAGGAGATGTGGGTATCTCCCTCTAATATGTCAAATAAGGGCTTTAATTCTGCTGATGGAATTTTCAAAAATGGTCTTAGCCAATTAATATCTCCCAGCAATTTTTGGAAATCATGCAAGGTATGTAGTTGATCTTTGCGAATCTCTAATTTTTGAAGAACAATTTTGTCAGGATAAATGAGTGACCCTAGGAAGGCTCCCATTCGAGCAACTTGCACCTTTTTGGTGGCCACCTGCAATCCCCATTGCCCTAACATTTTTATTAATATAGGGTATGCATCTTGCAATAACTGTGAATTTTATGGCAAATCAAAATGTCATCCATATAAATTATCAAAAGTAATGATGGAAAATGCTCTCCAAATGACTTAAGTGCCAATTGCACATACCGTTGACATATGGTGGGGCTATTCGCCATCCCCTGAGGTAGGACCTTCCATTGGGATCTTTGATCAGGCTTGAAATGATTAATGGCTGGGATAGTAAATGCAAATCTTTGCCTGTCTTGAGAGCATAAAGGTATAGAGAAGAAAAAATCTTTAACATCTATAATTATAATTTCCCAATTTTTGGGTAAGGCAGAAAGCAATGGTAGCCCTCGCTGAACTGGCCCAAACAGGCACATATGTGCATTAATTGCTCTAAGATCATGTAATAAGCTCCATTTGCCAGATTTTTTCTTAATTACGAAAATAGGTGTATTCCAGGGTGAGGTAGATGGCTCTAAATGACCCAAGCGTAGCTGTTCAGAAATTAGTTTTGTGGCTGCTTCTAACTTTTCAGAGGAGAGAGGCCATTGAGGGACCCATACAACTTCCTCTGTAAGCCATGGTATGGGCATGGAGCCCTCAACGGCCCCTAGGAAAAACCCAAACCTTGTCTCCCATTATTACCTTCTTGAGGGATAGGTTCAAGTCTATCCTGCTCTCCTTTCCCTAATCCCCTTCCTTCTTTATAGCCCATTTTCTTCATCATTTGAACAGCTTGTGGCTAGTATTCATTAGTCAAGGTCATTCCTAGTACCTGTAAAATGTCTCTCCCCCAGAGATTTACTGGGAGTGGTAAAACATAGGGAGTGAATCGTCCTGTTTGACCTTCAGGCGTTATCCAGCTCAAAGAACAGGAACTAATGGTGGGACAGGACTGATAACCTAAACCTTGCAAAGAACATGATGACTGAGTAACGGGCCAGGCCTTTGGCCACCATTGGGAAGAGAGGATACTTCTATCTGCTCCTGTGTCTAAAATCCCTTTAAATTGTTTCCCTTCTATAACTAATTCTAAGAATGGCCTGGAGTCAAGAGGCATTACTAAGTAAACAGAATCACTTCCAGTAGAACCAATCCCTCTGGCAGCTTGAGGGACACCAGAGGAAAGAAAACAGTCATGTAGGCTTGGCAAAATTATTAACTGAGCTATTCTATCCCCTTGTGAAATAGAAAAGACACCCTGAAGAGAGGAACAGAGAACTTGAAGTTCCCCTTCATAATCTTGATCTACGACTCCAGGGTAAACAATAAGACCTTGTAAGGTAAGGGAGGCCCGGCCCAGTATTAGGCTGATACTTCCGGATGGCAGAGGCCCTTTGTAGTCAGTAGGAATGGGTTGCACCCCCATTTGGGGCATTATCATGAATCGGACGGTGGTACAGTGGTCCAATCCAGCTGATCCTTCTGTTGCCCTGCGGACTGTGGGGTCCACCTTTTGCCTGTCGGGGTCCCATATGTTTTCGGGCCCTGAGACCTGGGGGTCCTGTACTGTTTTTTTGGAATGGCCTCATTATGTACTGCTTGAGGGAATCCTGGCTGCAGGGGCCTGCCTTGAATGTCCTTGACTGAACGACAATCTCTGGCCCAATGATATCCTTTCCCACACTTAGTACACAGTCCTGGCACTCTCCTTTTGACAAAGGCTCTACAGTCCTTTTTTAAGTGTCCCAGTTTGCCACAATTATAGCAGAGTTTGAGCTCAGCCATGTCAGGGCATTTTTGACCTTGTAGAATGGCAGCTGCTAAACCGGCATTAGTGAGTGGCCCTCCAAGCTCACGGCAAACCTTCAACCAGTCCTGCAATCCCTTGCTCTTTCTAGGTGTAATAGCTGCCCTGCATTCCTGCGTAGCCTGTTCATAAATCAACTGTTCAATTAAAGGCATAGCTGTCTCTGGGTCCCCAAAAATTCTCCCTGCCGCTTCTGTCATTCTAGCCACAAAATCTGAGAACAACTCCTGGGTGCCCTGAGTAATCTTTGTCAAATGTCCACTTGCCTCTCCCTTCCTAGGGAGTGCCTTCCATGCCTTAATGGCAGCAGCTGAGATTTGGGCGTATGCCCCCCAATGGTAATTTGTCTGATTAGTAGTGTGTTGTCCCTGACCTGTAAGCAACTCAAAAGTCCATGTTCCTTGGTCCCCTTCAACATTGGCATTGGCCCTTGCCTGTGCTTGGCAGGAGTCTTGCCACAAAGCTTTCCATTCTAGATACATTCCCGTGTTAGAAGCTGCAGCTTTTACTACAGTCATCCAATCGCGAGGGGTCATTGCCAGAGTAACAAGCCTCTTGACTTGTGCTACAGTAAAATTTTCATCGACTCCGTAGTTACGGACTGACTCTGCAAGTTCTTTAATCTGTATATACTCCACCGGGGCGTGAACGCATCCACCATTGGCGCCTTCAAAGACTGGGAATGCTTGCTGCACTTTTCTTGGTTCCTCTTTTGAAATGAATGAGTCTGAATGATACCTCTGCACAGAGGGCGGAGGTGCACTAGGACCCAGAGGTCGAGGGCCCAGAGACTGCGCAGCGATTTGTCATTTGTCTCTAGCTGCTTTTGCTTTCTCTATGTTATTCTGTGACTGATTAGCTCGTCTTTCATCTGGCTGGTATCTTTCTCCCTCATAGAGTGCCGCTTCTTCCTCTAAGTCTGTCTCCTCAGAGGAGCTAAGTTCCTTATCTGATTCTGAGCTACTGACAGCTAGTGCCTTGAACTCATCTAATGGCAGGTAGAGGCTCCTTTCCTTATGTGCCTCCCCAGCTCGATCTCCCTTCTTTTCTCCCTTTCCATCCCTTTTTCTAAGCTCTCCCAGGGCATTTTTTCCCTTATATTTCATTTCCTCGGGCTCAAGGCCCATGGAAAGGCCTTTATTCTTCAGTGCACCTTGTTTCCTCTCAACTCTTAATCTCTCTCCCCACTCTGTCTCTGATAGACTGTCTTGAATTTCGTCCAAAACTTTCTGCCCCGCTTCAACCATTTGCTGACAATCCTCATCTGTTAAGCACGATCTCACCAGTTTCCACAACGGCATGGTCCCTGCTTTAAGTTTGCCATTCTGCTGTTCCCTAACTAGATCTCCTTTCAGTTTGTCCCATGAGGCGACAGTTAATGACACTGAGCAAGCATACCATGGTACCAAACGGTCTATCTCCCTGACAAATCCTTCTATAGTCTTAGTGGCGATTTTCAGGCCACACTGCTTCAAGACCGACCGTAAGGCCGTTACTACAGAGTGGGAGATTCCCATATTGGTCGCTGTCCAGGCCTGACCGCAACTGAGAACCAGTCAGCAGTTCCAGCAGTGGAAGCAAAATGAAACAGAAAGGGAAGGAACAATCGCCGTGAAAACAATCAAAAGGGCGTCTAACTCTGGAGAAATTTCAAGACTGTACATACCTTACCGAGCCTTAGTGTCCTACAGTTCTGATTCTGCCCTGCGAACGGGGGATCTCCCTTGCACCGGTGTGATGGTATAAAGTTCCCGGGTTCCTCAGCACCACTTGTTCCGAGCTATCATTCTCACCAGCAAGAACACACTCGGACAAATGGATTCTTCTGCAGCAAAAAGCTTTATTGCTTCTTCAAGAGGGAAGACCCAGACGCCAGAAAATGGCGTTGCTTATATAGCCCTCAGCCATGGCGGTTCAGCACCTGATGTGGCATGTCAGCTCCTGATTTGTTGCTCACCCATCACCCCATTACTACACCCCAATATTGGCAGTGACTAGGCGTGAGTTCACTCTCGCACTTGCGCACAAGGCTTGTTTACTAGTTAGGCACAGCGGAGGCCAGCGCCATCTTATAATGGCAATTGCTTGTGGCACGGCTTTCCACAGCCCAACAAAAGAAGGATACAGAAAATGTGGAGCGTTTACACAATGGAATACTACTCAGATATTAAAAACAATGACATCATGAAATTTGCAGGCAAATGATGGAACTAGAAAATATCATCCCAAGTGAGGTAACCCAATCACAAAAGAACACACATGGTATGTACTCAATAAGTGAATATTGACAAAAAACTTAGAATACCCATGGTATAACACACGGACCATATGAAGCTCAAGAAATAGGAAGATCAATATGTATGCTTCAGTCCTACTTAAAAAAGGGAACAAAATAATGAGAAGAGGTACAGTGAGGGAGGGACCTGGGAGGGAGAGAGCAGTGGGAGGGAAAGAGGGGCAGTGGCAGGATCATGTATAGGAAGAGACAGGAGAGAAGTCAGAGGGTCAGGAAAATAAATAGAAATATGTACCAATTGGGGTGAAGAACTGGGAGTGGGGAGGCACTAGGAAGTCTCAGACTTCAGGGAAGTAAGAGGTTACCAGGAACCAATGGGGATGACATTAGCTGGAATACCCAACAAAGGGGATATACAATCTTAGAGTCACCTTCAGTAGATAGGCATAACCCCCAGTTGAGGGATGAGGCCACCCAACTATCTCAAAATTTTTAACCCAGAATTGTTCCTGTCTAAAGGAATTATAGGAATAAAAATATGGGTAGAGACTGAAGAAAAGGCCAAGCATAGACTATGCTACCCCGTGATTCATCCCATCTTCAGAAACCTAACCCTGACACTATTGCTGATGCCAAAAAGCACTTTTTGACAGGAGTCTAGTATTGCTGTCTCATGAGAGGCTGTGGCAGCACCTGACTAATACAGATGCAAATACTCACAATCAACTGTCAGACTGAGCAGAGAGACCACAATGGACGAGGTAAGGGAAGGACTGAAGGAGCTGAGGGGGGCTGCAACCCCATAGGAAGAACAGCAGAACAGCAATATCAACTAACCAGACTTCCCAGAGCTCCCAGGGATTAAATATCAGATATTTTTATTACCTGCAAACATTTTCATTGGCCTTCACTAGGAGGCCACAGAAAAGTGTAGAACTGAGCTGGTAAAAGAGAATCACTGGAAGGAAGGTGTGGTGGATAGGGATGTAGGAGAAAGACATATAGTTTGTGTGTGTGTGTGTTTTGTATCTTCCTTTCATACAAGGAAGAGGAGGAAGGAAAAGTAGAAAACTTTGTCCTCATTAAGATATGGGCAGATGAGTCCACTCCTCTGAGAAAAACATCTAAGCAAGAGGCGAGCAGAAGAGAAGTATGGAATGAACATTTGTCCTAGAGCCTATGGACCCCCTGGCAGTTAAGATATACTTAAGACCTTAACAACAAACAGTTGCACAAGGGTCAAGCTGTATTTTAATTATAATTTTTTTACTCTTCACCAGCTGGCATTCTATAAAAATTATGAGACATGAAGGTGGGCACAAAAACGTGACCCATTGGAAACTAATAGATCACTACCATGACCTAAATAAAAAGTAAGTCAAGGACATTTGGTTTGTGCTAAATAGATTACAGAATAAGTGGCAGCATTCAGCAACCAAGAGGAAGTTTCAGCAAAAAGTTTAAAAGTTAGAAAAAAAAAATCAAATGGAAATACTAAAACCTAAAGCACAGTCTATTAAATTGAGAATTCATTCAATGACATTATAAGAATGGGTAAGATGCTGAATCAGGTTGGATTTAGAGCAGTAAATGAGTTCTATGAAATTGAAGAAGAAAATATGTAAAGCAAAGCTTGAGTATGTCAGAGCTGTGGTGCCAGACTTTTTCCTTTTCTTCCTATTCACACACAGACTCACAGACACACAGACACACAGACACAGACACACACAGACACACACACACACAGGTGTGTGTGTGTATCCAATATAATATATATCTAACATAATATAACACATATGTTATATATGACATATATGCTGTATATGCTATATATTATATATAACAAAAAATATAATCTGCATATAATAGATAATTTTATGTGTATAATATAATCCAATATTGGATATATGTCTATCTCCAGTATATGTACGTTCAGTTCTATAATATAATATATATCCCATTCACAGCGTCTCCTCCCTCTCCTCCTCTCAGTTCTTTCCCTACCTCTCTTCTTCTCCAGATCCCTCCTGTAAAAGTAATTTTTATTCTACTGTTGTAATGTCATTTCCAAGGCTATCCTGCCTTTACTGCCTCTGTCTGCTAACTTAGATCTAGTTCTAGAAGCTTCGAGCCTCTGTACAATCTAATCTAGGCTTGGAATATTTTCAGCCTCCGAAATTTACTGTTCAAGCAGACGATGCTTTGTAGATCTTGCTGATCTCTGCTGGCTCATTCAACTCAGCTGTTCTGGCTCAAGTGTTCTCTCCACACTAACTGATTCAATTTGGCTTCTCTTGGCTTCTCCTGAATTGTTCTGCTTGGCCTCAAACTAGGCAATCTTCAAATTTTCCAGCTCCTTCTAATTCTATGACTCATTCTGTCTTTACCTGCACCATGTCTCTATAAAACTGTACTGGTAATACTGCCTCTTTCTGTCTCTCTGTCTGCATTGATCTCCTAAACAGCATCCCTTCTTTCTCTCTACTTGTGAAAGTTGGGCATATCCTATTCTGTCAATGTTTTGCTCTGACTTGTCACTTTGTCTGCCACTAAATTAGGAATCATTTCCAAACATGGCAACTTCCTTCTACAAACTAAGTTTACCTTCATTGTTTGCGATTAAAGGTGTGTATTAAGGCTTGTCTGTATTCCAGCCTGAGTGATTAAAGGTATTTCCCAAGGGTGAGCCACACCACACCTAGAAACAGGGTTTTCCAGTAAGCAACACAATCTCAGGTTTCACAGTATGATCAAATATCCTGAACCTCACCGCCATCTCCCCGAGGAATTTGCAGGCCTCCCAAGGGCATCAACCAAAAGTAGCCTAATGAAACCCAGCACAAGCTTTCACATCACGGCTAAGTGAAGCAGCCCAGTCAGAGGAAAGGAGTTTCCAAAATGGGCACAAGAGTCAGAGGCACCCCCCCCCCAACCGCCAGTGTCAAGAGTCCCCTCAAAGGTCAATCCAGCATCCATATAGATATAGATATAGATGTGGGTGTGGGCGTGGGCGTGGGCGTGGACGTGGACGTGGACGTGGACGTGGATGTGGATGTGGATATGGATATAGATAGATATGGATATGGATAGATATGGAGAGAGAGAGAGAGAGAGAGAGAGAGAGAGAGAGAGAGAGAGAGAGAGAGAGAGAACATAGCACAGATACATCCACTCTGTGATTGCTGCTTCAGTCTGTGAGCATTAATGAGCCCTGCTTACTTGATTCCACAGGCTGTGCCATCCTGTGATTTCAGAAGCATCTGGCTCCCACAAACCCCCCTCTCTATTTCCCACAGTCCCCCCATTTCCAATGGGATAGACCCACTGGAGATCTCCAACATGGGATCTCTCTCTTCTTCCTAATGTTTGGCTATGGATCTCTGCATCCTCTCCCACCAGCTGTCAGGAGCATTCTCTCTGGCAGGATTTTTCTTATTAGAAGCCATGACAACCAGACAGAAATAAAACAAAGCTGAAGGAAAGCAAACGTTCACTTGAAAAGATTACATGTCAACAAGAGTTAGAAATAAAGTCAACCTAATGAAATTGGTTGGACAGTAGTTGAGACACTTTATTGCCAAAAAGGGAGTTCTATTAAATACTTTAGTTTCTTCCAAGAGAAAGAAAAAAATTCTAGATGAAAACATGAAGTTCCACAAATCAAGAGAGAATGTTGAGCAAAATTAGGAGGAATCAAAATACCCATCATTATATCTTTTATATTTTAAAAGACTATTAAGTATTAAATAAAATACTTAAATAAAATACATCTTTTGATGCATATGTGTAATTTCAAGTATGTTAGAGTATATTGTTTCCAGCCTTACCCATACCTGTGAAATAATGTGTGATTTGTCTCAGACACTGTCCTCTTTGCGGAGAAGAAGCATTATGACTAAGGTACCTTTTTACAAGCAAAAACGTTTAATCAAGGCCTGGTTTATAGTTTCAGAGGCTTAATCCATTATTATTATGGTAAAGAGCATGTGTATAGAAACGACAGGCATGATGCTGGAGAAATAGTGGAAAACTTTATCTTGAGCGAGAGAGAGAGACAGGGAGAGAAAGAGAGAGAGAGAGAGAGAGAGAGAGAGAGAGAGAGAGAGAAACTCTTTTGAAACTGAAATTTTATAATCCAATCCCTGATGACACACTCCAACAAGGTCACACCTCATAATCTTTTCAAACAGGTATCCTCCCTGAGGACTAAGACTTCAAACATATGAGTTTATGCCAACTATTCTTATTCAAATCACCATATTATTGAAAATGTATTGTAAGTACTCAAAAGTATTATGTATCAATGAAACCTCAAATCTCCAAACAAAGCTAACTGCCTAGAGTAGAAACAATAAGATCATTGTAAAGTAATTTTACATATTTCAATGTTTAAAATGCAAAAAAAATGAGTGTGACAAGAAAAAACAATTAGAAAATTAATAAGCTCAGTTATAATCAAAACACTAATAATAAAATTTGTGTAGTTTTATGCTGTATAGAAAGAAACCTAGAGTTTGGCAGGATAGATTTTAAAAAACAAAAAATAACATATTACTTAAAAATAATTTTTAATATATAAATCTCAGTATGTTAATGTTAATAATGATTGAAAAGAATTTACAGTGGAAGCTGCAGAGTCAGCAGTTATACCAGTGTCAGTTAGGCAAAGTTATAAGCAGAAAATATCATCATAATAAAAAAGAAAAATGAACAATGCTGAATAAGTTATCTTCTTAAAACGAGGTATTATCATTTTATGAACATCTGAAGCAAAATGAAAACGGATAAAACTGAGAGAAGCAGACAAGTTCGTAACTACACGTGGAGTCTTTTCGTGCTATCCCCTGATAGAAACATTAACAATGGATGAGATCTGGACCACACCATCAATCAACTTGACCTAATTGGACACTCCTCCAAACAAGAACACAATGCAATCCTTTTCAAGGACGCATAAAATATTCATCATAAGACTACATTTTAGACTTTAAACTTAAGAAGATTTAAGGAACTAAAAACCAAAACTAACTAAACTAGTCTGGAAAATTCCTAAAATATTTGGAAATTGAAAATGGCCTTCTAAATATCATCAAGTCAAGGAGGCAGTCATAAAGGATATTTGGAACTGAATAAAAATAATTGAAAGGAGTGAGGTACAGCAATGCTGCCTGAGTAAAACTTTGTGAGTCACACTCTTACACTACAATAGGGAAAATTCTCAAAAGTATAACTAAGGCTTCATCTCTAAGCCATAGAAAAAGAAAGGAAAATTAAATCCTATGGCAGCAGGAGGAATGAAATATAAATTAAAGCCAATGTAAATGTAAGAGAAAAATATAGAAAGATTTGCAAGAGATGTGCTCCCAAAGGACTTCCATAATGAAATACGAGAGAATCACATTCCACAAAAAAAGCAAGGCACAACAATGTGAGCAAAGTTTAGAACGAAACCACTAGCAAAGACATTAATTGTTAATAAGCCAAAAAAAAAAAAAGCTACTAAGTAGTAATCCTTATTCTTGAAATTAAAAGTAAAACCTGATGTCACTATACTTTAGGTAGAATGGCTGTATATATAGTTCAAAATGTCACTTTTGAGTTTCAGCAATGACAAACTGTAATTATAATGTTCATGTAATTAACACTCATGTAATGTAAATTAATTATAATTTCTTCAAGAGAAAATTTCTTTAAAAGAAATTAAGTCAGATTTCCACCTAAATTTTTATTTATAGGTATATAAGCTTTAATTATGATTGTCAGAATTTTGAGTTAAAAACTACTAAACCACCATACTTCTCAATTGCATTCTAAGTCCTATATACAAGCAGAACACTCATCTCTCTCCAAATGAAGAATCAATTTCTTGCATAAAGAAGCAACACCTGTGGTCACTTGATCTTTGACAAGGGAGCTAAAACCATCCAGTGGAAAAATAACAGCATTTCAACAAATGGTGCTGGCACAACTGGCGGTTATTATGTAGAAGAATGAGAATTGATCCATTCTGATCTCCCTGTACAAAGCTCAAGTCTAAGTGGACCAAAGAATTCCACATAAAACCAGAGACACTGAAATGTATAGGGGAGAAAGTGGGGAAAACCCTCAAAGATATGGGCACAGGGGAAAATTCCTAAACAGAACAGCATCTGCTGTCACCTGAATTTTTGATCTTAGCCATTCTGACTGGTGTGAGGTGGAATATCAGGGTTGTTTAGATTTGCATTTCCCTGATGATTAGGGATGTTGAACATTTTTTCAAGTGCTTCTCAGCCATTCGGTATTTCATTGCTACTTCATAACTATAATTTGTTCCTTTTAAGCATGTGTTTTCCAACGGTCTTAGGCAACCCCATGAAAGGTTCTGTTGACCCACAGTTTGAAAACCACTGCCTTAGAATCTATCTTCTATGAGTAAATTTTATTCTGTGCAATTTTCATATATAAAAATAATTTTTCTCTGTTGTGAATTCTCGGTTTAGTTCTATATTTCCTTTTTTAATTGGGTTGTCTGGTTTTTTGGTGGTTAGCTTTTTGAGTTCTTTATACATTTTGGATATTAGCCCTCTATCAGATGTGGGGTTAGTGAACATTTTTCCCAATCTGGAGGTTGCTGATTTATCTTACTGACTATGTCCTTTGCCTTACAGAAGCTTTCCAATTTCATGAAGTCCCATTTATCAATTCTTGATCTTAGAGCATGAGCCATTGGAGTTCTGTTTAGGAAGTTCCCCCGTGCCAATAAGTTCAAGGCTCATTCCCACTTTCTCTTCTATTAGATTCAGTATAGTTTTATGTGGAGGTCCTTGATCTACTTGGATTTGAGCTTTGTGCAAAGTGACAAATATGGATCTATTTTCGTTTTTCTACATATATACAGCCAGTTAGATCAGCAGCATTTATTGAAGATGCTTTCTTTTTTTTCCATTGTATATGTTTGGCTTCTTTGTCAAAGATCAAGTGTCTGTAAGTGTGTGGTTTTATTTCTGGGACTTCAATTCTACTCCATTGATCAACCTGTTTGTCTCTGTACCAATACCATGCAGTTTTTATCACTATTACTCTGTAGTAATTGAGGTCAGGGATGGTCATTCCCCAGAAGTTCTTTTATTGTTAAGATTGTTTTGGCTATTCTGGGATTTTGGCTTTCCAAATGAATTTGATAATTGCTCTTTCCATGTCTTTGAAGAATTGTGTTGGGATTTTGATGAGGATTGTGTTGGATCTGTAGATTGCTTTTGGTGGGATGACCATCTTTACTATGTGAATTCTGCCAATCCATGAGCATGGGAGATCTCTCCATTTTCTGAGATCATCTTCAATTTTTTTCTTGACAGACTTGAAGTTATTGTCATACAGATCTTTCAATTGTTTAGTTAGAGTTGCCCCAAGATATTGTATATTACCCGTGGCTATTGTGAAGGTAGTTGTTTCCCTAATTTCTTTCTCAGCCTGTTTATCATTTGTAGAAAGGAAGGCTACTGATTTATTTGAGTTAATTTTTATCTGGCCACTTTGCTGAATTTGTTTATCAACTGGAAAACTTCCCTGGTAGAATTTTTGGGGTCTCATTTGTATAGTATCATGTCATCTGCAAATAGTGATACCTTAGTTCTTCATTTCCAATAGGACTCAAAAGGAGGAACGTTAGATGAAATACCCTACAGTGGGGAGAGGGTACTTGTAGAGCACACCTCCAACAGAAAGACCAGGCTTCAAGCGTGGTATCAGGGTGCCACCCCACAGTCAAAATTCTGTCCCAAAGTTGTGCTTGTCTGAAAAGAACTGCAAGGATGGAAATGGAGAGGAGCCTGAGGAAAAGAAGGTCCAGGGACAGGCTCAAAGTGAGATCCAGGTCAAAGGGAGGTCCCAAGGCCTGACACTATTACTGAGGCTATGGAGTGCTCACAAAAAGCGACCTATCATGACTGCTCTCTGAAAGACCCAACAAGCAGCTGAAAGAGTCAGATGTAGATATTTGCAACCAATCAATGGACAGAAGCTGTTGACCCTTGTGGAAAGCTGGAAGAAGCTGAGGAGGAGGGTGACCCTCTGGGAGGACTAGCAATCTCAATTAACTTGGACCCCCGGGATCTCTCAAGCAATGGATTACCAACCAGGCAGCATACACCAGCTGATATGAAGCCCTGGACACATATACAGCAGAGGACTGGCGGATCTGGGTTTAGTCAGAAAAGATGTACCTACACCTCAAGAGACTCGAGGCCTCAGGGAGTTTAGAGGTCTGGTTGGGTGGGTAGTGGGTGGTGGCAACATCCTTGTGGAGACAGGGGGCTGGGAGGAGGTATGGGATGAGGAACAGTTGGAGGATGGAACAGGAGGGGAATAAAATCTGGAGTGTAAAAAAATAAATAAATAAAAGAAGATTAAATTAAAAAAGAAAAAACTGTAAGAGACAGCGGGACAATATAGTGGTAGCAGATAATGAAAATACCTTGTTAATATTTCAACTTTGCTCTTTTCAGAAAGCTGTTGAGGTCCGAAAATCCAAAATATCTCAAGTGCTCACCCGGGTCTAGAAAAGCATGAACTTTACTTGAATTAGGAAGTAAAACTGACGGGTCAGGAACAGCAGTACATAGTCTGGAATTGTCTATATCTTTGAATATTCATCTTAGTAAACATTTATGCAGATGAGAAAAATCTAATTGTACTCAGGCTGCTACTGACCCATCAGGGCCACTGAACATACAAAGGAGCTGAACTGGGACACACCTCCCCTCACCCCACCCCCACTCCCAGCCAAAAGGGCAGGGTTTTAAGACCAAAATCCACAAACATCTGTGTCAAGATTCAGTTACATTTTCCTACCAATCAGGATTTAGGGATTGTCATATTTAGAATATGCTTGGCACAGGGAGTGACACTATTTAGAGGTGTGGCCTTGTAGGAGTAGGTAGGTCATTGTGGATGTGGGCTTTAACCCACATCCTTCAACCTATGTGCCTGGAAGCCAGTCATTTTCTGTTTGCATCTGGATGAAGATGCAGAACTCTCAACTCCTGCTGCATCATGCCTGCCTACATGTAGCTATGCTTTTTTCTTGAAGAGAATGAACTGAACCTATGAACCTGTTAGCCAGCCCCAATTAAATGTGTGTGGGTTTTTTTTTTTTTAGAAATATCATTTTTATTGGTTACTTTATTTATTTACATTTCAAATGTTTTCCCAGTTCCCAGTTTCCCCTCCACAAGCCCTCATCCCCTCCTGCCTCCCCCTGCTTCTATGAGGGTGCTCCCCATCTAAACACCCACTCTTGCTCAGTGGCCTAGTGTTCCCCTATCCTGGGTCATCAAGCCTCCACAGGACCAAGCAGCTCCCCTCCCATTGTTACTAGATAAGGCCATCCTCGGCTTCATATGCAGCTGGAGTCATGGTTACCCCTGTGTAGTCTTTGGTTGTTGGTTTGGTTTTATTCCTCAGGAGCTTCGGGGGATCTGGTTGGTTGATATTGTTGTTCTTAGTTTCTTTGGTTATGGTATCTATTCACAGCCATAAAACCAACTAAGACAGGGATAGTGGGCTTTTTCAGGAACATGTCTTTGTGGTATATTTATTCTGTTCTCACTGTGGGTCATTCAACTGTGGCAGGGTGGCTTTCTACGCATTCCTGTCTCAACAACTAGGATGTTAGTTAGCCAGGGATGTCATAGAAAATTAAACTTTACTTGACCCCTTTTCAAAATGGAAGTTTTATTCAAAAAGGCTTTAAGTTTGTTCTTTCTTTCAAAGCATCCATACAAAGTGTTGACAATTTTACAGAAATACCATTTTCAGAAAGTAAAGTTTTTATGCTAAGACTAGAAGATAAGTGTATTATTATGGGAATAAAATATGATAAAAGAACTAAGCATAAACAAATCTTATGTCATCTAGAGCATTCTCCAAAAGGGCTTATCTCTGTAAGAGGGTGCAGTGAAAATATTGACTTCATGAAAGAGGGGGAGGCTTATTGGGGATCAATCTGCCAAGGTTACCTTCTGCCCTGCTTGTGGGGACACAGAGAAAAGCAAAATGGCAAAAAAGGAAGCAGATTTTCTATGACCATCAGCAAGGTGAAGTCTCTGAGCTGATACAGGCTGTTCAGATTGATCAGGCCCAGGTGAAAGGAGAGTCTGGAAAACAGAGACTCACCTTTAGGTTTCTGTTTGTGCAATGACAATCCTCCTGGGTAGGACAATGTCACCAGCACTATCAATTTTTAAAACGTTATTTATTTTATGTGTATGAGTACATTGCAGCTGTCTTCAGATACACTTACAGATGGTTGTGAGCCACCATGTGGGTGCTGGGAATTGAACTCAGGACCCCTGGAAGAGAAGTCAGTGCTCTTAAGTGCTGATCCATCTCTCCAGCCCCAGCACTATGATTTTATATATATAACATGTTTCCCAGATATTTTGTAAGTATGGCCATCTGTCATTATAATTTTTGACTTATGTGAACTTCAGACATTTTTCCTCCTGACTACAGAAATCTGGCCTGTTGTTCCTTATAAAACACGATTGTAAATTTTTTCTCTGCATCTCTGAGGTACAAAGGTTATCAGGGTTTTCCTTTTATACCCAAGATTATCTTCCTCAAGGATGCGAACACTATCTCCTTTAACTGTATTCATCCAGAAAGACAGAGTACAATACTGCATCTTCTGTAGAAGCAATTAAGAAAATGCCCAAGGCTAGATTTTATGGAGGCCTTTTGTCAACTGAAGTTTCCTTCTCTTAGCTTGTATCAAGTTAACATAACACAGCCTTGCACAGATGCCAATACATGAAACCCAAATTTTAGAATTTCTGAATATTTGCTCTAGTATGGCTAGCTCTAGAAGACCCTAGTGGTGGAGTAAAAGGAGAGGTTTCATTAAGGAGCAACAGGTAGAGGTACAGACCTATAAAGCAGCCACAGATTTGGCTGATTGGCTTCAGGAAACAATCCTATCATTGTCCATATGAGGGGTATTGCTCATATTTTAGCTGCTTTCACTTTAAAATACTTTTAAATCAACACTATTTATACATCAAAATTTGCCAGAGATTAAGTAGTATTGAGTGATCAAGCATTTGAAGGTATGAGTCTAGATTTGAAACTGACATGTCTTCTTACAGTCCCACAATAGTAGTTATTCAAATCAGGATTCAAATGGAAAAAAATGAATCTCTTAGGAATCTTAAAGGTTGAGAAAAGTAATACACTCCTAAGCACGCAGTACAATCTCACATCCCTATATAAATTCATGCAAGTGTGGTAATTGTATTATAATTATTGCCATTATCTTCGTTTTCACCACAGTTGTTATTTTATCAGTTTAACTATTGAGCCAGTGATGAAACAGTAAACAAGAAGTTCTATAGACAAAGAAATTTCTGTGATTAAAAGTTACTGTGCGCTTGGGACTTGGATCAGAACTCAAGAGCACTTGGTGGATCTTCAAGTTTGGTTCCCAGCTCCCACTTTTGTGACTTGCAACCATCTACAACTCTACCCAAGGAACAAACACCCTCTTTTGGCTTCTGTGCACATGACACTCAAGGCACTCATGCATGAGTGTATGCGTGCATGCACACGCACACACACACACACACACACACGTGCATGTACACACACACATGCATGTGCACAGAATTAAAAAATAAATCTTTAAGAACTTTACAAATGTGGATAAACTGGAACATTTAAAACATTGTGGATTTGGTGATATTTCTTATTCTTTTGAAAAATCTTAAGACTAAGTGAGTCTTATGCACAAAACAATGTTACTTGGAATATACACATCTTTCCTATCACTGCAGTGAGAGATAGTTCTTTAGGGTAGGATAATATTATTGAATGTATCATGATATAAGCTAAGATAATGGTCCTATAAATTTTGAACTGTGTTGATAGTGATTAATAATCCTCAACTAACTGAAATAAATATGTTTCCCATAGTATATTTGGATTGACACCAGTGTTCCCCTGGTCTGACCACAAATTGTTATAAATCTCATGAGGGAATGCTGCTTCCCACTGGGTTTTGGCATCTGTGCAGAGTGAGCTGCACCTATCCTGAAAAAGAACCTTTTAATCTATACATAGTTCAGGAATCTTCCAGCCCTCAGCCTTATAGCTCCTGGAACTTTGAACCTACAAATAAATCACTCATAAGATAGAAAATTTGGCAGAAAATTTTGGACTCTAAATAAGCTGTAAACTATTTAATTTAAAAATCCAATAACAGCTTTCAAATACACATGATGAAGATGAATGTATCTTCTGCAATTTTCACAGTTGGCACACCAGAGAATACCTGAAAGACAAGGTCAGCGGAGCTGAGATTGTGTTCTTAATTTTAAATTTCAGTCCTTGGTAAATAAAATAGCTACACGCAAAATTGAAATATACATTCCTGAACAAGAATTAACACATAAGAAAATATCATCGCTGACTCTGAACAATTCATAGAAACAACCAATGCAAATCAACGCCAAAGAAAGCACATTGCATTGTTATACTAGGAAAATTATTTTCTTATCTAATTTAGTTCTATCTATACTTGATATTTTGATTAATGTGTATTATGATCTGTCACCCCAAGTATCAGCACTGATTTATTTATTCTCACTAGGAAGACAAAGAATGAGTTCTTTATTGTTATTTTGTCCTAGCAAAAACATATGTATTATACTCTTTATAATGATAACACATCTATGATCCACATTTGAACATAAGCAGAATATTTGTAAACAAGTATGATGTTTCAAGGAAAATATTATTTAAATTCTAGTATAAAGGCAAGCTGAGTTTTATTTCCAGGTCAACTATTTAATGAAAAATACCAACTAACTACTATCTCAAACTTTTGGAGAAATTTTTGTTATGTTCATCAAAAGTAAATTATTGCAGATAAAATTTTAGGTGACAGCTCTTTGGACTTTATCTCCCCTCCCCCTAACTCTAAGTTGAAAATTAACCTCCAAATAAGTTGAAGTCAGTTGTCTTCATACCTTATGAATCTTATGTGTTCTTTTAAAGTGGATTGCAACAGAAATTAGAAGTGTGTATATGTATATGTATGTGTATATATATATATATATATATATATATATATATATATATACACACATATATATATAATACCAGTAATTGGTCATGAGAGAGAAGAAAATGTGAGATGAGAGTCTTTATTGTCCTTCTACTGAGAAGAAATAAGTGAAGCATAGTAGTCCAATGCCAGATTTGATAGTTTAAGCAACTCATTCTCTGTGAGCTTTGGTGGCTATCAGCAACTGTTTGTAGTTGTTTGCTTCTCAACATGGTGCTATTTGGGGGTATCAGAAGTGTATGTAGGTCAAGAAAGTTAATATCTAAAGAAGTGGGGTGGTTAGGCAGATGAACTTTGAATTGGTTGGTTTATATTTGTAATGTCACTTCTAGAAGGACTTTTGGAGGTGGTAGGGTCTTTGGGACAAGCAAGGCTTGTCATTGTGCTGTCTAGAAGGTGTGATTGGCATGAGTTGGTAGTGTAAAAGTTAAAAGCTAAACTTTACAAAAGCAGAAATCCTGGTTAAGATAAGAGAGGAATTATCATAGCACCATTAGAGATTTAGCATTTGTAGTGGGTACTGTGTTGACCCACCCTACTCTCTCCTCAGGGCTGGTGTGTTAGTGTCCAGAGCTACTTACTGGCTGCTAAGGACTCAGAAGACAATCCCTTTTCTGGACCATTGCCTTAGTTCAATGGTTCTCAAGTGCCAAGATGCATTGGAATTACATGGAAAGTTTATTAAATACCAAAGAGCTTGCCTCTAACACCAGAGCCTCTGATTCAGGAAGCTGAACTGAAGTCAGAGAACTTACCAGGTCTAGGAACCTCCTATGTGCAACTGGTTGTCCTGTCTGAGACCATGCAGTAAGAAAAACTGTCCAGAACATATAGGAGGCTCCTCCGTGCAGAATTCTAGCACAGGTAGACTTTCAATTGTCCTCAGGGAACTGACTTGGAATATAAAATACTTGCCACTTTATTTCAAGCGTTCAAAATACTCTGGTGCTACCAATTCTCATAGTTATACAAATGAATTGGGTTGTGACTACGCATGGACCAGAATCTTCTCAGTTACTTTTTGCTTTCCTTAATTTTCATTGCTTCCATCTTAGCAAACCATGTAAACGAAGGATATTATTATTATTATCATCATTAATATTAATAAAGACTGCCTAAGATAACATATTTCTACCAAAATTATCTTTACAACTATAACTATCATTTTGATATCTTTAGCAATCAGTATTACTATTTGTTTTCAGCTCCAGCAATCATTTTAAGCATGGTCGCTAGTAATCTAGTGTTAAGAAGGTTGAAAAATATAAACAGTAACAGTATGCCTGCAACGTACATGATAATAGTGTATATTTAGGTAACCAGATTAGTTTTCCGGAGAATAAGAGACAAAAGAGCCCTTAATTATCATTGTTAGGAATGGCTAATACTTACTTTGAATTGGTGTTTTTAAAAAACAAGTTAAAAAGAAGTGATTTTGTCCTCTAGCATCTTATATTACATGGTATTGTCTACAAACAAATTAACAGTGTTTGGATGGATAATCTCATGTAATGAATACCATGGACAATGTTTTGCTATCTAAACTAGTGCCCCAGAGCTAATTTATTTCAATTAATAAAATGTAATTAAGTTATATGCATGAATAAATAAATAGATTAGTGTTCATTTATGATATCTTTAATTCTCATGATTGTACATATTAAGTACAAGATTTAGAAGAGAAATATGCATTTATTTCTAAAATTGAAAATTTAAGGAGCTCAAATCCATGTGGTTCTGTCTTTTCTTATTGATAATATGACATCATTAAGTGAATGAAATAAATACACATGTGGTTGTGGTTGACAAAAGGCTAACGGTAAGCCTACCACTATTTTTGCCAAAACTTACTGAACATGGGCTTACTTCTCCCTCATCACACTGCATTCTTTGAGCAGAGCACATCATAGCTGTTTCTTATCCTCGTAAGTAAGAGGACAAGTGGTTTTGATTTTGTTTTCTTACACCAAAATATTTCATAAATGAGATGGAATAGTATGAAAAGAATCTAAGCAGAGGTTCTTGAAATGTTACAGTAGACAATTTATGCTATGAATTGTCAGCAACGTTTTAGACAGTGGTTTAAAAGCAGTTTTTATTTTAGATTCAACCATTTTTTCTATGGTGCAGAATGCTGTAGTGAAAGTAATCCATTTTATATGGTTTCAAATTTCAGTTTTCCACTTAATATCTGTTTGAACTGAATGAAGTCAAAGATGCTGTTAGTCTCAATTTCTTCATGTCTGAGTTGATACAGATAATACATTTTCTGATATTATCATTAATATAAATAGAATAATTCATATAAACTTCTGTGTGCCCCGGATGAAAGAAATAACAATTCTTAATTGTTGGTGCTCTAGTCTTATCTACATTTTCTTCTTTTTCTCACTGCATGTTAGGTACAATAAACAAATTAAATTGTTACTACTACCACAAGCTTAGGGTGACTATTCAAATATTCATAGTATTTTAGCCAGAAGCATTTTTCTCCCTGTAGGCACAGCCTTCTTAAAACATGAATGGGGAACACTCCCTTGCTAATCCCAGTTACTTCAGGGTCAATGAAATCTATTGAGAAATGTGAGGTCATTGCAGAGCTTTAAGTATCTCATCCTAACTGAAGTGATGGTAATGAAGAGTTTCCTTCTTTATAGACAACCAGGAAGCTGAGAGTCCAGGATCACCTGGTATTTTCTTAGAGCCGTTCAGAACTACTTTAAGAACCAATCTAGTTGTAAGATTTCAATTTCCAGCTGTTGCATTGTAGCCATAGAGAAAGATTTTGATAACACTTTCGGAGAAATGAAAACAATGGATATGTACTTTGAAAAACACTTACAAAGCAGAGCAAAGTAAATTTTTTTTCTACTAATTGAGATTTCTAAAACCAGAATATAATCACATGGACTCCTGCTTAGATGTAAATGAGCAGTCTGAACAAATACGTAAGGAAGACCACCTTTTGTCAAAAAACTATATCTGAAAGTAGAAAGCACACATAAAAACTGATATTCAGCCTTCCAATTTTCTCAATACAACCACTATTCCAAAAGCCCATACACTGCTTAGTGGAAAATATGTTAGAAATGAGGTTTTCTCAAGTGTAAGTAAAGAATGGAGACATTTAAACAGATACTTCAAGCTAAAGGAAGATGAATTTTCTTGGATATAATAGATTTGTAGGTTGGTCAAGATCAAGAATAAGGCTACAATTTTGTTAAAAAAAATTCCAGAGGTGTGAAGAGGGACTGTTAGGAGGCTGTGCAGTTTTATTTACAATGAAATAAAATTACATACTCTTACTAAAATTCTAGACATTCCAGGGAAATATCTCAAATGAAAAAAGATCTCTGTTATAGGCTTGGAGAGATGGCTTGACAGTTAAGTTGAGTTTCTGGTGTAATTGAGCAAAATGGACTCTACTACCAGCACTCCCATAACAAGCTTTTCATTACACACATATCTATAACCTCAGCTCCAAGAGCAGGAGAGGCGTCCTAACAGGCAAATAGGAGGCTCACATTGGAAAAGAACTTGCCTCATAGCAATAGACAGAAAGTGTTGAAGGAGGATACTCCAGGACTTCTGGCCACTGTGATGGTGCACATGCCACACTCCACTGAATAGCTCTAAAGCCAGTCACACAGATGTCTCTGGTTAGTCTTGGTAGGTCACAAATTAGGTGAGAAATTTGCTGATAGTGGGGATCATGAACAGGGGAGGTAGGTATGTGGGACATGACAGTGGCCAGTATGCAAAGCATGCATATATAACTCATAAAAATAGTAAATACCCAGTGCTGATATGTACTCACTGATAAGTGGATATTAGCTCAGAAACTTAGTATACCCGAGATATAACATACAATTTGCAAAACACATGAAACTGAAGAAGAATGAAGACCAAAGTGTGGACACTTTGCCCACTTCTTAGAATTGGAAACAATCACCCATGGAAGGAGTTACAGAGACAAAGTTTGGAGCTGAGACAAAAGGATGGACCATCTAGAGACTGCCATATCCAGGGATCCATCCCATAATTAGCCTCCAAACGATTACACCATTGCATACACTAGCAAGCGTTTGCTGAAAGCACCCTGATATAGCTGTCTCTTGTGAGACTAGGCCGGGGCCTAGCAAACACAGAAGTGGATGTTCACAGTCAGCTATTGAATGGATCACAGGGTCCCCAATGGAGGAGCTAGAGAAAGTACCCAAGGAGCTAAAGGGATCTGCGACCTTATAGGTGGAACAACATTATGAACTAACCAGTACCCCAGAGCTCTTGACTCTAGCTGTATATGTATCAAAAGATGGCCCAGTCGGCCATCACTGGAAAGAGAGGCCCATTGGACTTGCCAACTTTATATGCCCCAGTACAGGGGAACGCCAGGGCCAAAAAATGGGAATGGGTGGGTAGGGAAGTGGGAGGGAGGGTATGGGGGACTTTTGGGATAGCATTGGAAATGTAATTGAGGAAAATACGTAATAAAAAATATTTTAAAAATTTAAAAAAATAGTAAGTACACACTACTCATAAAAAATGATAACCTATAGCATATGCACAGCTTCAAAATGTGATCCATTTCTAATTTTGGATATTGCATGTATATAATACCTGAAAGGATCACTTTTTTTTCTCAATTGATCTATACCACTTTGTGAAAATAGATTTCTTGTGTCTTATATGTACTTCCTACTTCTGTTAGATTGAGTGAGAATGCCTCTGAACCTAATAGGCTAATACATTTGAATACTTAGTCCCCAGGTGGTGGAACAAATTGAGAAGGAATGGGAGATGTAGCCTGTTAGAGGAATTGAGCACTGGGGATAGACATTGTTCATTATCACATTCCATTTCCAGTTAGTGCTCTGTCTGCCTTCAACTTGTAGATCATGATGTAAGCTCTCAGTCACTGCTCTAGCACTATGCTTACATGCTAACTCCCACATTCCCCACCATGGTGATCATGTACTCTAACTTTCTGGAACCATGATCCCCTTCCCCAAATATATTTTTGTAAGTTGTCTTGGCCATGGTGTCTCTTCAGAGCAATATAAAAGTAGTGAAGACTCCACTATTCTAATGCCTGAAATGAACAATTACCTTTTTGGTTATTGGATGTATTAGTTATTTTTGTGTATCTGTGATAAACCTCCATGAGTAAGGCAACATATAGATGAAAGAGTTTATTGGGTTTACAGTTTCAGAGGCATAAGGTTTCATCATAGAAGGGAAGAATGGGTAGCAAGCAGCAGACATGGTAGCAGGAGCAGAAAGATAAGAACTCACTCTGTTTACCATGAGCATTAAGCATAAAGAGGGAACTGGAAGTGTTTGCAGGCTTTAATCGCAAAGCCTACCTCACTAATGACATGCTTTTGCTAGCAGAGCTGCACCATCTATGCCTCCTCAGAACAGTACCACTAAATGGGGACCAAGTGTTAAAACACCCAATACCATGGGAGGTATTTCTCATTCAAGCTACCATGTTAGTAAGTACAATCTCCAGATGATTTTTCTGTCATTTATTTGGAAATAATTAACATCTCTTTAGATATAAGTGGAGGTGAAAAATAATGTGTTATGTTTTGGTATACACTTTACTTTGCATTAGGTTTTTAAAATCTAATTCAATTGTTAAAAGGCACATAAAACTGCCCAGTCTTTCCCTGAAGAACAGCAATTCTGCATCTACAGGTGTCATGGATAAGGTTTGAATAATACATAAAAACTAGATCTCGAGGGCCACAGGCCTCATCCGGCCGGATCAGCGCCGGGGTAGCGGGAGAGCAGGGTTGCCTGACACCCGCCAGCTACCCACGACCCCCGCCGCAGGATTTTGGGACTGCTGGTGAGTGGAACACAGCTTCTGCTCCAGTCCAATCACGCGGGACCTGAGACTGCTCTGGTTGGGGAGAGAGAAATCAGGCCTACATAGGGCCACAACCCTCTTCCGGTCAGAAAAGCACCGGGGCAGCTGGGGCGCAGGGTCGACTGACACTCGCCAGCTACCCACAACACCCGCCACAGGATCTTAAGACTTCTGGTGAGTGGAGCACAGCTTCTGCTCCAATCCAATTGCGCGGGACCTGAGACTGCATTAGTTAGGGAAGCAGAAACCGGCCTGAGTAGGGCCACAGGCCTCATCCAGCCAGATCAGCGCCAGGGTAGCTGGAGCGCAGGGTTGCCTGACACCCGCCAGCTACCCACGACCCCCGCCGCAGGATTTTGGGACTGCTGGTGAGTGGAACACAGATTCTGCTCCAATCTTTAAACAGTGACAACGATAACAACTAACCCCAGAGATTACCAGATGGCGAAAGGTAAACATAATAATCTTACTAACAGAAACCAAGACCACTCACCATCATCAGAACCCAGCACCCCCACTTCGCCCAGTCCAGGGCACCCCAACACACCTGAAAAGCTAGACACGGATTTAAAAGCATATCTCCTGATGATGATAGAGGACTTCAAGAAGGACTTTAATAACACACTTAAAGAAATGCAGGAGAACACTGATAAACAGGCAGAAGACAATAAAGAGGAAGCACAAAAATCCCTTAAAGAATTGCAGGAGAACACTGCTAAAGAGTTACAAATCCTTAAAGAAAAACAGGATAACATAATCAAACAGGTAGAAGTCCTTACAGAAAAACAGGAAAACACATCCAAACAGATGATGGAAATGAACAAAACCATACTAGACCTAAAAAGGGAAGTAGACACAATAAAGAAAACCCAAAATGAGGCAACACTGGAGATAGAAACCCTAGGAAAGAAATCTGGAACCATAGATACCAGCATCAGCAACAGAATACAAGAGATGGAAGAGAGAATCTCAGGTGCAGAAGATTCCATAGAGAACATCGGCACAACAATCAAGGAAAATGTAAAATGCAAAAAGATCCTAACTCAAAACATCCAAGAAATACAGGACACAATGAGAAGACCAAACCTACGGATAATAGGAGTGGATGAGAATGAAGATTTTCAACTCAAAGGACCAGCAAACATCTTCAACAAAATTATAGAAGAAAACTTCCCAAATCTAAAGAAAGAGATGCCCATGAACATACAAGAAGCCTACAGAACGCCAAATAGACTGGACCAGAAAAGAAATACCTCCCGACACATTATAATCAGAACAACAAATGCTCTAAATAAAGATAGAATACTAAAAGCAGTAAGAGAAAAAGGCCAAGTAACATATAAAGGCAAGCCTATCAGAATTACACCAGATTTTTCACCAGAGACTATGAAAGCCAGAAGAGCCTGGACGGATGTTATACAGACACTAAAAGAACACAAATTGCAGCCCAGGCTACTATACCCAGCCAAACTCTCAATTAACATAGATGGAGAAACCAAAGTATTCCACGACAAAACCAAATTCACACATTATCTCTCCACGAATCCAGCCCTTCAAAGGATAATAACAGAAAAAAACCAATACAAGGACAGGAACCACGCCCTAGAAACAACAAGAAGGTAATCCCTCAACAAACCTAAAAGAAGACAGCCACAAGAACAAAATGCCAACTTTAACAACAAAAATAACAGGAAACAACAATTACTTTTCCTTAATATCTCTTAATATCAATGGACTCAACGCCCCGATAAAAAGACATAGACTAACAAACTGGCTACACAAACAAGACCCAACATTTTGCTGCTTACAGGAAACTCATCTCAGAGAAAAGGATAGACACTACCTCAGAATGAAAGGCTGGAAAACAATTTTCCAAGCAAATGGCATGAAGAAACAAGCTGGAGTAGCCATTCTAATATCTGATAAGATTGACTTCCAACCCAAAGTCATCAAAAAAGACAGGGAGGGGCACTTCATACTCATCAAAGGTAAAATCCTCCAAGAGGAACTATCAATTCTGAATATCTATGCTCCAAATACAAAGGCAGCCACATTCATTAAAGAAACTTTAGTAAATCTCAAAGCACACATTGCACCTCATACAATAATAGTGGGAGACTTCAACACACCACTTTCACCAATGGACAGATCATGGAAACAGAAACTAAACAGGGACACAGTGAAACTAAGAGAAATTATGAATCAAATGGATCTGGCAGATATCTACAGAACATTCTATCCTAAAACAAAAGGATATACCTTCTTCTCAGCACCTCATGATACCTTCTCCAAAATTGACCACATAATTGGTCACAAAGCAGGCCTCAACAGATACAAAAATATTGAAATTGTCCCATGCATCCTATCAGATCACCATGGACTAAGGCTGATCTTCAATAACAAAATAAATAATAGAAAGCCAACCTTCACGTGGAAACTGAACAACACTCTTCTCAATGATACCTTGGTCAAGGAAGGAATAAAGAAAGAAATTAAGGACTTTTTAGAGTTCAATGAAAATGAAGCCACAACATACCCAAACTTATGGGACGCAATGAAAGCATTTCTAAGAGGAAAACTCATAGCTCTGAGTGCCTCCAAAAGGAAACTAGAGAGAGCACACATTAGCAGCTTGACAACACACCTAAAAGCACTAGAACAAAAGGAAGCAAATTCACCCAAGAGGAGTAGACAGCAGGAAATAATCAAACTCAGGGGTGAAATCAACCAAGTGGAAATAAGAAAAACTATTCAAAGAATCAACCAATCAAGGAGCTGGTTCTTTGAGAAAATCAACAAGATAGGTAAACCCTTAGCCAGACTCACTAGAGGGCACAGGGAAAGCATCCTAATTAACAAAATCAAAATGAAAAAGGAGACATAACAACAGATCCTGAAGACATCCAAAACACCATCAGATCCTTCTACCAAAGGCTATACTCAACAAAACTGGAGAACCTGGATGAAATGGAGAAGTTCCTAGACAGATACCAGGTACCAAAGTTGAATCAAGATCAGGTTAATGATCTAAACAGCCCTATATCCCCCAAAGAAATAGAAGCAGTCATTAATAGTCTCCCAACTAAAAAAAGCCCAGGACCAGATGGGTTTAGTGCAGAGTTCTATCAGACCTTCAAAGAAGATCTAATCCCAGTTCTTCACAAACTATTCCACAAAATAGAAACAGAAGGTACTCTACCCAACTCATTCTATGAAGCCACAATTACTCTGATACCTAAACCACAAAAAGACCCAACAAAGATAGAAAACTTCAGACCAATATCCCTTATGAATATTGATGCAAAAATCCTCAATAAAGTTCTTGCTAACCGAATCCAAGAACACATCAAAACAATCATCCATCCTGACCAAGTAGGCTTCATCCCAGGGATGCAGGGATGGTTCAATATACGGAAATCCATCAACGTAATCCAGTATATAAACAAACTCAAAGACAAAAACCACATGGTCATCTCGTTAGATGCGGAAAAAGCATTTGACAAGATCCAACACCCATTCATGATAAAAGTCTTGGAAAGATCAGGAATTCAAGGCCCATACCTAAACATGATAAAAGCAATCTACAGCAAACCAGTAGCCAACATCAAAGTAAATGGTGAGAAGCTTGAAGCAATCCCTCTAAAATCAGGGACTAGACAAGGCTGTCCACTTTCTCCATACCTATTCAACATTGTACTTGAAGTCCTAGCCAGAGCAATTCGACAACAAAAGGAGATCAAAGGGATACAAATTGGAAAAGATGAAGTCAAAATATCACTTTTTGCAGATGATATGATAGTATATATAAGTGACCCTAAAAATTCCACCAGAGAACTCCTAAGCCTGATAAACAGCTTCGGTGAAGTAGCTGGATATAAAATTAACTCAAACAAATCAATGGCCTTTCTCTACACAAAGAATAAACAGGCTGAGAAAGAAATTAGGGAAACAACACCCTTCTCAATAGTCACAAATAATATAAAATATCTTGGCGTGACTCTAACTAAGGAAGTGAAAGATCTGTATAATAAAAACTTCAAGTCTCTGAAGAAAGAAATTATAGAAGATCTCAGAAGATGGAAAGATCTCCCATGCTCATGGATTGGCAGGATCAACATTGTAAAAATGGCTATCTTGCCAAAAGCAATCTACAGATTCAATGCAATCCCCATCAAAATTCCAAATCAATTCTTCAACGAATTAGAAAGTGCAATCTGCAAATTCATCTGGAATAACAAAAAACCTAGGATAGCAAAAACTCTTCTCAAGGATAAAAGAACCTCTGGTGGAATCACCATGCCGGACCTAAAGCTCTACTACAGAGCAATTGTGATAAAAACTGCATGGTACTGGTATAGTGACAGACAAATAGACCAATGGAATAGAATTGAAGACCCAGAAATGAACCCACACACCTACGGTCACTTGATCTTCGACAAGGGAGTTAAAACATCCAGTGGAAGAAAGACAGCATTTTCAACAAATGGTGCTGGCACAACTGGTTGTTAACATGTAGAAGAATGCGAATCGATCCATTCCTATCTCCTTGTACTAAGGTCAAGTCTAAGTGGATCAAGGAACTTCACATAAAACCAGAGACACTGAAACTTATAGAGGAGAAAGTGGGGAAAAGCCTTGAAGATATGGGCACAGGGGAAAAATTCCTGAATAGAACAGTAATGGCTTGTGCTGTAAGATCGAGAATTGACAAGTGGGACCTCATGAAACTACAAAGCTTCTGTAAGGCTAAAGACACCATCAATAAGACAAAAAAACCACCAACAGATTGGGAAAGGATCTTCACCTATCCTAAATCAGATAAGGGACTAATATCCAATATATATAAAGAACTCAAGAAGGTGGACTCCAGAAAGTCAAATAACCCCATTAAAAAATGGGGCTCAGAACTGAACAAAGAATTCTCACCTGAGGAATACTGAATGGCAGAGAAGCACCTGAAAAAATGTTCAACATCCTTAATCATCAGGGAAATGCAAATCAAAACAACCCTGAGATTCCACCTCACACCAGTCAGAATGGCTAAGATCAAAAATTCAGGTGACAGCAGATGCTGGCGAGGATGTGGAGAAAGAGGAACACTCCTCCATTGTTGGTGGGATTGCAAGCTTGTACAACCACTCTGGAAATCAGTCTGGCGGTTCCTCAGAAAATTGGACATAGTACTACCGGAGGATCCAGCAATACCTCTCCTGGGCATATATCCAGAAGATGTCCCAACCGGTAAAAAGGACACATGCTCCACTATGTTCATAGCAGCCCTATTTATAATAGCCAGAAGCTGGAAAGAACCCAGATGTCCCTCAACAGAGGAATGGATACAGAAATTATGGTACATTTACACAATGGAGTACTACTCAGCTATTAAAAAGAATGAATTTATGAAATTCCTAGCCAAATGGATGGACCTGGAGGGCATCATCTTGAGTGAGGTAACACAATCACAAAGGAACTCACACAATATGTATTCACTGATAAGTGGATATTAGCCCAAAACTTAGGATACACAAGATATAAGATACAATTTGCTAAACGAATGAAACTCAAGACGAATGAAGACCAAAGTGTGGACACTGTACCCCTTCTTAGAATTGGGAACAAAACACCCATGGAAGGAGTTACAGAGACAAAGTTTGGAGCTGTGATGAAAGGATGGACCATCTAGAGACTGCCGTATCCAGGGATCCATCCCATAATCAGCTTCTAAACGCTGACACCATTGCATACACTAGCAAGATTTTGCTGAAAGGACCCAAATATAGCTGTCTCTTGTGAGACGATGCTGGGGCCTAGCAAACACAGGAGTGGATGTTCACAGTCAGCTATTGGATGTATCACAGGGCTCCCAATGGAGAAGCTAGAGAAAGTACCCAAGGAGCTAAAGGGATCTGCAACCCTATTGTTGGAACAACATGATGTACTAACCAGAACCCCGGAGCTCTTGTCTCTAGCTGCATATGTATCGAAAGATGGCCTAGTCGGCCATCAATGGAAAGAGAGGCCCATTGGACTTGCAAACTTTATATGCCCCAATATAGGGGAATGCCAGGGCCAAAAGAATGGGAATGGGTGGGTAGGGAAGTGGGGGGCGCTATGGGGGACTTTTGGGATAGCATTGGAAATGTAATTGAGGAAAATATGTAATAAAAATATTAAAAATCAAAAAAAAAAAAAACTAGATCTCACTATTTCTTTAACATTTCAAATCGCGATATATCTTGCCTTTATCTTGATCGGTAGGAGAAAGGTAAGGAACACCATTTCCTTAGTGTTGAAATCCAACCTCATAGCCAATCAAGGTAACTGATTAGATATGTCAAAAAGAGTGGCAGCCCATATCCTCTAGTATCCTAAACTTGCATGTCAGATCACATATTTAATCAGGCCCCCTCCTTCCAAATCCAAATGGATGGAAAGGAAAAAAATAATTTCCTTGTTCTACTGTGGATCCTGTGCTTAATTGATCCTTACTCGTTACTGCATTGACACTTATCTGAATACTTGCTTAACAACTGGTAGTTGGGATAATTGTTCATCTTTAACTGTTAAAGAGAGAAATGACTTAATAAACTGGTAAGAAAAAGCTGCATGAAAATTAAAAATATCTCTAATCATGCATTTTTCTATCAAGTAACTTCCTTCATGTAAGATTGGTCATTATACCTAGAGAGAATTATTTGCAGAAATTCATTCTCCATAAGTATGCACCCAGAATATTTTCTGATAACGTTTCAAGAGTTCTCTTGTAGGACACAAATTTCTTATGTTCAGGAGCAATGTCTGTATGTTACTAGTGTACAATGAATATAAGACTTTTGGATAACAATACAATTAAAGTTTATTCTTTGCATCAATTTTTATTGTGAAAATACTAAATGCTTTAAAGTAAAGTTTCATTGCCAAATTACTGTGAACAAAAGTACTTAGTAGGTTTTGCTAATACATTGTTTGTTTTCTCTGGAAATTGAAAATATTCAACAACCTCCATTCAAACTGTGTTTGGCACAAATGTTAAAATACTAATTTAAACTGATATTCTGATACACATCAAATTGCAACTTGTAAGTTTGTGATATGAGAATAAAAATTTATTCTCTTATTAATATGTATATAGTAACACAAGACATTATCTGAGTCTCTCAAATATTACACATAGTAGCTTACTGAAATATTGACTACATTTTTTCTATTACAAAACTTCTGGAAATTTAATTTTTTCTACTTTGTTATTCAATAGCCAGTAGTTGAAACATTAGCTGTTGTACATACTCAATAAACATTGATTAATGAATAAGAAAATGAATGCATTTGTTAGGAGGATGCTTTGTAAACAAACTATCTCCTGCCCTCACCTTTCTATGATGCTGGAGGTATGGAGAGAGGCTTGCAAAAACAACTAGTTGCTTTCAGTTGGTTTTTAAAGTCATTAGCTTTGGAGGTCACACAGCTGTGCTGTCTGCCTGTATCACTGCTGATGATAACATCTCAGATGTTAGCCAACAAATTGGTGAAAACTGCTCTGTAAAACTTGCACATCACTATCTTGTCTGAGGGTAATTGACTTTCAGATATCTTTCCTGTGCTTTAGGGGAAGATTTTTTTTTCTATATTGCCATTATCATCTCAGAAAAAAATACTCCTTCACTGTCTTTACTTTGTAGAGGAAAAGACACATTTTATATCCTCATAATTTATTTTAAGAAACAACTGTTCTTGAAAAAGAAACTAAAAATTAGTAAAAGAATCTAAAATACACTTTGATCTTTAAGAATTCTTATTTATTTATTTATTTATTTTGATTTTTAATATTTTTATTACATATTTTCCTCAATTACATTTCCAATGCTATCCCAAAAGTCCCCCATAGCGCCCCCCACTTCCCTACCCACCCATTCCCATTCTTTTGGCCCTGGCATTCCCCTATATTGGGGCATATAAAGTTTGCAAGTACAATGGGCCTCTCTTTCCATTGATGGCCGACTAGGCCATCTTTCGATACATATGCAGCTAGAGACAAGAGCTCCGGGGTTCTGGTTAGTACATCATGTTGTTCCAACAATAGGGTTGCAGATCCCTTTAGCTCCTTGGGTACTTTCTCTAGCTTCTCCATTGGGAGCCCTGTGATACATCCAATAGCTGACTGTGAACATCCACTCCTGTGTTTGCTAGGCCCCGGCATCGTCTCACAAGAGACAGCTATATTTGGGTCCTTTCAGCAAAATCTTGCTAGTGTATGCAATGGTGTCAGCGTTTAGAAGCTGATTATGGGATGGATCCCTGGATACGGCAGTCTCTAAATGGTCCATCCTTTCATCACAGCTACGAACTTTGTCTCTGTAACTCCTTCCCTGGGTGTTTTGTTCCCAATTCTAAGAAGGTGCACAGTGTCCACATTTTGGTCTTCATTCGTCTTGAGTTTCATGCGTTTAGCAAATTGTATCTTATATCTTGGGTATCCTAAGTTTTGGGCTAATATCCACTTATCAGTGAATACATATTGTGTGAGTTCTTTTGTGATTGTGTTATTTCACTCAAGATGATGCCCTCCAGGTCCATCCATTTGGCTAGGAATTTCATAAATTCATTCTTTTTAATAGCTGAGTAGTACTCCATTGTGTAAATGTACCATAATTTCTGTATTCATTCCTCTGTTGAGGGACATCTGGGTTCTTTCCAGCTTCTGGCTATTATAAATAGGGCTGCTATGAACATAGTGGAGCATGTGTCCTTTTTACCGGTTGGGACATCTTCTGGATATATGCCCAGGAGAGGTATTGCTGGATCCTCCAGTAGTACTATGTCCAATTTTCTGAGGAACCGCCAGACTGATTTCCAGAGTGGTTGTACAAGCTTGCAATCCCACCAACAATGGAGGAGTGTTCCTCTTTCTCCACATCCTCGCCAGCATCTGCTGTCACCTGAATTTTTGATCTTAGCCATTCTGACTGGTGTGAGGTGGAATCTCAGGGTTGTTTTGATTTGCATTTCCCTGATGATTAAGGATGTTGAACATTTTTTCAGGTGTTTCTCTGCCATTCGGTATTCCTCAGGTGAGAATTCTTTGTTCAGTTCTGAGCCCCATTTTTTAATGGGGTTATTTGACTTTCTGGAGTCCACCTTCTTGAGTTCTTTATATATATTGGATATTAGTCCCTTATCTGATTTAGGATAGGTGAAGATCCTTTCCCAATCTGTTGGTGGTTTTTTTGTCTTATTGATGGTGTCTTTAGCCTTACAGAAGCTTTGTAGTTTCATGAGGTCCCACTTGTCAATTCTCGATCTTACAGCACAAGACTTTACTGTTCTATTCAGGAATTTTTCCCCTGTGCCCATATCTTCAAGGCTTTTCCCCACTTTCTCCTCTATAAGTTTCAGTGTCTCTGGTTTTATGTGAAGTTCCTTGATCCACTTAGACTTGACCTTAGTACAAGGAGATAGGAATGGATCGATTCGCATTCTTCTACATGTTAACAACCAGTTGTGCCAGCACCATTTGTTGAAAATGCTGTCTTTCTTCCACTGGATGTTTTAACTCCCTTGTCGAAGATCAAGTGACCGTAGGTGTGTGGGTTCATTTCTGGGTCTTCAATTCTATTCCATTGGTCTATTTGTCTGTCACTATACCAGTACCATGCAGTTTTTATCACAATTGCTCTGTAGTAGAGCTTTAGGTCCGGCATGGTGATTCCACCAGAGGTTCTTTTATCCTTGAGAAGAGTTTTTGCTATCCTAGGTTTTTTGTTATTCCAGATGAATTTGCAGATTGCACTTTCTAATTCGTTGAAGAATTGATTTGGAATTTTGATGGGGATTGCATTGAATCTGTAGATTGCTTTTGGCAAGATAGCCATTTTTACAATGTTGATCCTGCCAATCCATGAGCATGGGAGATCTTTCCATCTTCTGAGATCTTCTATAAGGAATTCTTATTTATTTATTTATAGATTTATAGAATTCAAAACACCTAAAAATTTACCGGTATCAGAAATTCCTGTCCCAGAAATGCACCTGAAATAAATAACCAGGCTGGACCCAGCTATGTGTAAGCTTAAGCTTTGTGCCTGTAACTCACAAGAAGTAGCCTTTGCTTTGATTGCAAAATGATCTTCATAGCTTCCTGGCTTTAACGTTGCCTACTCTCCTTGCCCTAACACCTGGTATCCTGGTCAATTACCCTTCTCAAGCTCAAGCACTGAACTTGAGCTCATAGTTGCACCTGGTCTGGTTAATGAACATGAAAAGTATGTATGTCTTCAAGTGAATTTGGGGCCAATGAAAATGTATTCAGGTGAATTATTTTTTCTTTTTTCCATTCTAGTTCAGTTCTTGTTTTTGTCCAGTAGGTAGACATTTTAGTAAAGAGCTGATTTAAGATAGTTATTTTTAGATTAATGTTGTTGATGTCTTTAATATAGCTATTTAGAACTTATATTTCTAAAATTTCCAGAAGTAACATTAAAAGCAAGACATTCCAAATCTCACACACTCTTGAACCGGTAGTGTCCCTTGATTGTCTGTCTGACAATTCTAAAGTTAATGATCCTTCATCTATCAGGTACCAAGACAGAGAAGAGGTCTTCCAAACATCCAGATCGATTGCCATCCAGAGTGTGAAACCTGAGGCTTAGGATTTGGTGTTAAGACTCCTGGCTAGTGCTAGGAGATCAAGCATGTCAACAGCAAAATGACTGTTGTTACTGAAATCCATCATACATCCCTCTGTCAAAATCTTACACTGAGTCAGTTAGCAAAATTTGTCTCTGTAGACCAGAGTTATTTGTCCTTTTGAAAGAAACTTTGTGAGCTTTGGGACTCTGAAATGACTTTTTTTAAACATGAAACATTTATGTGAGAATGGGAATTGAATGGGATTTTGGAGCCATGGAACTTCATACTAACATTATGACAGTGGTTTTGATTAACAGAAGAATTGTATGGTAAGAACAATCTGAGAATCAAAATATGCCCCTGCCATGTGATTTTCCTTCCTTCACAGTTGCAACTTAGTGTTGCAATACTCTCCCCTTTCTATGGGCCGGGCATCCTCTGATCCAAATAGGACAGTCAATCAAATGCTAAAATAATTCTTCCTTCCTCTTGGTAGAAATCATGTATTATAATAATTCTGTATTATTTAACAACTTTTATCTTATAGTTGCACTGTGTTTGTAGACCATTGAACTTAGGTAAAAATGACAAACCTGGTGGTTTGAGTAGGAGAAGAACTTCGCTTAGGTTATAGCTAAAAGGAGCTGTATATATTATTCTCTCTGAATCTATTAAGATAGAAAAATATATCTCATGAGTTTTGAGAATAGAATTAAAGAAAATCAGAGTAACAAAAATAATGTTATTATTTATAATAATTTCTTGGAACACATTGAAAGTCTAGGCTGATACATAAAACTAAAGTAATTGGAGAAGGAATTAAGTGTTAAAAATGCTTTCTTATTTGAATCTAGAGAATAAATTAATAGTTAATTTTCAAAATTGTCATAAGACTATAAACCACAAACATGTATGATATTTGACAAATTGTAAATAGAAAAATAAACATGTAAATATTTATTTTTGCCTTTAATATCTATATGGTTTTTTATTACCATAGTTTCAAAAGGTAAGCCAACCTAAATTTAAGAAGAAAATAGGTAGTTAATTGTGTATATATTCATATTTATAAGATAAAACAATGTATGTAGCTACAATTATAGCTGCCTATCAATTTATCAATACATTAATATCTATGACATATACTCTCACTTGTTTAGTTCATGAAAATCAGAAATATTTGATGTAATGGTTTTTATTGTCATTTTGGTTGCATTAAAACATGTGCTAACTGAAGAGATGGCTCTACACTAAATAGCACTTGCTGCCCTTGCAGAGGACTTAAGTACAGTGAACAGCACTCATGTGCTAGCCAGCAGGCATTTGTAACTCCCATTCCACAGGATTGATTACACACTTCTGATCTCTATTGACTCTGAAAACACATGTTGCACATGCAAACAATCAGTAATATATATACAACATAGAAATAAATCGTAAATGTGCCTGAGGTATTACTGAACCTCAGATTTAGGTGTGCGTATGAAGACATTATCTGAGATACTTACATCATGAGGTCTCTCAATTGGGAATAGATTAACCTCTTGAAGTCTTCATAATATGTCCACCAATTATTGAAGTATGACCTCTTACAGATACTCTTGCCTCTATGATGTTCTTCCCAAGTGCTAGGGACCAACTGATGAGACATTGACCCCCCTGAAACAATCAACTAAATTAAATACTTTCCCAGTTTTAAGGATACTGTTACAGCACAGAGAGAACAAACTAATATATTTGATCTTAAGAAACAAAATAGAAGAATCCATATGGCATTATTTACAAGTTCAATCTTAAACTATTCTTAAAATAATATATAATCTGTAATTAATGCTTTGAGAAAACACAAATATCTTATAGAAATAATTTCTATCTATATTCCTACTGTGAGATACATAAAAATCACTACATGTCTGACGAAAGGCAAAAGAATGTGATTCTCATATCTAGAGGAAACTGGCTGGAGGATCACTGTGATGCAAATTCTACCTAGAAACTGAACAGATGAGAAGCTGAAAATACTCAACTGCTCTAGTCAATGACCTTTGACCGTATGTGTAGGAGCAGTTAGAACATTGCAGATTTCATCTTCTAACAGAAAAAAAAAGCCCCAAATATCTTCAAATTCAGGTTTTCCTCTCTAAAAGTTTTGTCCCTTCATGACTATTTGCAACTCTTCCAGAGTTGTGAAGAGGGAGTATAAGTCAAAATGACAACCCAATACAACACGCAATTGCATGAAGCCTAGTTTGATACTCTTTTCCCTCTTAGGAGTTTACATGCAGTTGAATAATGTGGAGTAGTCTATATGCTTAGAAATAAAACATTCTGTGATGAGAAGTGGCAAAAGCATATTGGATAGGATGGGAGTGGAGGAAAATGAGCACAGTTTTATTAGTACATGTGTTTCTTTAATAGAACATCCAGATAAGATGGAAAATTACTTTTAATAATGAAAGAAACTTAGTTTCCTATAATTAACACATAAATTTCTGCTTTTATGGTCTTGTCATTGAACATCTAGGTCTTTGAAATTCAATTCAGATAATACAGTGGTAAAATGCTGGGTTAAGTACCTATCACCTGAACTCTTTAAAGGAAACAGTTGCTTAAAATTTTCTCCTGCTACACATAAAAGAAAATTTTCTAGAGGATTTGTGTAGCATACTAATAGGGTAATTTTCTTCATGTATGCAGTTCTATTCTAGCCTTACAATATTAATAAAGAGACAAAACAAAAATATTCTGAAGACATAAATTGAGCTTAAAGGTCAAATGTGAAATGTTATTCCATTAATTTTTCTAGTCAAATGCAAGATTGAAAGCTTTATTTTGGAGACAAAAAAGTAGATTTCATAAATAAAACACTTAGTAAATTAAATTCTCTCCATAACTTACAGCAGATATAATGAAATAGAAAAAAAAAACCAATAACAAATCTGCTTAACTTTCTTTCAAAGTGGCTTAGCTAAAATTCTAACACTGGATGGTTGGATGATTAAGACTTCTGAACACTGTCTTTCCAGGCTGAAGATAACCCCTCTGGTGCTTTTGTGTTTTCCAGTCCCTTTAGCTAAGTAGGAATACTCCTGAAATTGAACATACTGCTTGTACACTTGAAGATGATGAAGCTTGATGTCCTAACTAGGCAACCTCTTCTTACAAGGTGATGATAGAAATAATACATATAGAAAATAAAGTTTAATATATGTAAAAATACAACATAAAGTGCTGAGAACAATGCTATAATGCCAATATTTCGTGCCTAACGTCATGGTTACCCACACTCTAATAAATCAAGATGCACTGCCATTAGCTTGCACAAAGGCTCTTAAAGCTAAAGAGTTTTACTAAGAAAAGGAATGGTATGCAAGCAGCTATTTGAACATATATAGCCTTATTACCTTATGGATTCTATTAGTGGTTATATGTGGCTATCTCTCTGGAAGCCTATTGGAAGAACAGAAGAGAAAGCTGGGTAGGGTGCCAAATAGTCGGTCAGGGATCAGCATGATTTCATTTCATTGGCAAACCCTTAGATCTTGCTTCTTGTTGCCCTCAAAAGTTTCCAGAGCACAGTTCAAGTTCTGTCACTTATTGTAAAGAAATAGAAAGGTGATGCATCTTACATCTGAATCTTAAACAACCATATCTTCCTAAAGATGGCTGCCTGTGTTTTCTGCTTACAGAAAAATGAGCACAAAGGAAAGGTAGGATACACACCACTGGTTACTGTCTTTGCAGTCTTTTCTGTTTCCTCAGTTCTCTGTGACTTAAACATTCTTTGTCTTTAGGCTCCACACTTTGAGGCAATGAACTAGAGAAATGTTTGCAATGACTATTTTCATTTTGCTTCTGACTTCTTTTTCTTTTGTAGTTCTATGATTAAGCACAATTTTAGAAAGGCTGTAGGTGTGTGACTTGGTGTGATGAAAATAATATGAGTATTTGAAAACTAGGACATAACAGGAATGGGGCACAGCATTGAAAATCACACCACCAGTCAACATAGAAACCTTGTCTTACGGATGGTTCAGTGGGTAAAACTTCATGTTATCACAGCCTGACTAACAGAAATGGATGACTGGTACCCACATTAGCAAGAGAGAAGAGTCTTCAAAAAGTTGTCCTCTGACCTCACTGTGTACATGATGCCACGCACACACCTCCTTAGGCATGCACATGCATATGCTTTGTGTATGCACATACAACAAAATGTGAGCTCTCCTTAACATTACTCACACGCACATAGCCACACATGCACACATACAAACACACACACACACACACACACACACTCACACACACACAAGCTCAAACAAAATATCAATAAACAAAAATTTAAAAATATGTAAAATGTGGAAAAATAAGCCAGTTATCTCTAGACACTGTGGTTTTAGTCTAGTGTAGGCAAATACATACAGGGAGTCTGATTACATTTAAGTTTAGTAAAACATATCATTCCTTCTTAGAAAATTGGTGTGGTAAACAAATTCTTGCCTTTGTGAGCAAGTGCATTGTCCACAGCTATGGCAGAGGGGATGATAAGCAAAGCCAGGCTCCCCAAAGAGCCTAATCACATAACTGACTTAGCACAACTTCTGCAGCTGCCAGGAAAAGTGTTTGAAAATCCAGCCAGTGAATCAGACCCTGCTGCTAAGAGAAGGATCTTTCAAAGGCTGGCGTCGGGGCTGGTGATTGCCATTCAGCACGAGTTGCCAGGCCTTGATGCTTTATCTTTGATGATCATGTGCTGGACCCATTACCAGACTGACTGGGCTGTGATGACTGTGGTCTTGATTGACGATGAGCACATATCTTGTGATTTCACTTCAGAATAGATTCTTTCAGACAGTCTTTGTATTTATTTACCATTTCACATTTACTTCAGCAGTTTTTTATCTGTGTATGAATTGGGTAAGAAAATTTTTTTTTAGAAAATTTTTTCTTAGAAAGATAAAACTGTTGGCTCTGTTGTTATTGTAAAGTTGTCACTAGTAAACCTCAAAGAGTAGTGAATTTCATATCCTCTCTTTGAAAAGACGTTTCAAAGAAAGATCATTTTATCAATGATAGACTCACATAATTTTGATCCTGGAATTTCTTTAATGTCTTCCTCCCCTGCTTCGAGTACAGGACTCCTAGCTGTGTTCTATGGTTGACCATGCCTCTTGTGAAGAAGGAATGGCAGCAATAGAAGTTCCATGCTGCTATTTTATGCTATGGTTCTAACTTTCCTAACCTGACTATGGAAGCTACATGTTCTGCATCCTCCCCAGTTATGCTGGTAACACTAGTAGAGACACCCTGGGTGCAACTCAGTCTGTGCTCTTCAGCATGCTTCACTGCCACTTCCTTTTACCTCTTCTCTAATCATTACTGCTATGGTGCATCCTCAATCTCCATTTCTCCACTAGAAATTTCCATGTTCTTAGAAACTCAGGCATTTCTGCAACCCACCTCTTCCAGAGCCTTCTTCTCCTAGATCTCTTCTGCCCTTAGATATTTATTTTTCTCCCTTCTCACTGTCACTTTGGAGTTTTAATCCATTGCACAGAAACAGTTATGCCACGATATTAGTTATTTTGTGATTAGTCTCACTAGCTTAAGGCTCTTATGATGAGTTTTTATCAAGTGTACACAATTTAATACAATCCAAGCCTAACCAAGTTAACAATGCTCCACCTGAACGCTGGCATCCCCAATCCACAGGCTTTGTAATTGAGTGTGCTTATTGGACACAGAACGGTGCAATCACAATGAACTTACTTCAGGATTACTAATTGCCAAGGATATTTTATCATCTAATGCCTGAATACATGGAAATAAAGCAATCTTAATTCTAAATATTTTACTGTGCATTTATTTATCTGTTTAAAAGGTTTTCTTTTTTTTTTAGAGTGGTACTTGGAATTTGAATTTATATTTAAAAGAGAAATTGGACTGTATGTGTAGCTATTCACACTTCTAATTTAAATTCTTATATATGGGACTCTGCTGCTAGCCAAGTAATACCCTGAACACTCAGAGATGAAGCAAAGCCCAGTAACACACGTGCTCCATCTATTTTAATAGAACACCCATGAAACTGAGTAACATATACAACATTGAGGTACTACATACCAATATTTGGATCATTCTGGCTTCTAATTCAGAAACTGAATGAATGATCAAAAAACATATAAATGATGAAAATTAATAGCAAGAGAATAACATAAAAGTTAATCTAAATGAGCTGAAATATGAAGATAGTTAATAACTTAGAAGAGAATCTAACAATTGCAATTGGTGTATACTCACGTTTATAAGAATCACATCAAATGAGAGGTCAGGAAAAACACCTTTGAAATTAAACAGATTGAACTTGTCAGAAGACACAGACAAATTCAAGTGGTAAAAGGTTAATTACAAAATATTAATTTTCTACATTCTAGTATTTATCTCGTTAGGTATGTAGTTTGCAAGTGTTTTCTCCTATTGTAAGCTGCCTACTCAAATTACTGTTTCTTTTATTGTATAAAAGCATTTTAATTTCATTGTGTCAAATTTGTTAATTGTTCCCCTATTTCCCGAGTAACCAGGGTCCTTATGCCTCTATATGGTAGTATCTATCCAAGTATCTATCTGTTGCTCTATCAACTTGAGAGATTTGGGTCTTATGTTGAGATCTTTGATCTGTTTTGAGTTGACTTATGCCAAACAAGAGACTAAATCTAGTTTCTTTCTTCTATAAATACACATATAGTTTTTCAAATACTTTTGAAGATACTGTGCTTTCTCTAGTGTGTATTTTGGGCCTCTGTCAAAACCACATGGCTATAGCTACATGGAGTTACTTTGGGTTTTGTATTTATCTCCTTGAAATAGAGCTATTGAGATGACCCAGTGGATAAAGGCACCGAACGTGTTAACCTAAGTTTCATCTCCAAGATCAACATGGTAGAAGGAGAGAACTGACTTCTACAAAATTGTCTTCTGATATATAGGCAGAGTGGCACATATGCTACATGTAAGAGCATGAATGTAGATATACAATATAACACAACACAATACACACACACACACACACAATGAATGTATGTAGAACGTGTAAAACTTTGTTCTATTGATTGTCATGCATGTTTTATACTAGTTGCACTGTTTTTTATTACTATTGCTTTATAATATAATTTTGAGATCAGGTATATATGGTAATAATACCATTACTGTTCTCTTTTTTGGGATTTATTTTGGTTTGTTGGGTTCTTTACTGCTTTCTTATAAATCATTATTATGTTTTCTATTTGAGGATGTCATGGAGGTTTTGTTTAGCATGACATTGAAATCCTAGATTGTTTTGGTTGGGTAGACAATATTAACAATATTAATTCATACAGTCCATGATCATGAGTGCTTTTTCTTTCATCTTTGATTACCTTCCTTGCTTTCTTTTTCCAGAAATTTAAGGTTTCATTGTCTATGCCTTGAATTGTATGGGTTATGGTTATTCCAACATATTTTGAGGCTATAGTGAATGAAACTGGTTCTGAGATTTCTTCCTCAGTATATTTGTTCTAGCAAGGCTACTAATTATCACATGTTAAATTTATATTCTGGCCCTTTGATGAAGGTGTTTTTAAGGTCTAATCCAAAGCAAAACAAAACCAACAAACCACAAGAACAACAATAAAATAAACCCCAAATGCCCCAATCAAAATATAAATGGGCTATGTAATTTAAAAGAACTTTCAAAGAAAAATGTGTTCAATGTCCCTGTTTATCAGAGAGGTAAAAATCAAAGTATTTAAAGGTTCTTTCTCACCCAATTAAAAAGTTTTTATCAAAACAAAGAAACAAACAAACCAAATACACACACACACACACACACACACACACACACACACACACACACACAAGAAAAAGATGGTAGTGAAGATGTAAGAAACATTTAACATTTAAACCATTGTTAGAAATATTGACTGGTAGAGTCATTACGAAAAACATTATTCATGTTTCTAAGAATGTGAGAAGTAGGTCTGACTTACAACTAGCTCATACTGCTTCAGAGGATACATTCCAAGAAGTTCATAGCTTATGATAGAGTGGATTGCACACAATTGCATCTATGCATTCATTACTTGCTTTTACACAACAGCTAGAAAATAGAATCAGCCCCAGTGTACATCAGCTGTTGAGGGAATACAAACATGGTACATTTACACATTGGAAAATTCACATAGTGAGGAACACTGGAGAATTGCATTCATTGCCAGTTTAACTGTGTGTTCTCTGAGCTATAGTTCCAAGCTGTCAAGAAAGATGCACCCACTGCAACAATAGTAGTGGTATGTCTCATATGAGGGTAATCAATTAAATCATTCCCTATTATATTTGAGGATGTTGTGCTTGTTGTTTTGGTTTTGGATCTGTAGTTGTTGTTTTATTTATTTGGTTGGTTTTCCCAGTAGATAACTAAAACCTGGTACTATGATGGTCAAAATTGTACGGTTGTCCTAGACCCAAGGATCTGTTTTTCAAGGGGGCAACTTGCTGTTTTGATTTGATGATTTGAAATGGTACTAGATTGCCTTCTCAATATTTGTGTTTACATGCATATGTCCATGCTATTCTCAGCATTGCACACAGAAGCTTCTTAAAGTGAAGAGACCCGTGACTGTTTAAGGTACTGACAGGATGACTATTGAGGGCTAGGTCTGAGAGGACATTTGTACCATTACAACTAGGGCTCACACAACACTGAAAAAGATCGGACAGAAAGAACATAGGAGCTAGCCAACAAGTATAATGGCTTTGAAATGCTATGTTCTGGGCATGCAATCATAAACTAACAGTATCTGTTGTTGCCTCTGCTGAACCTCCATAAGACAGAGCCTGTCAACAGTCAACCATGAAATGGAACATGGCTCATAATGGCATACCTTTCCCTGGGGAGCTATTGACTATTGACAAAAGTTAAGGGATGACAGATTATATCCCAAGCTTCTACTCTCATTTCGCATGTGTTCTATTATATTTCCCTCTTTTGCCTCTTTCCTCCCTCATGCCCTCTCTTTACTTTCCTGTTGTCTACAGCGCAAAGATAAATAGAAGTTAAGATCAAAGATAAGCCATTATCCACCTAAGAGACAAAAATCGAAACACTTGTATTTCTGGGTCTAAGATACCTGTCTATATATTATTTTTCCAATTTGCTCGTTTTTTTTTCTCTAAAATTTTACAATTTCATTGTTTCTTAGTGCTGAATAGGATTCCAAAAATGTTCAGTGCTTCCTAGCTTCCTCCAACAAGGCCACACCTCCTACTATTGCCACTTCACATGGACTGTGCATATTCAAGCCAATACCCATCATTACTGTGGGCAGGCATTTAGTCTGCATGAGTATTAACCTACTCTCTGATTAGTGAATCATAGCAGTGAGTTCTTTTGGGATAGCAGCTGCCTGTATTTCACTGGGCATAGAAACTCTAAGAGCTTTGCTAACAAACAATGTTTTGTTTTGTTTTTTTCCAACTCAAATCCTTCTCCTGTAGAGATACATTCTGATAACCTGGAAAGTGACCATCTTTTCTTTATATTTACTATACTCAAGGGCAGCCTTGCACTTACTTGTGAACCATCTTTATTCTTACAATATGTAAATGAGTTTGCCATTTTTATGGGCAGAATTATAGATCTCCATGCTTACCACAAAATCCGCTTTTCAGGCATCTTAATTATCATTCAGTTCCTGGTGACAGAATTCAACATTTATTTGCTTGGTGACACACAAATGAAAATTCCTTCCTTCTCTGTACAGCTTTGAATTTATCATCCCTTTAAAGCTCATCCAGTCTAACTCTGGGTAGATGTAGACAATTAAACCTTTAAGTAAGAGTAATGACATGGATGGAATGCCAACCATATGCCAGAGATTCTAGAGAATATGGCACAGGTGCAGCATTTTCAGTCCATAAAAATTCCCCATGAAAGATGCATTGTTGTTTCTGTTTTGGATGGGGCATTGCTAATACTTATTGAAGGTTTACAATAAACAGGGCCCAATTTTATGTAAAACACATAATTAAATTATTTAAGCTATACCAACATTTCTGAAGTACATATGACATATATTAATTAAGGTCTCTTCAGAAAGTGTATGGATAAGATTAAAATAATGCAGTTTATTACAAAAATAATGTCCATGTACTTAGATTGGGGTTTGGCCAGAGAGTTCATCTTGAGTGCTAAAGGAATGAGAGAAAATGTAACAACAGAGCCAGGAATGGGCCTGAGCATCCCTATGAGTTGAGCCACAGTAGAAGGATCAACAGCTGATACTATACGCAGACAAGGTTTAGATATTACCAAACTAGGGAGGACAAAGAAATGTGAACCGTTTCTCTTAATCACAGAACTTAACAAGTGAGTTGAATGTAATATTCTTCCATATACCCTATCGATCAAAATGTTAGCTCTGTTTGTAGTTATGGCTTCAAAAACCTGGGAAATTGAAATTCCATAGTTTATTATGAATGGTCATATACTTAAGCAAGATTTGAGGACATGGAACACAAGAGGACCAGGAGGAGGGTTTTTACTGTTCTTTTTGTTTGTTTGTTTTTTTCTTATAAGGGACAACATTTAATTGGGGCTAGCTTACTGTTTCAGAGGTGCAGTCCATCACGATGGCAGGAAGCATGGCATCATTCAGGCAAGCATGGTGCTCTAGAAGAAGCAGAGAGTTCTTACACACTGGGCAGACATTGAGTAGTAGGAGCCCTCAAAGCACACCTACACAGTGGCACACTTCCCCCAACAGGGCCAAACCTCCTAACAATAGCACTTCTCATTTGCCAAGTATATTCAAACCACCAAATAGTTGTTGATGCTGTTGCTGCTGGTGGTGGTGGTGATAGTGGTGGTTGTGTAGGAATGAGCTTCCTTTTTTGAAAATTTTATTTAATCTTTTTTTTATTATTAGGTATTTTCCTCATTTACATTTCCAATGCTATCCCAAAACTCCCCCATACCCTCCCACCCACTCCCCTACCCACCCACTCCCACTTTTTGGCCCTGGCGTTCCCCTGTACTGGGGCATAAAAAGATTGCATGTCCAATGGGTCTCTCTTTCCAGTGATGGCCGACTAGGCCATCTTTTGATACATATGCAGCTAGAGTCAAGAGCTCCGGGGTACTGGTTAGTTCACAATAATGTTCCACCTGTGGGGTTGCAGTTCCCTTTAGCTCCTTGGGTACTTTCTCTAGCTCCTCCATTGGGGACCCTGTGATCCATCCAATAGCTGACTGTGAGCATCCACTTATGTGTTTGCTAGGCACCGGCATAGTCTCACAAGAAACAGCTATATCTGGGTCATTTCAGCAAACTCTTGCTAGTGTATGCAATGATGTCATCGTTTGGAGGCTGATTATGGGATGGATCCCTGGATATGGCAGTCTCTAGATGGTCCATCCTTTTGTCTCAGCTCCAAACTTTGTCTCTGTAACTCCTTCCATGGGTGTTTTGTTCCCAATTCTAAGAAGGGGCAAAGTGTCCACATTTTAGTCTTCGTTCTTCTTCAGTTTCATGTGTTTTGCAAATTGTATTTTATATCTTGGGTATTCTAAGTTTCTGGGCTAATATCCACTTATCAGTGAGTACATATCATTTGAGTTCTTTTGTGATTGTGTTACCTCACTCAGGATGATAACCTCCAGGTCCATCCATTTGCCTAGGAATTTCATAAATTCATTCTTTTTAATAGCTGAGTAGTACTCCATTGTGTAAATGTACCACATTTTTTGTATCCATTCCTCTGTTGAGGGACATCTGGATTCTTTCCAGCTTCTGGCTATTATAAATAAGGCTGCTATGAACTCTACTAGTTGGAACATCTTCTGGATATATGCCCAGGAGAGGTATTGCTGGATCCTCGGGTAGTACTATGTCCAATTTTCTGAGGAACCGCCAGACTGATTTCCAGAGTGGTTGTACAAGCTTGCAATCCCATCAACAATGGAGGAGTGTTTCTCTTTCTCCATATCCTCGCCAGCATCTGCTGTCACCTGAATTTTTAATCTTAGCCATTCTGACTGGTGTGAGGTGGAATCTCAGGGTTGTTTTGATTTGCATTTCCCTGATGATTAAGGATGCTGAACATTTTTTCAGGTGCTTCTCAGCCATTCGGTATTCCTCAGGTGAGAATTCTTTGTTTAACTCTGAGCCCCATAAAATTTTATTTAATCTTACTTTTTTTTTTACACTCCAGATTTTATCCCCCTCCTGATCCACCCCCTAACTGTTCCACATTCTATACCTCCTCCCTGCCCCCTGTCTCTACAAGGATGCCCACATCCCCCACCCCCACCCCACCAGACCTCTAACAGCCCCTCAGGGCCTCCAGTCCAAAGAGGAGTTTTTTGGCTTGCTATTTTTATTAGTCTGTTCCTGATTCTCAGCAAATATAAAAAGAATGTCACTTAAAGAAAAGGATTGTTTAGTTTTACTCATGGATTTAAAGGATTCAGTGGTCATCATCAATGTAGTCAAATAGGTCAGCTTACCTTGAGGTGTCCAAGAAGCAGAGGGAGACAACCAGCCAGAGAGTGGGAGGGAGGGAGGGACGGAGAGAGGCGGTAAGGAGGAAGGGAGAGTGAGTGAGTGAGAGAGAGAGAGAGAGAGACAGAGAGAGAGAGACAGAAAGAGAGAGAGACTTTTATTTCATCAGTGTCTTCCACCCATGGGACCATAGCATACAAGGTCAGGGTAGGTTTCCAATACCCCTCCAAGGAAACCCCTGCATAGTGGTTTCAAATATATAGCTTTCTAAATTGCCTTGCTAGGCACCTCTCAACTCAATTTGATTGACTTTCAAAATCAATAATCACAGGATTCATTGAAGCAAATCAAATATAGGCTATTTGCCAATTTGGCTCTCATTATCTACATCAATTCCTAAGTTTATAAAATCTTTTTGAATATTTTGTTCTTTAGGGAAAAGAAATATTTCACTTTAAAATGCACCTAATAAAAACTGTGAATCTAATTGTTCATTGAGAAAAACAACAGGAACATACTGAAACATAATCCTATCTACCAAACTAAACAAAGAACATCTTTAATACAGAGTTAATTGATATATTAACTTTATTATTATGAGTGCTGAGTGTGCTGTTTTATACAAGTATACAGTACAAATAGTAGAAGTATATTCAGGGCTATTTTAGAAACTTGGCAGTTCTGTCCTAATACCAAGCCAAGATTCATTTAACTGTTTTTTGTTTGTTTGTTTGTTTGGTTGGTTGGTTTTTTATGAAACTAATGGTAGCAGTCGAAACATAACCTTAAAAAAAATATCAAACATTTTAGCACAGTCCAAACCCAAAGATCTGCTGACCTGAAACATAAAGAAAGATGGTAAGTAAACTATTATGTGTCTTTCTTTCCCTCATTAGGCCCTTCTGTTTGTATTGAAGCAGCAAAGCATCACCTGCACAGTAATAACAAACAGTAGGTCTTGAATCGGAGCCACAGCCAGGTGGGAAGCATTCAACAGCTCTATGTCGCTGGACACATGCACAGTGCCAAGAGCACATGACTCTTATTCAGTACCAAGGCTGCACTGAATGCATGGGATACAACATAGGCAAGCCTAGGCAGAAACCACCAGGGATTCATTAAGAACTTGATTTTGAAATAATTATTGGTAATCTTATATCCAAAAAACTTTTGTTGTTGTAACATATTTTTGAAGTTTCCATTCAGTGATGCACCCTACACAGCATAAAGCACACGGATGATCTAGATGAAGTTCTGTCAGCTGTGCAACTTCAGGTCTACCTCTGCCAAATGAAATAAATATAAATATTTTGAAATGGCACTCAGTGAGGCACATGAGCAAACTTTCTTTATTAAGAAACTTCGAACAGAATAAGGCAATAAAAAAACCTCATAAGCTTATGCTATGGTAAAAATTAGTAGTCTTTCTGAGCATAAAAGAAAAGAGGTTTTTTTTTAAGAAAGAAGAAATTATGCATTAATTTTTTCCTTTTTTAAAAATATTTTTTATTAAGTATTTTCCTCAATTATATTTCCAATGCTATACCAAACGTCCCCCATACCCCCCCACTCCCCTACCCACCCATTCCCACTTTTTGGCCCTGGCATTCCCCTGTACTGGGGCAAATAATGTTTGCATGTCCAATGGGCCTCTCTTTCCAGTGATGGCCGACTAGGCCATCTTTTGATACATATGCAGCTAGAGTCAAGAGCTCCGGGAAGGTTGACTCCAGAAAATCAAATAACCCCATTAAAAAATGGGGCTCAGAGCTAAACAAAGAATTCTCACCTGAGGAATACCGAATGGCTGAGAAGCACCTGAAAAAATGTTCAACATCCTTAACCATCAGGGAAATGCAAATCAAAACAACCCTGAGATACCACCTCACACCAGTCAGAATGGCTAAGATCAAAAATTCAGGTGACAGCAGATGCTGGCGAGGATGTGGAGAAAGAGGAACACTCCTCCAAAAATAATATATAGACAGGTATCTTGCAAGCTTGTACAACCACTCTGGAAATCAGGCTGGTGGTTCCTCAAAAAATTGGACATATATCCAGAAGATGTTCCAAGTGGTAAAAAGGACACATGCTCCACAATGTTCATAGCAGCTTTATTTGTAATAGCCAGAAGCTGGAAAGAATCCAGATGCCCCTCAACAGAGGAATGAATACAAAAAGTGGCTATTATAAATAAGGCTGCTATGAACATAGTGGAGCATGTGTCCTTCTTACTGGTTGGGACATCTTCTGGATATATGCCCAGGAGAGGTATTGCTGAATCCTCCGGTAGTACTATGTCCAATTTTCTAACTCTAGCTGCATATGTATCAAAAGATGGCCTAGTCGGCCATCACTGGAAAGAGAGGCCCATTGGACATGCAAACTTTATATGCCCCAGTACAGGGGAATGCCAGGGCCAAAAAAAAGGGAATGGGTGTGTAGGGAAGTAGGGGGGAGGGTATGGGGGACTTTTGGGATAGCATTGGAAATGTAATTGAGGAAAAATGTAATAAAAAAATTATAAAAAAATAGCTAGATAATAGGAACCCCATAATTAGTCTGTCTGATAAATATATGACAGTAAAATAAAGTTCATTTGAGGGAAAGAAATATATCATTTTATATTATAGTCACTATATACATTTTAATAATAATAAGAAGAAGACAAGTACACCACCTGTTATTTTTTATTTTGTGTAATTTTCTTTATATACATGTAGAAAAAATATAAAATGAGCTTCTAAGCAGATGATTATTTTCTTACAAGAAAAAAAGCCAAAATTAAAAAAATTAAATTAAATTAAAACCTTTTGAACACAATATAATCAACTTAAGGGAAACACCATTCTTAGGCAAATAAAAGCCTGTTTTAAAAAATAACTACCTCGAGCCGGGCGTGGTGGCGCACGCCTTTAATCCCAGCACTCGGGAGGCAGAGGCAGGCGGATTTCTGAGTTCGAGGCCAGCCTGGTCTACAAAGTGAGTGCCAGGACAGCCAGGGCTACACAGAGAAACCCTGTCTCGAAAAAACCAAAAAAAAAAAAAAACAAAAAAAAAAAACAAAAAACTACCTCCCTTCTGGTCTGTGCCAGCCCTGGGTTACCTTGGGCGCTGAGTTGGCAGACACCCCCAAAGTCCCTAGAGGACTCTCTACACGATCTTAGGACCACTGGTGAGTGGAACACAACTTCTATTCCAATCCAACTGCCCGGGATCTGAGACAGCATTAGGGAAGCAGAAAACCTGTCTGACCAGGAGCACAAGTCCCTTCCGGTTGATGCCAGCACTTGGTCACCTTGGGCGTGGAGTCTGTGGACACCCCCACGGACTCTAGAGGACTCTCCACAGGACCACTGACCAGACAGCTCCACACTCCTCAAAGAAGACAACAGTTCCAGGCACTGTAACATGCCCAGGATCATTGACAACAGGATCTCAGGATAAAAAGAGCTTGGTCACACCAGTATCTCAGGTTCACAGGAACCCACAAGCAAAGGATCACAGAGAAAGCTGAACTCTGAGGAGTCGTGAATCAACTGGGATTATAGGAAGGACAGGATCCATCAGCTATATTGAGAACAGTAAATACTTGAGATAATCAGATGGCAGGAGGTAAACTTGAGAACAGAAGCAACAGAAACCAAGTTTACTTGGCATCATCAGAACCAAACTCTCCCACCATAGCAAGTCCTGGATACACCATCACACCAGAAAAGCAAAACATAGATCTAAAGTCGCATCTTATGATGATGATGGAGGGCTTTAAGAAGGAAATACAGGGAAATACAGGAAAACACAGGTAAACAGCTAGAACCCTTTAAAGAGAAAACACAAAAATGCCTTAGAGAGTTACAGGAAAACACTACCAAACAGGTGATGGAATTGAACAAAACCACCCATGATCTAAAAATGGAAGTAGAAACAATAAAGAAAACCCAAAGGGAGACAACTCTGGAGATAGAAACACTAGGAAAGAAATCAGGAACCATAGATGCGAGCATCAGCAACAGAATACAAGAGATGGAAGAGATAATCTCAGGTGCAGAAGAGTCCATAGGGAACATGGACACAACAATCAAAGAAAATGCAAAAAGATCCCAACTCAAAACATCCAGGAAATCCAGGACAAAATGAGAAGAACAAACCTAGAGATAATAGGAGTTGATGAGAATGAAGATTTTCAACTCAAAGTACCAGGAAATATTTTCAACAAAATTATAGAAGAATACTTCCCAAACCTAAAGAAAGAGATGCCCATGAACATACAAGAAGCCTACAGAACGCCAAATAGACTGGACCAGAAAAGAAATTCCTTCCGACACATAATAATCAGATCAACAAATGCACTAAATAAAGGTAGAATACTAAAAGCAGTAAGGGAAAAAGGTCAAGTAACATATAAACGCAAGCCTATGAGAATTACACCAGATTTTTCACCAGAGACTATGAAAGCCAGAAGACCCTGGACAGATGTTATACAGACACTAAGAGAATACAAATGCCAGCCCAGGCTACTATAGAGAGACAAACTTTCAATTACCTTAGATGGAGAAACGAAAGTATTCCATGACAAATCCAAAATCACACAATATCTTTCAAGGAATCCAGCCTTTTAAAGTATAATTACAGAAAAAAACCAATCCAAGGACAGAAAATATGCACTAGAAAAAGCAAGAAAGTAATACTTCAACAAACTTAAAAGAAGACAGCCACAAGAACAGAATGCCAACTGTAACAACAAAAATAATAGGAAGAAACAATTACTTTTCCTTAATATCTCTTAATATCAATGGACTCAATTCCCCAGCAAAAAAACATAGACTAACAGACTGGCTACACAAACAGGACCCAACATTTTGCTGTTTACAGGAAACCCATCTCAGGGAAAAAATAGATACTACCTCAGAGTGAAAGGCTGGAAAACAATTTTCCAAGCAAATGATCTGAAGAAACAAGCTGGAGTAGCCATTCTAATATCGAATAAAATGAACTTCCAACCCAAAGTTATCAAAAAAGACAAAGAAGGGCACTTCATACTCATCAAAGGTAAAAATCTTCCAAGAGGAACTCTTAATTCTGAATATCTATGCTCCAAATGCAAGGGCAGACACATTCATTAAAGAGACTTTAATAAAGCTCAAAGCACACATTGCACCTCACACAATAATAGTGGGAGACTTCAACACCCCACTTTCATCAATGGACAGATCCTGGAAACAGAAACTAAACAGGGACACAGTGAAACTAGCAGAAGTTATGAAACACATGGATTTCACAGATATCTACAGAACATTTTATCCTAAAGCAAAAGGATATACATTCTTCTCAGCACCTCATGGTACCCTCTACAAATGGACCATATAATTGGTCACAAAATAGGCTTCAAGAGATAAAAAAATATTGAAATTGTCCCATGCATCCTATCAGATCACCATGGAGTAAGGCTGATCTTAAATAACAACATAAATAATAGAAAGCCAACATTCATGTGGAAACTTAACAACACTCTTTTCAATGATAACTTGGTCAAGGAAGGAATAAAGAAAGAAATTTTTAGAGTTTAATGAAAATGAAGCCACAACATACCCAAACTTATGGAACACAATGAAAGCATTCCTAGGAGAAAAACTCATAGCTTTGAGTGGTTCCAAAATAAATTAGAGAAAGCACACACTAGCAGCTTGACAACACTCCTAAAAACTCTAGAACAAAAGGAAGCAAATTCACCCAAGAGGAGTAGACAGCAGGAAATAATCAAACTCAGGGGTGAAATCAAACAAATGGAAACAAGAAGAACTATTCAAAGAATCAACCAAACGAGGAGCTGGTTCTTTGAGAAAATCAACAAGATAGATTAAACCCTTAGCCAGACTCACTAGACTGCACAGGGACAGCATGCTAATTAACAAAATCAGAAATGAAAAGGGAGACATAACAACAGATCCTGAAGAAATCCAAAACACCATCAGATCCTTCTACAAAAGGCTATACTAAACAAAACTCGAAAACCTGGATGAAATGGACAAATTTCTAGACAGATACCAGGTACCAAAGTTATATCAGGATGAGATTAATGACCTACACAGTCCTATATTCCCTAAAGAAATAGAAGCAGTCATTAATAGTCTCCCAACCAAAAAAAGCCCAGGACCAGATGGGTTTAATGCAGCGTTCTAACAGACCTTAAAAGAAGATCTAATTCCAGTTCTTCTCAAAATGTTCCACAAAATAGAAACAGAAGGTGCTCTACCCAATTCATTCTACAAAGGCACAATTAATCTGAAACCTAAACCACAGTAAGACCCAACAAGGATAGAGAACTTCAGGCTAATTTCCCTTATGAATATCAATGCAAAAATACTCAATAAAATTCTCGCTAACCGAATCCAAGAACACATCAAAACAATCATCCATGCTGACCAAGTAGACTTCATTCCAGGGATGCAGGGATGGTTTAATATATGGAAATCCGTCAATGTAATCCACTATATAAACAAACTCAAAAACAAATACCACATGATCATCTCATTATTGCTGAGAAAGCATTTGACAAAATCCAACACCCATTCATGATAAAAGTCTTCAAAAGATCACGAATTCAAGGCCCATACCTAAACATAATAAAAGCAATCTACAGCAAACCAATAACCAACATCAAACTAAATGGTGAGAAGCTGGAAGCAATCCCACTAAAATCAGGGACTAGACAAGGCTGCCCACTTTCTTCCTACCTATTCAATATAGTACTTGAAGTCCTAGCCAGAGCAATTCGACAACAAAAAGAAGTCAAGGGGATACAAATTGGAAAAGAAGAAATCAAAATATCACTTTTTGCTGGTGATATGATAGTATATATAAGTGATCCTAAAATTTCCACCAGAGAACTCCTAAACCTGATAAACAGCTTCAATGAAGTAGCTGGATATAAAACTAACTCAAACAAGTCAATCGCCTGTCTGTACACAAAGGTTAAACATTCTGAGAAAGAAATTAGGGAAACAACACCCTTCACAATTGTCACAAATAATATAAAACACCTTGGTGTTACTCTAACTAAGGAAGTGAAAGATCTGAATGATAAGAACTTCAAGTCTCTGAAGAATGAATTTGAAGACGATCTTAGAAGATGGAAAGTTCTCCCATGCTTATAGATTCGTAGGATTAATATAGTAAAAATGGCTATCCTGCCGACAGGAATCTACAGATTCAATGCAATCCCCATCAAAATTCCAACTCAATTCTTCACTGAGATAGAAAGGGCAATTTTCAAATTCATCTGGAATAACAAAAAACCTAGGATAGCAAAAACTCTTCTCACGAATAAAAGAGCCTCTGGTAGAATCACCATGCCTGACCTAAAGCTGTACTACAGAGCAATTGTGTTAAAAACTGCATGGTACTGGTATAGCAACAGACAGGTAGACCAGTGGAATAGAATTGAAGATCCAGAAATGAACCCACACACCTATGGTACTTGATCTTTTACAAGGGAGCTAATACGATCCAGTGGAAAAAAGCATTTTCAACAAATAGTGCTGGCAGAACTGGAGGTTACCATATAGAAGAATGATAACCTTATTCTTATTTACTTGTACTGAGGTCAAGTCTAAGTGGATTAAGGAATGCCACATAAAACCAGAGACACTGAAACTTATAGAGGAGAAAGTGGGGGAAAGCCTCAAAGATATGGGCACAGGGGAAAAATTTCTGAATAGAACAGCATTGGCTTGTGTTGTAAGATCGAGAATTAACAAATGGGACCTCATAAAATTGCAAAGCATCTGTAAGGCAAAAGATACTGTCAATAACACACGAAGGCCACCAGTAGATTGGGAAAGTATCTTTACCAATCCTAAATCAGATAGGGGACTAATATCTAATATATATAGAGAGAAGGTGGACTCCAGAAAATCAAATAACCCCATTAAAAATTGGGGTACAGAGCTAAATAAGGAATTCTCACCTGAGGAATACCGAATGGCTGAGAAGCACCTGAAAAAATGTTCAACATCCTTAACCATCAGGGAAATGCAAATCAAAACAACTCTGAGATTCCACCTCATACCAGTCAGAATGGCTAGGATAAAAAATTCAGGTGACAGCAGATGCTGGCGAGGATGTGGAGAAAGAGGAACACTCCTCCATTGTTGGTGGGATTGCAAGCTTGTACAACCACTCTGGAAATCAGTCTGGTGGTTCCTCAGAAAATTGGACATAGTACTGCCAGAAGATCCTGCAATACCTCTCCTGGGCATATATCCAGAAGATTTTCCAACTGGTAATAAAGACATATGCTCTACTATGTTCATAGCAGCCTTATTTATAATATCCAGAAACTGGATAGAACCCAGATGCCCATCAACAGAGGAATGGATACAGAAAATGTGGTACATTTACACACTGGAGTACTATTCATCTATTAAAAACAATGAATTTATGAAATTCCTAGGCAAATGGATGGATGTGGAGGGCATCATCTTGAGTGAGGTAACAAAATCACAAAGGAACTCACACAATATGTACTCACTGATGAGTGGATATTAGCCCAGAAACTTAGAATACCCAAGATACAATTTGTAAAAAACATGAAACTCGAACGAAGTCCAAAGTGTGGACACCTCGCCCCTTCTTAGAATTGGGAACAAAACATCCATGGAAGGAGTTACAGGGACAAAGTTTGGAGCTGAGATGAAAGGAAAGTGATTGCTGCACAGGGGATCCATCCTATAATCAGCCTCCAAACGCTTCCACCATTGCATATGCGCCAGCAAGATTTTGCTGAAAGGACCCTGATATAGCTGTCTCTCATGATGCTATGCAGGTGTCTGGCAAACACAGAAGTGGATGCTCACAGTCAGCTATTGGATCGAACACAGGGCCCCCAATGGAGGAACTAGAGAAAGTACCCAAGGAGCTAAAGGGGTCTCCAATCCTATAGGTGGAACAACAATATGAACTAACCAGTATCCCCCAGAGCTTCTGTCTCTAGCTGCATATGTAGCAGAAGATGGCCTAGTTGGCCACCATTGGGAAGAGAGGCCCCTTGGTCTTGCAAACTTTATATTTTCCAGTACAGGGGAACACCAGGCCCAAGAAATGGGAGTGGGTGGGTAGGAGAGCGGGGGTATGGGGGGCCTTCGGGATAGCATTTGAAATGTAAATGAAGAAAATACCTAATAAAAATTGGAAAAAAATAACTACCTTTTTTTTTTCTCAACAGATTCCTTGATAACTCTCAGATTCATATTTTGTTAATGTTGTTCAACATTCATGTAAGTAGGCATTCCAGGAAGTCCATGGGATCTGGTACAAAAAGAAGCCATAGACTCGTTTATCTTGAAAGATCTGAAGGCAATACACAAATGGCTAAATCAGAAACATTATAAGAAGCAATTGTCATGAAACTTGAGTCTTTAGATGTGCTTTTAGGCTAAAATAAGAAACAATAACTTACTGTAAGTTCTCAAAAGAACCAAACTTCCAACATGGCTAGTATTTTCTAAGAACAAACTAAACATACTATATTAAAATAATTATGACCAACAGAATTTGGAAAGAAAATCATTTTTTGCCATTGTGTGAAACCATATTGAGTTAAGTATTGGACTTACACACATATTTAAGGGGCAGTGGTTAGAGTTAAAATATTTTTTTTAATTAAAATCAAACTACTATATAGCAAGAGAGGTATGTTACAAATACTAGCAAAGGTGGAAAACAATGGCTTTCAGATCACTGGAGAAGCTGACATTTTGGTAGGTGATTATTCCATGGGACCCGGTTCCTCAGAAGTCTCAGTCTTGTGCTCAAAGTCTGTATGGTTCCTGGAGAGCCATCAGTCCAAGATAAAAGGCTGTAGAAATCAGTGAATAGTCAAAATAGCAATATTATAAATACACTGCAGCAAGAAGCAAGGTTGACAACAAAAACAGGTTTGCCTAAAACTGCTTTAAATTTGGCCCAGTGATAGTGAAGGTCCTTAGGTATAGCATCCATTCTTTCAGTAAATATCCTTACAAACTTGTTAGAAATATGATTATTGGTAAGTTTATTAGTGAATAACCTAGATTAACAACCAGAGTTGTCCAGTTCAGGGTATAACAGACCTATTAGAATCATTTAGTTTCCATGAGCCACACTTGGGAGCTTAGCTACAGTCTTTTTGTGCATTAACCTGGGTATTCAGTAGTTACAGTAGCTAGAATATCTGTCATGAGGAGGGGCCATGTTTTGATCCTATACATATCCTCCATCTCTGCTATGGCCTTTAGAAATGACTCAACTATATGACCACTGGAGTAACATATGACAGAGGCTCCTATTTTATCTTCTCATTCACAGCACATGCTAAAACAGGCTTGCCATTTAACATTCATATGAGACATGGCTCATTTTACAATGTCATGGTTTTGGTTTTAAATTGTTCTTCCTTCCACACTTTGACAAATCAGACAGGGATTAATAACTTATTAAAATTTAGCATATTTTACTTATAGATGTAGAAGAAATGCCAACAATTCAGTTTTCCTTTAGTACAATCATTTTAACAGACAACATGATCCTTCATATAACTCTTTTTTATTGGATATTTTCTTTATTTACATTTCAAATGTCTTCCCCTTTCCAGGTCTCCCTTCAGAAACCCCCTATCTCTCCAACACCCCTCCTATATGACGATGCTCACCCACTCACCAACCTACTCCTGTCTTCCCGCCCTGGCATTCCCCTACACTGGGGCATCTAGCACCCTCAGGCCCAAGGGCTGTTCCTTCTACTGATATCTAACAAGGCCATCCTCTGCCACATATGTGGCCAGAGTCATGAATATTTCGATGTGTACTCTTTAGTTGGTGGTCCAGTCCTGGGGAGCTCCAGGGGTCTGGTCAGTTGATACTATTGCTCCACCAATGGGGCTGCAAAACTGTTCAGCTCCTCCAGTCCATTCTCTAACTCCTCCACCAGGGACCCCAGACCCAGTCTGGTTGTTGGCTGTGAGCATCCACCTCTGTATTTTTCAGGCTCTGACAAAGCCTCTCAGAAGACAGACATACCAGGATCCCTTCAGAAAGCACTTCCCGGTATTCACAATAGTCTCCAGGTTTTGAGACTGTATATGGGATGGATCCCCAGGTGGGGAAGTCTCTGAATGGACTTTCCTTCAGTGTCTGCTCCATACTTTGTCTCCATATTTCCTCCTGCAATTATTTTTCCCTCTTCTAAGAAGCACTGAAACACCCACACTTTGCTCTTCTTTCTTTTCAGGCTTCATATGGTCTGTGAGTTGAATCTTGAATGTTCTGAACTTTTGAGCTAATGTCCACATATCAGTGAGTGCATACCATCTGTGTTCTCTTGTGACTAAGTTACCTCACTCAGGATGATATTTTCTAGTTCCATCCATTTGCTTGTGAATTGCATGAAGTCATTGTTTTAAAAAGCTGAGCAGTATTCCATTGTGTAAATGTACCATGTTTTCTGAATCCATTCCTCTGTTGAAGGACATCTGGGTTGTTTCCAGCTTCTGGCTATTATAAATAAGGCTGCTATGAACATAGTGGAACATGTCCTTATTACATGTTGGAGCATCTTCTGGGTATATGCCCAGGGGAGTTATTACTGGATCTTCTGGTAGTGCTATGTCCAATTTTCTGAGGAACTGCCAAATTGATTTCCAGAGTGGTTGTACCAGCTTGCAATACCACCAGCAATGGAGGAGTGTTCCTCTTTCTCCACATCCTTGGCAGCTGCTGTAGTCACCTCAGTTTTTGATCTTAGCCAAAGAATCCCATGGTTGTTTTGATTTGCATTTCCCTGATGACTAAGGATGTTGAACATTTCTTTAGATGCTTCTCAGCCATTCAGTATTCCTTAGTTGAGAATTCTCTGTTTAGCTCTGTTCACCATTTTTAATAGGGTTATTTGTTTCTTTGGAGTCTAACTTCTTGAATTCTTTGTATATATTGGATATTAGCCATCTATCAGATGTAGGATTGGTAAAGATCTTCTCCCAATTTGTTGGTTGCCATTTTGTCTTATTGACAGTGTCCTTTGCCTTATAGAAGCTTTGCAATTTTGTGAAGTCCCATTTGTTGATTCTCGATCTTAGAGCATAAGTCATTGGTATTCTGTTGAGGAAATTTTCCCCTGTACCCATGTGTTCAAGGCTTTTCCACATTTTCTCTTCTATTAGATTCAGTGTATCTGGTTTTATCTGGAGGTCCTTCACTTGGAGCTGAGCTTCGTACAAGGAGAAATGAATGGATCAATTTGCATTCTTCTATATTTTGACCACCAGTTGAACTGGCACTATTTCTTGAAAATGCTGTCTTTTTTTTTTTTTTTTTTTGGACTGAATTGGTTTAGCTCCTTTGTCAAAGATCAAGTGACCATAGGTGTGTGGGTACATTTCTGGGTCTTCAATTCTATTCCATTGATCTACCTGCCTGTCATTGTACCAATACCATGCAATTTTTATCACAATTTCTCTGTAGTACAGCTTGAGGTCAGGTATGGTGATTCCCCCAGGAGTACTTTTATTGTTGAGTATAGTTTTCACTATCCTGGGGTTTTGTTATTCCAAATGAATTTGAGAATTGCTCTTTCTAACTCTTGGCCATCTTGCCAAAAGCAATCTACAGACTCAATCCAATAGCCATCATGTACTTTTCTTAAATCTTCTTTTTGAAAAAATTTTACTCAGGATTGTTTCCACAAATCTTATTTAGCTGGGCCTTACTATATTGAAAGTCCACATTTGATCTGCACAAACAATTCTCATTTATTGGCTCACAATATTGCAGTATATGTCTGTCAGCACAGGTTGAGAGAAAAATTATTTCATCAGCTGTATGTAATATATATATATTTGTATTTATATAAATGTTCTACATACATATATATGTGCAAACATATAAATATGTGTGTGTGTTTATGTGCTTGTGCTTGTGCATGTGTGTGTATATGTGTGTGTTTGTGTATATGTGTATGTATATGTGAGTAAAACAGAGGTCAGCAAGTCCCCCAGGCTGGCATAACTTATAGGAAAGTCATCATGTTGCTGGCATTAATTCACTCACTGAACAGGATAATGGTACCCCAGCTCTTATACTGTCTCCTTGCTTTCTAGTCATGATTTTCTGCCTTAAATCACCATGTGGAGACTACATGAAATGATGTTGTCTAATCATGGACAAAACCCTCTGAAACTGTAAGCTAAAATAAAACTTTATATATAAATAGATATAGATATAGATATAGATAGTCTCAAGTATTTTGTTGCAGTTATTGAAAGATGAATAATCCACATTTATTTTATGTGCTATTTACTAAAAAACTAATTCCTTACAAACAAGACTTAGTTTATTCAGGAAAGACTACATAATTATTCAAAGCTTGATGAGCATTAGATAAGATACATATTAATCCATATATATTGCATATAAGAGATATATCATACCATATACATATACATATACATATACATTATATACATCGTATACATATACATCATCATGAAGTATAAGGTCCATTATGAAAAATAAGCCAGGTGAACACTATTTTTCATAGCAATTATATTACAAACCCTCTCTTTCACCTCATGTTCCACTTCACCTCCCATCTCTGTGGCTTCTCAGATGTATAAGAAGATGAAACATTGGTTTTATTTTTGTTTTGGTTTTTTTTTTTTTTTTTGGTTATTTTCTGAGTAATTGACATTGGCTTGCAAATTTTGATATACTATTGTACATTTCAGGTGCTGACAATCATGAGTCCATTACACTTGTTACAATGCTTCGGATGTTAAAAGACACATGGGAAAAATGCATTTTAGAACTATAAAGCTCATCATTCCTTACAAAGGTCATACTTGACATTATATTGAGGACATTTGGCTGCAGAGGAAACATTCTAAAATCACCACATAGAAAAGAATTATGACAAATTTCCCATAGTGACCTTTACCCAAACCCCTTTATTTTCTACTTAATGACACAAACAATTTATCTTAGAGTCAACTTTGGGAAAGTAAGAGACACTCTGTAATAAATATGGAACACTAAGAGTAAGTTCTTTTATGTATATAATTTATTTTACATATTCTTATTTTTCTTCTTTTGAACAAGGTTTCTCTGTGTAATCCTGGTATCCTGGAATTCAATCTGTAGACCAGACTTGCCTTGAACTCAGAGGGCTTCCCTCCTCTACCTCTTAAATATTAGGATTAAAGGCATGTATCTCTACTGCGTGGCTATTTTACATGATCATATTTCTCATCTTTAAAGTTTGTTATTAGCTTAAAAACCATGCCCCAGTACAGGGGAATGCCAGGGACAGGAAGCAGGAGTGGGTGGGTTGGGGGCTTTTGGGGACAGCATTTGAAATGTAAATGAAGAAAATATCTAATAAAAAAAAGAAAAAAAAAACCAAACCAATAAACAAAAAACCAAAAAAATAACACAACAATAAAAACAAAAAATAATGCCATCCCCAAAAAATCAATTAAAAACATCCAAAGAGTTACAACTTATTCAGAAAGTGGTTTTTTTTTAATTTGTAAGGAAAACTATTTGTGAATATTTTTAAATCTTAAAGCTAACATTGACAAAAGAACCTTATGATTTAAAATGCTGTCTTGGCTGTTGCAAACATACATGCACAGAAGGAAGCTGTGGTTGCCTTCAAAAGAAATACAGAAGACCAATGTCACAGACCCTTTTTGGTCCCTGTCTGTGTAGAACAGGTCTCTAGTTGCAGGTGGACAAGGAGTTAGCGAATGAATGACAGACAGAATAAACATGAGAGATTGTGTAGAATCTGAATGTATTGTCCCAAACTGAACACCAGTCTTATATAATACAGAAAACAAAGGGGTAAGATGTCATGGCCGGCAAAGTACATTGAAGTTACCTGACACAAAACAAAGGAATGACTTCAAAAGGACTTAGAGGAACCAGGTAATATTTACAGTAAAGATAAAACAGCTCTGCTTAGGGTCAGCTAATGACAGGTAAGGATTTCACACCCTAGTCACAATTTATGCTACTCCTTTGAGCCTTGGGAAAGCTAGCACCAGGGGGTTCTGCTCTAGCAGACCTTCTCATGAATAATGTAACACCACAAACCCCCTATTTTCTAGGTGTTGATAAATTCTTGTATGAGTGTAACTTGGCTGTTCTTTTAAGTATCTGTGGAGAATCTCCATTTGTCAGAAGAATTCACCAACTTGCTTCTAATATGCAATGTAGCCTGCTACACCTTGCTGTAGTGAAGATTCCTGTCTCAGTGGGATTCCCTAACTCTTACATGGTAAACCCTCCTACTAGCTAGGCCCTCCTACTAGCTAGACTGGCTACTGTCCTAAGTAATCGCTCTGCAGACCAGCCCTGAGCTATTCCAGCTTTGTTCTTTGTAATGCCTAATTAGTTTCACTGTCTCTACTAGAAGTAAATTTGAATGTTACTGGATAGGTAACATTCTTACTGAATTCCAAGTTTGTCGGCTTCAAGGATTTTCTGGGACGTTGGAATGCTGGAGAAGGCTTAGCTATGTCAGAATTCAATCTTTAAAGGCACTTATAATAAAATAATACTAAAAGAGAGCACGTGGATCCATACACCAGACTAACACAGGGATAGGGTATGAGTATATGGGTTATGAGAATGCCTGGTTCCAGGAGGTTGAGTTTCCTTGAAACTCTTTGCCTAGTGAGTGATTCTAGGCCTCTTGGCCTGCCAAGCAGATTTCACTGGAATGTGTGTAGCAGACCAAACTAGGCAGAATTCCAGCCCAGAATAGAGAAAGTCTCCTGAAGTTACACTGCTAGCTGAAGAACAGTCATCAGTTGGTGGCTGTGGGAAGAGGCAGGGAAGCAAGAGTTACTTTTTAAATGTGTATTGCCACCACTCTGTTCCTTATACTATAGAGAACATGTGCATAAATGCAACACCGAGTAGATTCAGCAGGTTAGAAATTAAAGAATTCATGAAACAATATGAATTGAGGTGGAAGAAGATGTGATAGAGGGTTCTGGAAGAGCTGAAAAGGGAAAATTGGGGAGTAGATATGATCAAGATACATTGTATATACAACATGGCACTTTCAAATAAAAAAATTTAAAAAAATTAAATTTACTTCTTTTGAGACAAGGTGTCACTACATAGTTTTGACTGGCCTGGAATTTACTCTGTAGACAAAGCAGTCCTCAGACTTCCTGAAATCTGCATGTTTCTGTTACTGATGTGGCATCACTATACCTGAAACACAAAATGGGTGAACTATGCATAACCTTGGCTGACTTCTACTTCTAGCCAGATGTAATAGTCATACTTTCCTTAATCTTTTTATAAATAAAATAGGAAACATTGGACAATGTGCTTTAAACAGTTATTAAATATTACTAGAGAGAAGATGTTAGAGAAAAGAAGCCAATATGTAGACTTGGGAACCTAAGAGCTGCATAGTGGTGTGTTCCCTTTGCCCCATCAGGACAGTGTCAAGTAGATGAAACAGAGAGGTGAGACTTTAGCTCCATATTGTCCCTCTGCATATCTGTCATTCATTTCATATTGAATCATTGTGAGAACTTTGACTAATATCCCATTGAGAATGGATGCCACATATTGAAAAAAAATGCTCCACAATCATGATTTTGTAACTTCTTACTTTCAGACATAACATAAATTAACTAGTGAGTTAGCCCACTATTTTTTTAGATTATCAGTATCTTTTAGAAAAAGAGAAGTCCTAGTTAATATATTTACAATTCATGTTCCTGAAATCTACTTAAGGCTTCTTGAGACTAAAATATAGAAATGGTCTTAATTAGAGCTTACTGGGATAAAACACCATGCCAAAAAGAAGGTTTTATTTATATTTCCATATCACTGTTGACAAAGGAAGTTAGAATAGATATTCATACAGGGCAAGAACCTGGAGGTAAGAATTAATACAGAGGCTATGGCTTATATTTCCATATCACTGTTGAAAAGGAAGTTAGGATAGAAATTCATACAGGGCAGGGACCTGGAGACAGGAGTTGATGCAAAGGCTATGGAGGGGGGACTACTGAATGGCTTGCTCATCATGGATTGCTCAGCCTACATTTTTATAGGAACCAAGGATTACCAGCCCGTGGTGACCCCACACACAATTGGCTGGGCTATCCTCCTTTAATCATTCATGAAGAAAATGCTGTACAGCCAGATCACATGGATACATTTTCTCAATTGTAATTCCCTCCTTTCAGATGACTCTAGGTTGTTTCAAGTTGACATACAACTAGGAAGCACATCGCTAACCAAATCCAAGAACACATCAAAACAATCATCCATCCTGACCAAGTAGGTTTCATCCCAGGGATGCAGGGATGGTTCAATATACAGAAATCTATCAACGTAATCCAGTATATAAACAAACTCAGAGACAAAAGCCACATGATCATATACTTAGATGCTGAGAAAGCATTTGACAAGATCCAACACCCATTCATGATAAAAGTCTTGGAAAGATCAGGAATTCAAGGCCCATACCTAAACATGATAAAAGCAATCTACAGCAAACCAGTAGCCAACATCAAAGTACATGGTGAGAAGCTGGAAGCAATCCTACTAAAATCAGGGACTAGACAAGGCTGTCCACTCTCTCCTACCTATTCAACATTGTAGTTGAAGTCCTAGCCAGAGCAATTAGACAACAAAAGGAGATCAAGGGGATACAAATTGGAAAAGAAGAAGTCAAAATATCACTTTTTGCTGATGATATGATAGTATATATAAGTGATCCTAAAATTTCCACCAGAGAACTCCTAAACCTGATAAACAGCTTCAATGAAGTAGCTGGATATAAAATTAACTCAAACAAGTCAATGGCCTTTCTGTACACAAAGGATAAACATTCTGAGAAAGAACTTAGGGAAACAACACCCTTCTCAATAGTCACAAATAATATAAAATAACTTGGCGTAACTCTAACTAATGAAGCAAAAGTTCTGTATGATAAGAACTTCAAGTCTCTGAAGAAAGAAATTGAAGAAGATCTCAGAAGATGGAAAGATCTCCCATGCTCATGGATTGGTAGGATCAATGTAGTAAAAATGGCTATCTTGCCAAAAGCAATTTACAGATTCAAGGCAATCCCCATCAAAATTCCAACTCAATTCTTCAACGAATTAGAAAGAGAAATCAGCAGATTCATCTGGAATAACAAAAAACCTAGGATAGCAAAAACTCTTCTCAAGAATAAAAGAACCTCTGGTGGAATCACCATGCCTGACCTAAAGCTGCAATACAGAGCAATTGTGATAAAAACTGCATAGTACTAGTATAGCAACAGACAAGTAGACCAATGGAACAGAAATAAAGACCCAGAGATGAACCCACACACCTATGGTCACTTGATCTTTCACAAGGGAGCTAAAACCATCCAGTGGAAAAAAGACAGCATTTTCAACAAAAGGTGCTGGCACAACTGGTGGTTATCATGTAAAAGAATTGGAATTGATCCATTCCTATCTCCGTGTACTAAGGTCAAATCTAAGTGGATTAAGGGACTCCACATAAAACCAGAGACACTGAAACTTATAGAGGAGAAAGTAGGTAAAACCCTCGAAGATATGGGCAAAGGGGAAAAATTCCTGAATAGAACAGCAATGGCTTGTGCTGTAAGATCGAGAATCGATAAATGGGACCACATAAAGTTGCAAAGCTTCTGCAAGGCAAAAGACACCGCCAATAAGACAAAAAGACCAAAAACAGATTGGGAAAGGATTTTTACCTATCCTAAATCATAGGGGACTAATATCCAATGTATATAAAGAACTCAAGAAGGTGGACTCCAGAAAATCAAATAACCCCATTAAAAAATGGGGCTCAGAACTGAACAAAGAATTCTCACCTGAGGAATACCGAATGGCAGAGAAGCACCTGAAAAAATGTTCAACATCCTAAATCATCAGGGAAATGCAAATCAAAACAACCCTGAGATTCCACCTCACACCGGTCAGAATGGCTAAGATCAAAAATTCAGGTGACAGCAGATGCTAGGGAGGATGTGGAGAAAGAGGAACACTCCTCCATTGTTGGTGGGATTGCAAGCTTGTACAACCACTCTGGAAATCAGTCTGGCGGTTCCTCAGAAAATTGGACATAGTTCTACCGGAGGATTCTGCAATACCTCTCCTGGGCATATATCCAGAAGATGTTCCAACAGGTAAGAAGGACACATGCTCCACTATGTTCATAGCAGCCTTATTTATAATAGCCAGAAGCTGGAAAGAACCCAGATGCCCCTCAACAGAGGAATGGATACAGAAAATGTGGTACATTTACACAATGGAGTACTACTCAGTTATTAAAAAGAATGAATTTATGAAATTCCTAGCCAAATGGATGGATCTGGAGGGCATCATCCTGAGTGAGGTAACCCAATCACAAAAGAATTCACACATTATGTACTCACTGATAAGTGGATATTAGCCCAGAAACTTAGCGTACCCAAGACATAAGATATAATTTGCTAAACACATGAAACTCAAGAAGAATGAAGACCAAAGTGTGGACACTTTGCCCCTTCTTAGAATTGGGAACAAAACACCCATGGAAGGAGTTACAGACAAATTTTGTAGCTGTGATGAAAGGATGGACCATCTAGAGACTGCCATATCTTGGGATCCATCCCATAATCTGCCTCCAAACTCTGACACCATTGCATACACTAGCAAGATTTTGCTGAAAGGACCCAGATATAGCTGTCTCTTGTGAGACTATGCTGGGGCCTAGCAAACACAGAAGTGGATGCTCACAGTCAGCTATTGGATGGATCACAGGGCCCCCCAATGGAGGAGCTAGAGAAAGTACCCAAGGAGCTGAAGGGATCTGCAACACTATAGGTGGAACAAAATTATGAACTAACCAGTACCCCGGAGCTCTTGACTCTAGCTACATATGCATCAAAAGATGGCCCAATTGGCCATCACTGGAAATAGAGGCCCATTGGACTTGCGAACTTTATATGCCCCAGTACAGGGGAACTCCAGGACCAAAAAAGTGGGAGTTGGTGGGTAGGGGAAGGGGGGAGGGTATGAAGAACTTTTGGGATAGCATTGAAAATGTAAATGAGGAAAATACCTAATAAAAATATTAAAAAAATAAACTAATAAGCACAGATAGTTAGTATTATAAGGACCAGAGAATTGAGGAACAGAGAAAACTATTGCAAAATTTAATCTTCTTTGTCAACATGAGATGGAATCACAATTTGAATATGTCAGTGACAAGCTTTCTATATGGTTTTTCCTGAACCCCTAAATGTGGATTGTATCATATCATGCTTGGGGGTTCCAGACTGAAGAACATTGAGGGTACTAAGCCATCATTCAAAGCTCCCTGCTATAAATTTTATTTTGGTCTAGTGTGTAGTTGTAGCAACAAATGATAGCTAATGTACTAAGCAGATCGAAAAAGAAATCACACGTTTTTTTATTATTTTGTATTTTTATTATTTTAAGATATACTTAATTTTTAAAAAATATATTTTCACCTTGCTACATACAATTCCTCCTATAAATACCCTTAATTTCGTAGGAAAGTCTCCTTTCTCATAAATTCTTCCTTGTACTTCGTTCCTTCTTACAAGGGGGAACAAAATACCCATGGAAAGAGTTATAGAGACAAAGTTCAAAGCTGAGACGGAAGGAAGGAGACTCCAGAGACTGCCCCACCCAGGGATCCATCCCATAAACAACCACCAAACCCAGACACTATTGCATATGCCAGCAAGATTTTGCTGACAGGACCCTGATATAGCTATCTTTTGTGAGGTTATGCCAGTGCCTGGCAAACACAGAAGTGGATGCTCACAGTCATCAATTGGAACACAGGGCCCCCAATGAAGGAACTACAGAAAGTACTCAAAAATCTAAAGGGGTCTGTAACCCTATAGGAGGAACAACAATATGAACTAACCAGTACCCTGTTCCCCCAGAGCTTATGTCTCTAGTTGCATATGTAGCAGACGATGGCCTAGTAGGCCATCAATGGGAGGAGAGGCCCTTGGTCTTGCTGAGATTCTATGCCCCAGTACAGAGGAACGCCAGGGCTAGGAAGCAGGAGTGGGTGGGTTTGGGAACAGGGTTGGGGGAGGGTATAGGGGACTTTCAGGATAGCCTTTGAAATGTAAATGAAGAAAATATCTAATAAAATACTTTCAAAAAAAAGACAGTCTTCTTTGTAAATGATCAGTGTGATAACATACTTCATTTGTTGTAATTGACTTCATATGTTCATGGAACCGTCACACTTAAAAATCTCATAGACAATTTCTTTACACAACACATCACATCCTGAGCTTCTCAAGGATGTGTCCATCTTTGTTTAATAATTGCCCTGAAAACTGCAATATAATTTTAGAAGATCAAGAATTACACGTAATTTATTTCTCTCTAGCGTCTCATATGACATGTAGTAAGTTCACGATACATTTGTTGAGTGAATGAAGGTATGTATTATTAAGCAAAAACTAGAAGTTGGGATTTACGACTAACTATTAAATTCAAGAATAAAAATATAGCTTTGGAATCACTGTGAAATGGCTTGAAAAATTACTTGAGGCCTTGCCTTACCTAGTATTCTAAACATTTATAGAATCATAGTGGCATAAGAAATGAAATTTTCCTGCTGAGTGACCATTGATATCTTTGAATATGCTTTTAAAAAATATTCTAAGCATTTTAATAATACTTTCATTTCTGTGTAGCTTCAAAATGTGTTAAATAGTCTGCACTTAGTGAAGAAAATATGGTTACAATAGCTAAATATATCTACTTACAATGTTATGTATATCAAAGGAATTAAAGAACTATGGTGATATGGACACAGTAAGCATATTAATTGTCTGCCTTTTGTTTTTGCTTTCAATAAACATCTGTGTACTCTAGCCTGTCCTGTGTGCAATATACTTTGGATTCATCATATGGTTATTTAGTAAAATAACTATGGTTTTATTTGAAAAAGGTATTTTTTACAAATTTCAATAACAAGTAAATCTACTGCAGCTAGAATTGAAAAAGATTAAATGCAGTTCTGCATTCTCCAGATTCTGCCCTAGATGTCACAATCATGGTCCATTTCGGAGGAAGTAAGGGTAGGAACATAGGTAGGTACCATGGTAGAAGGTGCTTCCTGGCTTTCTACCCTGTTTTGCTTAGCTTACTTTCTCATATAACCCAGGATAATCTCTCAGGAGTAGGTACTGCTAAAGGTGGGCTGGGCTTTCCCACATCAATCATTATTCAAGAAATTGCCCAATAAATTTGTCCACAGGGCAGTCTCACAGGAGAAAGTCCTCAGTGGAAGATCTCTCTTCCCAGTTGAGTTAGTTTTTTATCACATTGACAAAAACTAGCCAGGACAAACAGCTTCTCTTTTATAGCATTTTAAGACATGTAAAGCAGGGCCTGGAGGTGGTGGTGCCTTTAATCCCAGTTTTGGGAGGCAGAGGCAGGCAGATTTCTGAATTTGAGGCCAGACTGGTCTACAGAGTGAGTTTGGGGACAGCCAGGACTATACAGAGAAACCCTGTCTGGAAAAACCAACCAACCAACCAACAAAACAAAACAAAACAAAACAAAACAAAACAAAACAAAATAAAACAAAACAAAACAAAACAAAACAAAGCAAAGCAAAGCAAAGCAAAGCAAAGCAAAGCAAAGCAAAACAAAACAAAACAAAACAAAAAACTAAAGCATTATCAAGAGTCTTGTCATAAAATTTAATAAGATACAGAAATAAAGAATTTTCTAGGCTGGATAATGGTTAAGAAATAAAAGACACTCACTTCCCTTCCACAGGATGCAGATTCAGTAGCCAGCACCCACATCAACGCCGCTGCCTGTAATTCTAGTTTCAGGAGATCATCATCCTTTGGGCTCCAGATGCACCTACATGCATATTGCAAACATAAATTCATGCATACACATACACAAACTTTTAAATGCAAATAAATGAATCTTGAAAAATAGGCTTTTCTAATATCGACTTAAGAAAACCATGTTGAAAACAATTTAAAATAATGAGTTCTTTTCAGAGTCAAACTAAAGCTCATATGTCAATTAGGAGTTTAGATCTCTCTTCATGGTAAATGAAGACATGCAATTTGTACTAGAGAGATTGAGAAAATCAAATATACAGACCACACACCTTAAGTTTCCTATTTACCTCAAAGGAAAACAAAAGGCAAGTTCAAAATTAAAAACAAGAAACCAACTCAGAGTGGATTTTAAATTTGCCAGATTATTACATAATGTCCACTGACTGAGACTGGCTCACATGTAACACAATACTTTTATTTGGAAGGAGGAGACAGGAAGAGCCTCCTGATCACCCTAGTTTTCTTCCTACATGAGACAAAGCTAGAGTCACCTGCGGTTTGTGTAGATAAAAGATGTGGAACATTGTTGAAACTGAGATACAGTTTTATGGAATTCATAAAATGTACACTGTAAGGACAGCATTTCCATCTTCTCCTTCTTAACTACTAATGACGAACGGTAGGAAATTTTCTTTTGCTGGTTCCCATTGACTAGTATCCTTAAGAGCATTTTCTCAGATATTTTCTATCCATTTCGCTATCTTCCTTTGGGGATGAGTAAGAACATGTTGAAATCTTGGATATATTTTTTGTTGTCATTGGACCTTGACTTTTCTTCAGTTGTTTTACTGTAATGCTTCTATATTCTAGGTATGAACTATCATCATTACTATTTTTGCACCGCAAATATCTTCTTTAACTAATTGGCTTGTTATTTTATTTATAACAGTGCTTTCTTATTGAAAAAACACTCTCATTTCAATACTATCACTTCTCATATATATTCATATGTAATACACGTGTGTTCTGATTAAAATAATCTACTTATTCTTCCACAGAAGAATTTGAATGACTACACAAATAGAAATAAACAAATAAGTATATGTAAATATACATATATTTAGATATGTTTGTGTGCAATATTTAGATATAGATTGAAACTAATCAGTTAAGTTAATTTTGTCGAATAGTATAGATTTGTATATCAAGTGATGGTAGAACATATTTTCCCCTGGTCTCATTTATAACATGTGACATCATAGTTATATACATCAATATATGCCAGTATATTTGAATTCTCAAAGCTTTACTATAGTGAGAAAAGTTCACTAAATACATGATGAAACATTGAAATTATAGAAAGCAATCATTTTATTAAATTATTTGTAAGATATGATGCGGATTTCCATCCTCGTTATTGCCAGACTCAAGAATATCACCACATATGACTGGTTTATATTCCTACAATAAAAAAAAACACGATAAATCTGAAGAATTCAACATAGTAAAATGTATTTATTTTGTGCTGGTTCTATGTAACAAAGATACTGAGCAGCGACCCATCATGTCAAAACAAAAACAAAAAAACAAACAAAAAAATCCAGACCCAAATAGAAATATTTTCAATTAAAAAAAACCTAAAGAGATAAAAAAAAATCAACTTAAAGTATAGCTAAAATTGATATTATATATACATCTCCATGATTGCTTTGTTAATTCAAACCTATGGCACACAAAAGCTGAAGAAACGTCAATACAACTTAAAGCAGCTTATGAAAATGGTTTGATTTGGGGCAACTGTAAGTGTAGTTTTAAATAAGCTTTCCTGTTTCTGACAAATGACTCAAACAGAACTCTTTATATGTCATTTTCCTTAACTGCACTCTTATGTGTTGCTGGGTTTAAGAATACTTCCCATCAAGGCTGAGCCAATTTCAGAGGACTGCTGTTTAAAGGCTTTTCCTTCTTGCAGACACAAAGGGGTAACTGCCGGAGAAGTTTTTGTAGGGTTTTTGTAGGGATCGATTGAGTTTTCTTTATCTTCCATCAAGGCTTTCTACTAGGTGTGTTGGGGTGCTTCAGTTCTTGGAGAAGTTGCAGAAGCTCTTGCCATTTCTTCTCAGGTTCCAACTGATTAAGCACTGGAAGGATTTAAGCATGATATAGCAACTGTTGTGATGGAATGATTAGTAGGAACAAAGGGTTTTACAGAACAATTTGTTGGTTTTGCTTCAGTTTCAAACTTTCATTTGGAGAGCATTAGCTGGTTACTATGGGTCATTGCAATGCTGACTTTAACTTTTTTTTAAACAAAGTTTTATTTATTTATTATTTAATGTATACGAGTGCTCTGTCTACATGTACAGCTGCATGCTACAAGAGGATATCAGCTGACCTTATAGATGGCTGTGATTCACCACGTGGTCTCTGGGAATTGTACTCAAGACCTCTGGAAGGGCAGCTAGTGCTCTTACCTGCTAAGGCATCTGTTAAGCCCCCTGACTTTGATTTTTATCAACAGATTTTTCAATTTTTTTATGCTTAACTAAATTAAGTGTTGCTTTAAATTTTTTATTGTATAAACTGTATTATATGACAAGGTCACAAATGAATAAAAGCATTACAAACCAAAATTAAGCAAGATTGAACTCTGTAAAATTCAGTAGAGTCATGGGCATCTGGATTGAAACACACATATCAAAACCTTAGAAGCTTACAACTACCTGTAAGAGAAAATATGCAGTGTTTCTTTTGTGGTCTAAGTTATCTCATTCGGAATGATTGTTTCTAATTTCATGTATTTATCTGAAATTTCATTTTTCTCAACAGTTGAATAATATTCCACTGTAAAAATTTACATTATTTTTACTATATATTCATCAGTCAATGAACGTCTAGGATGTTTGCAATGTTTGGGTGTTATGAATAGAGAAGCAATGAACTTGTGAAGCAAAAGCTGTGATGTTTCACATCTTATTTTACATTTTCAGTATCTAAAATACTTTATGCAGTCACCTACAATCAACACCAAAATACCCATAGCAAATTTAGAACTAGAAAAACAATTAGCTTTATATTCCATTTTATATTTAGCATCTTAAAACGATCAACACATTTCACATTTTCTTCCAGAGGACACAAAGAAAACAAATTATACTCAATATTCTTGATCAAAGAATACATTTCTATAAGAAAATGATCTTCAAGAAGCCAATATCTCCATTTCTATAAATATAGGGCAGAAAAGAAATGATAGAGGCACATGAGTATTTATGCTGCTAGAAATTTCACCACTATGTGTCTACTTTTAACCCCTTTGCAGGCACATAAACTCAATGCACTTGTCAGCAAAAGATCATCTGATACTCATTATTGAACGCAACTTCAAGATTGATTATAAATTGACATAGATGACAAGTTTTAAAGATTATTCTGCAAAGACCCTTGAGAAATAAGATTAAACTACCACATATACATATAAAATGTGATCTTAGTCAACACTTTCTCCTTGATGGCAAGGTAGCATGGTGAATGAAGTCATGTAGAGAAACAAATCCCACTGACGTATGGATCATATGTGCATATTGTTGTTTCTATATGAGCGTGTCTGGGGTAGTTGTGTGGTGGCTGTATCCAGAAGTGTTGGATTTCCCTTGAAGAGTGGATTTAATTATGATGGAACATGGTTAAACTTAGTGTTCCTGTATATAGCTCTCATAGAAGTGTGGAGCTGTATTTGTACATGTTTGAGTATAACTTATGTCAGTGTGGCTCTTTTAAATGTGTTACCTAGAAATTCCTTTTTCCTAACACATTTTAAAGCTAGTCTACAGTTTTTTCAGTTGAAAGTTTAAATAGTTAATGAAACTTTAACTTGGTCATAAAAATTATAAACAATTCTTTGAAATTGTGTGTTTATGCGTGTGTGTGTGTGCACATGTGTGAATTTCTTCTCTCACTAACTTTAATCCAAAACCTAGGAAGAAGGGCAATCTTAAAGATGTAGTATTTAAAATAAGTTTAAGGTATGACAGTACATACAACTAGCAATTCTGCTTTCTTAAGAAAAGCAGCATGATGGGATATAATGGCAAACATGTCTAACTTTATTAAAAATTTAAAGTTGCAATTATTTTTATTCATATTTCTATGAGAATATTAGATGATTAGCAGTTTATACTTTAATTTCTGAAAGAATGAAATATTAATAATTCAATATCAAACTTCTTATATTGAGAAATATACAGAGAAGAAAGGTTCATTTTACTATCCATAGATTTACTAAAATATTTTCTAAACTGGGAACATGGGCTTCTACCCTTTGTGACTGCTAGGAGAAGGGAGTGAATGTAATTGTAAGCCTGTTCAAAAGGCAAACCACTTCCCATATCATATGAAACTCAATGAATTTGGAAATTGGGTTGAAGAAGAAAAGAAACTGTCAAAATAATGCTGCCCTGTTTTAGTTTCCATATTCAGCACAAAATGGGTCTCTGAAAATTTCAGATATATTTTCTAAATGTTATGATATAAATTGTTTCTTTATTTGCATGAGTACAAGGGCTCTGTTGGGAGCTATTAAGACAACACAATTGTCCTGATCTCTGAGTTGGGCCTCTCCCCACCCCCCAGAAGAAAAGAGGGTCAAAAGCGGGTCACCGACAACGCACCGCTCTGAGAACAACCATAGAATGTTCTAGCCCTAAGTCAGTGCCCGATGTCCTGACCACAAGATGTACCCTGATACCACCAAGTTCCTGCTTCCCCGTTGTTTTAGTCAGGGTTTCTATTCCTGCACAAACATCATGACCAAGAAGCAAGTTGGGGAGGAAAGGGTTTATTCGCCTTACACTTCCATACTGCTGTTCATCACCAAAGGAAGTCAGGACTGGAACTCAAGCAGGTCAGAAAGCAGGAGCTGATGCAGAGGCCATGGAGGGATGTTCTTTACTGGCTTGCCTCCCTTGGCTTGCTCAGCCTACTCTCTTATAGAACCCAAGACTACCAGCCCAGGGATGGTCCCACCCACAAGGGGCCTTTCCCCCTTGATCACTAATTGAGGAAATGCCTTACAGTTGGATCTCATGGAGGCATTTCCTCAACTGAAGCTCCTTTCTCTGTGATAACTCCAGCTGTGTCAAGTTGACACACAAAACCAGCCAGTACACCCGTGTAGTTGCCAAAAGAAAAATTTCTGCTGCCCCATTCCTCCTGCTGAGAAGTACTTCCCCTTTTGCTTGTGCATTTAAGTCTTGAGCCTTGCTGAATACAGTGACACCTTGATGCTAATCAGACTGCTGCTGTTTGTTTTTGCACTTGGTGTTTGTCTCTCCCTCCCCCCATTTGGTTCTTAGAAGAAGGTCCCCTCGAGACTCTTGAATAACTGGACTTGCTGGACGGGTCAGAGCTCTGTCTTTCTCCCCCAACTATGCCCATACCCAGAGGTAGGTTGACTCTCAGGCACTCAGACACACCTAAGATCTCAGAAAGTCAGAATCATAGTATCACAGGATAATAGAGCCAGCAGGATCCCCAGGAGTTATGAAACAACCAGGATCACAGGATCACAGGCTCATAGGAGAGACAGGCTCCAGTCAGAGACAGCAAGGCCAGTTAGTATCAGAGAAAACAAGATGGTGAGAGGCAGGCACATGAACATCAGAACAGAAACCAGTGCTACCACAACATCAGAACTCAGTTCTCCCACCACAGCAATAACAACAAAAATAATAGGAAGCCCACATACACATGGAAGCTGAACAGTTTTCTTTTCAATGATAATTGGTCAGGAAAGAAATAAAGAAAGAAAATAAGGATTTTATAGGATTTAATGAAAATGAAGGCATAATATACCCAAACTTATAAAAGCAGTGCTAAGAGGAAAATTCATAGCTCTGAGTGGCTCCATAAAAAATCTAAAGATTATACACTAACAGATTAATGGCACATATGAAAGCTTTAGAACAAAAAGAAGCACATCTACCCAAGAGGAATAGATGGCAGGAAACAATCAAACTCAGGGTTGAAATCAACCAAGTAGAAACAAAGAGAACTATATAAAGAATCAACAAAACTAGGAGCTGATTCTTTGAAAAAATCAACAAGATAGATAAACCCTTAGTCAAACTACCTAGAGGGTACAGAGACAGTATACAAATTAACAAATTCAGAAATTAAGAAGGGAGATATAAGATCAGAAGAGAGCAAAGTAAAAAATAAAATCATCAGATTCTAGTACAAAAGCTTATACTCAACAAAACTAGGAAAATCTAGATGAAATAGATGATTTTCTAGAATGATACCAGATACCATTAAGCAGTCCCATAACCCCTAAGAAAATAGAAGCATGCATTAAAAATCTCCCAACCAAAAAAAAAAAAAAAAAAAAAAGCTCAGGTCCAGATGGTTTTAGTGCAGAATTCTATAACACCTTCAAAGAAAACCTAATACCAATACTTCTTAAACTATTTCACAAAATAGAAACCGAAGTATCACTACCCAGTTTATTCTATGAAGCCACTATTATGTTGAACCACACAAAGACCCAACAAAGAAAGAGAATTTCAGATCAAGTTCTCTTATGGATATCAATGCAAACTGAATTCAAGAACACATCAAAATGATAATTCACCAAATAGGCTTCATCCTAGGGAAGCAGGGGTAGTTCAATATAAGGAAATCATTCATCAATGCAATACACTATATAAACAAATTCAAAGAAAGAAAAACACATGATCATCTCATTAGATGTTGAAAAAGCCTTTGACAAAACATAATACCACTTCTTGTTAAAAGTCTTGAAAAGTACAGAAATTCAAGGTTCATACCTAAACAAAATAAAAGCAATATACAGCAAACCAATACCAACAGCAAACCAATAGCCAACATCAAACTAAATGGAGAGAAATTTGAAGGAATCTCTGTTGTGGATGGGCCTGGTTCTGTTCTTATGAACAAATCTTCAAATGAATAAAGGAGCCAATCACTGGGCAAGTAGGAGGGAATTTAGGGTTGGACTAAGGAAGAGAGGAAGCACGAGAGTTAGGTCTTAGGTCCTTTTTTTGGAATGGGATAGCATAATGGCAAGATGTAGCTGTTAGTGTTTCCTGGTATCATGGCAGATCTGTCAGTATTTGCTACTGAAGTAATCAGATTTAATAGGGCTTACAAGATAAGGTCTCAGTTGTTGCAGTCAGAGATTGAGTTACCATTGTTTCTGAAGTAACTCTGTGATGATTTCCTTCCAGCAGCAGTTCAACTGTGTTCAAGAGAGAAAAGTACAGCAGCAAAGTATAGGTTTGCCAGATCTGCACCACAAAGGCCATAGGGGATTTGAGGCACAGGGTTGGCATGGTAATGAAATGCTAGTGGTAACCTAGCAAGCTGGGTAGAGAGGTTGTGGAGTTCTGAGTCGGTCTCTCCATGAGATACAAAAAGGTCGGCCATTGTCTCCAGTACATGGCTAGGCAGATCCATGGGGGCTGAGAGTTGCTGGTAAATGCACAAGAATGAGCTGATTTTTTTTTAAAAAAAAAGTATTTCCAAAGCTCAAGAATGAGCTGATTTTTTAAACATATTTCCTGCAACAAATTTCACTAAAATCAGGAATAAGACAAGGCTTCCTGCTCTCGCCCTAGCTATTCAATAAAGTGGTTAAAGTTCTAGCCAGCACAATTAGGCAACAAAAGGAGATTAAAGGGATACAAATTGGAAAGGAGAAAGTCAAGATATCACTATTTGTGGAAGATGTCATAGTATAAATAAGCGAAACCAAAAAATCTAACAGAGAACTCCTACAGCTCTAAACAACTTTCAGCAGAGGCAGGATATAAAATGAACTCTAACCAGTAGCCTTCTTCTACTCAGAAGAATAAATGGTCTGAGAAAGAAATTAGGGAAATGACACCCGTCACAATAGTCACAAATCATATAAAATATCTAGGTGTTACTGTAACCAAGCAAGTGAAAGATCTATATGACAAGAACTTCAAGTCTCTGAAGGAAGAAATTGAAGATCTCAGAAGGTGGAAAGATTGCCCATGTTCATGGATTGTCAGGATTACCATAGTAAAAATGGCCATCTTACTAAAACCAGTGTACAGATTTAATGCAATCCCCATCAGAATTCCAATTCAATTCTTCACAGAGATTTTTTAAAAAAGCAATTCTGAATTCATCTGGAATTACAAAAAAAAAAAAAAAAAAAAATCCAGGATTGGGAAAATCACTCTTAACAATAAAAGAACTGCTGCAGGAATCACTATCCCTAACCTCAAGCTGTACTACAGAGCAATAGTGATAAAATCTGCATGGTATCAGTACAGTGACAGGCAGGTAGATTAATGGAATAAAATTGAAGACCAGAAATAAACCCACACACTTCATCTTTGACAAAGAAACTGAAACCATCCAGTGTAAAAAAGACAGTATTTTCAACAAATGGTACTGGTTTAACTGTGGGTCAGCATGTAGAATAATGCAAACTGATCCATTCTCCCCCTCCCCCTTTTTTAATTAGATATTTTCTTTACTTACATTTCAAATGTTATTCACTTTCCTGGTTTCCCCTCCAAAAAAACCCCTATCCCATCCCTCCTCCCCCTGCTTAGCAACCCACCACTCCTGCTTCCCTGTCCTGGCATTCTCCTACACTATGGCATCAAGCCTTCTCAGGACCAAGGGCCTCTCCTCCTATTGATGTCCAACAAGGTCATCCTCTACTATGTATGCAGCTGGAGCATTGGGTCCCTCCATGTGTACTCTTTGGATGATGGTTTAGTCCCTGGGATCTCTGAGGGTACTGTTTGGATCACGTTGTTTTTCCTAAGGGGCTAAAAGCTCCTTTAGCTCTTTTGGTTCTTTCTCTAGCTCCTCCTTTGTGGAGTTGAGAGAAAGCCAACCATCAAATGGTTGCCTGAGACCATCCACTTCTGTATTTGTCAGGCACTGCTGGAGCCTCTCAGGAGACAGCTATATCAGGCTCCTGTCAGCAAGCACTGGTTGACACAATAGTGTCTGGGTTTGGTGACTGTATGTGGAATGGATCCCCTGGTTCAGGATCTTTCAGTAACTTCTCCAAACTTTGTCTCTGTATTTCCTCCCATGAGTATTTTGTTCCCCCTTCTAATAAGGACATGGGTATCCATACTTTGGTCTTCCTTCTTCTTGAGCTTCATTTGGTCTGAGAATTGTATCTTGGGTATTCCAAGCTTCTGGGCTAATATCTACTTATCAGTGAGTGGATATGTGTGTTCTTTTGTGTGCTTTTGGGTTTCCTCACTCAGAATGATATTTTTTAGTTCCATCCATTTGCCTAAAAACTTCTTGAATTCATTTTTTTTAATAGCTGAGTAGATTGCCGTTGTGCAACATCCTTAGTCATCAGGAAAATGCAAATCAAAACAACTCTAAGATTCCACCTCACACAAGTCAGAATGGCTAAGATCAAAAACTCTGGTGACAGCAGATGCTGGTGAGGATGCTGAGAAAGGGGAACACTCCTCCACTACTGGTGGAATTGCAAACTGGTACAACCACTCTGGAAATCAGTTTGGTGGTTCCTCAGAAAATTGGACATTGTGGTACCAGAGGACCCAGCTATACCATTCCCGAGCATATACCCAGAAGATGTCCCAACATGTAATAAGGACACATGCTCCACTATGTTCATAGCAGACTTATTTATAATAGCCAGAAGCTTGAAAGAACTCAGATGTCCCTCAGCAGAAGAATGGATACAGAAAATGTGATACATTTACACAATGGAATTGATCCATTCTTATGTCCAAGTGGAACAAAGCTCTGGTCCAAGTGGAACAAGGTCCTTCACATAAAACCAGATATGCTGAATCTAATAGAAGAGAAAGTGGGAAAGAACCTTGAACACACTGGGAGAGGGGAAATTTTCCTGAATAGAACACAAGTGGCTTATGCTCTATAATCAAGAATTGACAAATGAGACCTCATAAATTGCAAAGCTTCTTTAAGGCAAAGGACACTGTCAATAGGACAAAACAACAACCCACAGACTGGGATAATATCTTTCCCAACTCTACTTCTGATAGAGCTTTAATGTCCAAAATATACAAAGAACTCAAGAAGTTAGATTCCAGAGATCGAAATAATCCTACTTAAAATGGGGTAAGGAGCTAAGCAAGAATTGTCAACTATGCCGGTGCCTGGCAAACACAAAAGTGGATGCTCACAGTCAGCTATTGGATGGAACACAGGACCCCCAATGGAGGAGCTAGAGAAAGTACCCAAGGAGCTAAAGGGGTCTGCAGTCTTGTAGGTGGAACCACAATATGAACTAACCAGTACCCCCAGAGCTCATGTCTCTAGCTGCATATGTAGCAGAAGATGGCCTAGTTGGCCATCATTGGGAAGAGAGGCCCCTTGGTCTTGCAAACTTTATATGCCTCAGTACAGGGGAACACCAGGACCAAGAAGTGGGAGTGGGTGTGTAGGGGAGTGTGGGGGGGACGGTATGGGGGACTTTTGGGATAGCATTTGAAATGTCAATGAAGAAAATACCTAATAAAAATATATAATTAAAAAAAAGAATATTGAATGTACAAGAACCACTTAAAAATGTTCAACATATTTATTAATCAGGGAAATTCAAATCAAAGCAACAACCCTGAGATTCCACCTCAGACCATTCGGAATGGCTAAGATCAGTAAATCATGTGACAACAGATGCTAGAGAGGATGTGGAGAAAGAGGAACACTCCTCTATTGCTGGTAGTGCAGCAAGCTGATAAAACCATTTTTGAAATCAATCTGGAGGTTACTCACAAAATTGGAAATCCCTTTACCTGAAAGCCCAGCTATACCACTCCTGGGTATATACCCAAAATATGCTTCAACATATAACAAGAACACATACTCTACTATGTTTTTGGCAGTCTTATTTAAAATACTCAGAAGTTGAAAACAACCCAGATGTCCCTCCACAAAAGAATGGATACAGAAAATGTGGTACTTTTATACAATGGAGTACTACTCAGCTATCAAAAACAATGACTTCGTGAAATTCACAAGCAAATGGATGGTACTAGAAAATATTGTGCTGAGTGAGATAACCCAGACACAAAAGAACTCACATGGTATGTACTCACTGTTAAGTGGATATTAGCCCCAAAGATCAGAATACCCATGATCCAACCCACAAATTATATGGAGCTTAAGAAGAAGGAACACCAAAGTGCAGATGCTTCAATCCTACTTAGAAGGGGGAACAAAATAATTGCAGGAAGCAGAGGCAGTGAGGGACCTGGCAGGGAGAGAGGAGGGAAAAATGGGCTCAGGAACAGATATTGGAAGAGACAGGAGAGAAATACAAAGGGTCAGTATACAAGTAGCAGTGGGGGATTGGGAACTGGGGGTAGCCACTAGAAACTTCCAGACTCCGGGGAAGTGAGAGGCTCTCGGAACCAATAGAGGCGACTTTAGCTGAAATACCCAACAAAAGGTAGATACAACCTGTAGAGACCACATCCAATAGAGAGGCATGGCCCCCAGTTGAGTGATGTGCTCATCCACACATCTCAAAATTTTAAACCCAGAAATGATCCTGTCAAAATGAAAGAGAGACAAATAATGGAACAGAGACTGAAGGATAGACCATACAAAGACCTACCTACCTAGGGATCCATCTCATCTATAGCCACAAAACTCTCACTCTACTGCTAATGTGAAGAAGTGCTTGCTGACAGGAGCCTGACGTGACTGTTCCCTGAGCGGTCCTACTAGCACCTAACTAGCAGATGCAGATACTTACCACTAACTATAGGACTGAGCCCAGGAACCCCAATAGAAGAGATAGAGGAAGGACTGAAGGAGCTGAAGGATATTGCAATCCCATAAGAATAACAATATCAAATAACCTGATATTGTTATCTCACTATATATATATATATATATATATATATATATATATATATATATATTCAGAGGGATGCCATATCTGGCCTCACTGGGACAGGACATTTCCGATCCTGTTGAGACTTCACAAGGGTTGGAGGATACCAGAGGTGGGGTGCACTCTCAGAGGCAAAGAGGAGAGGGAGAAAAATCTATATGAGGGGGGACTTGTAGGTGACACAGTATTTGGAATGGAAAGAAAGGAAGGATGTTTTCTAAGTTGTCTGCTATTAGTTGACATTACATTTAACCACACAGGGTCTCTGCCTTTCACAGAATTCCTTGAGTTTTGGAACGTAGTATTATCTTGGGAAAAGCATCTCATACTATAATTGTCACCATTACCATTGTCTAAATAGCAATTTATGTATTTGTTTGTTTACTTAAGATTTGTCTTCACATATAAGCACAGGATACATGACTGAGAATAAATTATAGGTCATTGAGTACAGTGGTATATACTTCTAATACATTTGCAAGATAGATGAAAAATTAATGATTGTAAGTCTAGTTTGGATTATAGATTGCCTTCTAGGCTAGTCTTAGTTACAAACTGAGATTCTATCTCAACAACAACAGCAATAATAATAACAACAACAATAGAAGCAGCATCCCATCCCCTAAAATATACCTGCTAAGTATAGGTCAAATTTCAGTAATTATGATATCACTTCATGCCAGGTGTTATTGTCATCTAACTTGCCAGTGAGTAGGTAAACAGCCTAATACTAAAACATTATTTTAATAATATGTATTTGTGAGACAATCTTGGTACAAAGTGTGCTAAACTACAATTCTAGATGTTGAAATGAAGATGAACAGCATTAGAAGTGGCTTTATTAGGAAAATTTGCTTGGCTACAAGAGTGAAGAAAAAATCTAGAAAAGGAATGGAGTCAAGGAAGAAAAGAGGATAAACTTTGATACATTACTTATTTCTTTACCATTAAAAAATAGAATGCTATAATTTTTCAGATCATGAGGATCACATCTTCCAGATAACATGAGTGCACACACTCTATCCTAAGTAGTTTCCCTGGAAAAGACAATATATATATATATATATATATATATATATATATATATATATATATATATATATATATATAGTGAGAATGCTCAAAAGTACCCAGTAGTCTTCAAGTCTGCAATGCTTTGCTAGAGATAGCCACCATGTTTTGCTTTAGAGTCTTTGAACTTATTACTTCTAAAAAAAAATCATACATTTTGCCCAATACAGCCCCACTCCTGTCTTAACACACAACTTTCTGGTATTTGAAGCAAATTAATTACAAAACGTAAGTCAGAAGTGTAATTGAAGATCTTTGATACATAAAGTCCTGTCCTACTGATGCCAACTTCTTCCCAACTAGTTTCTTTCTTGTTTTCATGTGGTGTGTGTGTGTGTGTGTTTCTGTCTGTCTGTTGTCTGTCTCTGTCTCTCTGTCTGTGTCTGTGTGTCTGTGTGTGTGCACACAAACAAACATGTGCAGAAAGCTTTGGGTCTGAAAGTACACTAGTCTATGGACATAAGTATAAATACTTAGAAGGCAGCTTGATTGTGGCTTCCCACCTAAGGCCTGTGATCTTCCCAGCTTTGAGCTTTGTGAGAGGCATTTATATCTACTTTTGAAAGCAAGCCTTAAATCTCATCAGAAAGTAGTTAAGTATCTTTAAAATATGCATGACACTATTGCTCCAGCCCTAATGTACTGCTGAGCAGTTCTTAATACAGAATTCAGGACCCACAGCTAGGTAAAATAATCAATTTATATTTGCCAATTACTTCCCCTATATAGTTCCTTCTGGAACTATAGACACTAACTAGCAAGGAGTAAGCGCCAAACTGAGTTCCAGTTTGATTTCTTTGTTTCCTATGTCCATATTGAGTATCTTTTGAAATATGGTCTTATAGTCTATTCTTTTGAGTTATCAAGGGCAATAATCTGAACTGGGTTTTTAAACAATTTTTATTAGATATTTTCTTCATTTACAATTCAAATGCTATCCCGAAAGTCCCCTGTGGCCTCCCTTCCCCCAGCCTGGAACCTGCCTGCTCAAGGGTGGAGCTACCAGCTCATTCGTCCTGCCACGCCCACTGCTGGAACCTGCCTCTGCTGCCTGGAGTCACACACGTGTTCGTCCTGCTACTGGACCCTGAGTTACTTGGCGGGAAATTGGGTTCCCTCCCCCTTCCTTTATAAACTGAGTGTCTGGAAATATTAAATTGAGTCTTGATCAGGATGTTGTCTTGACTCCATTGTTTCTTCCGCCCCGACTAGTTTCCTCTCTTTTCAGCCTGAACTGCCATTCTCAGTGAACCGTTCGTGTTGTGGACCGCGGGCGGGCCGCAACAGTTGGCGCCAGAACTGGGACCTGAAGAATGGCAGAGGGATGTTAAGAGAAACGACTGCTGTGTGGAGCTCCACAAGAAAGGAAAGAATCTTCGTATCGGAGGAGCATCGGAGCAACGGACAGGTACACATGCTAGCGCTAGCCTAAAAAATTTCAGTTTTGTAAAGTGTTGCTGAGGATGCGGTAGGATACGAACAAGTTTGAAGCAGTGCTGACCCAACACTGTTTCTGCTTGGGGTCAGCAATTTCGTTAATCGGAACTAGATACGGAGACAGGCGGTGTGCCGCAGTTTTTTAGAAAACTGCTTAGGTGGAAGAAAGAAGGGTTCAAAGTCAGAAATTTTTTAGATAAGATAGATAGCTGTTGTCCATGGTTCAAAGAAGAAGAAACGATAGATTGTGGAACCTGAGAGAAAGTTGGTGAGGCCCTGAAGCAAGTTAAAGTTTGAGATTAAGCTTCAGAGGCTGAGTCTCTTAAGATATTTCTAGTTTAGATAATGATTAATGTGGTTCCTATCCTAAATAGTAAAATTTAAGATAAGATATAAAGCAATGCCTCTTTATTAAAGCGTTAAAGCTTGCTTTAATAGGTATTCATAGGTATTAATTGATATCCAAACTTCGTAATATGATAGTAATGCTTCTAATATTGATTTTAAAGGTGATAAATTGTTTTAAACATAGGTTTTGCTTTCCCAAAGTTGTAGATATTATCCTAACCTTGCACAAAAACTTAAAAATTATGGTTAAAACTGCCATTGTTCCATTGACTGCAGCTTGCAGTTTGATTGCAAATTTAAGATTAATGCTCAAATTAAAAAGTATTTTACCTTTGAGTCAATACAGGGCTCTGGGCAGTCCCAGAGCGGCTTGTGGCCCTTTCTTTTGTTTTGCAAACAATGCCTAAAAAAGTTTTTCCCTGTGTTCAAGAAAATTTCTTTTTAACAGTGTTACAGATCTATTCAGATGTTTAAAATAATGCTTAAATTCAAAGATTTTTGCTTCTAGTAAACTGGTAATCACTAGAAAATTTTGCCTCTATGTATGGCTAATATAGCTTTACATTATGTAAGAAAAATGTTTATTGTTTCTGCTTCTTTACAAGAAGCCAAAAGTTTTAATCTTTCAGTATATATTGTTTCCTAAGTGGAAAGTATTTTATTAACTAATGCTTCTCAAGGGAAGTTTACCTTAAATCCTTGCTCTCACCCAAAAGATTCAGAGACAGTATCCTTTTGTTATTTGGTGTTTTGGTTTGCTGCAAGGGGTTTTGCAGGAAATAAAGAAAGCTTTTATAATTGTTGTTAATTGGTAATTAAAAATTAGTTGTGCCCAAGACAATTCTTTGGCCAGAAAAAACATTATTGTAAAGTCATTTTTCTCATCCTCCCAGCCACGTGGGCCCAACTAGCTGCTGTGGGGCGGAGTCTTAAGACACACAGTTGCCCCTATTCCAGCACAAATAATCTAGTTGTGTGCTGTAGATGGTGTTTTAAAATGCTGAACAATCAAACCTTAATTTATATATTAATAGTCAATGCTATATCTCTGAGCTCATAATTACTTAAAATTGTTCGTCCCTCAGATACTACTAATTCTCAAATTTACAATTGCTTATACATATTTCTAGTTAATAAATAAATAAATTATGCACGTGTGACTCTTAATAACTTTTCTAGCCTTCTAGTTACAACCGTTCCTTAAGAAAAATAATTAAAAGTGCAATCAGTCACTGCCCCTTTACAGCCAAATATTTAAAATGTTTTGTCCAAAAGGTTATTAATTCAAAAGGTTAGATATTGTAAAATTTTAAACTTTAGCCTCTTAAAAGACAAAAGTGAGAAATTGTATCCCCATATATACTATTTAGTGCATTTCCATGCACACTATTTAAATCATACCTTTATTTTCAAAATTTGAGATTAAAATGTCAAATTTAATAAATGCTTTTTAGTATCTTAAAAGGATCTACTTATTGGCTTATAAATTGATCCTAAAACAGCTACCTTATTAGAAAAGGGAAAGACAGGTTCTCTCCACAGAACTCTACAAAAGCATATTAGTAATTCGTGTGCTGAGCTGACAGGTAAGTTAACTCAGTGTCCTGATTAAAAGGACTAAAAGATTAAATTCATGTTTTAGATCCATCCTTGCTTGTCATTTTTCCAGTTTAGACTAGCTTCTAGCCTTTTAACTTTATGGCAATAGTACATCAGAGACTGTATATTCAGACTTAGTAAAATTAGTCATTTAATAGAGTCATAATGATTTTTCACTCTTCTTCAGTGTGACCAGCCATTCTAACTCAATCTTAGACTGGTCTAATATTCAGTTCAATTATTAGAGATTCCTATATTCTAAATTACCTAGCAAAGTTAATTCAGAGCGTTTCCCCCAAGGTCACCAAAGGCTCATCTTGCCTTTACCTTATTTGTCCTAAACTTTTTGCAAACTGACATTAAAGGTCAGTCTGCAGCGGAACGCCACTGGCACCCAGTTACTTCTAATTCTTATGCATTGGTAAAATGGAAGGACGCCCTGACTAATAAATGGAAGGGTCCAGATCCAGTTCTAATCTGTGGAAGAGGCTCGGTTTGTGTTTTTTCACGAGATGAAGATGAAGCATGGTGGCTACCAGAGAGATTAATTCGTCAGGTAAACACAGATTCTGTCTCTCCTCGTAAGTATCATTCTAAAGACTAAAATTCCTCTTGAGCTGGGAGTGGAAGCTCTCAAAAAACACTGTTTCCTCTGAGCCAATTCCCCTACAAGAGGCCGGAGATTAACTTTAGCTTTACAATTTGCATCTAAATAAAGTACCTTGACTTCTCCAAACAGAAAATTTACATTGCTACACTCTCATTGTTTAGTATTCTTTCTTCTCTCAAGCAGGTCAATTTACATTCTCCAGTTCTCTGCCCCGCCCCTATGAGCAAACAGGTGGTTCTGCTAATCTCCCTTCCAGGGACATCCCAGCATGTGGCTTTTCAGTCAAGAGAAGATTTAGATTTACCAGGAGAGCTAGGGAAGTAGAAATTTCATATATATTTACAAAGATTAGTTCTTATTTTGATAGATATAGGCTTAGTCCCTTAGCTAGCCTCTGGCTTTTCACCCTTGCTGTTACTGCAAGGTGTCCTTAGTTCCTCAGGCTACTGGGAATAACAGAGATGAAGAGGAAAGACTTTCAGCTCCTATTTTAACCAAAATTAATGGTGTTAATACTGACATAATTCTTGTCTAGGCCTTGCTAAATCTGAGGTTGACAAGTCTCATATAGAGACCTCGCAATAACTCAGAATTGCGATACTGATTCATAATCTTATGAATACGGTATGGGTACCGCTTGGCGCAGGAGATTACTGCGGAGGGAAGGTCCAGTTTGACCGTTTCTGAGTTCCCTGTGCGACACACCTGATTTGACGGAGGTTGGTATCCGATTCCAGCTAAAAACCAAAAATACTTAAGGCTCTGCCTCCCCTCCCCAAAAGATACCAAGAGCCACAGATGTGAGTCGTTACAATGCTCACGGGAGGAATCAGGCTAATGTCCACCCAAGTCAAGGTTAAAGGCCCACTCATCTACGGATGAGAAAATCATTTGATCACCTCTGTTAAGCATTGCCTATTTAAACTTAATTAATAGGGGGGAGAGAGATTGGAGACCTTGCTGTCGTAAGGGCAAGCCCTTCACTGCCTCCCACCCAAAAAATAAAAAAGCCAATTGGCCTTGTACTAGGAGCCAGCCAGTCTTAACCCCTTCTCCCTGGCCCCCTGCCTTTCACCCAAAATTGTGGATAATTATCAGTTCAGTGTTATTCTAAAATTGTTTAGTTAAACTCAGCCAGGGTTCCAACGCCCTACTTAAAAGGCAAACAGGTAGCTACCTATTCAGCACTAATTAGCATTATAAAGTCAGAGCCTACAGCCCAGTGCTGCTATTCAGTCAGTGCTTTTAAGACAGTCTCAGCCAGATACAGTTTTTTTTCTTTAGCCCTAGGAACTCAGGCAGAACTATTGAACATAGATAATTTTTCTGCCACAGGCCACCCCCTTTTTATTTTTGTTTTGTTATCTAATGGGGGGAAATGTGGCCTCCCTTCCCCCAGCCTGGAACCTGCCTGCTCAAGGGTGGAGCTACCGGCTCATTCGTCCTGCCACGCCCACTGCTGGAACCTGCCTCTGCTGCCTGGAGTCACACACGTGTTCGTCCTGCTACTGGACCCTGAGTTACTTGGCGGGAAATTGGGTTCCCTCCCCCTTCCTTTATAAACTGAGTGTCTGGAAATATTAAATTGAGTCTTGATCAGGATGTTGTCTTGACTCCATTGTTTCTTCCGCCCCGACTAGTTTCCTCTCTTTTCAGCCTGAACTGCCATTCTCAGTGAACCGTTCGTGTTGTGGACCGCGGGCGGGCCACAACAGTCCCCTATACCCTCCCCCTGCCCTGCTCCCTAGCCTACCCATTCGTGCTTCCTGGCCTTGGCGTTCCCCTGTACTGAGGCATATAATCTTTGCAAGACCAAGGGCCTCTCCTCCCAATGATAGCTGACTAGGCTATCCTCTGCTACATATGCAGCTAGAGACAGGAGCTCAGGGGGTACTGGTTAGTTCATATTGCTTGAACTGTTTTTGGACAGTGTCAACACTATCCAGTAACTCATACTTTCCACTCATGGTAATAATATTTAAACAAATGAAAAGAATACAAATGTGAGAGGGAGACATATTGAGTATTGTTTGGGATAAGTGAGAAGGAAGTAGTGGAAAAGTGTATGATCGAGACACATAACATACATGTGTGAAATTGTGTGTGAAAATTGTCATAGAATAATGGGCATTCAAATAAAAAACTGTATGGCTTCTTGAGCAATATTACCCAACCATTCAAGATATTTCCATTTAGAATCTTTAAAATCATTATATTTTCTAATTATAAAGATATAGATTTTTATAAAATGTTTATGCATTATTATTTTGTTAATTCTCTCTTAACTATTCTTATCCGTGTATAACCATTTTCATAGCTAATATTCTTCCCTCAATACTTTCGTACCACACATGCTTAATTACTCTACTCTGGAAGCTTTGGTGATTGTATTTTCTGGTTTTTTTCCTCTGCCTTCATTTTCCTCCTCATCATACAATAGTTTTTGACAATTTTATTGATATGATAATTTTAGAGAGGCAGGAATCTGTTGTATTTGCTTTAATTTTTTATTGAATTTACTTACTATTATTTTTATTAAATTGGGAAAGATGTTTATAACATATGTTTGGAAATCAGAGAACAACTTACAGAAATATGGTTCCTTTTTTTCACCATGTGTGACCTAGAGATTGAGCCCAGGTCAGCAGACACACTGTGGTTTGGCTTTTCCAGTTAAGCCAGTTTACTTGCCCAAGCTTCTCATTATTTCATTCGCTTCTGCTCTTAGGCTTAGTATTTATACTTCGTATTTGATTTGTTTTGTACACCATTGTCTACCTTTTTGAGATAAGAGAATAGGATATTTCTACTTTCTAAGTTATCATTTAATGATATAATTTTCCCATTAAGTACTACAATCTCATTTCCCATTAAGTTTACCTCAAAGTTTGATATACTGTATTTTAAATTTATTTTTTCACATTTCTTCTTAAGGATAAATCTCCATAAAAATCTTTGTCTTATTCAGGAAAAAAATCTCATTGCATATATAAGATACATCTATTTTGTCCTAGTAAAATTGGTATAACTTTATAAAGCAAGTAATTGTTTAACCAGAAGAGTCATTGATCTTGAAATTAAAATACTATACTTAGAAATCAATAATAAGTGTTCCTTGTACCACAGGGATCTGTTACCTGATGACATGTTTCCCTTGCTCATAACTGTATTATCATTAAGAATTTTCCTATACCTTAGTCACAGTGAAAGTATATGCTCAGGTTGAAGGCCAGTACGATGTGATACACTGTAGTTTCTATCTGTTGTTTTCTGTAATCCCATTAAACAGCATAACTCTCAAAAATACTTCTTATCCTTTCAATGATATTATTTGCAGACAGAACACTTTGACATTGCTTTATGTGCAGAGAGAAATCATCCTAGATACAAATTTATTACATATACTTAGGAAATAATAAATATCCTGCCTAGTAAGGAACTTGAATGTCATTATTAAAGGAAATGAAGCTGATGGAACAAAAGGCAAATGATTTATTCTTTACTGAACAGAAACTTGACCTTGATTCTTAGAAAGATGTATATAGTTACAACTATGCCATAGAAAAAGAGAAGACTTGGAATCCAGAGCATTCACTAGCATGTGTGTGGTATACCTATAGTTAGTTAAATAGTGAGCCCATTTTGGAAAACTATAAAATGAGACACTCAGTTTTAATTTAACATCTCTATTACTCCAGAAAATAGCCAAACACATAAGAAAAATATGCCAAAAGAGGATGGGAGAGTACATATATGGTTTCACAAAGACATAATCACTCATTATTGTTTTGGGGCTTACAGCATTGCATACCATATCTTCATTGTTTTTTACCTGGTACGTATTTAAAAAGAAATTGTGTGGTCATTCCCTGTTATAGAGTTATATACATTCCTGTTCCCACATGATTAGATGCGATGAACATTTAAACAAGAATCTGAAGGGCACAAGAAATAGATTGTACCTGGCTTAGTTTATCTGCCAATTAGAAACATGGATGCTTCTGTATTTATTTTCCCTTCTGTCTCTCCTGTTTCAACTATCTTTGGGATGAAAATAGGAATTCAGTACAGTTGCTATTTCTGCCACTGCGAAATCAACTTTAGCACTAGTGTCTCATCCTACTAGACTAGAACAATATTTTCTTTCCATTCATCATAACCTGATATAGGGTAAGTATGAACATCAGGATGCAATCTGCCCCCACAATTGTCTCAACTGGCAAAGGAAGGAAATTCCAAAGAACCTGAAAGTTAATGCCCACAGAGTAGATATTTAAAGCAATTCATAAGAAACTCTCCCAAACATTAAGTATCTTTCCATTCTCATAAGGTAACATAAGGTAACTGGAAAACTAATAAAGGTCTTTCTTCTCTTCTTCTCTTCTCTTCTCTTCTCTTCTCTTCTCTTCTCTTCTCTTCTCTTCTCTTCTCTTCTCTTCTCTTCTCTTCTCTTCTCTTCTCTTCTCTTCTCTTTCCTCCCCTCCTCCCTTCCCCTCCCCTCTCCTCTCCTCCCCTCCCCTCTCCTCCCCTCCCCTCCCCTCTCCTCTCCTCTCCTCTCCTCTTTCTCTCTCCTACTTTCCATCCTCATTCTGCTGATCTGAAACTCTTATCCTAATAATGGCAGCACTCACAGTATTTCCTTTGAATTGTGCTTTTTAGATGAAGTTGTTACAAATTCTTAACAAAATACTATTGCCAAGGTAACGCAAAGAAGAAAGAGTTCATTTTGGCTTATAGCTACAGGTGGAGGAGAGTTGATCATGGCAGAGAGGGATGGTAGCAAACAGGCATCAGGATTGGAGCAGGCAGTTAAGAGCTCAAGTGTCGGATCACAATAATGAACTGGAGCAGCAAATCAGAAGTGGTTTGAATAGTTAAACTCTCAAAGCATATCACTAATGACATACTTCCTCCAGTAAGGCCAACCACATCTCCTTAACCTTCCCAAATAAAGCCACCAACTGGTGACCAAGTACTCACATACCCATATATGGTAAATTTCTCATTCAAACTAGAGAAAGATAAAACAATAGTAAAATAAGTTAATAAAATTGATTTAGGTATAAAAGTCACCTTTATTCACCAGATATAATTGACCTCTCAGAGGCTTACTGTTGAACAGCTTCCCCTTTGTAGCTTTTACTGAACTCTGGCTGTCTAGTTCAATTCAGCAGTTCTGGCTCAAACTTCTCTCCAAGCTGACTAATTCTATCTGGCTTCTCTCAGCTCCTCACTGAATTGCTATGCTTGGTAAATTTTCACGAACTGAATGGCACTGACTGCATGAACTGAACAGTACTGAATAGAATTACAGAAACTCTACTGCATTCAACTGAACTGCACTCACTGAATTATCCCCCCTCCCCCTGTGTGTGTGTGTGCTCTTAAGTTGCCTTTCCTGTGTCATTCTCATGATAGTTGGGTGTGTCCTATCTTTAACACATTCTGATAAATCACATTGTCTGCCCCTCAATTAAATGTCAACTTCAAAAATGGTTGCTTCCTTCTACAAACTGACCTTACCTAACTTGTTTGGGATTAAAGACTAAAGGCATGTCTGTATCACAGTTTGAGTGATTAAAATTGTCGGTATTCTAGCTAGATCATACTGTCCTAGAAGTTCTTAGGATGTGATCTTTTGCCAGAGCAGGAATGTTGCTGGATTAAAAATCCTCTACAGTTAGGGTTTTATACTGTGAAAAGACACCATGACCAATGCAACTCTTAAAAATGACAACATTTCATTGGGGATGGCTTATAGTTTCAGAGGTTTAGTCCATTATCCTTATGGTGGGAAGCATTCCAGTGTGCAGGCAGACATGTTACTGGGGGAGCTGAGATTTAGAAATGTAGATCTTTAGTTGGCAAGGGATATGTTTAACACAAGGGATATGTTGATCATTTAACACTTCAAAGGCCTGCCTCCACAATGGCATACTTCCTCTAACAAGGCCACACATTTAATTGTGTCACTCCCTTTGGTCAAGTATTCAAATACATGAATCTAGAGTCAGTGGCATATCTACTCAAATCACTACAGTACTAGGAAATAAAATATAAAAAATAATTTATTACTTTAAGAATATAATTTTATGCTTCATATAAATAGAAAAGGTTTGCATTTTGCAAGACAGTATATAAACAAAATCTTAAAATTTCTGTAAAGATCAAAATTAGTGAATTTAATTTCTTCTACAAAGAAATTGTATTGTGGATAAAAATGTGTAGGTCTCAATTTTTTAAATGACAAGAAACAATGCAGTTTAATCTATTAGTTTAAATTTATGAGATCTAGTACTAATTATTTAAAGACATCCTATGAAGTGAACAATTATTTTAATGAGAATCAGATGATAATCTAGACCTTGCTGCCTAATATTTTCAACCATCATTTTTTTAAAAATCCTATTAAAGCTAAGATATTTGGGAGTCCAAGGCAAAAGATAACAAGTTCAAGATCTACCTTGGCTATATAGTTTAGTTCACATTATGATTGCTTCAGTTAGTGAAACACTCTCAAAGTAAAAATGAAATGTTAAAAATAGTAATATTATATAGTTTTAGTAAAGTATGGTAAATCTGCAACACTAATCTTTTATTGGAGAAGGGTTGAAATTTTACATACACTTTTGCTTTTATTATTATGATGATCATAGGATACATTTTCTCTGAATATTATATAATCTTTTTTCTCCCTTTTTAAACAGTCAAATCATAGTTTCATAGTACATTACTATGTTTTTGTATCCTATTGTAATTGTGATTTGTGTTCAAATAACCTGCTTCTTTCTGATTTTTTAAAGTTATTTAACATGTCATTACCCGGGTCATTCACTGCTGTACTTCCATTTATATTTACCAAATGATTAGGTTGTAATGAAAATATGAGATACTAGAAAGCATCCTTACTAGATTGGTTTTACTGCCAAATTGTACAATACATGGATCCAGTCTCCTTGAAAATGCTTTTGCCTAGTCTGTGAAAGAATGCTATTATTGCTATGTAAATTATGCCCATGGCCCCAGCTCACAGATTTTTAAGAATACCGTCTGTCCATTTTTGTGCATCTACTTCTGAAATGCTCATGACCTTGATTTAGGACAAACTGATAGTACTTATAACTTCTAGTGCCTTCACCTATAAGCCTCTGGAGAAAAGTGAGTGTCTCATGTAGTCACTGGAAATTTTAAATTTATCATTGAGATTTTAGCTTTGTCCTTGCTTGATATCACTTTTTATTAATGTCCAGATACCCTTATAATGGACAGTCTTTAAAGCGGTTGCCAAGTAGGCACCATTTTGTCGCCTATGTGAGAATTCCAAAATAATTTAACCAGTGAGCACCATAGTGTCACTGACAAGGTCACACACAGCATATCACATTGTTTTTCCAAGGACTAGGGTTTAGAATTTTTCTTATGGTAAACCAGCCTCATGATTTAACCTATTGTAGGTTAGCTTCATCTTACTTTGTTCCTAAATTGGAAAAAAAAATCATTACCTTTTTACATGTAATGACAGCCACTTTTAGAAACAATCAATCAATCAAACAAACAAACACAGTTCTCTAGAGTATTCAGCATTCATTAATATTTTTTGACTATAGTAAATATTTTGGTAAACTTTTTGCTGAAGATTTTTTTTTGTCTTATCATTGTTATATTTGCAGGGGGACTATTAATCTTTTTCCATATTTTTATTATTATTTTTTTATTTTTATTATTATTTTTTAAATTTTTAATATTTTTATTACATATTTTCCTCAATTACATTTCCAATGCTATCCCAAAAGTCCCCCATAGCGCCCCCCACTTCCCTACCCACCCATTCCCATTCTTTTGGCCCTGGCATTCCCCTATATTGGGGCATATAAAGTTTGCAAGTCCAATGGGCCTCTCTTTCCATTGATGGCCGACTAGGTCATCTTTCGATACATATGCAGCTAGAGACAAGAGCTCCGGGGTTCTGGTTAGTACATCATGTTGTTCCAACAATAGGGTTGCAGATCCCTTTAGCTCCTTGGGTACTTTCTCTAGCTTCTCCATTGGGAGCCCTGTGATACATCCAATAGCTGACTGTGAACATCCACTCCTGTGTTTGCTAGGCCCCGGCATTGTCTCACAAGAGACAGCTATATTTGGGTCCTTTCAGCAAAATCTTGCTAGTGTATGCAATGGTGTCAGCGTTTAGAAGCTGATTATGGGATGGATCCCTGGATACGGCAGTCTCTAAATGGTCCATCCTTTCATCACAGCTACGAACTTTGTCTCTGTAACTCCTTCCCTGGGTGTTTTGTTTCCAATTCTAAGAAGGTGCACAGTGTCCACACTTTGGTCTTCATTCTTCTTGAGTTTCATGCTTTTAGCAAATTGTATCATATCTTGGGTATCCTAAGTTTTGGGCTAATATCCACTTATCAGTGAATACATATTGTGTGAGTTCTTTTGTGATTGTGTTACTTCACTCAAGATGATGCCCTCCAGGTCCATCCATTTGGCTAGGAATTTCATAAATTCATTCTTTTTAATAGCTGAGTAGTACTCCATTGTGTAAATGTACCATAATTTCTGTATCCATTCCTCTGTTGAGGGACATCTGGGTTCTTTCCAGCTTCTGGCTATTATAAAAAGGGCTGCTATGAACATAGTGGAGCATGTGTCCTTTTTACCGGTTGGGACATCTTCTGGATATATGCCCAGGAGAGGTATTGCTGGATCCTGGGCTTTTTTTAGTTGGGAGACTATTAATGACTGCTTCTATTTCTTTGGGGGATATAGGGCTGTTTAGATCATTAACCTGATCTTGATTCAACTTTGGTACCTGGTATCTGTCTAGGAACTTCTCCATTTCTTCCAGGTTCTCCAGTTTTGTTGAGTATAGCCTTTGGTAGAAGGATCTGATGGTGTTTTGGATGTCTTCAGGATCTGTTGTTATGTCTCCTTTTTCATTTCTGATTTTGTTAATTAGGATGCTTTCCCTGTGCCCTCTAGTGAGTCTGGCTAAGGGTTTATCTATCTTGTTGATTTTCTCAAAGAACCAGCTCCTTGATTGGTTGATTCTTTGAATAGTTTTTCTTGTTTCCACTTGGTTGATTTTGCCCCTGAGTTTGATTATTTCCTGCTGTCTACTCCTCTTGGGTAAATTTGCTTCCTTTTGTTCTAGTGCTTTTAGGTATGTTGTCAAGCTGCTAATGTGTGCTCTCTCTAGTTTCCTTTTGGAGGCACTCAGAGCTATGAGTTTTCCTCTTAGAAATGCTTTCATTGCGTCCCATAAGTTTGGGTATGTTGTGGCTTCATTTTCATTGAACTCTAAAAAGTCCTTAATTTCTTTCTTTATTCCTTCCTTGACCAAGGTATCATTGAGAAGAGTGTTGTTCAGTTTCCACGTGAAGGTTGGCTTTCTATTATTTATTTTGTTATTGAAGATCAGCCTTAGACCATGGTGATCTGATAGGATGCATGGGACAATTTCAATATTTTTGTATCTGTTGAGGCCTGTTTTGTGACCAATTATGTGGTCAATTTTGGAGAAGGTACCATGAGGTGCTGAGAAGAAGGTATATCCTTTTGTTTTAGGATAGAATGTTCTGTAGATATCTGCCAGATCCATTTGATTCATAATTTCTCTTAGTTTCTCTGTGTCCCTGTTTAGTTTCTGTTTCCATGATCTGTCCATTGGTGAAAGTGGTGTGTTGAAGTCTCCCACTATTATTGTATGAGGTGCAATGTGTGCTTTGAGATTTACTAAAGTTTCTTTAATGAATGTGGCTGCCTTTGTATTTGGAGCATAGATATTCAGGATTGATAGTTCCTCTTGGAGGATTTTACCTTTGATGAGTATGAAGTGTCCCTCCCTGTCTTTTTTGATGACTTTGGGTTGGAAGTCAATCTTATCAGATATTAGAATGGCTACTCCAGCTTGTTTCTTCCTACCATTTGCTTGGAAAATTGTTTTCCAGCCTTTCATTCTGAGGTAGTGTCTATCTTTTTCTCTGAGATGAGTTTCCTGTAAGCAGCAAAATGTTGGGTCTTGTTTGTGTAGCCAGTTTGTTAGTCTATGTCTTTTTATCAGGGAGTTGAGTCCATTGATATTAAGAGATATTAAGGAAAAGTAATTGTTGTTTCCTGTTATTTTTGTTGTTAAAGTTGGCATTCTGTTCTTGTGGCTGTCTTCTTTTAGGTTTGTTGAGGGATTACCTTCTTGTTGTTTCTAGGGCGTGGTTCCTGTCCTTGTATTGGTTTTTTTCTGTTATTATCCTTTGAAGGGCTGGATTCGTGGAGAGATAATGTGTGAATTTTGTTTTTGTCGTGGAATACTTTGGTTTCTCCATCTATGTTAATTGAGAGTTTGGCTGGGTATAGTAGCCTGGGCTGGAATTTGTGTTCTTTTAGTGTCTGTATAACATCCGTCCAGGATCTTCTGGCCTTCATAGTCTCTGGTGAAAAATCTGGTGTAATTCTGATAGGCTTGCCTTTATATGTTACTTGGCCTTTTTCTCTTACTGCGTTTAGTATTCTATCTTTATTTAGAGCATTTGTTGTTCTGATTATAATGTGTCGGGAGGTATTTCTTTTCTGGTCCAGTCTATTTGGAGTTCTGTAGGCATCTTGTATGTTCATGGGCATCTCTTTCTTTAGATTTGGGAAGTTTTCTTCTATAATTTTGTTGAAGATGTTTGCTGGTCCTTTGAGTTGAAAATCTTCATTCTCATCCACTCCTATTATCCGTAGGTTTGGTCTTCTCATTGTGTCTTGTATTTCTTGGATGTTTTGAGTTAGGATCTTTTTGCATTTTCTATTTTCCTTGATTGTTGTGCCGATGTTCTCTATGGAATCTTCTGCACCTGAGATTCTCTCTTCCATCTCTTGTATTCTGTTGCTGATGCTGGTATCTATGGTTCCAGATTTCTTTCCTAGGGTTTCTATCTCCAGTGTTGCCTCATTTTGGGTTTTCTTTATTGTGTCTACTTCCCTTTTTAGGTCTAGTATGGTTTTGTTCATTTCCATCATCTGTTTGGATGTGTTTTCCTGTTTTTCATTAAGGACTTCTACCTGTTTGATTATGTTATCCTGTTTTTCTTTAAGGATTTGTAACTCTTTAGCAGTGTTCTCCTGCAATTCTTTAAGGGATTTTTGTGCTTCCTCTTTATTGTCTTCTACCTGTTTACCAGTGTTCCTTTGTATTTCTTTAAGTGTGTTATTAAAGTCCTTCTTGAAGTCCTCTACCATCATCAGGAGATATGCTTTTAGATCCGTGTCTAGCTTTTCTGGTGTTTTGGGGTGCCCTGGACTGGGCGAAGTGGGAGTGCTGGGTTCTGATGATGGTGAGTGGTCTTGGTTTCTGTTAGTAAGATTATTATGTTTACCTTTCGCCATCTGGTAATCTCTGGGGTTAGTTGTTGTCGTTGTCACTGTTTAAAGATTGGAGCAGAAGCTGTGTTCCACTCACCAGCAGTCTCAAAATCCTGTGGCGGGGGTTGTGGGTAGCTGGCAGTACCCCGGTGCTGGTCCAGCCGGAAGAGGCCTGTGGTCCTACTCAGGCCGGTTTTCTGCTTCCCTAACTAATGCAGTCTCAGGTCCCGCGCGCAATTGGATTGGAGCAGAAGCTGTGTTCCACTCACCAGAAGTCTTAAGATCCTGTGGCGGGTGTTGTGGGTAGCTGGCAAGTGTCAGCTGACCCTGTGCCCTAGCTACCCAGGTGCTTTTCTGACCGGAAGAGGCTTGTGGCCCTATGTAGGCCAGATTTCTCCCTCCCCAACCAAAGCAGTCTCAGGTCCCGCGTGATTGGACTGGAGCAGGAGCTGTGTTCCACTCACCAGCAGTCTCAAAATCCTGTGGCGGGGGTCGTGGGTAGCTGGCGGGTGTCAGCCGACCCTGCGCTCTAGCTACCCCAGTGCTGATCCGGCTGGATGAGGCCTGTGGCCCTACTCAGGCCGGTTTCTGCTTCCCTAACTAATGCAGTCTCAGGTCCTGCGTGCAATTGGATTGGAGCAGAAGCTGTGTTCCACTCACCAGAAGTCTTAAGATCCTGTGGCGGGTGTTGTGGGTAGCTGGCGAGTGTCAGCCGATCCTGCGCCCTCCTTTTCCATATTTTTAACGGCAAGAGTTAAAATAATAAAAATGGTTTTAGTTGGTGTGGAGCTAGGTACAATACCTAGTATCTAGTACTTAGTACATTGTACCTAGTACTAGTACATAGTACTTAGTAATATGGAGGCAAAGGTATAAAGAAGGCAAATTAAAGCCAATTTTAAGCTACAGTGAGACTTTGTCCAAAAGCGAGACCCTGTCTAAAAGTTAAGAGATAAATAAATATGTAAAAATGGAAAAAGTGGATACTTCCACCAGTTAAAATAATTATTCTGTCACTAAGCACCATCCAAACTTGATTAAGAAGCTGGAGAGACAGCTCAGAGAATGAGAGTATCTACTGTTCCTGCAGTGAACTCAGTTTCATTTCTACATCCAGTTAGAACAACTGATAACTGTCTATAGCTTCAGCTGCAGGCTCTAAAAATTACTTTTCTGGCCTTGTAGGCTGTTCTACACATGGTATGTAAATACTCACACTGTCAGACATTCAAACAGACACAGACACACACAGACACACACTAAATCTTTAAAAATATAGTTAGACTTTACATGAGATATAGAGTAGGGTTTTATTTTAACTAGTGAATTAAGCATAGTAAAACTAGGTTTTGCTCCTGTTCAAGGGAATTGAATGGTTTTTGGAAGTGGTGTGTGGTATGGCTGAATCTTGCACATTGCATTGGTGTTTGTTTTCTGAAGTCTAAGATAATCAACCAAGAGTGGGAGCAAAATGTTGAAATAAATGAAAGTCTGTTTGTCCTGAAAAAATGTAAAAGCAAAATTCAAGGCCTTTGGGCCCAGACTTGGGAATGTGACCTCTGTGACTCAATGTTCTAAGGTATGCTAATCATAAAACAGAAAGTGACATTCCTCCACCCACCTGCTTCCTGGGTTCAAAGAGTGTTCATTCAAAGAATGTGCTATTTTAGGGGCTCTTAGAAACTGTTTTGAGAGATAACCTGAACAATTACCAGGTATTCCTTGTGACTCTTGTGACTTTGTACTTCCTTGTGACTCTTAACTGGTATCTTTGGTATTTTCCAACAACACCCTCCCCACTTCCTTGAGTTGTGGTTTCTTCCAGAGCACTCTTGAATTAAAAGTCCTCTTGCAGTTTGCAGCAAGGCCGTTTCTCGTGAGTGATTTGGGGTGTCGTCTCTCCTGAGTCAGAATGTGGGAGAGTCCTCACGTTGTGGACTACGTGGGTCTTTCAGTCCTTAAGCAAATTACATTTAAAAGCAATTCAGGAATGAAGGAGGGTACTGTATATTTATTAATATCCACCCTATAAAATATTTACCCACTCTACTCTTTCTCTTAAAGTAAGAATAACTAATAATGTCTATCTAGAACACATACTTTCTTGTTTTGGAGATGATATCCTTGTTGTAGTTGTGCTTACAATATTATAATGAAAGATCCTGACGGAATGTAAAAGGACACAGAAGCCTTGAAATTGGCAAGATAGATGTCAGTGTTAGCAGAACTAGCTTCACTGATTTAGAAAAATAGAGGTGCACAATGCTCTGGCCACTCCTTGAACCTGTGTGTCTGCCAATTTTTTGACCGTTCCTTGACCCATGTGTGTGCCCACTGATGAAGCCCATTGCCAGGTGTTTGTGATATTGGTTGCTGAGAAAGAGTCAGAAAATCTCCCCAGCAACCACAGCCCAGCCAATCCTGAGTTGCTATACCTGCACCAGACTCTTTCCTTGTACCCCTCCCATACCCATTTCTTGAGAATAGACATTGTTTAGATCTGGAAATCCCCTAATCCCCTCTTTCTCCTTTCCCCCCTGAGGGCCTATAAAAACTGGGACCTCTTTCCCCTCGAGGTTGACTCCTCTACCCCTGCAAGCCTCATGTGGTTTGCAACAAGCTCGGTCTATTGTGAGTTCTTGGGTGTCCGCTATTGTCCTGAAGCCTGAGCCAGGGGCTCCTTTTGGAGTCTTTCAATAATAATGTGCAACACAAAATATCTTTCATTTGTAGCTTTTTAGTAGGTACATTTTCATTATACATTCTGGTTTATAAGTGTCATTTGAATATATATCACATAATACAGTCTTTGTTCTCAGTCTATCCTCTAATGACTTAAGATACAAATGATAGCAGGTTAACTGGAGAATTTTTAGTGTGTGTAATCTTGAAGTACGTTTTATGAAATTTGAATATTTAAATATAGAATACTAAGTACTTTTGGGGTAAAGTTAGGGATTACAGGGGTGTACTTCTTAGCACCTATAAGTATTAGATGATAAATATAAATATAATATTGATTTATTATAATCTATCAAGGTGTAGTATATATTTTCAAATATATTCTTTTCATTTCAAGCTACCTTATTTTTATCAAACTCAGTTTTCTATGCATCTTAAAACTTTAAATATTTTTAAATAACTTGAAACATGAGTGTTTTTAGGTAAGGCAAAGAATCCCTATGAAGTTATTACCAAAGGCAAAAGCTGCCAAACCTTTCTCAATAGAAGTGGCTCCCATTTTAGAGTTACTAAAATCCACAGTCTTATTATGTAGTTGCCACCGACCGGGCTCAGTGGGCCCTCCTCAATCCATGTAGATCAGGGTCTCTGACAGTGGGCATAGAGTCAGCGGGAATGGGATGACAAAAAGACATGCCATGAGAGAGTGTGTTGAATCTGAATGTAGTGACCAAAAGAAAACTGGACTTTTTTATACAGAAGTAAAAACAAGAAAAGCCAGGCAGACACATCAGCCAAGTTACAGTGACACAAAACAAAAGGAATGCATACATCAAAAGATGGGGGGTGGGGGGACCAGGCTGCATTTACCACTTAGAATGGAGCCAGGTGTAATGCTAGTCTATTGTTAAAGCCATCACCAGGGGTTCTTAGTAAATACCTGATTATGCTGTTTCTTTGGGCCTTGTGAGAGCTAGCACCAGGGGGTTCTGCTCTAGCAAACTTTCTCATGAATAATGCAATACCACAACCCTCCTATTTCCTAGACCTTGGTAAATTCTTGCATATGAGTGTAACTTGGCTGTTCTTTTAAGTATCTGTAGGGAATCTCCATTTGTCAGAAGAATTCACCAATATGCAATGTAGTCTGCTATACCTGGCTGTAATGAAAATTCTAAGTATATTTTACTAAGCTTGCCCCGAGATTACTAACTCTTATCCAGTAAAATAATGTAAGACAGCATGCAAGACCCTCCACGATATTGCAGGGACAAATCTGGGGCATTCTATCTATGGGAATGCCAAGGTTCCAGGAGGCTGAGTTTCCTTGAAACCTCAGGACTGCTTCTAGGTTTCCAATCCTGTGATGTGAGTCACTACTGGAGTGGATGTAGCATGTAGTGAATCTGCATACAAAGCCAAATTAGAATTGTTCCAAAGAAAGTTTAATTGGGACTGAAATTTAGACCAGTCATGTTCTCAGAGATATTATATTCCAAGGGGGTTACACAAACCCAGTAAAACAGTGAAGGGCATCACACTGAGAGCCTTATCTTAAAATTATTTCCTATAAATAGAACTACTTCCTCTAAGGTATTAAGTCTATCCTGAAGTCCCCTGTCAATAGTCTCCTGGATCATGAATGCTATTGACATTATTTTGGATAATTTAACTATATGATATGCTGTGTGCATCTCTTTAATTAAAAATGTAGTGAATAAGGCAAAATTAGCCATCACACCTATTAAGGCTCTGATCCCCAATATCAAGGCTGCAACAAATCTTTTGGATCTCTTGAGAGTTATTGTGGCCCTTTGCAAAGCCTCTTTAAACAAATCTGACTGTTCAATCTCCCCTGAGAAAAATGTTGCTGCATCATGTGTGAAACACAGGCCAGAGTATACAGACACTGGTTGTCTCTTTAGATGCTGTCACAGGGTGAGTCTCTATTGGTCAGGCAGCTGCAGACAATTAAGATCCAAAAGGACTGAGATTAGCTAAAATTTCCAACAAAAGGGAGAGAGACCCTGTAGAGATGATATCCAGATATTAGGCAAGAACTCTGGTTGGGGAATGGGGCCACCCACTCATCTTCAAAATATTAACCCAGAATGGCTCCTCTCTAAAGGAAACAATGAAAAAGTGTGGAGCAGAGACTGAAGGAAAGACCATCCAGAGACTGTCCCACGTAGGGGTCCATCCCATATACAGACACCAAACCCAGACACTATTGTGAATGCCAAGAAGAGCTTGCTGACAGGAGCCTGATATAACTGTCTCCTGAGAGGCTCTGCCAGAGCCTCACAAATACAGAGGTGGATGCTCTCAGCTAACCAATCATTGGACTGAGCAAAAGGCCCCCAATGGAGGAGTTAGAGAAAGGACTGGAAGGAGCTGAAGGGGTTTCCAACCCCATAGGAAGAACAATATCACCCCCACTCCCCACCCTGAGCTCCAAGGGACTAAACCACCAACCAAGTGTACACATGGAGAGACCCATGGCATTGTCTGGCATCAATAGGAGGAGAGGCCCTTGGTCCAGTGAAGACTTGATTCTCCAGTGTAGGGGAACGCCAGGGTGGTGAGGTGGGAGTAGGTGAGTGGGAAAGGGAACACCCTGATAGAAGCAGGGGGGCAGGGGATGTGATAGGGGGTCTCAGAGGGGAACCAGGAAATGGGATAACATTTGAAATGTAAATACATGAAATATCCAATTAAAATAAAGAAAGAACTTCTAGAACCTCCTCTGCTCCATCAGGAGAATTGGAGTTCCCTTTATGACTGATAACAATTTCATTACTTGGAGCAACAGACCTGTGGAACAGTCACTACAGGGTTGGAGAGAGAAGAGGCAAAGAGCATGTTATACCTGTAACAGTATGATTGGCAGCACATTGGATGTCTGTTGTTATAGGCAGAGAAAAGGGACAAAGGTGTTAAGGGAATCTTAGTTCTTTAAGTGGCAAGTCACTGGTGTTACATTAAGGAAACCAGAAGGAAAAGTTGAAAATCATTTATTTCATCTGATTTAGATAGCTGAGAAGAAGTTACCATGTTCATTATGTATCTGAGATAGGCAATAGCAGCTTATCTGTGGAAAAACAATTGGCTTAAGTAGGTAACATTATTTTATCAATCAAGGATCAAAGAATGGTTATTAATGTAGTTGGTTTGACATGTGAAAGGTAGATTCAAAACGAATTTTTGAACCTTAAAAGAATTTTTAAACAAATTGAAAAAAATTACCAATCTTGGGTTAAATAGTAGGAACATTGTTCTAGGTGGTACTATTTTGCCGGAAGAAGAAGCACTTAAACAATTTTTATAAAAAGAAGCATAAACATATTAAAGTTTTGGGTGCTCACCAAAGTTTGGGTGCTGTGTTGTTCCAGGCTGTCAGCAGCAAGATTCCACCCACCATTCTCTGCTTAGCAGGTCCTTGCTGCCCAAATATCATCAGCCTCCCATCAGAGGAGAAGGATGGGCTTGCTCTTCTCCACCAGCTGCTTGCTCCAGCCCTTGCTTGTCTGTGCTTGCAGCTCCGGTTTCCCTGAATGTGCTTCCCCTTGGCCTTGTGTCACCATAGCTTTGACTGGTGACAGTAGGAGAGGAGTCACCCTCTGCAAATCCTGGAGAGTAGAACAGGAAGAGGCAGAGGTGCCTGGTCGCTCTCTGCTGGAGGGACCTTAGCTCCCTCCTATTGGAATGAGGAAAGTGCCTGAAAAGCTGCTGCCACTGCAGGCCCTCGCAGCAGCGAAGGCGTAAAGTCAGCATAGAGACAGACACAATATTTCCAGAACACCTTACAGGCCGAAGCAGGCCTCTAAAGCTAATTGTCTCAAGAATATAGCTGCTATTTCTTCATTAGGAACTATTTTTGTGACAGCATACACAGGCCACAAAGTCAGTATAAATCTCTTTTCTGTCCTATCAGATGCCTGCCAATGCCAAAGTTTATGACTCAGATGAGAGGGTAACTTCCTCCAGGCAGTAATAACAGGGTTTGAAATAACTACCAAATTTTATTTTGATATCCTTAATTGTGTCTTAGGGTCCAAAAATGCTCTTTTCAGTCAACGCCTCCTACCTAGAACCAGCCTTGCCTTGGTTGGGGGTTTTAAGAGAAGGGATGTCTGGGAATGGCTAAACAAACAACTTGAAGTCAAATCTTCTGTTGGTCTATGTTCTTGAGATGGCTCCTAGTGAGCTCTCTGTGGATAGCTCTTGGCTCTGTAGTCTGCTCCAGCTCTCTAAGAAATTATTAGAATTTCCAACCAAGTTCAGAAATCCTGTTAGAAAAAATTCTGAAGGAGTTATGAAAAAATTGTAAAAGAGCTGTATTTGCTTTTCATGGATTTTCTGTCCAAAATCAGAAATCCTGCTAGAAACAAAATTCTTGAAGATCTGTGTTGGCTCTTCAGAGATCTCTAGACAGATCATCTCTCACTAGAAATTTTTTTAAAAATAGAAGTGCTATTGCTCTTGGCTAGCTCATCTCAGATAGACACAAAGCCCAGCTTTTTATTTACACATCAGTTCAGTCATTTTCTCTAGGTTGCCTCTTGACCATCTCATCCATGTGACCTTAACCTCTTGACTCTTAAGAAAAGGACAGCCAGTCCATTTTTGTTTTTTGGTTTTTCATTTTTGTTGTTGTTTGTTTGTTTTTGTGTGTAATTTTTTTTTTAATATTGCAAAAGAATTCAGAGATTTGCCTGCCTTTGTAACCTAGCTGGGTGGGACCAAGCCCTGAGGTCATCACTGCTTAAACCTCTCTATCTCCTTTCTTAGTATCACTCTGAGAAGCTGGCTCATAGTGCAGCTATTTCTGTGCGTTTAGATATGTGACGCTCCTCGCTCCTTAGACAACTCATGTTGCTTCCTTATATTTTGCATAGTTGAAAAATTATATATTTTTGAACTCATGTTTCCAGCGTTCTTTTTCCCACAGCCTTAAGGGCTACCTGAAGGTCACAGCATTCTACCAGTTTGCTGAGATATTGAACACACCCTCACCTCTTAGACTTGTGCTGTCTCTGATTATCATGGAATATTAACCTTGGCAGAGAGGACATTCCTTGAATGAAGTTATGTACATTATTATACAAACAAGCCTTACATCTGCAGCCACTATCAATATTCTCAGAGGCTCATGCCATGCCGACTTAGTCCATGCTGGCTCTGTTACAGGTGTAGGAACAGTGTCATTCCATCTTTGCCATGACTAGGCTAGTGGGTATAAAGACAAATACTTAAACTATAGCTACAGATTATGCTAGTTTAGTAATGCAGTGGTTTGTAGGTCATGGATCCTCCAGGATCCAAGACTTCCCTAGTTCCGGGTAGTTGACTGTTCCCAGTACCAGTTGTTGAGTGGGTCCTTAATCTGGCTGTTGTGTACTATTGGGCACTGTTAAGGTATGCATGCCACTTCTGCACTCTTAGGGTACTCACTCAATCATTTATTTTTATTCAGTTGAGCACATTATCTCATGAGATGGTGCTATTCACAGTTAAGGTGGGTATTCCCATCTCATTTAATCTGGAGGACCCCTCTAAACATTCCTAAAAGTTTGTTGCTTAAGTGATTCTAGATGTTGTCAGGTTGACTATATTAAATGACCCTACTCAATGTTTTGGCAACACTACACCCAAACACATGATTTAAAACTATAGGTTTTCTCTAGTCTCTGTAGGCTCATGATTACCTTATAATTGGAAAAAAAATTCAGTCTAACTTCCCAAATCCCAATAATATTTAATAATTCTATTAGGATTTTAAAAATTTGAGATGCACTGAAATTCTTAAACTGTCAGGTCCTGTTATATGAAAAAACAAATGAGACAAAACAAAACAAAACAAAACAAAAAAAAACAAGAATAACAAAACAAATGAGTCACAAAATACAATACAATGGTACAAAATAAACATTATTATTCTTTTTTCCTTTTTATTTTTTTAAATTAGATATTTTCTTTATTTACATTTCAAATGTTATCCCCTTTCCTAGTTCCCCTCTGAAAATTCCCTATCCTCTCCACTCCTGCCCCCTGCTTCCCAACCCACCCACTCCTGCTTCCTGGCCCAGGCATTCCCATATATTGGAGTATAAAACCTTCACAGGACCAAGGGCCTCTCCTCCCATTGATGACCAACTAGGTCATCATCAGCTACATATGCAGCTAAAGCCATGAGTCTCTCCGTTTGTTTTTTTGACTGGTGGTTTAGTCTCAGGGAGCTCTGGGTGTTCTGGTTAATTCATACTGTTGTTCCTCCTATGGGGCTGCAAACCCCTTCAGCTCCATGGGTACTTTCTCTAGCTCCTTCATTGGGGACGCTGTGTTCCATCTAGTGAATGACTATGAGCATTCACTTCTGTATTAGTCAGGCACTGGCAGAGCCTCTCAGGAGACAGCTATATCAGACTCCTGTCAGCAAGCTCTTGTTGGCATTTGTAATATTGTCTGGGTTTGGTGGTTGATTATGGAATGGATCCCCAGGTGGGGAAGTTTCAGGATTGTCATGCCTTCAGTCTATGCTCATTAACAAAATCAGAAATGAAAAGGGAGACATAACAACAGAATCTGAGGAAATCCAAAACCCCATCAGTTTCTACTACAAAAGACTATACTCAAAACAACTGGAAAACCTGGATGAAATGGATAATTTTTCTACACAGATACCAGGTATAGAAGTTAAATCAGGATCAGATTAATGATCTAAACAGTCCCATATTCTCTAAAGAAGTAGAAATAGTCAGTAATAGTCTCCCAACCAACCCCAAGACCTGATGGGTTTAGTGCAGAGTTCTATCAGACCTTCAAAGAAAAACTAGTTCCAATACTCCTCAAACTATTCCAAAAAATAGAAACAGAAGGTTCTCTACCCAGTTCATTCTATGAAGCCACAATTACTCTGATACCTAAACCACACAAAGATCTAACAAAGAAAGAAAACTTCAGACCAATTTCCCTTATGAATATCGATGAAAAAATACTCAATAAAATTCTCACAAACTGAATCCAAGAACGCATCAAAACGATCATCCATCATGACCAAGTAGGCTTCATCCCAGGGATGCAGGGATGGTTTAATATACAGAAACACATAAACGTAATTCACTATATAAACAAACTCAAACACAAGAAACACATGATAATTTTGTTAGATGCTGAGAAAGCATTTGACAAAATCCAACACCCCTTCATGATAAAAGTCTTGGAAAAATCAGGAATTCAAGGCCCATACCTAAACATAATAAAAGCAATATACAACAAACCATTAGCCAACATCAAACTAAATAGAGAAAAATTTGAAGCAATCCCATTAAAATCAGGGGCTACATAAGGCCCACTCTCTCACTACCTATTCAATATAGTACTTGAAATGCTAGGCAGAACAATTAGAGAACAAAAGGAGATCAAAGCAATACAAATTGGAAAGGAAGAAGTCAAAATTTCACTATTTGAAGATGATAAGATAGTATATATAAGTGACCTCAAAAATGCCACCAGAGAACTCCTAAACCTGATAAACATCAGTGAAATAGCTGGAATCGTTATTATTCTTAATGGGATCTCTTGGTATATATATTAAGAATGTTGGATTCAAAGCTGGACAAAATCCCAACAGGGAAAATTCCAATTCATATAGGTTTATGTGGAGCAACTCAGTCCTCTAATGGGTAGTCTGGACTCTGTAATGCTTCTGTTGTTGCCTAGCCATCTGCACTCTGATACTTGTAGCTCACATCACTTATTTGGCTGGTTCCACTCCATGTCTGTAGGTTTCCTTCAATGATGTACCTTGAGCCTGGCAAATCTGACATGATGTCTAATAGTATCAGTATTTCCCTTTTAACTTAGGTTTCATCTTCACAGGGTCATAGCATCACAGGGCATTGCTGCAGGGACTTCAGATTGGCTACACATTGTCTGGCTTCAGTGGCTCTCTGAGTTTGAAGAGAATGAATACACAATTCTCTTAATTTCTCATTTTTTTATGATTACTAACCAGTACCATGAGGAAAAAATATGCCAAGTTCTGCCAACATGGCATGAAGCCTGGAAACCTTACAATACATATGTAGCACTGCTTGAAATCCCTGGTAGCAGAAATTGCATAGTTACTGCCCCAGGTAGCTGTTTTTAAGCACGGAATACCATTTGTGGCATTCTCATGTCAGATTTCTCCTTTTGCATAAATTTATGTCTATGTCTTGGAGACTTTGATAAGCAGAATCTTGATTTCAATGCAACTTTTTTATTGTTTCAGTGAAGAATATAGGATTTCTCTTGAAGAACTCCAAATGTTTTATATCTGCACTCTGTTGAAAATTTTAAGTTTGCATACATTTTAACTCACAAAAACCTCATTTTTCTTTGTCTCCTACTGAATATCTGGATAAAGAGCACCAAGAGAAGTAGCTACAGACTAAACACTATTCTTCCTTGGGATTTATTCTGCCAAACAAATTATTCCATTACTTTTAAATTTAGCTACACTCACCTTCTCAAGATGTGGGTAGAATATAGCCAGATTCACACCCCACTTCCACAAACTGTCCTTTCTTTATTCAGACATGTCCAAACCTGGATGTCTATTGCCTGTGTTTCTATCGTGTCTTCCCAAATCCTACAAGAATGACATATTAAGCTCAATTTGTAGCATTATAGAAGGTGCTGCCATCTGATTTTGTAACATCCCAGCATTTCTAAATATTGGATGCAGAATATGATTTAAAACCTGTGTAAAGGAAGCTTAGGAAAGAACATCCTGGGATAAACTACATCCTATCCACCTCACCCCTGTGTGTGTGTGTGTGTGTGTGTGTGTGTGTGTGTGTGTGTGTGTGTGTGTGTGTGTGTATGGGGGGTTATTTCCATCACATTTATTCCAGAGATGTCCTCACAGTATTCCTATGCTCTGTCCCTTAGGTGATTCTAGATCTTGTCAAGTTGACTATATTAACTGTTTGTCACTTCTCTATTTCTTATCAACATGGCATCCAAACACATGATTTTACTTGCAAGTTTCCAAATGCCTCCACATTCCTTCCATGAAGTAGCTTCAAAGACAAAAGAGCCATGTGGTCAGTTGTCATAGTGAGGCCCATTTCTCAGTGTCATTCTCCTTAGTACGTTCCCTGTTGTTATGGCACAAAACATTGGTGAAAGCAGCTTCTGAAACGATGGGCCTGTTTTGGTTGACAGTTTGCCTTACAGTTCATTATATTTGGTAACTGATAATGGAAAGTACTTGAAATAGCTGGTCGACTGTATCTGTGGTCAGCAAGTAGAGCATGATGAAAGTCCATGCTCAGTTTGCTTCTCCATTTTATCTAGTCAAGGACACAGGGTCATGAAATAGACCCTGAAATAGAGTGAGGCTTCCCAACTTCATTAACCTAATCTAGATAATCCCTCTTGGTTCTTGTTAGAGATTATTATGATGTGTATAATTCTTTGTATGACTATCTAGAAACTTGATTCCTAGGGGAGTCTAAATCCTGTCAAGTTGACAATGTTACAAATTACAGTATTTTTTATAATTTTTATATTTGCTTCTAATTATGAATCACATATTATTCTAACTATATCTCCTTGAGGTAACAAAGATATAGGTGTATTCTTTGCCAAAAATATTAATTTTCCTTAAATATCATTTTAGTAAATTCGATTATAATTAGTGGCATTATAAATATTTGCGATGAGTACATTAAAGTTCCTTTAATTCTATATTTTGTAATGGATTTTTGTTAGTTCACCCAGAGCAGCCAGACAGTGAACAAAATGATTATTTACTGTTAATTCCAATGTGCCTGCTGAGGTTGGGCTTCTTTGCTAGTTAATTATACATTAAAATTAATTGAATTAATTTTAGAATTTTTTGGTGAGATTTTAAAAGATTTATTTCAAGTTTTGAAATATGTCATTTCTCTAGTGTAATGGTAGACAATGAAATTGTTTCATATAGGGTTTAACTCTATGATCTTCCTTTTAGGAAAACCCGAATTTCTTTTGCAATCCTCCACTTCTGCATGTGCATGATAATGATTAAGAGAGATGCCCATACTCAAAATAAATGCCTCAAAAAGAGAAACACACACACACACACACACACACACAGCACACACATGGTTGGGGTGAGGAGAAGAGAGTGTTATTCCAGTAAATTCTTTCTTAAACTTCCTTAGCACAGGTTTTAAATAACATTCTGCATCTTTCATATGCATTCAATTTTTAGAAATGCTGGGGTGTTACAAAATCAGATGACAGCACCTTCTAGCTCTTCACACCCAGTGCTTCTGGGAGACAGGTTTGAATTATTATTGACTGGTATGAAACAAATCTTCAGAAAAAAATTGAATTGACTTGGTCTGTGCTTCAAAAAAGAGTATTTTTCAAAGGAAATGTGACAGTTCTCCCATTCCCAGAGGTGGCAGGTTACTGCTGGTTATCTTTTTTTAAAAAATGAAACTTAGAGCTTTAAAATTATTACATTATTACTACTACATCTTTTGAGGGATGTTCATTTTCTCCCACATTTTCCGACTTTCTCTATACCCTGGCATTTAAATATGATGTGAGTGAACAGAGTTGCATTCATGTATATTGAACAGAAGCCTCTTCTGATCATATATTCTATATACGTGCAGCATTAAAGTGAAAAAGTAATTAAAACAGTTTTTTAAAACTTAGATCACCCTTGTAGTCCAAGCAAAGGGAAATGGGTAAATGACAAGAATCTGCCCCTATGAATTCCCATGACTCCTTAACTAGCAGAAACCAAATGGATCCTATGTTTCCTTGAGGTGACAATTTAAATTCTAATTCTGACTACTCATCTTAAAAGAAACAGGAGGCACCCAACTAGAGCCCAGCATGTAATTGGACCTAAGTCACAGTTTCTGCTTGTAATGACGTCCCTGAAGTCAGATGGTTTAAACTAGGAATAAAGCCATGATTTTAGCTTCTTTAGTTGAGAATTATAGTTATTTTGTATATAAATTGTATATTTCCTAGGGTCATATATAGTTTATTTTTAAAATGCACTTATTGGCAATTATTAGTAAAACAAGAGTAAGAGGTGTGAAAGTAAAAATAGAATAGAAAAAAATCAAATCAGGCAACAATAAGTTGGATAATGTTGGAGTAAATTAAAAGGTCATAATAGAGGTCTAGAAAATATATACAAGAAAATTAAAATGTACACGTGGATCATTTGGCTGGAGGGTCTGGAAGATACTCAATCTTAGCAATTAATGTATCTAATATTATATGTGATACTCTGGAGCAAGGGGTGACATTCCTACTAGCAAGGATTCTCGCCCTTCAGTTTTAATCTATTCTGACTGCAATATGCTTAGAGAAGGATTGTGATGAAAGGAGCTTCACAGACCACTCACAGAAATCCAGGAGTGGGATCGTAGTGTACAGCAAAGAATGGGAAAATGAGCCAAACTGGGTCAAGCAAAGAGGGGTTGATAAATTAAATGATGTGCATAAGAGAGAGGAGAGAACGGAGGGGTGATAGCAGGAATGGGAAGGATCAACAGCTAAGGCAGCACATGACTTTATACTTCTATTCAGAGATCTGCATGCTGTAATCATAGCTTTGGATTATACATTTACCTTTCCTTGAATAAATAGTGGATGTACATTATGTAAAAAGGATATTCTTTTCTTTCATAGTATTTTTAACTACGGAGAAGGACAAATCTAGGTGGGTAGCTGGCCTTCAAAGAAATTCTCTAAATATAGATAGTTGCTTGAAAGTTCATCCTAGGATTAATTACATGTTACTAATTTGTTCCTAGTAGGAGAGACATGCTTGTTTAAGACTCATGAAAACCCTGAGAAGTAGTTTTTAGAGCTCTTAGTAGTGGCAGACTACTATTTAAAGAAAAGGCAGAAGGAACAGTTGTGGCGACCTTAATGTTAAAGATAAGTACAATCCACATAGAATAATGATTTCCTTAAGCTCAACTAAACAGAATCTGGGGACTTTTTGAAGTATATGTTCTATTCTTTGAGATTATAATTACACCATTATTTTCCCATTTGCTGTTTTTTCACCAAGCTGTTCCATATAGCCTTCCTTGTTTTCTTTCAAATACATAGCCTCTTATCTCATTGACTGTTATTATATGCATCTATATATATATGTATTTAGACATATATATACATACAAGCTGCTCAGTCTGTGTAGTGTGGCTTGTATGTAACTGAGCAAGCAACTGCTCTTCTCCATGTGAGACTATTTTTCCTGCTTTCAGTATTCTTTAGTTATCTGAAGCTTTTTGGGTTTTTTTGTTTGTTTGTTTTTGTTGGTCAGGCCAAGACTTCATGAGTTTTCTTTATCCATATTAGCTTGTTTATTGTTGTTATTCTTGTTCACATCATGTTTAGAAAAGCTAGAAATTAAACAACTTTCAAATGACTAGAACTGTGAATATTTTCACTTAATCTGTGTGATATCAAAGGAAACACAATATCGTGATTTACCAAAAAAAAAAAAAAAAGCTAAATTTTTGGATATTTTGAGACTTTTCTAGTTCTATAAAATTATAGATATATTTTTATATTAAAAATGGATCCAAGGGCATGGTGATTATTCATAAAATTCATGAATCTGTCTCCAATTCTTATTATCATACTATGAATGCATGTATAGTTTTTAAACACTATTACATCCAACAATAATCTCTAAACATCTGTCTGTATACCCATAGATAAGTATAGTCTTCACACCTCATCATGAAATATTTTCTTGCCCATTTGTCATTTGGGTATCCATGCCATAAAAAGTCTTTCAGTTTAAAACATAAAATATATAGAATAATACCCTTGAAATTTTATATTTTTATGTAAATTATTTTGTGTGAGTAAAAATAATGTTCTCAAGAGCAACTTAAACTTTAGATAACATTTTCCTTTTGGTGATTTATATTAAAATCCAAGAGCCAAATAAATAGAATTAAAGAAAAAATTAACCAAATCTCTATCTTGGAATTGGGCCATGTAAGATATAACTATTTACCATTCAAGAGGTTTGAATTACAAATGTTAGAAGTATGATGAATATGTACATGGGCTTTCAATCTAGGGTCTATAATCCACTAGTATATGATGCAAGGCAATTAATTTGTTTCCTTAACCGTAGACAACAAAAATTATAAATCTAACATAGCATTTATTTCACTAAAACAAAACTCATATCTTATTCTTGTTTACAGAATACTTGCAGAAAAATTCAAGGTTTTGGAGTTAAAACAATTAATGAAAGATAAATATCACATGTTAGCCAATGGTGAAAAGATGAATATTATTTAATGTAATGACAGATTTCACCTAGTTCTGATTAGATAAGGAGAATTTAGATGTATGCAAGAGGCAAAAGAATTATGAAGAAAATAAATGAATGCTAAAGAATTTACTGAGTTAAAATTGAAACATGATATACAATATATACTGAATTAAGTAAGTAAATGTCTGTATAAACATTCATAAAAAGGAAAGAAAACACTATCTGAAATCATAACACAGAAATTCAAGACAGAAAGAGGAGCTATTTAATGAAAAATGCACTGTCATTTGAATAGTAATAAAGTATAAAATTGTGTTATAAAATATCCAATGACAACTCCAATGACAGGTTCTGACTTAGTCGATTGGTGGTTATAGATTCTCCTCGAGTGACCATGGTTTTACTAGCACTGATTAGTTAATATACTAAACCAGCATCACACCCAACATTAATCTATAAACATCTGTCTGTATACCCACAGGTAAGTGTAGTCTTTATCTCTCATTAAGAAATCTTTTCTTTACAAGAGGTGAAGACCACTATAGAAAACAACAACCAATCAGAATGTAGAGTTATGGAGCCCAGATCCACTACAAAACTTGCCTATACCAAGGCTCAGGAAACATTGTGGAAGTAGGTTATATAAAGATTTTAGGATAAAAAGTAGAAGGACATTGTACTAAGTAACATCAGAAGCAATACTGGAGAACTCTCACCAACATGAACTCAGTCCAGTGCAGAGCTGAGCAAGGACACCAACAGTCATGTCAAAACTCATGAAGCTTCAACACTGTACACAAAATTTACAAGCAACTGAGTAAAGCTGGGAGCTGGAGAGGTGACTGGCCCCAGGAAGAGCATACAATTAGTTGTCCAGTATCAAATGATCAGCCATGAAAACAGACATGCAAGTAGAATTTTTTAATGCAACAGACTGTATTGGAGAAAATATCTGTATATTCAAATATATATTTTCCTGTTATAACAAGGAGTAAATGAAGCCAATAATTTGTAGGAGAGTGGAAGCGGTATATGAATGTGATAAGACAGACAAATAAGAAAAAAGAATTGCTATAACTAAAACGCAATCTTAAAAAAAAAAATCAGACAGAGAAGCAGAGACAAAAAGAATGACCAACCAATAATTGCTGTCCACCCCCCTCCGAGCTTAAATCATGAAAAGTATCAGAGACAGAAGGAATGGCATACCAATAACTGGCCAAATTTGAAACCCATCCCATGGGCAAGCATCAATTTCTGGCATTTATTAATGAAACTCTGTCATACTTACAGATAGGAGCCTAGTATAACTGTCCTTTGAGAGTTTATATTCAGTAGTTAACTGAAACAGACACTCACAGCCAAACATTGGATGGAAGTTGGGGGGACTCCTATTGAAGATTTGACAGAACTATTAAAGGCCACGAAGTGGGTGGGAACTTCACAGGAGGAGGACCAAGAGAATCAACCAACCTGTACTTCTGGGAGCTCTCAGAAACTGAACCACCTGAACCACCAACCAAAGACCACACACAGGCTGGAACAAGGCTCCTGACACATATGCAGCAAATATGCATCTCAGTCTCCATGTGGATCCCCCCAACAACCAGAGTGGAGGCTCTTCCCTAAAGCTGTAGCCCAATTGTGGCATCCATTCACCAACAAGGCTGTCTTGTGTGGCCTCAGTGGGAGAGGATGTGCCTAATTCTGCAGGGACTTGGTGCACCAGGGTGGGGAGCTACCCCAGAGTGAGCCAATGCTATCAGAGGAAGTGGGATGGTCTCAGTAGGGGGGAGAGAGAGAGGGAGTGGTGCCTGGATGTAAATTAATAGTGATGTGCTTTACTCAACACAGGACAGGTGCCCTATCATCTTTCCCATTTTCCCTTTTCATTAGATGACAGAAATGAGAAGCTGGAAAATCTTAACAATAACAGCAACAACAACAACAAAAAAGCCAAGTTCCTAAAAGCAAGCAAAACACCAGAGTTAAAGTAAGATTAAATTAATAATGTAAATAGATCATTACTTTCAATGTGAGTATACTGCAGAACCATTATACTGAAATCAGATTGTTACGAGTCACCAACACACATATATAGATCAGAGAAACAAAACTGAGGATCTTGATATAAGTGAGTTGAACTACAGTTAAGTGCTTTTTGGTAAAGATATAAAAGTTATACAGTGGGAAAAAGACATTTTTAAAAACTAGCCCTGGAAAAACTAGATTTCAACATACAGAAAAGTGAGATTAGATCTTTGCTCCTTACCCTGCACAAACTCAATTCAATGAATTTTCTAGATTACTTTTTGTTATGACTTTATATGGTTTGGGATCAGGTTAATATCCTTCTGAGAAACTGTTTAGTACTGCAACCTTATTTCCTGATATATAGAACAGCTTGAAGAACACTGGCACTAACTCTGAACACTGGTACATTTGTCTAATAAATCTATTTGGCTTGGAAACGTTTTAGTCAGATTTTTTTAATGCTCTTTCAACTTCAACTTCATTTCTTATTATTGATTTAATTATTTAGTCCACCTTGGTTTAGTTTCAATAGGTTACAAATATTCATAAACATCATCTTCTTTTAGATTTTCTAGATCAATATCACGTTGTTAGAACTTCTGACTCTCACAGGTCACTTATGTCATAGCTCCCCTTTCATCTTCAGTTTTATTAATCTGTCTCTTCCTTCCCTTTCTTTGAATAGTTTATATTCCAACAGTATTGGAAATACAACTTTTCCCCTTTCACTGCATCTATGTCAACATTTTTTGTCATTTGTATTTCTGTGATGGCAATTCTGACTTGTATGAAGTATTTCAGTTTGTGTTTCCATAATGATCATGTTTGTGTTTCACATCTTGATCATGTCATTAATAGCCATTTTCGTTTTTTCCCTTAAGAGGCTCTACCCTTATTTATAGCCTGATTTTAATCGGGTTGTTTGTTTCTTAATGTTTGTATTTCAAGTCCTTGTATATTCTAGAAAACAATGATTTCTCAGATGAATACATGGCAATTTTTTTCTCCCTGACCAAGACTACCTATTCATTCACTCATACTTTCCCTTGTTATATAGAAACTATTAATTATATGGGACCCCATTTCTTGACTGCTGGTCTTATATTCTGTACTGGTAGAATCCTTAGTGTAGAAAACCCTTATTGTGCCTCTTTTATTCCTCTAGCAGTTTAAGGCTATCAGGTCTTTATGTTGAACACATACTTCATATTGCTAACTCTTTTTGTTCAATAAAAATGTAAGAAAAATTTAAATTTACACATAAAAATGGAGAGAAAAATGATTAATTGATAAGTTTTCTATGGTAAAATGTCTAGGAAAAGGAGACCTGGGGAATTTGCTAGAGTCCAGAAGGACCCAGGGTTAGATATAGTCAAGGTATAATATGAATATTAAAAATGCCAAAAGGTGGGGCTGAAGAGACGTCTCAGTGGTTAACAGTATTGACTGCTCTTCCAGAGGTCCTGAGTTCAATTCCCAGCAACCACTTGGTGGCTCACAACCATCTGTAATGGGATTTGCTTCTCACTTCTGGTGTGAAGGCAATAAGACAGAACACTCATATACAATAAATAAAGAAAATAAAGCTTTAAAAAACTACTGTACACATTAAAAAGGGGGGAGGGTGTTGAAGAGATAACTCAGAGATCAAGAGCATTGACTTTTCTTCCAGAGGTCATGAGTTCAAATCCTAGAAACTATATGATGGCTCACAGTCATCTGTAATGTGATCCAATGCCCTCTCCTGTTGTGTCTGAAGACAGCTACAGTATATTCACATACATAAATAAATCTTTCTTAAAAATGGCAAAAGTAACATATTTTATAAAAGGAAACACTCCAAACCTTTATCCATAAAAGTACAAAGTTGTATAATCTTACAGACATCTGCCATTTGCATTTGTTACAGATCAAATGGATTGATCATGTTTACTTGAGACTGATGGTGAAAATATGGTTAATGTCAGAAATTTATTGACCCATCAATTCTTAAATTGTGCCTGTTCTACTCATTGGCACACTGTAGTAAAAACAAGTCAGATTCTTAGCTTCAAGATAAAAAAATATTCAAGTAGAGAGAAATAAGTGCAATACAATTGATGACATTAAATTACTTTAAAGAAGTAGAAATATTCTGGAGTATAACAAAACTGAGAGAAGTAGCAATAGGGAAATTTTTATAGAGAAAATAACATTTCTTGGAGGAAAATGTGAATTTAATACAGTTACTCTCAAAGCAAATACATAAATGCCCAGCAGGATAAACCTTGATTTTTATGTACACAAAGAATACCAGTTTGTTTGAAATCTAGTTTCCTGGAAAGGACTGCATAAATTGGTTAAGGAGAACCACAATTGCTGGAATTTGTTAGTGTCCCAAAATATTATTTTGGCTGCTGTGCTGGTTTAAGTGAAAGGTGTCCCCATAGACCTTTGTATTTGAACAATTGATTATGCTTTTTGGTGAGATTACAGACCCTTCAGTGTTTGGAGCATTGCTTTAGGAAGTTCATCAAAGAGGTGTGGGCTTTAAGAAGTAACAGCCTTGTCCTATTCCCAGTTATTTCTGACTTTGGATATGTGGTCTATCACCTTCCTGCCCTGCTGTTACCATGTCTCTTCTGACACTTACAGAATCTCCCTCATGAATATAAAACTTGGTTTTTAATCACAGCCCCAGAAAACAACTTACACAATTGCTCTTTTCATACAGACTTTATGAATGAAGAAATACGGGCAGTTGAGAAGACAAATGTAGCAATTCAGGCCAATAAAATTAATGCAATTGGGAACACGATCAGAGAACTAACACATTATTTGTGAGAAGGTGCTGGCATGATCAAGAGAGCAGAAAAAGCTCGAGGAAGAACTTTTGGTCTGAGAAAATGTTGAGTGAATGCATCATGATCTAAACAGGTTGTAGATCCTCAAAAATAAAATAAAATAAAAATTGGGGAGAAATATTGTCAGTAACATTAGAAAGTAGATTTTGGAAATTAAGACATACCTCAGTTGGTAGAATGGTGCCTAGCTTGCTCACACCTCTCAGTTCCATTCCAGGAACAGTATAAACTGGATGTAGTGATATATATCTGTACCATTGCAGCATTTAGGAGGTAGAGGCAGGAGAATCAGGAGTTGAAGGTCATTCTTAGCTACACAGTGAATTTGAAGCCAGATTGGAAAACAGGACACTATGCTCTCAAAACTAAAGGAAGTTCCATTTGAAGTATGGTGAAGTTTGGTATATCTATTAAACTTCTCAGAAGAAGTGTTTGTAGAACTCATATCATTATACAAAATTGGAAGTCAAGGGAAATTCAATTAGAAGATGCAGACAAAAACTCTCACCCAACATGACTGTCTAAACATACGCAGAACAAGATCAATAGGAAAAACAAGCTAAAACTGATGTGGGAAACACCAGGAAGCCTGACCTCACACAAAGAACTATAGGCAACTAATGAGTGCAAAGGTTTTAAGAGATATACTACCACAGGAAAGGAAACACCTATTGGTTATCCAATACCACCACAGTTATCTCTGAAAATATACATACAGGTAACATTATAAAGAATGAACAGGTCATAATTAAGAATATATACTACTATATATAAAATATATTTTTATTAAAATATATTCCTATATATTAGGTACATAGATACATATGTTCCTAATATATAGGAATATACCTAATGTAAGGTTAGAGACCACATTTCCATTTACGTGCTGAAGTCAGAGATGTGGTAATAGGACAAGGTGTATATATATATATATATATATATATATATATATATATATATTATGCAACAATTAATATGAAGAAAACAGGTCATGAGAAAAGATTGGTAAATACAGAATGTACATGGGAGAATTTAGAGGGAGGAAAGGAAGTAGAGAAATTATAAATTATATCATAATATTGAAAATAAAAGGAATTTTTGTTTTGTTTTGTTTTGTTTTTTCAAGACAGGGTTTCTCTGTGTAGTCCTGGCTGTCCTGGAACTCACTCTGTAGACCAGGCTAGCCTGGAACTCAGAAATTCGCCTGCCTCTGCCTCCCAAGTTCTGGGATTAAAGGCGTGTGCCACCACGCTCGGTGAAAATAAAAGAAATATTTTAATTTGTCTAATTGACACAGACATTTAAAAAGGTGCTCAAGAATGGTCTACTTAGCTTGGTAATGTTCTTCTCATATTAAAAATAATGAATTAGTTACTACTTGAAGTTTTAAAGAATCATATAAACTATGAAGAATTGAATTATGTATGCTTGTCTGTATGTGTCGATGAATATGTGTGAGAGTATATATATGTAGGGAGAAACGGACTGAAATTTGCAATGAAGATAAACTTTTTTGAAAAGTGACTATATTAGAGATTAGAGAAATCTCAAGCAGGAGAGTATATGTCTTTCAGGGGTGCAGACTTGAGCTTAATACTTCAAAAAATATAAAAACAAATAATAATGTCATGTGCTTGTCATACCAGAGGCAGTGACAAGACAGGTGAACAAGACAATGACCCTGCCTAAAAAAAGGGGGATAAGATTGCCTTAGAAATGACACCAAGAGTATCTGGCTACACACACACACACACACACACACACACACACACACATTCACAATCACACACACACACTCACAATCACACACACACACACACTTGCACACCGGAACACTCATGTATGCACATCCAAAATGAACATATTGTGCTGAAAGTACCCAAATCCCATTTAAAGACTCTATGTAACAAATGAGTTCCAGTAACAAATCTACCAAGCTACTCAGGTACCATGAACACAAAGTATAATACTTAACTGTAATACATTTCCTTTGTGTTTCAAGTAATTACAAATATTTGTTATTTTTCTTATGGAATAAGATTGGTGAGATGACCAAATTATTCTTGTAGTACATTACTTTCAAATATATAACTAAGACTCAGGGAGTTCATTTCCATGAGGTATATGTTATTGGAATAAAAGCTAAAATACTTTTAACCCAGATTCAAACCACATTTCCATGAGGTATGTGTTATTGGAATACAAGCTAAAATACTTTTAACCCAAAGACAGCTTAGTATTTTATATCTACATTGCAAGGTAATCTCAAACAGACATGCAAGCAGTGTGACTACATGACATTATGAGAAATTCTGATAAAAAAAGGCTTAAAGATGACTTTTCTTCTGACTGTAAACAATGTTTTATATTGAATAATAGTCAAATAAAATATAAACTTCTAATATTTTAACAATATGACTGGATTTTTTTTTTCTAGTCTGTTCTTTGTAAACTGCTTCTGAAATTGAGTTTCCCTGAGGCTAGAAACCACTGTTTCTCCCTTTTATTGTAATGGAAAAATAGAATACAACAGCAGGGGCTGAAAAATTCTGTATCTTTTAATTCTTGTCTTGCTTAAGCCTGCTGAAGCTTAACATTTTTCACTACAATAATGGGTTCTTTGTGTGTGTGTGTGCTAATACTGTCAAATATATCTTTGCATTTCTATTCCAATGTATCTCTGTGATGCCCATGGTTTATAAATTTGGCTTCTATGCATGTTGCGGTACATGCTTAGCAAGAGATTGTCTGGTTTTCTTCAGATGTTTTCATCTGCTCATAAACTTTTTTATAGTAAATATGCTAAATAAGTAACAATTTGCAGTATGTACAGTTTATTTGTACCTCTTCATTTGGAAACATTATACAATAACACTATTCACTTTCTCATAGGAACTTACTATCTGTATTTTTCACTTTGGCTTGGGCCCTGTGAATGTAAAAGGCAATGTGATGAGGAAAATAAGAGTTGTTATAGACTTACTAAATTAACACAATCATCACCTGTCTTTATTACTCCTTGTGTATACGATCGTAAGACCCTTGAGACCAGAATGGGCATGTGTGAACAGAGAGGATTTAAGGGTAGTCATTAAAAAGAGACACACTCTTGGGTACTATAACCATTTTCTTTCTTTCTCATATATATTTATATAAGTCTCTTGAGGGTTAGTTGCATCATCTTTGAGTGAACACAGACTTGGAAGTCCTCTACTGTATGTGTGTTGGGGGCCGCATATCAGCAGGTGTATACCGTCTGTTTGGTAGTCCAGTGTTTGAAAGATCTTGAAGGTCCAGATTAATTAAAATTGGTGGTCCTCCCACAAAACAGTCCTCCTCCTCAGCTTCTTTCAGCCTTCCCTAATTCAACAACAGGAGTCAGCTGCTTCTGTTTATTGGTTGGGTGCAAATTACTGCATCTGACTCTTTCAGCTGCTTGCTGGGTCTGTTGGAGGGCAGTCATGCTAGATCCCTTTTTGTGAGCACTCCATAGCCTCAGTAATAGTGTCAGGCCTTGGGACCTCCCCTTGAGCTGGATCCCACTTTGGGCCTGTCTCTGGACCTTCTTTTCCTCAGGTTCCTCTCCATTGAAACAATTATGGGTCAGAGATTTGGGTGTGGGATGGCAACCCCATCCCTCATTTGATGCCCTGTCTTCCTGCTGGAGGTGGGCTCTAATAAGTTTCCTCTCTCTACTGTCAGGCATATCATCAAAGGTCCCTCCCTATGAGTCCTGGGAGTCTCTCACCTCCCAGGTCTCTGGTGCATTCTGTAGGGTCCCCTAATCTCTTATTTCCTGAGGTTTCCTGTTTATATTCTTTCCTCAGGGCTTCAGTCCTTTTCCCACACTCATTACCAGATCAGGTTCCCCTCTACCCTGCACTGCACCCCACCTTGTTCACTTTCACTCCCAAGTCCCTCCCTCTCTCCTGACTTGCTATTGCTTTCTTCTCTATCCCAAGCGCTGAGGAGTTCTCACTTGGGCACATCAGCTTGTTGAGCCTTTTGAATTCTGTGGACTGCATCTTGTGTGTTCTGCATGGGTTTCCTCCTCCTCCTCCTCCTCCGCCTCCTCCTCCTCCTCCTCCTCCTCTTCCTTCTTCTCCGGCTAATATCCATTTATTAGTGAGTACATACCATGGAGGATAGATCTATTTCCAATTTTCTGAAGAACCTCCAGATTGATTTCCAGAATGGTTGTACCAGTTTGCAATCCCACCAGCAATGGAAGAGTGTTCCTCTTTCTCCACATCCTTTCCAACATGTGTTGTCATCTGAGGTATTGATCTTAGCCATTCTGACTGGTGTAAGGAGGAATCTCAGGGTTGTTTTGATTTGCATTTCTCTGATCACTAAGGGCTTTGAACATTTCTTTAGGTGTTTCTCAGCCATTCAAGATTCCTCAGTTCTGAATTCTCGGTTTAGTTTTATACCCCATTTTTAATTTTATTTATTTAGTGTGTGTGTGTGTGTGTGTGTGATTAACTTCTTGAGTTCTATGTGTATTTTCGATATTAGCCCTCTATCAGATATGGGGTTAGTGAAGGTTTTTTTTTTTTTTCCCAATCTGTAGGTTGCCTATTTGTCTTATCGACTATATCTTTTGCCTTACAGAAGTTTTCCAGTTTTATGATGTCCCATTTATCAATTCTTGATCTTAGAGCATGAGCCATTAAGTTCTGTTTAGGAAATTTCCCCCTGTGCCAATGAGTTCAAAGCTCTTTCCCACTTTCTCTTCTATTAGATTCAGGGTATCTGGTTTTATGTTGAGGTCCTTGATCCACTTGGATTTGATCTTTATGCAAGGTGACAAATATGAGTCTTTTTTCATTTTTCTACATATACAATTAACTCAAATAAATAAGTAGGATTTCTTTATACAAATGATAAACAGTCTGAGAAAGAAATTAGTGAAACAGCACTCTTTACAAGAGCCACAAAGAATATCAAATATCTTGGGGGTAATTCTAACCAAACAAGTGTATGACAATAACTTCAGGTCTCTCCAGAAAGAAATCAAGTATGATAGAAAATGGAGAGATCTACCTTGCTCACTGATTGAAAAAAAAAATAGCATAGTAAAAATGGCCACCCTACCAAAGGCATTCTACAGATTCAATGCAATCCCCATCAAAATCCCAACACAATTCTTCATGGAAAGAACAACTATCAAATTCACCAGGAAAGGGAAAAAACCCAGAATAGTGAAAATAATTCTTTCTTTCTTTCTTTCTTTCTTTCTTTCTTTCTTTCTTTCTTTCTTCCTTCCTTCCTTCCTTCCTTCCTTCCTTCCTTCCTTTCTTTCTTTCTTTCTTTCTTTCTTTCTTTCTTTCTTTCTTTCTTTCTTTCTTTTTGTTTGGTTTTGTTTTTTGAGACAGGGTTTCTCTGTGTAACCCTGGCTGTCCTGGAACTCACTCTGTAGACCAGGCTGGCCTGGAACTCAGAAATCCACCTGCCTCTGCCTCCTGGGTGCGGGGATTAAAGGCATGCATCACCACTGCCCGGCGTGAAAACAATTCTTAACAATAAAAAAACAGCTCGGGGAATCACCATCCCTGACCTCAAGCTTTACTACAGAGCAATAGTGATAAAAACTACATGGTATTGGTAAAGAGACAGACATATTGAACAATGGACTAGAATTGAAGACCCAGAAATAAAACCACACACTTACCATCACTTGATCTTGAAAAGTTGCCAAAAATATACAATGGATAAAATAAAGCATCTTCAATAAATGGTGCTGATATAACTGGCTCTCTGTATGTAGAAGAACTAAATTAGACCCATACTTTTCACCTTGTATAACCACTTTCATAATATTAACTTAATCCAAAAACATAGGTCTTTTCATTATCCAGTATCTACCTTCATTTATTTTATAGTATCTTTAAAGTATGTAATCATAGCTTTGAAAATGGGTAAATTTAGGCAACTTTTACTCAAACTTAGTCCCAATATAACAAGATATGAGGAGAGGAAGAATGATATATCCTGGATTGGTTTTGCACACATACTCAGATGGGAAAAACATCCTTTTTTGGAGAATCCATTTACTATCTTATGCCTACATACAACTTGTGTGCATATGATTAAAATCAGATACATCATGGAAAGGGACAATACATAGTGAACAAAGACTTTATAATCTAAGATTGTCAATCAAAAGAGAACTGCTCGTGATATGCCTCTTAGCAGCCAAATCCTTCTTCCCTTAGACTTCATAAAAGGAGGCACCAGTCAATATAGTTGACTTACTATGGACATTAAAGATAATTAAGATATACGAGAGTCACCTAGAAGACAAATCTATGACATATCTTTGAGAGATTTTCTAGCTGAGGTAATTGTAATGGGAGATCCCACCTTAAGTGTGAGTGGCACTATTCCATTGCCCAATGTGCTTAAAATAAAGTGGAAAAGCAAGTTTAGAAGCAGCATATCTATTATCTATCTGTCTATCTATCTATCTATCTATCTATCTATCTATCTATCTATCCATCTATCTATCCATGAGGGTAGATGTGATTAATTTTTTTTCTATTTGAATCTTTCAGTGACACAGCATTCATTCAATAGTGTATTTCAGTTTTCAAACAGATACATAGTTTCATTTTGTTGATTTCATTCTGTTGATTTGTCCTACATTATTCTTAATAAAAATAAAGAATTATTTTATTTGATTGTTAGTTTAAAGTCTTGCTTCGAAACCCATATTTAGTAGAATTTAAAGTCCCATATGCCACCAAAGAACATGCATTATAAATCTTTTGGATATAATAATCTGTAGGTATGTTTGAACCCATTTGGTATATGATGCAATTTAGATATCAACTTTCTTTTTTGATTTTCAGTGTGGAAATCCTATGCAAATATGACTAGTGCTGAAATGTCTCACTATTAATGTATCAAAATTAAGCTACCATTGTATCTTTTAAGTATTTTACAAAATGGAAGTCCTCAAATACGGAATATTTATAAATTTTGCATCTTTTGGAATTATTGTTACTTTCATTGCTATGTAATGGTCCTGTTTATGTCTTATGTAGTTTGATTTGTACTTTATTTTATCAAATATAAGAAGTATTACTCTACCATTTTATTTCTTATAGTTGTTTTACTGTTTGATTTCAGTCTTTTAATGCTTGGTTTTTAGACATATTTGCTAAATAAGTAAGTTGCTTTTAGGTTTGTTTTATAATTCTATCAGTTAGTCTGTATCTTTTAGTTGGGGTACATTCCATTCCAGGTTTTTTCTGAAAGGCATTTGTTATTTTTATTGATTTGTTAATTGGTACTCTGTTTGGGTTATTGGTAAAGTGGAAACTTATTGTTTCTTTGGACAGTAAGACATGTCAAATGATGTTTTGTTGGAGCATACAGGTGAAAAGATATTTTGCTAAAGCAGACTGAAGAAAGAATGTTTTCTGGAAGCAGTCACTTGTGAAGGGATATTTTGCTAAAGCAGACTCATGAAAAAGTTTTTCTGAAGCAGACACAGATGGAAGAATGCTTTGTTATAGCAGACACATGAAAGGAGGCACAATGTTTATAAGGAATATAAATATGACCCTGCAGACAGTGGGAGCTTGAGCTTTGGTTTGCTTTGCTCTGGCTTGGATTTTTTTTTTTTTGCTAACAACATGCATGTATTAATTCACCTTACATTGTGTTGCTGAACTCTGCTTGTTTGGACGACAGAGAAAAACCCACCAAAGAACTTGTTTTAAGGTTCCTTCTTGTTGCTTTCACAGTCTCGAGCCAGTTGGTGAGCCTCTCAGTTTCTTCAGGATTGAAATGCAGCTGCTGGTTCATATGTGGTGTTTGCCGAGAGGCCTGGACTGCAGCTGCTAATTCATATTTGGTTTATGATGCTGGACAGAACTTGCTGATATTCTGACAATGAAGATTGGACTTGCTCCCAAAGAACTGTTTTTAAATAAGTCCCCCATGTCCTAATAACTTTTCTCTTCCACTACCTCTGGTGGGTGGTAGGCTAGATGGGAGGTTGAACCCTTATTGAAGCAGGTTGGAAAAAAATATATGCCTGCACATTTGTATTTCTGTCTTTCCCTAGAATTTCTTTCATTTTCTGTATTTGATGTGATTGATGCTATCCATTCCATTGTGCATCAGTTCAGTTCATGGATGCATCATTCCCTGTGTTCTTATTTATGGGACTGTCTCTCTTATATCTCCATGTATAGTGATTCTTTAAGGATTATTTTTACAGTGATTTGCTTCTCAGAAATTCCCTTAATTTGTTTGTTCTGAAATACTCTTATTTCTCCATCAGTTCAAACAGAACAGGCTTGTGTCATAGACAGTCTTGGTAAGCAATAATTTACTTTCAGTACTTACAACACAACATCCTGTGATATTCTGGCTCTAGAGTTATTGAAGAATTTGAAGCTATCTTGATGTTTCTCCCTCTGCATAGTGTTGCTATTGTGGTGTTTGAATGAGAATGATTCCAATGGGCTTGTATGTTTGAATGTTTGGTTCTCAGTAGGTGAAACCATTAGGTAAGAATTAGTAGATATGTCACTGGCGGTGGGCTTTGAAGTATAAAAAGCCCATAGCATTCTCAGTGAGTGCTCTCTTTTTCTCTCTCTCATGCTTGTGTATTAACTGTAAGTTCTGAGCTACTGATCCATCACTGTTCTTTCGTGACTGTTGTCATACTCCCATTATTAGGGTCATAGATTCTAAGCCTAGGGAACCATGAGACCGCAAAAGAAATTCTTTCCTTTATAATTTGCCTTTATCGTGTTTTTTAATTGCAACAGAAATTTTCTAAGACATTTCTCTGTATATTCTTTTTTTGTTGTTTTGTTTTGTTTTGTTTTTTGAGATAGGATTTTTCTGTGTAGTCCTGGCTGTCCTGGAACTTACTCTGTAGACCAGGCTGGCTTTGATCTAAGAAATCTGCCTGCCTCTGCCTCCCAAGTGCTGGGATTAAAGGCGTGCACCACCACACCCGGCTTTGCTTTGTATTTTGACAAAGTGATTATATGTCATTCAGAATTTTTTTCTCTGATCATTTTTATTTGGGGCAATAAATTCATGTGTATGGATGTCTTTTCTCCTTAGATTTGTGACATTTTCTGATATAATTTGTTGAAAAGTTTATGTCTTTTATCTCAGCCTTTTCAAGTTCATGATCATACTTTCTACTGTTGTTTTGTTAATTTGATTAGGTGATCCATTTCTAGAAATTTTGTTTTGTTCTTACTTGGACTATAAATTGGCTTGCTGAGCTCTGTGTCCATATTGTTTTTCTCCTCTATGTTAACAACTGTCTCATTTACTTTGGTAACTTTCTTGTATGAATTTATTTCCTTGTTTCATCAAGATATTTGAGTTCTCTATCTTGTTATTGTTCCATTTTAATAATATGACTTCACTTTCCTTCCATGCTATTTTATTTGTCCCAGTGCTCTTGTCTTTACATTGAGAAATTTTAAGGCTGTGAATATGTCCCCATAAGTGGCTGACTGATAATTTGTATCATTTTTATATTAGCTGTGATGGCTGTCTTCCCTTTGAAATTATTTTCCTGTTCCTCTCTGTTTTGTTTTTATTATTTCTATTTTTATGAGACTTGCTGGACAGTTATTCTCATGTCAGATCATGCTTCCAGTTTCTGTTGACAGTGTGGGATTAAGTATGTGCCTTTGTCCTTTACCCTTTATTAAATGTCACAACATTGGTCAGTATGAGGAGATGTATTTGCATTTCACTAATATCCTGGATAAGGTTTATAGTTGGGAGCATTTAGAACACTGGTTGTAGAAAATGTAATCTGTAGCTATTACTAGAATCAAGCACATCGATATTTAAGTAGCAAAAGGAAGAAAGAAAGTAGAAAGAAGGAAAAGGTGATGATGTATAACCAAGGAGGGAACTGCATGGTGGGCAAGTATGAAAAATAGTAGTGGACTACGGTAGGCATGTTGTGATTTTTACAATTCATTTTTGCAGGTGTTGGCAGTCATGAATATCTTTTCCAGTAAGACAGAAATTATAACATAATAGCTTAATGATGAAAAAGAAAGAAAGAAAGAAAAAAAAGACCAAAAGAAAGACCAAAAAAGACCACAACGTGTGGTACAGGCTAAGCTGGAACAGCATTAAACCCTCACGCTGGATTCACTTAGGTTCAGCAGTGAGTTATCAGGAACTAGGAACTCAACAGGCAGGCAGTTGGTCACAGCTTCCAGAAGCTGCTTATTTTAGGCGAGAGAAATAAAAGGGTTAAATAAAAGGGATTTTATAATCAGGTGGATGGCCACATATATATATGAATACATGTAGAACAGGTAAGAGCCCCACCTGCTTTCAAAACCTCCTCCTCTTGATTTGAAGTCCAAAGACCCTAAACACTACACCTTTCGATTCCTGCCCACCATCCCTTCTGCCTTGCTCATGCCACTACAGGTGGAAACCTGCTGCGAAGGTGTAGGACACTCTAACCAGAACAGGTAAGAGCCCCACCTACACTCAGAACCTTCACATACCCTTGGTTCAAACCCCAAAAGCACACCCAGCAGACATCCCTAGCCTGCCCCCAACTTGGGTCTGTGTCTATCCACTGGATATGGTCTCTACAGGTACTCCCTCGCCCTGGGGCTATGCCTTCTTCCCCAACTTTGGCAAATATCCACTGCTCACATGTAGGTTACACAAACAGGTAAGAGCCCTACCTGCCTTCAGAACCCTTGGACTCATTAGGTTCAGAGTCCAAAGACCCAAGCAAATGTCACCACCACCACCACCACCACCACCACCACCACTACCACCATCTTCCCCCAAATGCTGTGTTGCCACCACTACACAAGTCGATATGCCCTTTCACTTCTCAAGTTCAGGCCACTATAGTCAGTAAAACAGAAATCACTGTTAGATCAAAAGCCAGAATTCAGGCCCCTAACTTTGAGGGGAGCTCCCTGCTAGATCAGAAGTCATATCAGCTCCAAACCAGAAAAATCAGAGGACCAAAGAGGAAACAGAAACCAAGGGATAAAACACTCATCCAACGAAAACAAACTGAGCAGTCTGCTCCTATACCTTACTCATCCTAAATCCATATGCTGAGATGCCAAGGTAATATGAATTCACCAGAGCCCAGCTGTCCTACTACAGCACTGTCAGAATATGCCAAAATTGTCAAAGCATAAGAAAACTACCTTAAAACAAACATAAGGAATATGATAGCGGTCCTTAAAGAGGAAATGAATCAGTTCCTTAAAAAAATCCAGGAAACAATTCTCCTACTACCTCTCTACCCACCTTCAACAGACCTGCACATTCTGGACCTACAGGTTGATTAGATTCCCTTTCCCCACCCACTTTCTCTACTTGCTGAGTCCTCTGGGGCATCCCCTGCTGCACTGGGCTGTTTGCTATCCTTGGTAGACCTCCTCATTAGTTAAAGAGAATGTTAGATCTAAAAAGTTCTTGACACAAAGGTGGGGGTGTCATTTCCGTTGGGTCCTAGAAACCTCTTGCTTCCCTGGCATCTGGGGCTTTCTAGTGGCTACCCCCTGTACCCTAACCCTTGTTACTGCACACCTCTGTTTAATTTCCTGAGCCTCTGTACTTCTCCTGCCACTGCCACTGCTGCTACCTGCTGGGAGTTGGCCTAGCTATTCCAGAGACTACACATGGTCACCTGCAGCTGGGCTCCAAGGATGATTTGGTGGAAATGGGCTTTCCCCTCTCCTTTATAAAGCATTTCTGCCATTAAAAATTTAAACCTTGAGCAGACTTGTCTTGGTTCCAGCTTGTCTTGGTTCCATTATTTCTCTACCCGCCTAGATTCCCTCTTCTCTTCCAGTTCCAAGATGCCTCCCAGGCTTGAACCCGGACATGAGCACTGCAGGCCTGCCCCAACAATTTGGCGAACCAACGTGGTTCCTGAGAATGGCAGAGGACATTTGGAAGAAACACTGCTGGTTTGGAGCTCCATGGAAGAAGAAAAGAATTAAAGAAAATTCGTACTGGAGAACGTGTGGTACAGGCTAAGCTGGAACAGCATTAAACCCTCACGCTGGATTCACTTAGGTTCAGCAGTGAGTTATCAGGAACTAGGAACTCAACAGGCAGGCAGTTGGTCACAGCTTTCAGAAGCTGCTTATTTTAGGCGAGAGAAATAAAAGGGTTAAATAAAAGGGATTTTATAATCAGGTGGATGGCCACAGTTGGAAACTGCATCAGGCAGGAGGAAAGTAGATTTTAAAACTCTCCCAGGGACAGAAATCGGTCAGAGGGACCAAGTTTTGTTTATGAAATAGAAGCTTACCTTTCTATTCTTTTGCCTGCTCGTGGAAGACGAGAAATGGTTGCATGTGTCTGGATCTGTTGGTTTCTGTTTTGTGTGTTTTGTGTATGTGTTTAGGGCTATGTGAAAATTTAGAAAAGTGCTAGTGTAATTACTTCATTTGGTTTTTTACTGGTAATGTGCTCTGCGTGTCTTCACAATCAGCTTATAAGTTATTGGCTAAGATTAAATAATTGTTACATTGGTAACAGAAGGTTAGCCTTAAATTGACAACTCAGGAGTCTTTTCAAACATGTGGCATAAGCAGGCCAAAAAACTGGGCCTCCTAAGACACTTCTAGCTGAGATAATATTTAATGTGATTCTTATACTAGAAAGTAAGATTAAGATAAGATTTAAAGCAAGGTCTCTTTAATGAAGCATCAAAGTTTGCACTGTCATGCATTCATAGGTATAAATTGGCAGCAAATCATCCTTGGAGCCCAGCTGCAGGTGACCATGTGTAGTCTCCGGAATAGCTAGGCCAACTCCCAGCAGGTAGCAGCAGTGGCAGTGGCAGAACAATAGAGTGATCCAGGGAGGCAGGCTCCACCCTTGGTGATCTCCTTAGTGGTAAGCAAAGTCCAGGTCTGGCTCAGCCTGCTTCAGGCTTGTGGGAGGCTACACATAAAGACCCCAATAGAAGAGTTAGGGGAAGGACTGAAGGAAGTGAAAGGGGAGACCTCATAGGAAGAACAACAACATAAACTAAAACTATCCCCCCACCACCCCCAGAGCTTCCAGGGACTAAACCACCAACAAAAGAATACACATGGGGGGACCCATGGTTCCAGCTGCATATGTAGCAGAGGATGGCTTTATCTGGCATTAATGGGAGGGAAGGCGCTTGGGCTTGTGAAAGCTTGATGCCCCAGCTTAGGGGAGTGCTAGTGCAGTGGGGCAGAAGTAGATGGGTGGATGGGGGAGCCCCCTCATAGAAGCAGAGGGGAGGTGGGGTGGGATAGGGATATTCAGAGTAGAAACTTGGAAAAGGGATAACATTTGAAATGTAAATAAATAAAATAACCAATATATATATTTTAAGTGGGCAATGAAGTAGACCTAGGAGAAATGTCCAAAAGTCACACATGTGCCTCTCATTTTGCTCATCAGACTATCTGGAATAGTACAAAAACAAAAAACAAAAAACCGAACCTAAGAATAATATTAATAGAAGAAGGATAAATATTCTAAGTCAAAGATCCAAAGAATATTTTTTAACAAAATCATAGAAGGAAATTTTCCTAACCTAGAGAGTGAGTTTTCTATAAAGATTCAAGATAAACAACACCAAATAGATTGAACAACAGAAGAAAGACTCTCACTACATAATAATCAAAATATTAAACATACAGAACAAGGAATATTAAAAACTGCAAAATGAGAAGGCCAAGTAATATATAAAGGCAGACTTATTAGAATTATACCTGACTTCTTAACAGAGACTTAAAAAGCCAGAATAGCCTAGCAAGATGTTTTTCAGACATTAAGAGAACACAGATGCCAGCCCAAAATACTATACTCAGGAAACCTTTCAATCACAATTGATAGAAAAAACAAGATATTCCATGACAACATCAAGTTTAAACAATATCTATCTACAAATCCAGCCTTACAGAAGGTAGTAGAAGGAACATCCCAAAACAAATCAGTTAATTGCATTCTCACACCAGAAAACCCCAAAGAAGGAAAACACACACACACACACACACACACACACACACACACACACACACATCCAAAGAATCAATAGATCATACTTCAAAAACCAGTACTCTACAAAATTGAAAATTTAAAAGAAATTGACCATTTTGTGATAGGTAACACCAAAATTAAATCAAGTTCAGATAAACAATTTAAATAGGCCCATAGCCCTTTATGAAATACAAGCAGTCATTAAAAGTCTTCCAAGCAAAACAAACAAACAAACAAACAAACAAACAAAAAACCAAACAAAAACAGCAAACTGAAACCAAAACAGAGCAGAGTGGTTTTAGCACAGAATTCTACCAGACTTTCAAAGAAGAGCTAATACCAACACTCCTTAAATCATTCCACAAAATCAAAACAGAAGGAACATTATTTTATGAGCTCATAGTCATACTTTATACTCAAACAACATAAAGACTCAACAAAGAAATAGATGTACAGATTAAATTTCTTCATGAACTTTGATGGGAAAAATAGTGAATAAAACACTCACAAACTAAATCCAAAGCACATTAAAAAGCTCGTCACTATGATAAAGTACACTTCACTCCAGAGACAGAGGCATGGTTCAGCATGCAAAAATTTGTCAGTGAGATTCACCATAAAATCAAACTGACGAAAAAACACAAGACCATCTCATTCAATTCTGAGCAAGCATTTTGTCCCCCTTTTATTGTATATTTTCTTTATTTACATTTCAAATGGTATTACCTTTCCATGTCTCCCCTCTGGAAACCCCCTATCCCATCCCCCATCCCCCTGCCTATATGAGGGTGCTCCCCCACCACCCATCCACTCTAACCTTCCTGCCCTGGTATTCCCCTACACTAGGGCATTGAACACCCACAGGACCAAGGGCCATTCCTCTCACGGATGTCCAATTAGTCCATCTACTGACACATAAGTGGCCAGAGACAAGGGGCCCTCCAGGTATAGTCTTTGGTTGGTGGTCCAGTCCCTGGGAGCACCAAGGTGTCTGGCACGCTGACAGTGTTGCTCCCCTCACAGGCTGCAACCCACCTCAACTCCTCCTGTCCCTTCTCCAATTCCTCCATTGGGGACTCCATGCTAAGTTCAATAGTTGGCTCTTAATTTTAGCAGAACTAATTTGCAGCCTTTATGTCTTGGAGTTCAAAGAGTTTTGGAGAGATTAAGGATAGCAGAGACATACCTAAATATAATAAAGGCATTTTACAGAAACCCAATACCAAACATAAAATTAAATGGGAGGAATGCAAAATAGTTTTGCTAAAATTAGGAACAAGAAAAGGCTATCTTCTCTCCCCATATCTACTCAATATAGTACTTGAAGTTCTAGCTAGAGCAATAAGACAACTAAAGTAGATCAAGGGAATACAAACTGGAAATGAAGAAGTCAAAGTATAATTATTTGCATATGATTTAATAGTGTATATAACTAACCTGAAAAATCTATCAGGGAAATCTCATAGCTGATAAACATCTTCAGAAAAGCAACTGGATGCAAGATTAATTGAAAAAAACAAAACAAAACAAAACAAAACAAAAAATAAAACAAAAAAATAAAACATTAGTAGCCCTTCTACATACAAATGACAAATGGTCTGAGAATGAAATCAGGGAAATAACATCCTTTATAATAGTCACAAATAGTATAATATAACTTGGGTTAACTTGAACCAAGCAAATGACAGATCTGTATGATAAGAACTTCAAGTATTTTTTAAAAGGAAATTGAAGAAGATATCAGAAGATAAAATGATCTCTCATGGTCATGGATAAGTAGGATTAACAAATTAAAAATGGTCATTTCACCAAAAGCAATCCAATACAATCATTTACAGACTTTGGAAGGTCAATTATCAATTTCATATGGAAATATAAAACACCCAGTAGAGTTGAAACCATACTGTACAATAAAGAAACTTCTCAACGTATTATCATGTTTGATTTCAAGCTCTACTTGAGAGCTATATTTATTAAAACCATATGATATTGGCATGAAAATATGCAGTTTGATCAATGAAATTTAATCAAAGGCACAGATGTAAATGTCTACATGTATGAACACCTGACTTTTGTCAAAGAAGTAAAATATGTACAATGGAAAAAAGAAAGCATCTTCAACAAATGGTGCTAATATAACTGGATATTGGTATGTAGAAGAATGCCCACAGACTCATAACTATCACCTTGCACAAACCTTAAGTACAAGTAGATCAAGAACCTCAACATAAAATCAGATACACTGAGAATGATAGAATAGAAATGGCAGAATATCATCAAATGCATTTAAATAGGAGACAACATCCTGAACAGAACATCAATAGAGCAGACACTAAAACACAAAATTAATAAATGTAACATCATGAAACTGAAAATCTTCTGTAATACAAAGGGGGGTATCCATAAGGGGAAAATGATGACTTAAACAGATGGAAAAATATTTTCACCAACAGAATATTTGATAGAGGGCTAATTTCCAAAATATATAAAGAACTCAAGAAACTACACATCACCACACCAAATAATCCAATTAAAATTGAGGTGCACATATAAACAGAAAATTCCTTAACAGAGGAATTTTAAATGGCCAAGAAGCACTTAAAGAAATGGTTAACATTCATTGCCATCAGGAAAATGCAAATCAAAATTACTTTGAGATTCCATCTGACACCTGTCAGTATGGCTAACATCATAAACACTAGTGACAGCTCATGGTGGTAAGGATGTGGAGCAAGAAGAACTTTCCAACATAACTTGTGCAAGTGCAAACTTGTACAGCCACTATGAAAATCAATATGGCAGTTTATCCTAAAACTGGGAATCAATCTATCTGAAGACCCAGATATACTCCTTCTCCATCCCTGGGCATATACACAAAGGATGTTCAATCCTAGCATAGGACACTTGCTCAATTATATTCATAGCAGCTTTATTTGTGATAGCTGTAAACTGGAGACAAACTAAATGTCCCTCAGCCAAAGAATGGATAATGAAAATGTGATACATTTATGCAATGGAATATTACTCAGTTGGTAAAAATAATAGCATCATTCTCCCTATCCCTGCACCTTGACAGGTATGGCAGGCAGAACAGCTAGCCCCAACATCACCAGAGTGCAAAATCTGTCCCTATCCCTAATCTGCTGTAGCACCAGGCAGAATGGGTCCTTTACTTCACCTGGGGAGCACAGTAGAGCTGACCTTATTCAAGGTTGAACAGGTCTTGAGGGTGTGAACATGAGAAAACTGGTTCAGCAACCTGACTGCCATGCATAGTGAACTAGGGAGAGATGCCCAACACCACTCTCACCCCTTGTTACATATAGGAGTCAGGAGAGCTGGCCCTGGGGTCATGAGAGCAGGAGAGCTGGCTATGCTGCTTACCACTTAGGAGAACTGGCTATGTTTCTCACCTGGGTGGCACAGCCGAGCTGGTCCTGGATATGGGTCTTGCAAATGAACCAGGCCCAAGGGTGTGAGCACTGACAAGCAGGTCCTGACTCTTGTCTGCTAGGCAATGGTGTGGAAGAGGGAGAGATGCTTCTTCCCTTCTCTTATTCCTTACCTTCTATGTCAGGTAGGAGAGCTGACCTTTGTGTTATGAGAGTGGAAGAACTGGTCATGTCTCTCACAGGCTGCAAAAATTAGGAGAGTGAGTCCTACAATTTGCCTGGGCAGCAAGATAGAGCTAGCCCTGGTTGTAGGTGTTGCTGGTGAGCTAGTCCAAAGGGTGTGAGATCAGGATAGATAATGGGCTGACTAGCTCATATTGTTCTCAGGCCCAGATTCAGAAATTTGAATTGGCCCACCTCAACATCTACCCAATGAATGAACTATTTAAGTGCAAGAAGGGGCTAGTACTAGAGATCCAAAACTACAGCATATCCAGACACAAAGAAACAATATATTATCCAAGAGGAGACCCAGTGAAGTTCCAATATTGATAGAGCAGCAGAAGCCAGAGGTCTCATACAAGACCAGCTATTCATTGTAAGAAAAAAAAAAAAAAAAAGACAAGTCCTTTCCGGTCTGCATCAGCACTGGGTCACCTTGGGCGTGGAAACAGCAGACACCCCCAAGGTCCCTAGAGGACTCTCCATGTGATCTTAGGACCACCAGTGAGTGGAACACAACTTCTGTTGCATTCCACTAACTCGGGACCTGAGACAGCACTAGGGAAGCAGAAAACCTGGCCTGATGGGGGGTCACAAATCCCTTCCGGTCTGCACCAGCACTGGGTCACCTTGGGCTCTGAGTCGGCAGACACTCTCAATGTCCCTAGAGAACAGCTGCTGAGGCAGACCCCGTTTCGGGCTCCAGACATCTGGGTACCTTCCCTGCCAGAGGAGAGGTGTCCACCCCACCTGGGAGGGCTTTGCTGGAGCACCAGGGGAACTCATCTTGGTTCCCAGATCCCTCTGAGACTAGTCTTCACAGGTGAGGGTGTGGACTACAGAAGCTAACAGCTTCTGGAACAGGCCCTGTTTCGGGCCTTCATCTTCTGCCAGAAGGCAGGTCTGAAGGCCAGATATCTGTGCACTTTCCCTGCAAGAGGAGAGCTTGCCTGCAGATAATGCACTAACCACTGAAACTCAGGAGAGAGCTAGTCTCCCAGGTCTGCTGATAGAGGCTAACTGAATCACGAGAGGAACAAGCTCTAACCAGAGACAACTATAACAACTAACTCCAGAGATTACCAGATGGCAAAGGTAATCGTAAGAATCTTACTAACAGAAACCAAGACCACTCACCATCATCAGAACCCAGCACTCCCACCTCAGCCAGAACTGGGCACCCCAACACACCCGAAAAGCTAGACCCGAATTTAAAAGCATATCTCATGATGATGGTAGAGGAAATCAAGAAGGACTTTAATAACTCACTTAAAGAAATACAGGATAACACTGCTAAAGAATTACAAGTCCTTAAAGAAAAACAGTAAAACATAACCAAACCTGTAGAAGTCCTTAAAGAAAAACAGGAAAACACATCCAAACAGATGATGGAAATGAACAAAACCATACTAGACCTAAAAAGGGAAGTAGACATAATAACCCAGAGGCAACACTGGAAATAGAAACCCTAGGAAAGAAATCTAGAACCATAGATTAGAACATCAGCAACAGAATACAAGAGATGGAAGAGAGAATCTCAGGGGCAGAAGATTCCATAGAGAACATAACACAACAGTCAAAGAAAATGCAAAAAGATCCTAACTCAAAACATCTAGGAAATCCAGGACACAATGAGAAGACCAAACCTACGAATAATAGGAGTAGATGAGTATGAAGATTTTCAACTTAAAGGGTCAGCAAATATCTTCAAAAAAATTATAGAAGAAAACTTCCCAAACCTAAAGAGAGAGATGCCCATGAGCATACAAGAAGCCTACAGAACTCCAAATAGATTGGACCAGAAAAGAAATTCCTTCTGACATGTAATAATCAGAACAAAAAAATGCACTAAAGATAGAATATTAAAAGCAGTAAGGGAAAAAGGTCAAGTAACATATAAAGGCAGGACTATCAGAATTATACCAGACTTTTCACCAGAGACTATGAAAGCTAGAAGATCCTGGACAGATGTTATACAGACACTAAGAGAACACAAATGCCAGTCCAGGCTACTATACCCAGCCAAAATATCAATTACCATAGATGGAGAAACCAAAGTATTCCACAACAAAACCGAATTCACACATTATCTTTCCACGAATCCAGCCTTTCAAAGGATAATAACAGAAAAAACATCCAATACAAGGACGGAAACCACGCCCTATAAAAAGCAAGAAAGTAATCCTTCAACAAACCTAAAAGAAGACAGCCACAAGAACAGAATGCCAACTCTAACAACAAAAATAATAGGAAGAAACAATTTCTTTTCCTTAATATCTCTTAACATCAATGGACTCAATTCCCCAATAAAAAGACATAGACTAACAGACTGGCTACTCAAACAGGACCCAACATTTTGCTGCTTACAGGAAACCCATCTCAGGGAAAAGGACAGACACTACCTCAGAATGAAAGGCTGTAAAAGAATTTTCCAAGCAAATGGTCTGAAGAAACAAGCTGGAGTAGCCATTCTAATATCGAATAAAATCGACTTCCAACCCAAAGTTATCAAAAAAAAAAAAAAAAAAAAAAAAGGAGGGACACTTCATACACATCAAATATAAAAATCTTCCAAGAGTAACTCTCAATTCTGAATATCTATGCTCCAAATGGAAGAGCAGTCAAATACATTAAAGAAACTTTAGTAAAGCTCAAAGCACATATTGCACCTCACACAATAATAGTGGGAGACTTCAACACACCACTTTCATCAATGGACAGATCTTGGAAACAGAAACTAAACAGGGACACAGTGAAACTAACAGAAGTTATGAAACAAATGGAGTTAACAGATATCTACAGAACATTTTATCCTAAAACAAAAGGATATACCTTCTTCTCAGCACCTCACTGGACCTTCTCCAAAATTAACCATGTAATTGATCACAAAAGAGGTCTGAACAGATACAAAGATATTGAAATTGTCCCATACATCCAATCAGATCACCATGGTCTAAGGCTGATCTTCAATAACAACATAAGTAATAGAAAGCCAACATTCACATGGAAACTGAACAATATTCTTCTCAGTGATACCTTGGTCAAGGAAGTAATAAAGAAAAAAATTAAAGACTTTTTAGAGTTTAAAGAAAATGAAGCCACAATATACCCAAACTTATGGGACACAATGAAACCATTTCTAAGAGGAAAACTCATAGCTCTGAGTACCTCCCAAAAGAAACTAGAGAGAGCACATACTAGCAGCTTGACAACACACCTAAAAGCTCCAGAACAGAAGGAAGCAAATTCACCCAAGGGTAGACAGCAGGAAATAATCAAACTCAGGGGCAAAATCAACCAAGTGGAAACAAGAAGAACTATTCAAGGAATCAACCAAACAAGGAGCTGGTTCTTTGAGAAAATCAACAAGATAGATCAACCCTTAGCCAGACACACTAAAGGACACAGGGACAGCATGCTAATTAACAAAATCAGAAATGAAAATGGAGACGTAACAACAGATCCTGAAGAAATCCAAAACACCATCAGATCCTTCTTCAATAGGCTATACTCAATAAAACTGGAAAACCTGGATGAAATGCACAAATTTGTAGACAGATACTAGGTACCAAAGTTAAATCAAGATTAGGTTAATGATCTAAACAGTCCTATATCCCCTAATGAAATAGAAGCAGTCATTAATAGTCTCCCAACCAAAAAAAAGCCCAGGACCAGATGGGTTTAGTGCAGAGTTCTATCAGTCCTTCAAAGAAGATCTAATTCCAGTTCTTCACAAATTATTCAACAAAATAGAAGCAGAAGGTACTCTACCAAATTCATTCTATGAAGCCACAATTACTCTGATACCTAAACCACAGAAAGACACAACAAAAATAGAGAACTTCTGGCCAACTTCCCTTATGAATATTGATGCAAAAGTACTCAATAAAATTCTTGCTTCTCTGCCATTCGGTATTCCTCAGGTGAGAATTCTTTGTTCAGTTCTGAGTTCAACATCCTTAATCATCAGGGAAATGCAAATCAAAACAACCCTGAGATTCCACCTCACACCAGTCAGAATGGCTAAGATCAAAAATTCAGGTGACAGCAGATCCTGGTGAGGATGTGGAGAAAGAGGAACACTCCTCCATTGTTGGTGGGATTGCAAGCTTGTACAACCACTCTAGAAATCAGTCTGGCGGTTCCTCAGAAAATTGGACATAGTACTACCGGAGGATCCAGCAATACCTCTCCTGGGCATATATCCAGAAGATGTCCCAAACGGTAAGAAGGACACATGCTCCACTATGTTCATAGCAGCCTTATTTATAATAGCCAGAAGCTGGAAAGAACCCAGATGCCCCTTAACAGAGGAATGGATAGAGAAAATGTGGTACATTTACACAATGGAGTACTACTCAGCTATTAAAAGGAATGAATTTATGAAATTCCTAGCCAAATGGATGGACCTGGAGGGCATCATCTTGAGTGAGGTAACACAATCACAAAGGAACTCACACAATATGTAGTCACTGATAAGTGGATATTAGCTCAAAACTTAGGATACCCAAGATATAAGATACAATTGGCTAAACACATGAAACTCAAGAAGAATGAAGACCAAAGTGTGGACAATATGCCCCTTCTTAGAATTGGGAACAAAACACCCATGGAAGGAGTTACAGAGACAAAGTTTGGAGCTGTGATGAAAGGATGGACCATCTAGAGACTGCCATATCCAGGGATCCATCCCATAATCAGCTTCCAAACGCTGATACCATTGCATACACTAGCAAGATTTTGCTGAAAGGACCCAAATATAGCTGTCTCTTGTGAGACGATGCCAGGGCCTAGCAAACACAGAAGTGGATGCTCACAGTCAGCTATTGGATGTATCACAGGGCTCCCAATGGAGAAGCTAGAGAAAGTACCCAAGGAGCTAAAGGGATCTGCAACCCTATAGCTGGAACAACATGATGAACTAACCAGTACCCCAGAGCTCTTGTCTCTAGCTGCATATGTATCGAAAGATGGCCTAGTCGGCCATCACTGGAAAGAGAGGCCCATTGGACTTGCAAACTTTATATGCCCCAATATAGGGGAATGCCAGGGCCAAAAGAATGGGAATGGGTGGGTAGGGAAGTGGGGGGGGTACGGGGGACTTTTGGGATAGCATTGGAAATGTAATTGAGGAAAATATGTAATAAAAAAATATTAAAAATTAAAAAAATAAAATAAAATTCTTGCTACCTGAATCCAAGAACACATTAAAAAAATTATCCATCCTGACCAAGTATGTTTCATTCTACGGATGCAGGGATGGTTTATATATGGAAATCTATGAACATAACCCAGTATATGAAGAAACTCTAAGACAAAAACCACATAATCATCTCCTTAGATGCTGAGAAAGCATTTGACAAACTCCAACACCCGTTCATGATAAAAGTCTTGGAAAGAACAGGGATTCGAAGCCCACACCTTAACATGATAAAAGCATTTTACAGCAAACCAGTAGGCAACATCAAAGTAAATGGTGAGAAGCTAGAAGCAATCCCACTAAAATCAGGGACTACATATGAGCACAGGGGAAAAATTCCTGGATAGAATAGCAATGGCTTGTGCTGTAAGATCGAGAATCAACAAATGGGAGCTCATAAAATTGCAAAGTTTATGTAAGGCAAAAGACACCCCGTAAATAAGACAAAAAGGCAGTCAACAAATTTGAAAAGCATATTTTTCATTTCTAAATCTAATAGGGGACTAATATCCAATATATACACAAAGAACTCAAGAAGCTGGACTCCAGAAAATCAAATACCCCTATTAAAAATGGGATAAAGAGCTAAACAAAGAATTCTCAATTGAGGAATACTGAATGGCTGAGAAGCACCTGAAAAAAATTTCAACATCCTTAATTATCAGGCAAATGCAAATCAAAACAACCCTGAGATTCCACCTCACACCAGTCAGAATGGCTAAGATCAAAAATTCAGGTGACTGCACATGCTGGCGAGGATGTGGAGAAAGAGGAACACTCCTCCATTGCTGGTCCGATTGCAAGCTGGAAATCTGTTTGGCGGTTCCTCAGAAAATTTGACATAGTACTACTGGAAGATCATGTAATACCTGTCCTGAGTATATTCCCAGAAGATGTTCCAACTGGTATTGTGGACACAAGCTCCACTATGTTCATAGCAACCTTATTATAATAGCTAGAACCTGGAAAGAACCCAGATGTCACTCAACAGACGAATGGATACAGATAATGTGGTGCATTTATACAGTGGAGTACTACTCAATTATTCAAACCAATGAATTTATGAAATTCTTAGGTAAATGGATGGTATGGAGGATATCATCCTGAGTGAGGTAATCCAATCACAAAATAACACAGAGGATATGCACTCACTTATAGGTGGATATTCACCCAGAAACTTAGAATACCCAAGATACAATTTGTAAAACACATGAAACTCAAGAAGAAGGAAGACCAAGGTGTTGATACTTTGTTCCTTCTTGGAATGGGGAACAAAATACCCATGGAAGGAGTTACAGAGACAAAGTTCAGAGCAGAGCCTGATGGACCAAACATCCAGAGACTGCCCCACTTGGGGATCCACCCCATAAACAACCACCAAACCCAGACACTAGGCAGATGCCAACAAGAGCCTACTGACAGGAGCCTGATATAGATGTCTCCTGTGATGCTCTGCCAGTGCCTGGCAAATACAGAAGGGGATGCTCACAGTCATCCATTGGATGGAGTGCAAGGTCCCCAGTGAATGAGCCAGAGAAATACCCAGGGAGCTGAAGGGTTCTGAAGCCCCATAGGAGGAACATCAATATAAAATAACCCCCAGAGCTCCTTGGAACTAAACCACCAATCAAAGAAAACACATGGTGCAACTTGTGGCTCTTAGCTATATATTCAGCAGAGGATGGCCTTGTTGGTCATCAATGGGAGAAGAGGACCTTGGTCCTGTGAAGGCTCTATGACACAGTATAGGGAATGCCAGGACCAGGAATGGGAGTGGTTAGGTTGGGGAGCAGGGGGAGGGGGGATAGGATAGGTGCTTTTCGGAGGGGAAACTAGAAAAGGGGATAACATTTGAAATGTAAATAAAGAAAATAATAAAAAATAAAACAAGGAGTTCATGAAAATCTTAGGCAAATGGATGGAACTGGACAATCATTCTGAGTGATGTAACCCATTCATAAAAGAACACACATGATATGCATTCACTAATAAGTGGATATTAGCCCAGAAGCTAGGAATACCCAAGATACAATTTGCAAAACAGAAGAAGAAGGAAGACCAAAGTGTGGAAACTTTGATCCTTCTTAGAAGGGGGAACAAAATACCCATAGAAGAAGTTACAGAGACAAAGTGTGGAGCAGAGACTGAAGGAATGACCATCCAGAAACAGCCCGACCTGGGGATTCATTCCATATACTACCACCACACTCAGACAGTATTGTGGAAGCCAAGTATATCTTGTTGACAGGAGCCTGATATAGCTGAGAGGCTCTGCCAGTTCCTAACAAATACAGAACTTGTTGCTCACAGCCATCTATTGGATGGTGCACCGTTTCCCCAATGAAGGAGCTACAGAAAGTACCAAAGGAGCTGAATGGGTTTTCAGTCCCATAGGAGGAACAACAATATGAACTAACCAGTAACTCCAGAGCTCCCTGGGACTAAACCACCATCCAAGAAAACACATGGTGAAACTCATGGCTCTAGCTACATATGTATCAAAGGATGACCTAGTTGGTCATCAATGAGAGGAGAGGCCCTTGGTCTTATGAAAGTTCTATGCCCCAGTATAGGGGAATGCCAAGGCCAGGAAGCTTGAGTGGGTGGATTGGTTAGCAGGGGGAAACCAGGAAAGGAGGTAACATTTGAAATGTAAATAAAGAAAATATCTAATAAAAATGAAAAAGAAGAATAAATATCATTGGTGGATAGGGGACAGGAACAGGAGGTATCATATCAGGTGGAAGGAGACTGGAGGGAGAGAATACTGGAAGAATCAATTGGCCTGGAGGGTGTTTTGTGGGTGAGTTAGAAACCTAGTGCAATGAAAATTCCTAGGAATCTATTACAGTAACCCTTGCTAAGATTCTTAGTAATGGGTAAGGAACCTGAATAGACCATCCCCTGCAACCAGGCAAAACTCCAATGTATGTATTAGGACACTAACTCAGCCACAAACCCTTCAAACTAGTTTGTCCTGCTTACGAAGATGGGCTTTGGTAAAGTAGCACAGACATAGTGGGAATGGTCAATTAATATGGTCCAGCTTGAGACCCATGCCCTGAGAAGAACCCCACTGCTGACAATGCCTGTAGGGCTAGGAAACAGAAGCTGGATAACCCAGTGATCTTGAATAGAACCAAACATAACTAGAAAAAAAGTAGATGAGACAGATAATTCCTATGTATTATGTATTCCTAGTATTCCTATGGATACTGTGCTATTTCTCATAGACCAGAGACTAGCATAATTGTCATCAGAGAGTTTTATCCAGCAGATTATGGAAAATATACAGAGACCCATAGCTAAACATCATGTTGAGCTCTGTGAAACCTTTAGCAGATTGGGAGAAAGGATTGTAGGAGCCAGAGAGGTCAAAGATGCCACAAGAAAAACCACAGAATCATCTAAGCAGGGCTCATAAGGGTTCAGAGAGAGGCATAATCAGGGTTTGACCTAGGCCTCTGAGTACATTACAGTCATATAGCTTGATGTTCTTATGGGATTCCTAACAGTGGTAGCAAGAGCTGTCTCTGTCTCTTTTGCCTGCTTTTGTGGTCCTTTCACAATCACTGTGTTGCTGTATCCAGCCTTAATATGAGGAGTGTGGCCTAATCTTACTGCAACTTGATATTATTATTATCATGTTTGTTTGATGTCTCTGGGAGGCCTGCCCTTTTCTGAAGGGAAATGGAGAAGGAATGGTTGGAAGAGAGGAATGGGGAGAGACTGGGAGAAAAGGAGGGAGGGGAAACTGTAGTTAGGGTGTAAATTTGAAAAAAAAAATAACAAAAAGAGAAACAAGAATAAATTGAAGATGATGTTTGCTTCTTTGATGTTTTTAATTTTTTCCCAATATGATATCCTAGGTTTCTATGTGTTTTTTCCCTACAAATTCTATTTTCAGGTTTTACATATCTTTATTTTTATATTTGTCAATATGAAGTCATTTATTAATTTCTCAGGTAAATTATTGTATTGATTCCATTTAATCTTTTATTGCATCAATATTTTTAATAACATCAACACAATATTTCTAAAATATATGTCAGTTCGGTTTGCTTCCTTATTACAAAAGAAAGACAGAGGAAAACATTTCATCTTTCCATTGAGTCTTGAGTAGTATCTAAATTTCTTAGGAAAGGTACTAGAGATGTTTTTTCTTCTCATTGATATCTCCATGTGCAAATTAAATCATCCTTGCTTTTCAATAACTTACTGTATTTTATGTAGAGCATTTTTATTCAATTTGTAATACATTTATCAAATACAATCACACTACTTGCATTTTATCCACTTCACTGAATGGATAATATAGTAATTAACTGTCAATCAGAGACTGAAATCACTCAATCTTCCAAATTAGATTCAATAATAATTAACTTAATAAATTAATTATATGATGGATGTATAGCATGAAATTGATGAGATTAAAAGTTTATATCTGAAATTTAAATTTTTACTGCTCAGCATTAATTTGCAGAATTGGATTCGTTTACTAATTATGCTCATGGTTTGCATAGGTGCTTTACTTATGTATCTGCCTAGAAAATATCTTGTGTAACTTCTTGTGAGATTGACTAAGGTTGCTATATGATGAATCTATAAAAATTATTGACCAAATTCTAATAATCCAGTTTATAAATCTAGTTGTGTAAATCTGTATGCCATTAACATCTAATAATGTGTTTAAAGTTTTCAGGACATAACATGTAGCAGATACTGTTTTAGATTACTTTTTACAAAATCATAGTGTATTATTATATTAAAAATATTATACTTTTATTTATAGCCCTCATATAAATATTAGATATACTTATAGTAATACATATATATACAATATATGTATATCTATATTATATCTAAAAACCCCTAACATACAGAGTTTTGCCATGAAATGAAAACAATTAAGCTAAAATTGAGAGAGGTAAAGCGACTGCTCCAAGTTCTCAGAGATAATCTCTGTGCTTCACTTTTCTGGGTCAAATTTTCTTTTTGTTTCCTTGGAAAGAATACTTTGTTCATATATCAATATGATTTTCTGTTTCTTCTTATACATCTCCTTATCGTTTTGCTCTATCCAGATAATGATCATGTCCAAGAATGTTTCTTTTCCTCATTTTGTTACTACTACTTTGAATTCCATGACTATTGGTTGTGTTCTATCTTGTACTGAAACTTTCTCTGGTTGTCATTGTGTGTCCAGTGCTGAAAATTATAGTTACTACCATTTTCCACTGGATGCTTTATAGGCATTATTTCTGAAAATTTTCTAATTTGTTTAGAATTACATAGCAATTCAGTTGTAGTGGTTTGAATAAAACAGGCTCACATAAGTCTTTAGGGAGTGGCTCTATAGGATGCATGGCCTTGTTAGGGGTAGGTATGGATTTGATGGAAGAAGCTTATCATTGGGGGTGGGCTTTGAGGTCTCAGATCCTCAAGCTAGGACAAGTATCTCAGTCTCTCACTGCTGCCTGATAATCCAGATGTAGAACTCTCTGATGCCTCTCCAGCATCATGTCTGCCTGCATGCTCTTATGCATTTCCACCATGACAATAGTGAACTAGACTAAACCTCTGAACTGCAAGCCAACATAAATCAGATGTTCCCATTTAGAAAATTTGCCATGATCATGGTGTCCCTTTACAGCAATAGAAACCCTAAGACAGGATTTTCAGATTCCATCTTACACCTATCAGAATGGCTAAGATCAATAACACAAGTGACAGTTCATGCTAGTATGTGAAGCAAGGGGAACACTCCTCCAATTATAGTGGGAGCACAAACTTGTAAGCCAACATGGCAACTGCTCAGACAACTAAAGCTCAAACTACCTCAATACCCATGTATAGTATTTTCATGTGTCATTCTATCACATGGACACTTGTTCAACTACTTTGGGGCAGCTTTATTCATAATAGCCAGAAAGTGGAAACAACCTAGACATTCCTCAACTAAAGGGTAGGTAAAGAAAACGCAGTACATTTATACAATGAAGTATTACTCAGCTATTAAAAAAATGATACAATGGAAATATGTAACTTCTACGGATGGGAGGTGGGGGACCCTCTAGAACTTTCCAGAGATGTGAGAGACTCCCAGGACTCAATGGGTTGACCCTAGCTAAAATTCCCAACACTGGAGAGAGGGAAATCAAAGATCCCTCCCCCAAAAGATAGAAAGGACCTCAAATGGAGGAATAGGGATACCAACCCACTGCCATAATTTCTGACCCAGAATTCTTCCTGTCTAAAAGCAATGCAGGGACAGAAAGGGAGATGAGATTGAAGGAAAGGCTGTTCAGTGACAGGTCCAACTTGGGATCCATCTCATGGGGCAGGTACCAAGGCCTAACACTATTACTGATGCCATGTAATGTTTACAGACAAGAGCCTTGCATGACTGTCCTCTGAAAGACCCTACTAGCAGCTGACTGAGACAGATGCAGATACTTACACCCAACCATTGGACTGAAGTCAGGGACCCCTATGGAGGAAGTAGGGGAAGGATTTTAGTAGTTGAAGGGGAGGGCGAACACATAAGTAGACCAACAGTCTAAACTAACCTAGATCTCTGGGACTGAGCCACCAATAGGAACATACATGGACTGGAACTTTGTACCCTGGCATATATATCGCAGAAGACTGCCTGGGTGAGGTAAGTCAGACACAGAAAGATAAATATGGCATTTATTCAATTATAAGTTAATATTAGCTCTTAAGTCAAGTATAATCATGCTACAATTCAGACCTTCAGTAGTTAAGTAACATGAAGGAGTCTAAGGGGAATCACATGGAGCTATCTGGGCATGGGAAACAGAAGAGATTTATTATGTGGATTGAGGTTGTTTGGAAATGACAGAGATAAAGTGGAGAAGAGATGGAAGAAGAAAATACAGGAAAATGCAACTTCATTTGTGGGCATTTTGAAGGTGATGTGGAAATGTAGTGCAGTAGGAAGTCCCTGGAATCTATGAGAGTCACCCTAATAAGGACTCCTATTTATGGAGGATTCAAAGCCTGAACAAGCTATCCTGTGTAACTAACCATGGCTTCCTGAGTTGGGACTGAGACAACAACTCAGCCACAAAATATTTGACCTATAGTTTATCCCTTCTGCAAGGTTTACTGGGCAAATATAGGTACAGAATTTGTGGGATCTGCCAACCAACAACAGGTCTAATTTGACATACAGGCCATGAAAGGGACCCAATGCATAACATTGCCTGAATAGCACAGAGAACTATGATGTAAATAATAATAATAATAATAATGATTCCTAAAGATATCTGCATATACTCATAGTCCAGTGTCTAATCCAGTCATCATCCTCAGAGAGGCTTCTTCTGGAAGCTGATGGGAACAGATGCAGAGACCTACAGTCAAATATTAGGTGGCAAGAAAGCTAAAATTGGAGATCTTCTCTGAGTCCCTCCTTTTGGATCCCTGAAAAGCCCATGTAGGAGGAAAAAGAAGAAATTTAGGAGCCAAATTGGTGGAGAATATTAAAAGAACACAGCTCACAGACTTCAACTAAGTAGGGCTCATAGAGGCTCACAGAACCTAAAGCAGCAACAATGAAACCTACATGAGTCTATACTAGGATAAATGGCATTGCCAGGGGAAGTTTCTAAATAGTCCAACATGTGGGTATTAGTGGACAATCTTATGCAGTGTTAGTCTATATTGAAAAGGGACAAACTGAGCAAGGAAAAACACAAAATGCACACTTTGAAGGGAAAGGAGGAACCAGTAGCTAATGGAGCTAAATCCTAAGTTTAGTGAGATAAACTAATTAAAGAAGCCTGATGATAAATGGAATAAAGGGAGTGGTGACCTCAGTGTAAGGCCCTAACAAGTCAAGCTTCCAATTGGTGAAAAGAAATCAAAGAAAAGCTTAGGGTTGGGCCAGGAACACACACCTTAATTCCTAGCACTGGGATGGCAGAGGCAGACTTCAGTATTCAAGGCAGCCTGATCTGAAGAGCTAGTTCCAGGGCAGCCAACCTTAGGTAGTGAAGGAAATAATCAAAAACAAAAACCAAAGCTGGTTTTATATATATTTGAATGAGATGGTCATGTTCCAGGCCCATCAAGCAGATGAACCCGGCAGCTTCGGCCACATATATTAGAAGTGTCCCTGAATGAAGGCCTAGAGTAGCCATTGCATGATGCTGCAAAAATAAAGCCTGCATTACTTCAGAGACTCCAAGAGATAAAAGACATGGGATACCTGCTGAGGGAGGCTACTAATAGGGAGTGGAACCAGCCTAAGAGAAAGAAGTATGTTGCAGCCAATAAATCTAAAAGAAGTTAGAGACCTAAAGAATATTTTGAAAGCAGCCATGGAGATGTAGTTTGGAGTTTGGCCAGCTGGTTTTCAGTCTAGTTTTGGTGTAGTACTTCCTCCCCTTGCTCCCTTTCCACCCATTTGGAATGGTAATATATATCCTGTTCTATTGTTTGTTGCAAGTATATGATTTTTCTTTATTTTATTTTATAGGGAATTACAGTTGAGAGTTTGGCATGAGTCTCAGAACAGACTTTGAACTTTGGACTTAAGAGTGCTGATACTGTGAAAGAGTACTATGGTAGTTCCCACTATATATGGCTCCAATTTCTTATGTTTGAGTAGCCTGCAGTGTACTGGGATCAAATGTTAATGCTTGTTCTGACTTTCAAGATATGTGAATTTCCTAACCTGTAAAGGTCTCCTTCAGGGAATATGATTCAGTGTGCAGTCCAGTAAACTGAATCTAAGAGACATTACTGCTGATCATTAACAAGCATGATTTCTTGTTTTCTTATAAATTATTAATGCTAAGATTCATTTGTTATCTCTCCTCACCCTTTGGCTGTTGCCTAAACTTTATCTTTGTTTATTTTGGAAACCTGCTGTCCTAAGTAAGAAAGTATCCTTACACTTGACTATACACAAAGTGTCCAAATGTAAATAATCAAGAGTTGTCATTATTTTAAGAGTAGGAATGGTAGAACAGTTAATGGGTTCATGTTGATTTTGAATAACTGTAAAATAGAAAACAAAAGACAATGAAACCATTATCTATCTATCTGTCTGTCTGTCTGTCTGTCTGTCTGTGTGTGTGTGTGTGTGTGTGTGGTTTTCTTTTAGGTTCTAACATTGTTCTGTTTCCACGTAATAATAAAGATCATTCTTGGAAAAGTGACATTCTGTCTACATTCCCTCAAATAAAACATCCTTATTTGTTGACTTAGGTCTTCACTGGAAGAATTAGAAGTGTATTCATCATAAGTCACAATGGAGAAACAATGAAGAAACTTGTTCATTGAGATCTGATTGTCAGACTTATAATGATTTATAATACAAAAACACTAACACACTATTTGAGAATCAACTTTATTTCCTAGGACAGATTGTCTCCATTTTTTTTTTAATTCATACTGGAAACAAGGCTAAAATTAAAAGCAACAATGAGATAACATTGTTTAAAGTGTTATTAGAATCCAATTTCAGTAGTTACACACAGAGTAGGTCAAACAGCCTCAAGGAGACCTTTATAGGTT